>NC_090930.1:330372870-331002079 GCF_040938575.1 Ambystoma mexicanum
TAACTCAGACAGAAATGTCCGGTCCCCTCCCTCGCATATCCTTGGAAAGTGAGCAGCAAGGCATTCTAATCAGTATAGCAGGTGCCAGCTAGTCTCGGTAAGCACAGTAGAAATGCTAGAGTGAACATTAAATGACTTGAATTATGCTCTTCTTTGTGGCCCCCTTCCCTGAGCCCGGTACAGCCCTGGAGAGCAAGTTGACCCCCTGGCACACAAATAGAAACTCAGAGATAGCAAGGCCTGGAATGTGTCTCTCACTACGCACAGCTTGCTTGCAGAAAACAGAAGCATTGTGTTTTTTAAAACACAGACTTAATGTCTGTGGGCTGATAAAATTGCAAACTGTTACAGAATGAATGTTTCAAGGTGTCAAACTCGTCACCATTGTCAATCATCGTGCCTAGTTCAAAGAAATGCAATAGGGGCGGTATAAGTTGTGACACTACTGATTACTAGATGCTTGTTTTGTATATATGTAACTGTTGTATGAATTTCGCTCTCTTTCGTCCCCCGAGGTCTGATAGACACACGTCACGGGGCGTGGGACCAGTTGGCCAACTGAGACTATTTGTTTTGCAATAAACTCTAGATTTTGGGAATACAACCTTGTGTCTGGCGTATCAGTTCGTGTGTGGTGATTGTGCCTTGTTTCCACAAACGAGGGTCCCTCAGGGGCCCCTTCAGCTCGAGCATCTGATTTGTCCTCTCAGTTTGACCATCCATTTGGGGATGGTGACTGGTGGATAGCCCGATGTCGATCTGGGCCATAGAGCAGCATTTTCTCCAGAAGTTAGATACGAATTGAATACCTCGGTCTGCGACTAAAAGTGAAGGAAACCCATGGAGCAGTATGATGCCTTCAAGAAATACCTTTGCCAGAGTGGAAGCATTTGGGAGCCCCTTAAGAGGAATGAAATGTGCCATTTTTGAAAATAGGTCGACGACCACAAGAATAGTGTTAAACCCTTGACTGGGTGGTAAGTCAGTAATAAAATCGAGGGACAACGTGTGCCAGGGTGCTGGTGGGATTTCCAATGGTTGTAATAGCCCAGCCGGTTTCTGCTTGGATGACTTGTTTTGAGCACACACTCCACAAGATAGGATGAATTGGATAATGTCTTCACGCCACG
Source organism: Ambystoma mexicanum (assembly GCF_040938575.1). Taxonomy (NCBI): domain Eukaryota; kingdom Metazoa; phylum Chordata; class Amphibia; order Caudata; family Ambystomatidae; genus Ambystoma; species Ambystoma mexicanum. The sequence goes on from NC_090930.1 coordinate 330,374,001, forward strand.
TGGGCCACCAATAATTTCGTTTTACCTTGGCTAGGGTTTTAGCGATTCCGGGGTGGCCCTTGCTCAAGGAATCATGATAACCGGACTTGTTCTCGTAGTTCTTGGTTTGGTAAGAATAAACGATTCCTGAAGTAGGGCAACTGATCTTTTATCATGCAATGTTCACCTTGTGCACTCCACGCTTGTAATTGCTCCGGACACATCAGGTTTTGGATTTCTTCATGTAATTATTTCTGAGTTATGGTTACTGTGATTCCTAGGAGCTTGTCACTCGGGATGATTGCTATTGGGTCATGGGTCTGATCTCCTTGCTCTTCCACCCCCATACGGGAACGGGCATCCCCGTGGTTGAAATGTAATCACGTAGTCATATTCACCAAAAAAAGAGCCCAACGTAGTTGTCGTGAGTATTGGGCCTTTGCCGTTTTTAGGTACTGGAGGTTCCGGTGGTCAGTTATTACAGTGATTGTGTGTCTGGTGACCAAGAGGTAGTGCCACCATACCTTAAAGGCTGACTTAATGGCCAGGAGTTCTTTGTCTGTGATAGCGTAATTGAGTTCACGGGGTGGGAATTTACGTGACCAGAAGGCAACAGGGTGTAACTGGCCCGTTTTGGGGTCCTTTTGTGAGAGGACGGCTCCCATAGCCATGCTTGAGGCGTCCGTTTCCACCAGGTATGGGAGATCAGGGCTAGGGTGGTGTAAGATTGGGGCAGATGTGAATCTTGCTTTGAGTTCCTGGAAAGCGTCCTCGGCTTCTGTTGTCCATTGGAACTTTTTGTTGCTTTTCCTTAGCAATGACGTGATGGGATGCACGATTTGCGAAAATCCTGGGATGAACCGGCAGTAGAAGTTTGCAAAACCCAGCATACTTTGAACCTCCTTGAATGAATTTGGGGATGGCCAGTTCAGGATAGCATGTACCTTGTGTACATCCATTCGGATTCCATTAGGGCTGAGAATAAAGCCCAGGAATTCCACCTCGGAGACGTGGAATGAGCACTTTTCGAGCTTGGCGTAGAGCTGGTGTTGACAGAGTTTCTCCAATACGGATCGGACGTGTTTAACTTGGTCCTGCTTTGATGCGAAATATACTAGAATATCGTTGATGTACACTAGAGCACAGACATCAATCAATTCCCGTAGGACATCGTTCATGAAGTATTGAAATGCTGCAGGAGCGTTGCAAAGGCCAAAGGGCATTACTTGATATTCATACAAGCCATATTTGGTGCGAAAAGCGGTTTTCCATTCGTCTCCCTGTTTTACGCGAACAATGTGATATGCCCCCCTCAGGTCTAGTTTTGTGTAGATTTGGGCATCTTTGACTTGATCAAGCAATTCAGGGATCAGTGGCAGGGGGTAGCGGTTTGTTATAGTAATCTGGTTCAGTGTGCGATACTCGATGCACGTTCTCAAGTCCCCCTCCATTTTCGGTACGAAGAATAGAGGACTGGCTGCTGGAGACTTCGAGGGACGGATGAACCTGTTGGCCAGGTATTGGTCAGGATAGGCCTTCAGGTGCTGGTTTTCTGGTTCCGTGAGTGCGTAAATTCTCCCACAAGGGATTTGTGCACCGGGTATCAGGTCGATTTGGCAATCGTATAGTCTATGCGGTGGCAGGGTATTAGCCTGTTCTTTCTGAAAGACATCTTGAAAGTCCTGGTATTCACTTGGTAGGGTGCCGATTGCCACAGTCGCAAGCGTGGAGGTTCTGGTGTCTATTGGTTGTTTCTCTTGGCGATAACATGTGTGGGCGCAAGTCTCGGCAAAGGCCAATTCTTTTTCACGCCAATCGATTCGAGGATTGTGAGCTACCAACCATGGCATTCCCAAAATCAACCAGAACTGTGGTGCCTTAATGAGGTCGAAAACGATAGATTCTTGGTGTCCATCCTGGCACAGAAGGTTTAGAGCTGCAGTGCATTGGGACACTGGACCAGAAGCTGTTTCTGTGCCGTCGACAGTGGTAACAGTGTCAGTAGTTGATTTAGGGCCCCATCTTTGCCGCAAGATCCTGGTCGATGTAATTCCCAACGGCTCCACTGTCAATGCACGCTCTTACTGCGTACATCCGAGATGGTTGTTGGTGATTGATCAAGACCACAGATAGTGCAAAACTGGAGGTCTGTAGTTCACTTTATTCGCTTGACAAGTGGACTCCTACACTTGCCGGGCTGGGGAGTTTTCCGATTCCTTGAGGCTATCTCCCTTGTCTGTGGCCCCTACCGTCCTCCCCAGTGGCTTCACAGGGCACTCTTTAAGGAAATGACCTGACCTTCTACAGTACAGACATAACTGCTGCTGTCTCCTTTTATCCCTTTCCACTTTAGTCAAGGGGGATCTGACCCCCCCGATTTGCATTGGTTCTCCTGAACCTTCCATTGTGCGGGCAATATTGTCCTTTGAACGCACATACATAGGGCTAGGGTCCGGTCTGGTTCGATCTGCTCTTCGGTCCTGCAACCTATGATCCAGTTGAACAACAAGGTCAATGAATTCTGAGCAGTCTTTCGGGGGGTTCACTACTTGTGCGAGAACATCCTTGAGCTCCCCCCGCAACCCCTGATGAAATAACATGGTTCTCTTCTCCACTGGCCATTCTGCTTCAACTACGAGTCTATTGAATGTGGCTATGTATGTTAATAGGTCTTGATTCTCTTGGCGTAGGGACAGAAGTTCGTTGTCTAATGCCTGCCCATGAGTACGACGGGCGAACAGCTTTTCCATCTCCTGCTGAAAGCCCCTGGAGTCATGCAACAAAGGATCGTCTTGGGCTACAAAGGGTACAGACCAGTCCGCGGCGCTACCACTCAGGTAGGATAGCACAAAAGCGACCCGTGATTGGTCATTCGGAAAGGCCCCTGGTCTACAAAGGAAGTGCAGGCGGCACTGGTTCATGAATGTTGGAAACCTCTTGGGATCCCCCATAAATTGTTCGGGCGGGGCCAAAAGACCTGCCCCAGGAAGGGTTATCTGAACGGGATTGGCTGATGGTGCTGGCATTGAGGGCACTCTTCCCGGCAATGGTGCATGCCCTGCTTGTGACTGGAGAAGTTGCCGGCTTAAATCATCAGTGCGTTCTTTGGCTACTATCAGCTCTCTCCTCAGGGTGTTGGTCTCCTGCCTGGCTGCATGTACTTCGGAACGTAGCTGCCCCAACATGTGGGCTAACTGGTCGGTTTCTGACGTTTCCATGACGCCCAGGTGGATTTTAATGTGAGGCTTTGTGTTCTTTAACGCTCACCTGGTATCCACGGGGACGTCACTCAGCCTGTTCTGACCTCTTACGACCTTGAACCCTTCCCTGGAGTCTACTCAACTGGAGACTGGGCCTGAATACCGGGATTGGTAGAGTTTAAGTCCCTATTGTCTCTGTGTGCTTGAACCCCTTCTTCCCCGGGGTCCAACCCTTCCCTTTGATCCACAGCTCACCTTGTTTTCTTGGAAAGTGTGCTCTCCATCCTGCTTTCAGTGCAGGGGCGCATTGATTGATGCAGGCTTGTTGCTGCCTAGTTACTTCACTGGCAAGAGTCCGACAGGTAAGTATAATGAGTCTTTTGAACAGTTCTCTAACTTCGTTCCTTTCCTTCCTTAGATGATGGCCGGCATCTGGGGCTGGCGACGTGCTGCTGAGATGAGTAACGCTGAAGGTGAGTGAGAGAGATGCGCGATGCGACCCTTTTGTATTTGTATTGAACTAAGTTCCTTTTCTGTGTCTTTTAGGTGCCGCAATGTTTTCAGCGTGGATGCCGGTTATGGAGAAGAAATGCGGTGAGTAAGCGTGGTATGCGGCGCCTCTAGATGTTTCCACGCTAACCTGGAGTGTCTTTTCCCTCTTGCAGATGGATGAGAAGTTCCGGTGACAGAGTTCCCCCAGAGAGGCGGGGATTCAGGTAAGCGTTTGAAGCTCGTACAGTCTTTAAAAATAAGCAAAGATTTGCTGAATGCTTACTAGCGCCTTTTTTCTGTTCTTTTCCCTTTTCCTTAGGAAGCGGCGTGCCGGGATGGAAATGACACCGCCGAAGATGCCCGCAGAACAGAAGAAGTGATGAATGATGGGCAGAAGCGCTGCAAGGTAAGGCTGTTCCTAACAGTGTTCTTGTTCTTGCAGGAGCTGAGCGCAGAAGAAAGATGCAGGCCTACTGGAGACCGATCCGAACATGGTGAGTGTCACACGGCAGGTGCAGAAAACACAAAGCATGTGTCTCAGCCTGGGCGTGGCTTAAATAGTCTCTGGGTATCCCAGGTGTCTCTGGGCTGCACCACACCCAAAAGACTAGACTGCATATGCAGTTCTGGGAATCCAAATATGTGGGGGAATCCATCTTGTCCCCATCAATGCACTACAAGTCCAATCCCCAATGTTATCCTATGGGAGTGAGTGAGTCTGGTGCCACAAGCGCCAAGTCTGACTCTAAGTGGGTCTTTGGAGGGATGGAGAGGCCCTTGAGGGCCATGTAGGTGATTGTGGCCTGGCTCCAGCCTGACATCTTGGAGGGCTGGGGATATGAGGGGCAGGAATCATGACATTGGGGTCCTGACAGAGGTGCTGGGAAAGGAAATTGTGGGCCCTGTGACTTGGACTATTCATACAGATCCAGAAAAACCATGAAGGACAGACCAAGGCAGACCATTTTGGTGTTAACCAAAGTAAATGTAAAGGAGAGAATCCTGAAGGCAGCGAGGGAGAAAGGAAAATGTATTCTTGATGGCAGACCCCTGGCCATTTATCCAGATTACCCCAAGGAGATCACAGAGAAAAGGATGGCGTTCAAGGTTTCCAAAGCCTCTGCACTGGAGAAAAACACTAAAACAATGTTTGTGAAACCTGCAATTTTAAAGATGTACATGGATAGAAGCTAGAAAACAACAGAGGACCCTGCAGAGCATCAACGGTGGCTTGAAGACGCTGAAAACCATTGGATTGGTCAGGAATAACTTTATCTTTCTGAACATGAATTTGAATTAATATTACAGTCATGAAAAATTCAAGTGTTATACAAGCGTTATATATATATATATGTTAATATGTATTCACTTATTGATAGTTAACTTTATTTGATTGATATTAATATTGAAATGTGTGATTACCATTATGAACAGTTTCGTAGGGATTTTAGAGCAGCTTGTGTTGTGAAGGAGAGCGTGTACACTGATGCGCAAGGTGCCTTTCTCTAATGTGGAAGTGAGGGATGAAGTGATAGGAATGGCAGAGTGAATCGTAGAGGGATCTTAGTGCCTCTCAGGTTAGTGTTCTTGCCTCACAGGGAGAGCATTTACTTGCTAAATGTAGATGATCGATCCGGCAACAATGGTCGTTCTGTTGAGCATGTCGAGATTGCTGCCGTCTGACTGCCGATGCCCGTGTTACCTGTATACACTGCATCTGATCCCTGTTGTAGACATGACCAGGATATGCGTAGTTGCGATATCGTGGTCTGGAAAAAGCTGCCTTAAATGGACAAAGCAGTTGATTTAGGGGCAGGTTGACATTTCAGATAGTGTGCAGAGATTGTAATGTACACAGGCTGTTCTCAAATGCCCATGTCGATTTCAGCATAGTTGCCAACCCTACAGATTTAGGTGGTAAGATACCGCTTTTTAAGCAGTCCTACAGCCTACCGATTTATTGGCACCAAATACTGATTTTTTTTTTTTTGCCCACGCTCGGGGGAGTCTTTCAAGGGCTCCCCCGAGCTGGCGTAGCAGGAGAAGGCGCAGCATGCAGGCTTTTGATGTCAAAGGCACCCACGCCGGTGGGCTAAGGGCGCCCCTCCACCGCCCGGTGTCTTTCACAAAAGGCGCCATTAGCCCCGCACCACGCCAACTCAGGGGAGTCTTTCAAGGACTTCCCTGAGCTGGCGTGGTGGCAGAAGGCATGGCAGGCGCCTCATTGTCATTGAATGCTCCCGCGGCGGCGGGCTCATTCAATGACAATGGGCTGCTGACACGCCCTATTCCTATCATTACCACCTCGCCTGACTATTTTTGAAACTTTAAGATTCCTACAGATTTTTGGTCACAGAATGTTGGCATGTATGTTTCAGGTTCAGGAACGGATCGTAAAAGCATTACAGTGCCCTTTTAGGTCAGTGCTCATGCCTCGCCTGCAGGTCATTATATGTGTGGTTGATTGATCTGGCAGCAAGGGTCATTAAGCTCAGCCTTTCTCAAGTGCCAGTGTTGCAATATATGTTGCGCTTGATTAATGTTGTAGAAGTGATCAGGATGTGTGTGGCTCTGATGTCGTGGCAGAGGATAGCTGCAGGCTGACAATTCGGTTAATGTGCAGAGATTGCTAAAGTGCACAAGCTGTTATCAAGTGCCCACGTTGATTCTGGTGCAGGTTGACTTGTGTAGCGGTGTTGCAAGCAATGCATTATTGCATGCCTTTAATCAGAGTGGAATCCTGGTGCATCAAGCCTCTTCCGGGTCTCCGGATGAGCTTTAGAAAGTATGTGTTTATCCCCTTGGCCCACCATTATCCCAATCGCCAGCTGTGTCCCTCCTCCATCGATCCTTGGACAGGTGCTGATGTGATGTCATGGCTAGCCTGCCTCCCTTGGCTCAAGTGGAGACCGGGCCTTGGCGTAGTGAAGTCTTTGTGCATTGGAAGATGAGGAAGCACAGATACTGTATTTGAGGCGTTTGGCAGTGTGGGATTGAGCCGATATAGTGGGCGTTCTGGAGATTGGCGGGTGCAGGCTGCCAGGATTTCTACCTGAGAATCTCTGCGTCATGGGAGTTTGTGTTTGTTTCCACTGAGCAATTTTTAAAGTGTGGCCTATGACACATTAAAATGCATGGATGCAGTCAGTCAGCAGTCATGCAGCAGTGGGAGGGAGGTGCTAGAAGTAGTTTCTCAATTAGCACATAGAGTATATGTGGGCCCCTTTGTAGCTGGATTCTGGGGGATGATGGTACCAGGGCAAACATTATCATACATGAGAAGGTGGGCTACTGCATATGTTTTCTAAGTGAATCTATATCGTGAAGTTAATGACCAGGAAGTATGCTGGACAATTTATGTATAGTGTTTGAGCTAGATACTGTACTGCACTTTCTCTCTTCTCCAATTAATTGGTACATTGACACAAATACCATCTGAAGTGACTGGGATTACTGAAATTGTATAGTGTTATCGAACATTGTTGGGATGCTATATAACATGAAAGTATTTGATGAAGTGGAGACGTGATGAGTGCGGGTACATTAAACAAAACTGATGGATGTTTCTAATCTAGGTTTGACAGATAAGGGGAAGGGTCAGAAACCATTTGGGTGGCAGTACTGGAAATGATCGGTTGAGGTATGATATTAACTAACAATAGATGAAGAAATTATATGGAATGAGCCTGGAAATTCAGCAGTTTGATGTTGTTAACAATACCGAAAGTCTTGAAAATGAATGTATATATATGTATGAATACGCTTCTAGTGTACATAGGTTTCTGGGTTTGGATAGAGGGGACATTTAGGCATTCATGACAATTAAACTGAAATAAGGATGTGAACTAGAACCATATAGAATTTATGGGGAGTGGGCAGGACAGATATCTCTCTATAAAGAGTACAGAAGGGTGTTACATTTGGGTTGGAATTGACAAGACCAAGCGGTTTTCTGTTATTGTGTTTGTTTGTTGTTTGTCTTTTTCTAGGTGCGTTTCTGTGTTTCTTCACAGTGTGGGTATCGATCAGTGCAAATATGGCACATTCTAGCAAAAAAGCCTTGAAAATAGTCTCTTGGAATGTAAATGATGCAAATTGTGCAAACAAAAAGAAAAGGCTTTTAAACAGGTTAGACGTCTACTAGAAACAGCGGTAGAGAAACTGAAACACGGGTGGGAGGGGAAGGTTTTTTGCTCTCCTTTTACCTCAAGCTCTAGATGGGTTTGCACATTGATAAGGAAAAACCTGCAATATCGGAAGTAAATTGTAAAAGGGACACTGAAGGGAGAATAGTATGTGTCATTATGAAAGTACAAAATGTTTCTTATTGTATTTGCAAGGTTTATGCACCAAAAGAAGGTGGCGGCAAGTTTTATGTGTCTCTCATGCAGTTTATACAGAATATAAATTAACCCAACCTTGTTGTGGGAGGAAATGTTAATATCACACTTGATTCATTGGTAGATAAAAGTGTAAGCTCTGTGAGTAGTGAAAGTATGATGAAGAAGAAGGCAATATAGATTTTATGAGTAAATGTAGACTACAAGATATGTGGCGACTCCAACATCCCCTAGACAGACGATACACATTGCATTCAGGTAGTCATAAAATGTTCTCACAAATTGATATGCTCCTGACTTCCGGTTTATGCACACAGAATTACAGAGAGAGTGATATTAATACTATTCTGATCTCTGACCATACCCCAGTTTTGCTTGAAATGTCATTAACATTCCCACTACCTAAAACAAGCTATGGAAAATTAAGGTCACTCTACTTAATGATGTAGAGACAGTGGACAGGATTGTGAAAGAAGCAACGTTTTTTGTAGAGAAAAACTGCACCAACAAAGTATGATATGATAGGTTATTTATAACGTGCTTAATACCCAGAGGTTTCTAAGCATGGACCCGGGGATCGAACCTGTGTTGCTCCGTGATGTTTTGCGTCCAAGGCGAGCATGTTGCCACTGAGCTATTCTTCCGAGTAAGTAGCGGTCGCGTGTGCATGGGAAGCGTTCAAATGCTACATGAGGGGCATGTTGATTGGACTTTCTAGTAAAAAGAAAAGAGACCGGGAGTTGGAAGCGAAGAAACTAGGAGAGGATATTGAAGAAATTGAGAAGTCCATAATGATAAATTATATTGCACAGCTCTTGAACTCAAAAAAAGAAAGCTGGAGAAATTACTTACAGAAAAGGCAGATGTACTCTTGTTTAAAAAATGAAGCAACTATTATGAGGGAGGAGAAAAATGTGATTGTCTTCTAGCATACACTTTCTTCAAGCTATGGAAAAAGAAAATCTATTAATGCACTTGAAAGCATAACAGGAGCTTTACCATTTGAGCCGACTCAGTTCAACAGGGAATTCAGCGAATACTATACAAAATTAAACTCATCGGATGTACAGATGAATCCGGACTTCTTGAAAGGCTATATAAAAAGTTGTAACCTATAAAGACTGAAGCCAGAGGAGAGATTGCATTTGGAGAAGGATCTGCACATTGATGAACATAAAAGAACAGCGTGCCACCTAAACTCAGGGAAATGTCTGGCGCTGGATGGTCTACCAGCAGAATTATACAAGATTATGGCGGATGAAGTATATGCCCTAATGTTGGCCATGTTACATTGCTCACAGAAAAAAAGCTTACTTCCTCCAACCACCCAACATGCCACCATTGCATTATTTTTTAAACAAGAGAAACCGTCAGTGAATTTGAGTAGCTACAGGCCGGTAAGTCTGATTAACACAGGTAACAAGATCCTTGCAAAGGCTATAGTAACAAGACTTGAAAACGTGTTCCTGGAGATCATTGGCCAAGAACAAACTGGCTTGGTTAAAGGGAGACATGCATCCAAAAACGTGCACAGATTGATCCATACCCTGCATGAAAGAAAGAAATTACCACCAGAGGTGGCAGTACTGTCACTAGACGCTGAGAAAGCGTTTGATTGCATTGAATGGGAATACCTCATGACCACTTTGGAAGGTTCCGGATTGGGAGAAAACATACTTGGATGGGTAAAACTGCTGTACTCAAAACCAACAGCAAGTACAAATACAAATGGATTTTCCTCAGAATGTTTTGAACTGGGCAGAGGAAAAATACAAGGGTGTCCACGGGATGCAGGCAGTCTGTTCCAGAGGGAGGCACCAGCTGAGGAGAGAGATCTACCACCAACTCGTTGCTTGGAGAAGCGAGTGACCCTGAGGAAGTTGGAGGCAGATGCGAAGAATAAGAAACAATTTGGGTTTGTAATCTATGCTAAGTGACTGTATTACACGGCCTACGGTAGCGGCAGTGTAGTTATGGTTAAGTTGCTCATCTCATAGGAAGAGCACCTTTTGGGCGGCTTATAACTTTGCTCCCCCTGGACGAATCCTCACCAAACTTCGCAAAATAAGTATATTGTCTGCTCTGAATTGTTCTGGTAAGTTTGGGGAGATTTCGCAAAGGGGGGCAAAGTTAGAGGTTTACGATAGAGTGCCAAGAAACCTTTTTTCCATAGAATGAATGGAAAATAAATTTGCTCCTGCCTACAGCTCAAACCGCTGGACAGATTTTCACCAAATTTGTGGCAGGAGTGGCGGCTTGGTCCCAAAAGTGTGCTTTTGTAAATTTGGTGACAATCCATCCATTTTTTTTTAAAAAAACAGGAAAAATATAGGTAAAATAAATTAGTGATATCTTGTTCCCCTCCCCAGACCCATTTCCCTGTTTTCTCCGCGGACCGGACTCTGATTGGCCCTGGGTGACGTGTCATGTCTGGGGACATCCAGCGCGCCTGCTGATTGGCTGGAGGGAACGTGATGTGCATCACATTTTCCTGAAACGCCTGCCATATTGTTTCCGTGGATATCCGCGGATAGTGCACGGGTGAAAGCACCTGGAAAACATGTTTTGGGGCATCTGGTGTTGGCTAGAGGACCTGCAAAGGGCGGGGGAGTGCTAGATGGTTCATATGATGTATTTGTTTAGGTGGAAGAAGAGTGTGTTGTGTTCGGTTGTCTGCAGACAGCATGGTAGTTCGTGGGTAGGTCCACTGGCGAGTAGGTTATGTGGTGACTTCAGGCAAGCTGTATTATGCTGTGATGATTGTGACTAGCTACTATACTCTGTAAGTAGTGCACAAAAGTGGACAAGGTGTGTGGCAGGTGGCTTGTTGGACTGTCCTGAGATTCTTGGGTGTATGATAGTCTATGCAGTGGGAGGTAATTGTGGCCAGTTACTCGGGTGGCTGGCTTGCTGCACCCAATAGTGTGGTGACTGGTTGCATGTACTGGAATACTATGTGTACAAAAGTGAACAGAGTCTGAGGCGGCTGGTTTATGAGTGTGGGTCGTGGTCAGTGTACACATTGTTGGGTGCATGGCTGTATGATGCTGTTGTGATTGTGACCAGCTACTAGACTCTTGAGTGCAAGAGTCTGCCCACTGGATGCAACTAGTGTAATAGTATGTATACAAAAGTCGACAGGGTGTGTGGCAGGTGGCTTGTTGGACTGTCCTGAGATTCTTGGTTGTTTGATACTCTATGCAGTGGGAGGAAATTGTGGACAGCTACTACCATGCACCCAAGAGTCTAAGAGTCTGTCCACTGGTTGAAGTACTGTAATAGTATGTCTCGGAAAGTGCACAGGGGCTCAGGTGGCTGGCTTATTGGACCGAAGACTGTGCTGACTGGTTGTATGTATGTATGTAATGGAATAGTAAGTGTACAGAAGTGGATCGGGTCTCAGGCAGCTGGTTTATGTGTGTAGGTTATTGCCAGTGTACAGATTGTTGGGTGCATGGCTGTATTATGCTGTGGCGATTGTGACTAGCTACTAGACTCTTGGGTGCATGGATGGAGGACATGCACCCAAGAGTCTGTCCAGTGGCTGCAAGTAGTCTAATAGTTTGTGTACAAAAGTGGACAGGGTGTGTGGCAGGTGACTTTTTGGACTGTCCTGAGATTCTTGGGTGTATGATAGCCTATGCATTGGGAGGTAATTGTAGCCACTTTCTACAGTCTTGGGTGCATGCACCCAATAGTGTGGTGACTGGTTGCATGTACTGGAATTCTATGTGTACAAAAGTGGACAGAGTCTGAGGCGGCTAGCTTATGTGTGTGGGTCGTGGTCAGTGTACAAATTGTTGGGTGCATGGCTGTATGTTGCTGTTGTGATTGTGACCAGCTACTAGACTCTTGAGTGCAAGAGTCTGCCCACTGGATGCAACTAGTGTAATAGTATGTATACAAAAGTGGACAAGGTGTGTGGCAGGTGGCTTGTTGGACTGTCCTGAGATTCTTGGGTGTATGATAGTCTATGCAGTGGGAGGTAATTGTGGCCAGTTACTCGGGTGGCTGGCTTGCTGCACCCAATAGTGTGGTGACTGGTTGCATGTACTGGAATACTATGTGTACAAAAGTGAACAGAGTCTGAGGCGGCTGGCTTATGAGTGTGGGTCGTGGTCAGTGTACACATTGTTGGGTGCATGGCTGTATGATGCTGTTGTGATTGTGACCAGCTACTAGACTCTTGAGTGCAAGAGTCTGCCCACTGGATGCAACTAGTGTAATAGTATGTATACAAAAGTGGACAGGGTGTGTGGCAGGTGGCTTGTTGGACTGTCCTGAGATTCTTGGTTGTTTGATACTCTATGCAGTGGGAGGACATTGTGGCCAGCTACTACCATGCACCGAAGAGTCTAAGAGTATGTCCACTGGTTGAAGTACTGTAATAGTATGTCTAGGAAAGTGCACAGGGCCTCAGGTGGCTTACGTATTGGACCCACGGGTGTGCTGACTGGTTGTATGTAATGGGATAGTAAGTGTACAGAAGTGGATCGGGTCTCAGGCAGCTGGTTTATGTGTGTAGGTTATGGCCAGTGTACAGATTGTTGGGTGCATGGCTGTATTATGCTGTGGTGATTGTGACTAGCTACTAGACTCTTGGGTGCATGGATGGAGGACATGCACCCAAGAGTCTGTCCAGTGGCTGCACATAGTGTAATAGTTTGTGTACAAAAGTGGACAGGGTGTGTGGCAGGTGGCTTGTTGGACTGTCCTGAGATTCTTGGGTGTATGATAGTCTATGCATTGGGAGGTAATTGTAGCCAGTTACTACAGTCTTGGGTGCATGTACCCAAGTGTCCAAGAGTCTGCTCACTGGTTGAGTACTGCAATAGTATGTCTAGAGCAGTGTACAGGGCCTTAGGTGGCTGGCTTATTGGATCCAAGAGTGTGCTGACTGGTTGTACATACTGGAATACTATCTGTACAGAGGTGGACAGGGCCTCAGGTGGTTGGTTTATGTGTTTGGGTTGTGGCAGTGTATAGATTGTTCAGTGCATGGCTGTATTATGCTGTGGTGATTGTGACAAGCTACTAGACTCGTGGGTGTATGCCTGGAGGCCATGCACCCAAGAGTCTGTCCAGTGGCTGCAAGTAGTGTAATAGTTTGTGTACAAAAGTGGACAGGGTGTGTGGCAGGTGGCTTGTTGGACTGTCCTGAGATTCTTGTTGTATGATAGTCTATGCAGCGGAAGGTAATTGTGGCCAGTTACTACAGTCCTCGGTGTATGCACCCAAGAGTCGAAGAGTCAGCCCACTGGTCGAAGTACTGTAATGGTATGTGTATAAAGTGGACAGGGCCTTGGGCGGCTGGCTTATTGGAGTCAAGAGTGTGCTCATTGGTTGCTCGTACTGGAATACTATGTGTACAGAAGTGGACAGGGCCTCAGGTGGGTGCCATATGTGTTTGGGTTGTGGCCACTTGGCAGATTCTTGGGTACTTTACTGTATTATGCTGCATTGGTTGTGGGCAGTTAGTAGAGTTTTGGGAACAGAGTCTGTCCATTGGCTGGAAGTACTGTAATAGTATGCCAACCGATGTGGATAGGGCCTCAGGTGGATGTGTTATGTGTGGGTTGTGGTACGTGGGCAGATGTTTGCATGCATGGCTGTATTATGCTGCAGTGGTTGTGGCTAGGGCCTAGACTCTTGGGTGCATGGTGGGTGCATGGCTGGAAGCCATAGGCTGTAGGCCATGCACCCAAGAGTCTAGGCCCTGGCCACATATAGATGTGTCATATAGATTGTATGTGTATCTATATGTGTATAGAATGCAATTTGCAGATTACAAAGAAGTTTGACACCAATAATTGTATACTCACTGTATGTATTGCTGAGGCCCTGTGCACCTTTTTTGCACGCACTGCAGAATACCGTTTAAGCACCAATAGCAGATTTCACTAATGTGGTATGTGGAAATGCAGACGAAATCGTCTTTTCATTGTCTGTGAAAAAGGAAAACATAACATGTTAAAGTAGGTACTTTGTAATGTCGTTTTGCATTGCATTGCAGACATTTTTGTACTTTGTGGACCCTCATAATTAGTACCTCACAAGTACTATGCTTTAAACATGTGTACTGTGCAATGTGCTCAGTTCCTGTGTTTGTTTGTACAATCATTGGGTTTGTGGGAAAAAAATCCATGCAGGATGAAAAAAGAAAGTCTATGTTAATTTGTTGTTATGTGGGACACTCTGTTTCAGTGACATGTGCACAGCTTACAGTAATGTTTAAGGTGCATATCTATGTGGTATTCTGGTTATAGGTACTGCTGCAGTAGGAGGAATTGAAATGGTGCACGTTTTTCCTTTTGGAAGTGGTGGTACTATGGTTGCAGTTAGATACCAGTTGGTGTATTCTGTTTTATTGTTTTCTCTGTTTAGCAGTATTTGTTTATGCATTTGCTTGTTGTTGATGTTTTAGAAGTACTGTGGTAATGCAGAGTAATATTGCAGGATTGTGGGGGCAGTTATATACCTTTTGGCATATTCTAACTGTTGGTAGTTTGAAAGTTGTTGAGGGTATGTTTGTAGCACTGTGATTGCTGAAGGTTTATTTTGGCATTTTGACCCCTGGAAGTAATATTGTAGTACTGCGTGTGCAGTAAGATACCATTTGGTGTATGCTGGTTGTTTATACTTAATAAGTGTTGAAGGGTTTCCTCAGAAGAACTTTCATTTTTGCTTGTGGATTTATGGGAAGTAATATTGTAGTATTATGGTTGTAGTTAGATACCAGTTGGTGTATCTAACTGTTTACAGTTTCTCATATGTGATGGCGGGTATTATGAAGTAGATCAGTGAGCACATTTTGGTTTCAAGAATATTAAGTAGGCATTTGCAAGATTTGCTGGTAATCTCTGCTTCAGTGTAATGGAAGTATCATTGCATTCAAACCATCCACCTTTCTTTTTAATGTATGCAGTGTAGTGGCCTGCAGTTGATATGCCACCAGTGTGGTAGATTATGCTTACTGTTGTGAAGGTTTTCTTGCCAAGTGATACTTGTCCGTGTGTGAAGCTAGTAAGATGGCAGTTGTTTTTGGTACCATCTGCATTGTATCATAAAAGCATTACTATTACCTATTAGCTATGTGATTGTATCTGTAAGGTGGAATGATTGTCGGAATTACAAGTAATACATAATTTGCCATGGTTGCATTTTGTACGAGCTGCTGAAATGGAATGGATTCCCAGTTAGATATAGATACATACACTAAGCACTCATTAGGGACTTGTTCCTTCACCACATGGCTGCAGAGAGTGCATGTATATTGGAAGATTTCATTTATAGGTATGTTTTTGCTTTCCAGTACTTGCAGTAAGTACATTATAAATGTGTGTGGACCTTCTTGTGTTTTTATAGTGAATCTCACTATATCTGCACAGTAGTCCAATTCCTGCCTTATTCCCGAGACACTCTAAGTGTTCTCAGGATTGTTTGTTGCATTTCTGTGAAGGAGTAGCATTTGCAAACACAACTGGTCTGTGTCGTTTAAGTAAATGTTTTCAACAATTGGTGGCAATTGGAACAGAACATTGATTGCTACATTTGCATAGCAATTTACACCAGTTGTTTTGGAAAATTTGAATGGACCAGACAGTTCTTTGTCTGACTCATTTGGTGGAAGTCCACATGGTTTCATTGAAGAGGTTGTTTTCTTTGTTTGTGCAGTTTGGTATGCATTTGCCTTTTCAGTACATCGTTCTGTAGTTGTGGTAATTGATGGGGTACTAGCTGTTTTCAATTACTTTCATGGTACTGTTGGGAGATGATGTATAAGTTGTGCTTGGTCTAGTTTTCTTTTACAAAGTTTGCCTTTTTGAGGATCAGGGTACATTTTGAGATGGGGTGTGTAGAGTGAACGTAGTCTGTTGTACCCTACAATGCAAGGAATGTCATCTTTGACTTTACTTGCGTTAAAATTTACTAGAAATACTCCTTCAAGTGTACATAGGCGTGACAGTGCTATGTAACTCATGCCTTCTTTATAGACTGTGCTGCCAATGTCAATCAATGCTTGATCTAGGTTCAGACCTTGTGATTTATGAATAGTGACTGCGTATGCTAGAGACAGAGAAAACTGTTCTTTGTGTGCATGCATTTCTTTGAAAAGAAGGAATTGGTCTGTTGAACGTCCTATCCTTTTAACTTCTGAAAGTTTGTGAAAGTGAATATTGACAAACTGAATGCTGTTGTCACATGGATATGTCTGGAAGCCAACAACTGTACCAAGTGATCCATTAACTAAACCCTGTTCCACGTCAAGGTTATGCTTTAGCATTACTCTACAGTTTAAACACAATGTTAACTTTTTCACCAAACCAGCTGTGTTATAGATAGAGTTTTCTAAGGTATTTAGTCGTGATGTGGCTTGTTGACACATATGTTTTTTCATACCTTGAGCATCCAGTTTGTCTGTGGAGTAAATTTGCACTAGTGGTTGCATTTCTTTTTTCAACATTGTTTCATTGAATTGTGCACAGCTTGCTAGGGTTGGCATTAAGGACATAAAGTTTACATTTTTGTGTGCTAATTGTTTCATGACATCAGTAGCACATGTGTTATGCCCGTATAGCTCATGGATGCGTCTGCTATTTAAGATAGACTGTGCTTCCTTAGAAAGCCCACCAATGCAAATGCTTTTTAAAATGTTGGCATAGGTGATGTCTGTAGTCTGACGCATGTTTTCAGTTAGTTCTCTATATTGGAAATGTTGCCTGAGATTTACATTTCCTATGCTGCCAAGTGTTTTACGGCACAGTTTGTGTCCTGAGTTTTTAAAAATAGGTTACCTTTAACTGGTGTTAATTGAAGAAGATCTCTGAAAACAATAATGTGTATCTCCAAAGAGTTCTTCATAGTCTGTTTTAAGGACCTCTTGCAATCTGAGGTTAATTAAAGCCAACATTAGGTTGGAGACCATGCTCACATCATCTATTAGGAGCATTCTAATGTGTTTCAAAACTCTGCGTAGCTCCATAGCAGCTTCTGCTGAAAGTTTGTAGTAGCCTAATTTGTTTTGGTGTTCTACTGGAAGGAGTAGCAATTGGTGTAAAGTAACACCACCCATGTTGTAGGAAGATAAACTTGTGGGGGCAGTTACAACAGTTGAAAGGTTGTTGTTTGTCAATTGTTGGAGGAACTTGCTGATAATTTTTATCAACAATGTTTTGTCTGAACCAGCTCGACCACTTATATAAAGGAGCACATGTTTATAGTTTTGACAGGCACACCATGTTAAATTTCTCTAGTTAGTTCTAATAAATGCTACGCTGCTAATTATTTAGTTGTGATTTCAGTAGAGCAAAGTTTTCTGCAGATTGCTCATACTGACACATGGTGTTTTCTACTTCAGTCATGGCTAATTCTGCCTCATTTGCTATGAGTGGCTGTCCAAGTGGTTCTTCGCTTCCTGTAAGAGACGGGTGTCTGCTCTCAGGAGTGTCTACATTTAGTTGTGCTTGAAGTTGTTTTCCTTGTTGGCTTTCATTGTCCAACATGTTTTTGTACTGTGTAAAGTTTTTATCTGTTATAGTGATTTCAGTTGCATTGAAAGCATCTTTATAGGAGGCATGGGTGTCCAATAAATATTCTTCTTTTCTCCATGGTTTAAATAGTTGCAGTAGGGAAATGTATTACAGTTCTCTATGTTGAGGAGTTTTTAACAATAGCTTCATATTATTAATGAGGCTGCATTTGATAAGTTTAACCAGGCTACCCTCACAACTTTTTACTATGTATTTACCTTTTTTCTCATCTGTTTTAATATTATTTTTGTATGAGAAGTGTTGGGCTATGTTGTATAGGCACATGGTTTCCAAAGCAGTACTCCTGTTTGGGTAGCATGTGTCCAATAAGTTGTTTTTCAAAATGCCCTGGCTGTTGAGATTGTTTTTGGCTATTGTTTCTATGTCTTGGTATGATTTGAGAACTCTTTTTCTTTAATGCAGCAGGACCAAGGCTTAGCCAGACTATGTTTTCAGATTTCCCATACAAGGCGGTGCCGGTTAAACGGTCTGCGGCTTCGTAGCAGCCGCATTCTCTATGGGATAGCATTTTTATGCCAAATCTGTACAATTTTTGTGACAGTGTTTTGCCAGATGATATGTCATCCCAGAGATCTTTCAGCTCTGTTTGATCTCCTTTGGTTAAGTAGGCTGTGACATACCGTGCAACTGCAGTGGAATTGTCTTCAATGTACTGCACATCTATGTTTGCATTTCATAGGAGGGCAATGATTGCATTATAATCATTTATGTACTTTGATACTTTGGTTCTTTGGTTCTTTTTATGTAGTATGTGTTCTTAGACGATTTTCCTTTTCCATTGTGTCTAACAGAAAACATGAAGCTGTTTACTTGTCCTTTTGCTGAAACAGATCTGGGGAAACCAAAGCGGCATTTCGTGCGGTATTTCTTTTTATATTTGCACTGCCAATACTTGCTACACTTGTGTCTTTGAAACTGCTATATTTTTGCATGTAGGTCACTATGTGTACTTTCTGAAGGGATTTCGCAAGTGACATATTTGTGAATGAACTGCAAAATAGTGACATCACATTCTGACCAAATTTAGGAGCATGTTTAATCCACAAAAGCATGTGGATGTGTCGTGCTCCTCTGGCTTGATATTCTTTTCTTCAAAAGAAGTATTCCACATCTCTGAGGGGAGGAATTGTTTTATTACAAATGAAGTGCAGCATGGCAATAAAGGGATGATGGAAGTACCTTGTCACATTTACAGGGTCAAGAGAGCAGAGATCTTCTGGTGTTTTCATGTCTATCCCTGCTTTGTTTTTGTTTGCTATCCGTAGGAAATTGGCAAGTCTTCCCATGCATACTCTGCACAATTGAAAGTGACAAACCATGTGGGTGGGCCAAGGTTGCGTAGCAGACACTGTACGTCTGCGTGACATCAGAAGCAGTATTCTTTCATACCACGCATGTTTGCCAAGAGATTTGTATTAATTGACTATAAAACTTCATCTTTCTCTTCCACCTTTTGAAGTAGTTGTGTAGCAGACATGTTTAGAACATTGGAACCTGTTGTTAATGTGTGTGCAGCTCTGTAACATAGAGTTGCTACTTCACTTTCAAAGAGGTGGTGGAATACATATTCCACATTTGTCTGAATCTGGGGTCTTCAGAATACATTCATAAAGAGTGGCATTCGGATGCTGTTATCTGTGTGCATCTTTCATCGTATCTTCCACCTTTTCCAGTAGGAAACATTAGAGGAAAGGCGGGTGCTCCTACACTTTTATCCCATATGCTGATTGGAGATACTTTGGCTTGCCGCATTTGATATGTTTCAAGTGCATCATCTATGGTGTCTTTGATTGTAGTTGGTGAATTGTATACTGGTCTAAAATGTTGGAGACTGTAGTAGGATCTACATGTTCAAATTGGCTAGTTGATGAGGAATCCTGAATTATTTTGGTGGTTTCTCTCAGGTTTTCTTCAATATTTATTTCTCTGTAGTGTTCATTGTTGTCTTTAAGATATTGCATGGCTTCTCTAACTTTGTTTAAGTCTACTAGTTTCTACCAAATTGTTTTGTCTTTTGTAGATACACCATACACTAGAATACTCAAAGATTGATCTATTGGCCGTTGCACTCCTAGAGTGTCTACATTTTCTATGAGTGCTAATGGCAAATTACCTTCTTTGCCACAAATGCCTTTCAGTAATTCAGAGGGAGGCAATTTGGCTGTTTTCAGTTGAAGGCGTATTATCGCTTGAAATGTGTGCATTGTTTGGATTATAATGCTCTTATACAAAATAAGCTGTTGGAGTGGTTTTGGCAGTGGGAATATTTACAAGCTATTAGTGATAGCCTGTGAAGGCATTTGGTTATTGTCAAGTTTTGCAGTGCAGTATGTGCAAAGTAGTGAGGGGTTAGTAATTTCGTATTTGTTTTCTGCTATAAAATAGAGGGCTAATTGGCACCATTGGGATTGCTCATTTTCTTCTATTGTGTATGTTATATCTACAGTTTTGGTGCTCTTTGGTACTTCAGCAGATGTGTTTTTAAACTTTGATATTTCTTTTTTGTACATGTGTAAAGAAGTTTGACATCTGCAAGGTTGTCGCTACTCTTTTCTAAAGTTACTGGATTTTGTAAGTTCTCTTCAGTTCCAAAATATTTGTTTTGGATGTGTTCTATTTCTTCGAGCAGTTCTTTGGCTTTACCATCTAGGAGTATGTAATTTAAATGCTCCAGTTCTAAAGCAGGACTTTTTGCATAGTACAGTCTGTGAACGAGATTTCGTACAGTAGAATGGTGTGTTGCTAACATTTTGATGTGGTGGAAGGTGCTTTTGTAAGCAGGTCCAGAAATATAGGATAATGAATGTCCTCATAGTCTTGTGTATTTACACACTGGACAGGAGTCCATAGTTTGTAATATTTACATTTTGAATTTGTCTTTGGCTTTTAGATACTGATTGAGGAACTGCTGCAAAGATTTGAAAGATTCTTTGTGCACATTACACATTGATGTGCATGGCCATTTGTAGATGGAAGGGATTGGTTCGTTGGAATGGAGAGTTGATTGTAAGTTTTTTGTGGATATTCCTGAGAGCAGCGTTTCTTCTTCCTTAATGGTATTGTCTACCTTTTCATACCCTCGCCCACTGCAATGTATAGCAATTGGGTTTGTTTGCTCTTGTTTGTATGCCACTTCATTGAAATATGGCTCTGTGCTTGTGGTGTGAATCCACTCACCTGCACAGATGTTTGCAAAGGTATCAATTCTGATTTTGTGTCTGTTACAAAATACTGTTTGTAGTTTAGTAATTAACATTGTTAGTGGTTTCATTCTGTTTAAAGCTAGTATAAATAATTTCCTTTTGAGGAGCATTGCACTGTCTATAAGAGCTCCTAGGATCAGTTTTCTGCGGTAAGTTTTAAGGGTGGAAAAATACATTTTTTGGAATGTTTACTTGTGGCTATGTTACCGTTGGTAGATGTAGTGTTAGCATTACTGGCAGTTGCATTCTTCTTAATGCATTTAGTTTTATATTTTGAAAGAGAAGTCACACTTTTTTTCCTGGTACCTGGTTCCATTTTGCTTAGTGACTGTATTAGCTGTTTTGTTTGAACTTTTTGTACACAGTCTACTAAAGGTGGATAGCTATTTTGCATGGCTTGAGTTTTATCTGCTCTATTTCTGCGTTGCTTTCAACAGAGTTGCTTTTTGGTAGGCATTGTCTTGTGTCTGGTGGAGAAAAAAAAAGGAAAGTGTGGGTTTGGAAGTTGTGCAATGTATTTGTGTGTACTGTGTATGAGTGTCTGAATATGAGGATAGGTATACATAGAGGAGTGTGATTGTGGAACGGGCTGTTACTTTTGGTTGGGAAGGTTGTACTGCTATGTGTGTGTCCCCCTGTAGGCAAGGTTTGCCTCAGTGTGAATGACAGTGTAATGTGCTTGAGAAAGTAAGGACATTGCAATGGATTTATAAAACTAGTGGGTGTTAAGAGACTGGTGTTCTGATGATAATAGAAACAGTGGACCTGGCAAGGTGCAATGAGTATGGGGGAAGCAAGTGCTGTGGGCTTGGATAACATTCTCTAGACTACAATACAACAACACTGCACTGTCTGAGTAACAGGCAGAACACTACAACAGTACTGTAATTACTTTTTGGGATGTCACGAGTAGCTTTCTTCTGGGTTTTATCTTCCAGCAAACATGTCACTGGTTTTTAGCAGGTGGTTCTTCACTTAAATTGCAAAAGAAGGAAGTTAGTGGGTATGTGTGTTAATGGTACAGTAATAGGAGTAGAACACATTGTTTTAGATTGTAGGAGGATTTGTTGGCGGGAAGAGTTAGTGTGCGTGTGCAATTGTACAGCACTGCATACGAGGGGGGACTTGGGAATATTAGCATTGTTGATATGGGGGCCAGTGCTGCACTGATAACTGTGTCCTATGGGGCTGCAGTTTTGAAGTGTGTGAGATGTTGTTGCATTATTCGTTTTGGGAATGGATTAGTGCAAGCCATAGTACAGTGCCAAAAAGGGAGACAGATGTAGAGATTGGAAAGGGGAATGTTACTGTTTGTGGAATTTTGTTACGTTTGTCACACTTAGATGCTTGCTATAGGAGTGCAGAAATTCTTTTCAGTCATTGCATTTATGTATGCAAATTTACAGATAGCAGTGTTTCCAATGTACATATGCATTTCTTTGCTTTCCTTCCAATGGTGCATTTTGTGAATTGTGCAGTGTCTGTGGTTGGCATGCATTCCTAATATATATGCAGTTTTCCTTTTCTGTGTCCATTCTGGGCATTTCACATAGGATCTGACACTTGAATGTGCTGTGTAAATGTTCCCAATGTGTTTTTTTTTATTTCAAATAAATCACAGGCAGTTGTGCTGAAATTGAAATGTGTGGTTAGCAGCTGTTATGCTAGTGGGCAGTACAAGAAAACTGTGAAAGCAAACAGTATTGTAAGTAATTGTCAGTTGATGTGAGGAGATGGTACAAATGACAGTATGATTATTGGTAGGTTATGTAGGGCAAGTGGCAGGCACCGTGTTCATATGCATGTAATATATGCACTTACTATGCATTGCTAACATACATGCAGTTTTGATTGTTCATGTGTATTACAAAACATATGGTTACCTGTAGTTTGTGTTGATGGCTGTAGATGTGGATGAGTCTAAAGATTTTGGATTTCCAGGCCTGGAGGCTTTGTGGTGGAGCATGCCTGGATGACATGTGCGGACATTGGCTTCTCTTTGCAGAAACAGGGCTACATTTGGTAGTCCTCATATCTTGGTTGTGCATTGTGGTAGAGAGTATTTTGGGTATATCAGTGTCCCTATTTGTGCACACTATTTTACTGCTGGTGGAGTGTCATTGTCCATTCTTGGAAATTCTCCTTTTATCTGGAATGTAAGGGATGCTATGCAGACCCTGCTGTTAGGAGGAAACGTAGATACCCCCCCAGAAAAAATAAAAATAAAAAGGTCTTTGTTTTTAAGCTATTTTCAGAGCCACCACTAAAAAGGCAATCTTCTACCATGGTTGAAATGTCTTTTCCCACCCCATGAATTGCACGATATGTCAGTGGACACCGATATGTTTGCGGGGCTTTTGAGGATGGCAGGCATGGACATGTGACTGTGGAGGCCAGGGGAATGGTCAATAAAGTTTCATGGGTGTGGTGTGCAATGAGAGAGTGTGGCAGAAGTTCTGTTTGCTGAGAGGAGTGCAGATGGCTATGGCTATGTCTTTCAGAAGGCAGTATGTATGGATTTTGGGGGACTCGTGGATACAATGGTTGCAGGTGTATGCAGAGCAATGTGGAGTGGCTGCACATCTTGGATTCCCTCATGTGGATGTGCACTGTTATGGAGTGCGTGGCATGCAGTGGCTCTATTTGTTTCTCCTTTGTGCCAGTTTGGTGACGCACCTTCATCCAGCCATTATTATTGTTCATTGTGGAGGGAACAGTTTAGGCCACGTTACTGGAATCTCTCTGCAGTTTGCAATGAAGGAGGCACTTGGGAAAGTCTTGGGCACTTGGGACATGTTTCCAAACTCTTGTGTCATTTTTTCACGGATTGCCCAGAGACAGATGTGGCTGCGCTCTTCCTCATTTGATCCCCAAATGGAGAAAGCCAGGTGTAATGTCAACAAGGCTGTTTGCGCGTTTTTGCAAGATGTTTGTATGTCTTCACTCCACAATGAAAACATTACATTTCGTAGCACTAACCTTTTCCGCAGAGATGGCGTCCATCATACTGATGCTGGCAATCACCTTTTTCTGCGTAATATACAGAATGTTTTGCCACTGTTCTTGGAAAGATAGGAAGCATGTGTGCAGTAGGTTTTGGCCATTTCAAAGCTTCCAAGAAAAAAAACAAAAGACCAAAATGCTCTTTTCTGAGCCACAACTTTGTCCCAGAAAAGAATGCAATGGTGTATATGCTGCCACCCCTGCATGCTCTGGAAGTCTGCAGACTTCTGCGCTGTCCGCAGACTTCTCAGGCTGCGCAGGGCCCTGCACCATTTCATTGGCACTTCTATTTTTAAACTGTGAAAGGCAACTCTGAAAAGAGCCTGGATTTTTTGATTTATTATCTTTTGTGCATTTTTTGTATTTTTTAAACACAACACACAAGGGTAGGGAAGAGGCACCAACCACAGGGATAAGAAAGGGCAGATGGAGAGAGGAAGATGTTGGGTGCGCCTCATGGAGGTCTCATGCAATTTCCTACGTGGCCCCAGACTGCAGCCTCAAACCACTCCGGAACTGCTCACCCCTACAGAGTACTGCGTCGCAGTACATACACAAAACAGTGACCTTTGAAAGGTAAGGATCTACTGTGGCGTGTATGGCCTCTGAGGCTGCTTGAGAAATCCTCTGTCCCACAGGAGTGTCTCTTGTGGTGACAGGAGCAGATGTTGAGGATGCTGCACTGGAACTTAACCTACTACCATTGTTTGAAGGGGACGACCCTCGAAACTGCTGCTTTCTGGTTCGATCTCAGGTGTCACTGCATGGAGGTAGTCCCATAACTGTACAGCCCAGGTTTGTCACGGCTGAGTACCATCCCGCACTTTGCAGCAAACCTTGGCCACACTAGCGTTGTGCTTACCATCAACAGTACCTAATTCTCATCTTCCTCTTCTTCCTCCTCTGTATCTTCATGCCTGTTCCTCTATCC
Source organism: Ambystoma mexicanum (assembly GCF_040938575.1). NCBI lineage: Eukaryota > Metazoa > Chordata > Amphibia > Caudata > Ambystomatidae > Ambystoma > Ambystoma mexicanum. The sequence goes on from NC_090930.1 coordinate 330,398,700, forward strand.
AAGCCCTTGGGTAGGTGGTGCTGGTGGTGGAGGTGGTGGGGGTGGTGCTGAGCCAGAGGCAGCAGGAGAGGTAGAACTGGATGTCATTATAATCTGCAAAACAGCAGGAACACAGCAAACAGCTATCTGAGAATCTGGCACAGAGCTCTGTTCAGGAAACCCAAAAACAGAATGAGGAGAAGCACTATGGGTGTGGCCTTTTATATGGGTGCTGGGGAACGCTTTGCGGACAGTCGTGCGCTTCGTGGACACTTTCGAACCCCATGCTGGGCTCAAAAAGTTCCAAAAAGTCTCTAGATTGTAAGGGGCATTATCTGGGACATCTGGAAGGGTGATGTTTCACAGTAAAATACATTGGATTGGCCAGAAAAAGCACTTTTTTGCAGTGCCGGGGCCCGAACCCTGTCGCTCAACGTGGGTACGTTCACTTGGTGATGTCTCGAACATCCGCAAATGGGATGGCTGTCTGTAGGACACCTATTGGGTGGGATCCATTGTGCGCAGGCGCATAGGTGTCCTACGGACAGGGTTGGGATTCCCAAAATAATTAAAAGTGCGACACACGTGCAGTGGTCAGTTCCAAACAGGCGCAGTGTTCGTAGGACCCTGGGGATGAGATGCGCATGCGCCCAGGTGTCCACTGGACATGGGTGGAGCCCCAAACTAATTAAATTATGTCACCACATTGCAAACATGCCGGATAGACACCTTGTCCGTAGAACCCGGGAAGAAATGCTCATGCCCCAAGTGTTCGCCAGAGTGGGCCAGGGTCCCCAAACTACTTGAAACTATGCCACAATTTTGCAGACATCGCTGGACATTCAGGATGTTTGTTGGACTCGGGGGGAGAGATGCCCATGCCCCCAAGTGTCCGCCGGACAGGGCTGGGATCCCCAAAGCAATTAAAGGTATGTCACAACTTTGTGGATATGCGGACAGGAGAAGAGTCCTACGGCACCTCCATTTTGAAACAGACTTACCGGACTGGTGCGGTGTCCATAGGACACTCCCATTTTGATTGATTGCGGACATCCCAGACAGTAACGTGCTCTGCAGACTCATAATGGGGCTTTTAAAAAAGAAAACAGACACACTCATAGCAACAGTATACACATAGAACTTTATTTACACACATAAATATACACAATTAGGGAAGGGAAGGGGTAACAGAAATATATGTGGGAATTGGGGTTTTTCACAGGTTGGGTATTAGGGGAAGAATGAATTGAGGTCTCATCATAACGTCTTTGCTTACAGGGAATTTGTTGGGATGGTTAGATAGGAAGGGGGAAGGGGTACAGGTGCAGGTGGGGCAGTGGTATTTAATATTGTCCATTATATCTCTCCGTACAAAATCTTTTAAGTCGGCAAAAGTGTTCATTAATTGGTCCCTTGTTGCCTCCATGCTCACTAGTCGATGTTGTACAATGTTACTTTGGTGTTCTATGTGGTCACAGACTTGTGGAGGAGCTGCTGCTTCTGGGGTGTTCCCTTCATTTCTTGCATGTACTGGATTTTTTACGCCAGACTCATAATGAGGCTGGTTGTTTCTTTTCACCTTTTTTGCTCTTCTTGTTTTTATGTCTGCCAGTGTTAATAGACTTGTGTATGCGCTGGCTTCACACAGCAAATAGACAAACTGGATGGACAGAGTTTTGAGATCAACAGAGCATATTTTGTTGCACAAAATATTAATGTCATATTAATTGACGGGGATCAAGTGTCATGATGCATAACCCCGGGCATCCAGACCACGTCCATCAGCCCCGGGAGCAGGCATCATGTCGCCTTGAGAAACCCCAGCAACCCCTGCTAGGGGCTGTCTGGGTTCAGTTCTGGCGCCTATGGCGCCAGGCTCATATGGGACATCAGTCCTGGCGCCATAGGCGCCAGGCTCATAGGTGCACACTTACCTGATGCAGACCATGCTGCAAGAAGATCCAAGCCCATGTGATGCCTGGAAGGAACTACTTTACCTTAGGGACTATTTTGTTACTCGAGTGTGGTCGGGGAGGAATACCTACCTGGGACTACTTTGGAGGCTATTTAAACCACGCCCGCAGAGCAGCACACGCTTCGCGTTATTCTTCATCCAGCAGCGTAACGCTCACCGTGCCAGCAGCAGCATCCAGTCTTCTGCCACGCCCGCCTCGAACCTGGAGCACCTAGAAAGAAGGTAAGAAGCAAAGGTTAGAACAAGAGTATTACCTGATTTCTTACCTGATTCCGGATTCATTGCATCTTCAAACCAGAGGAAAGACTATGTTTTGAACGCGTCGCATCGCCAGCAGCAGCGCCGCGCCAAACTCACCGTTCCACGCAGCATCTCTTCGATCCGGCGCTGTCTCTATCTTTACATCGCCGAATCCCGGCACCTAAGGGGGACAAGAAACAACAAGGTGAGCTGAGAGAACAGACAGAGACAATCTCTTTAGCCGCCATATGCTTACCTGATTTTACCACCAGAGGTATAATTCATCAGCACGCCACATCTTCTTATGCCGCACCTGTAAGATAAGGAGAAAGCAGCAAGTTTAACGCTTGGCATTATACACCGAACAGTGTTGGGTAACACAGACTATTACCGGAGCGCTTTCAGCAGTCAATCTTCTTATTGGGTCAAAGCTGCAAGATAAAGGAGGATTTGGACAGGAGTGAATTCCAGACATTTTGAACTCTTACGAAATATATACTTACGGCTCTTTGCCAGGATCTTTTGGAGTCAGGATTCGTCTACAACTCTTCCAATATCTTCAAGCCAGTGAAGTAACTGGTCATCAACGCACCCCTGCATGCTTCGCAGGATGGAGGGCTCATCCTTCAAGAATGTAAGGTGAGATTGCTGAGTGAGAGGGCGCTTCAGAGGTGATTAGTGGGGAGGACAGTGGGGGTGCTATCACGTGAATCCACAAGAGGCTAAACCCATCCCTCCACTTGCAGGAGAATATTTCTACGGGCCAAGCAGACAAGATTAGGAGGGCAGATCCAGTCAGTCATCGCTGCACTACGCAGCACGTGGGTGGAGGCCGCAGCAGTCCGGACCCGACCGACGCCCCTGTGGGAGCCAGGTGAGCGTAACACCAAGCATGATTGCTACACACTACAAGATATATGCTAAACCACCATTAAATCAATATCTGCCCATATGCCAGAACTGTGTTTGTATTGAACACATTTTCAAATCTGGGAAGCAAATTATCTTGAATCGACAAAACATGTAATTCCTGGTAAATGAAATCTCCTGCTTAAGGACAATCACATTGAAAGATATCGATGTAATTGACCACACGCATGACATGTTATTAGGCCAAGTGTCCACCTTTTTTTCACTTGTATTCCATATTTATAGGTGGTAAGACCCCAACATTAAGAGAGTAGGGAAGTCCAACTATAATACAGCCTCCTAAACAAGTGGCAGTCATCATCAAGAGTATATCTTAAGGGTTCACTATCAAGTTGATAACCCTAGATGATTACCTGGATCCAAACTGGCAAACCACATACTTGAAGGATAATGACTGGTCATGGCTTTCCCGTTATTAGGACCCACTGAGGGTCAAGGAGCCTGTAAAAAGCACGCTCATTGGCCCTCACCCGAGCCTTACCTGCCAAGAAGGCTCTGAGCACCGCCACGTCCCGGAGTTCTTTCCGCAAATGGCCACCATGGAAAGGGAGAAGGGATGACATGTAGCCCCTTTGCCTTTTCCATGGCAGCCATGTTGTTTGTTTACTTTTTGAAATATTTGTTTTAATGGCCACCATGGAAAGAGAAAGTCCCTTCTCCCGAATCCCTGGCGGCCATTTTATTTTGTTTTTTTCTCAAATTGAGAAACAGTGGTAGTGCCATTTCTCGACTTGAGAAAAATTGCTAATGCACCCTGGTACGACATGCCAGGGTACTAATGGCAATTTAAAACTTGGAGGGTGGGCATTACTAGTAGGAAAATGACCCCTGGCTTTGTTAAGCTAACTATGGCCCCGGGTACATTACCCTAGTGGTAATGCCCCCCTCCTCGGGTTATATTGCCAAATTCACACAAGTTACCACCCATGCAGATAAATCTCATGCAGATAAATCCCTGTGAGCCGACACACACTGTTCTATCAATCTAATCTCAGGGAATACACAAGGCCATTTCCATCTGTTTAGAGAATCTAAATATGGCTTTTCCCTGAGAAATTTTGAAATAATCTGGTTGAAGGATAAGCAACCAGAATGGACGCATACCAACTCTTCTTTGTTGCTGCCGAAAAGGGTAAAAAAATGTTGCCCCTGCACAGATCCAATAACTGCTATCCATTGTCATTTAAACATGACTTGTGAAAAATGATGGATAGACTCTGCTGACTTTTTAACAGTTAAAATATCATGCTTTGACAAGGTGATTTCTAGGCAGTGTGAATGACTTTTGGTAAATGTCTACTGGAATCCTCTGAGAATTTTGCAACTGTCCTTTTTTGATACTTTGACTAGCACTTTAGGGCAATGGTATGAAGGTGACTCGCCATACATCTCCCTAACTGGGGACATTAACTTTACCTGCATGGAAATTGATCCACTACCATGGATGATATTACTAGGGAACCTACTGACCCTATAATTAGGGGTTTACATTGGACTGTTATGATGAACTCCTGGGGCCTCCCGAGGCTGACATTTGGAAGGGGTCCAAGCCCAAAGGAGGGAGATCCAGGGATGGAAAGTCACCACCCAAATGTTGACAAAAAGGATTGTGTAAAGACACATTAAGATTTGTGAGGCAATAGGTATTGCAAAACTAGGGACGGGAAAGTGCCCCCCTTGTTATTTGGGATCCAAGCCTGGCGCAGGGAGATCCAGGGGTGGAAAACTGTCACCTAAAGTTCACTGAGAAGGGAACTGTTTTGTGACTTTGTTGAATGCACATACTGAGGGGTTTGCGCCCAGAAGTGGGGGACCCAGGGGTCAAGCCGTCACCCAAAGCATATGTGAAGCAGAACATTTGTTTTGCTATTGAATACGTCAGGCCCTCAAAGTCAAGAAACTTTCAGGAGAAACAAGACTTGCCCATCAATGGTCCTGATAGCTGGAAGTGGAACTGTTGACTTGTGCTGGGAAACCTTGAGTGCGTGCTGTGCTTCAAGATCCCATCTTACCCCGTGCTCAAAACGTGGGGAAGGAAGATCCAAGCTACTGCATTCTGACATATTATTTGTGAACATTTATTTCTTTTCTTGAAAACCATCCCACACCCTTTTTTGTATTAGTTGTAAGGTTTGGCAATAGGTTTCTTAGTATAGGCCCTTTTTATTTGACACAACGCCACCTGGACTGCCTTATTTTCATTTGATGGTCGACGCTTGCTCCCATCTTAGATTTAGGTTTAGATTAGGCATTTTCCCTACATGCATACAGCTTAATACACACTCTTGAAGTGTGACCACTTTTGTCTATCTTTGCTATTACCATCATGAGTTCCTTGCAGTACCTCATTAAATGGATTTATTCTCCACCTATTTCAAAAACAAGCCACTCTGTCAAAATTGACAATATCTATAGCCTTTGATTTAAACTATGGGAACGATTATGAAAATAGGGTTGCCCCATTACCCTCTTAAACATACTTCTGAATTTGCACCAAGTCCATCAGGTACAGGTAAGACTTGACGTGGAGATCTCTGTAGCAGACCCCGTCTTCACCCACCGTGGTTAAGCCAGGGCTGTGTCTTTGCGCCCTGCCTGTTCAACCTGTATGTGGCCGATTTGGGGACTTTATTTGGACAAGTGCAACAATGATGATGACTTATTATTAGAACAGACCCATAAAGGACTACAACGTTCAATTGATTCATTGGGCCTCATCATAAGTTTGGAGGTAGCCTTGCCGGTTGAAAATCCGGCACCCGCGAATGGGCAATTACTGGGGTATTCTGGCCCCGCCAGACCCGGTAATTGCCCTTTTGCGGGTGCCGGTATATTGCCATTCCCAATTGAGCCCCATAGGGCTCAATGGGAATGGGGATGCCTGTAGCACCAACACCGTTCATAACGGTGCCGGTGCTACAGGCTTGCTGTGCTTGCGGGAGCCTTTCATTCTGCCAGGGCAGACCTGGCAGAATGAAAGGCACCCATGGCACAACTCAGAGTTTGCCGGTCCGGATGCAATGGTACCGGTAAACCTACCGGTACCGTTGTATCTGGACCGGCAACCTTGTAATGAGGCCCATGAGTGCCTTTATAAAGGGACGTGATTTGGAAATCAATCCTTCTAAATCTAAGACCCGCCCCTGGCTTTGAAACAATCCAAAAAGAAAATCCAAATGTTCCAATGTATGCAGAACGTTTCTCTGTAGAACGTGACCAGTTGGAAATACCTGTGAGATCTTTTTTTATGAGCATGAGATTTAATTTGTTACTCATGTTAGGAGTGATGGTGCTAGACAAAACATGGACAGATCGCAACAGAAGTGTAGATTCTGCTTGGTGGTTAACAATATAGTGACTCTGGGGCATGTCTTTGTAGAATGATCCAATTTACAATCATTGAGGGACTCTCACTTCACTTGATTTGTCTGTGACAGATTGAGTACACAAACATTTGACTTTTGGAGATATATCTGAAGTGGGAAACAACCCTTATCAATTGCAGCCATAGGTTATGTGCAGAACACTATTTGGTGACACTTAGATGTATCCTTTGCCCTTCTCAGTTCCTATTTTTAATAAGAATGAATTGTTAAGCATTATTTATTTGATCAATGAAATATGTGATTGTTATTTTTGATATTGTATTCTTGTGAAAGGTTTTTCTTATCTTCATTATAATTCACGTCACAAAAACACCACTAAAGGCGGCTTCTCATGTACGACCATTGCTGCACCATTAGACTTCTTGCATTGGATGGAGCTGGTACATTTGTTAGACATATACGTTTTTCTTCTTGTCCATTGTCCACTGTTTGTGTGATAGTATTTTTACTGTGCTGTATTGCTTTCTGTGTTCTCATTTTCTTCTGCACTATTTTGCATGGAGTGATGTATGCATTTGCCTTTTATTGGCAGGCAGAATATTTTATGTTTATGTGAATGCTTGTTAGTTATGGTAGGGTGAAATGTCCTATTCTTCACTGACAAATATGCTTTGATAATCAGGAATCTGTGACTCCAATCATTGTGCCTTGTACATCCTCCATACATATAGCTACTCGCAGCAAGTCCCATAGAAGTTGTGCTTGGCCCGAGGTCCTGCTCTCCTGAAGACTTGCAGCGTTTTTGGATACCTAATTGCCGTACTACATTGCCCAGAGGGCATTTTGCACATAATACGTGCCCCGCCTATAAAAGCAGACACCCGCGCATATCGTGCGTACGCATGGTAGCAAGTCCTGTAGAAATCCCGCTTGGCCCGAGGTCCTGCTCTCCTGAAGACTTGCAGCATTTCTGGATACCTATTTGCCGTACTACATTGACCAGAAGGTGAATTAAGTACCAGTTGTACTAAGGACTGTCATGATGCCTACCCCTGGGGAACCAGACCAGGTCCAGCAACCCCGGAAGTAGGCATCAAGTTGTTTTGAGCAAGTCCAAAAGCCCCGGCTAGGACTGTTTGGGTGCGGTCATGGCGCCATAGGCGCCAGGCTCATGGAGTAGAACTTATCTGATGCAGACCATGCTGCAAGCTTACCTGGTGCAGACCATGCTGCAGAGCTCCAAGCCATATGAGGCTTGGAAGGGACTATTTTACCTAGGGACTATTTTGTTACTCCGGTGGGGCTGGGGAAGAATACTTACCTGGGACTACTTTGGAGGCTATTTAAACCACGCTCAAAGAGCAGCACACGCTTCGTGTTATTCTGCATCCAGCAGCATAACGCTCACCATGTCTGCAAGCCTGCATCCAGTCTTCTGCCACGCCCACCTCGAGTCTGCAGCTCCTAGAAAAAGGGAGGAACAGAAGGAGAAAAGGTTAGAATAAGAGCAAACCTTCGATCCTTACCTGAATTCTGGATCCACTGCACCTTCGAGCTGGAAGAAAGAAGCATTTACGCACGCCGCCTCGCATGCTGCAGTGCCGCGCTGAACTCACTGGCCTTCGCAGCATCCTCACGATCCACCGCATCCTTCTGCACGTTCCCGCCGCATTTTGGCACCTAAGGGGAACACAAGAACAGCAAAGGTGAGCCAAGGAAATAAACAGAGGCAATAGTAACTACCCCCATAGACTTACCTGATTACCGCCGGGGGTACTATTCCTCTACACGGGTCGGCGCAGCCTCCATTGCATCCTCGCCGCACCCCAGCCCTTAAGGGGAACAAAAGGACGACAAGGTGAGACAACGGGACAAATAAGGGGAACTCTTCTCACCGCAATAGACTTACCTAATTTTACCGCCAGAGGCATAATTCCCCGAACTTCATATTTTCTCACAACACCGGAATAAGGGAACAAGCAGCTTACATTCTGGCCTTATTTTATTGAACTGTGTAGGATAAGCCAAATCCTTACCTGAACTTCGTCAGCTACCATGAGGAACTCTTCGCTGGGGTCAAGCTGCAAACTGCAAGGAATCGGACAAGAGTGAAAGTCAGACATGTGAACTCTTACGAACTACATATTTTTCGGAGTAAATATTGTTCTGGAACTCACCAATTCCTTCGAGCCAGTGAAGCAACTGGGTATCAACGTGCCCCTGCGCTCAATGCAGGATGGAGAGCTCATCTTTTCAAACCATCAGGTGAGACTATAAGAGGGGACATCAAAGGTGATCTGTGGGGAGAACAGCGGGGGTGGGGGGAATTTACGCTCAACTCCACGGGTGCTTAATTCCCTTTCTCCATTTGCAGAAGAATAGTCCTAGGGGCCAAGCAAACGAAGCTAGGTGGGCCAGTCCAGTCCGTCATCTCGGCCCTACGCGTCACATTGGTGGAGACCGCAGGTGTCCAGTTCAGATCGACACCTCTGTGGGAGCCAGGTGAGCGTGACAGAACGTGAAGCCTACCCACAAATTCTCACCCGGGCGTTATGGATAACTCAGAGACTGACCAATTGGCCCAATTACTAGGGGAACTGAGGGCTGAAGTGCATTCAGCCCGTCAAGAAACTAATGCTCTTAGGAGAGAACTGATTTTGTCAAAGGAGCGAACTGATGACCTTGCTAGGCAACTATTGCAAAGCCAGGCTGGACAAGCACCCCTACCTGGGTCCGGGGGTAATCCAGCTCCTGTGTTATCGAGTAACCTTGTGCAAATAAACCTACCAGGAAATATTCCATTAGCTCTACCCGAACGCTTTGTCGGAGATCCCAAAAGGTTCGCCGTGTTTATGAACCAATGCCGCCTGCACTTTTTATGCAGATCTGGAGCCTTCCCAAACGACCAAGCCAAGGTAGCCTTTGTATTGTCATATCTCAGCGGCAGTGCAGCTGATTGGTCAATTCCACTAGTCACTCAGGATGACCCAATTCTTCGGGATTTTCAGGGCTTTCAAACTAGCATGGAAAGACTATTTTCCCGGCACTCTCAAGGACAGGCCCTGGATAACAAACTTTTGTCCCTACGACAGGGTAACCAGGACCTTCTATCCTACATCGCGACCTTTAATAGGTTGATAGTGGAAACTGGATGGCCTGAGGTGAAACGAATCACGTTATTTCATCGTGGGCTTTGAGGAGAACTCAAGGATGTCTTGGCTCAAGTCGTGAACCCACCTCAAGACTGCGCTGAATATATAGACTTAGTGGTCCAGTTAGATCACAGACTTCAGAACAGAAAGGCTGATCGAGCCAAGTTTGAGAATCGGGTGTTGGCAAAACCAGCGCTAACCCCAAAGGAGCAGATGCTTCAGAACCCATGCAAATCAGAGGGGTTAAAGGACCCTTAACCCAGAAGGAAAGAGAAAGGAGACGACAAATGCAATTGTGTCTATATTGTGGAACTTCTGGGCATTTTCTATGGGATTGCCCTGTAAAACCACCCAAGAAGGTGGTAGGAGCTGCTGATAAAAGCCATATGGAGTCAGACTCGGGAAACGACCACGCCCGACAAGCGTAGAGGTCCGCTTGCCGAGCTTGAAGAAGGATACTTAGACCCCGCATTTCATCATACCAATGGTCCTCGTAGATCCAGGGCAGCCATCGCGTATGCATGCAGTAAGGGCATACATTGATAGCGGGGCCATAGGAAACTATGAGGACTATGAATTGGCTTCCAGGATGAATCTACCTCTCTGCCGAAAAACCACCTCAGATGTCATCACCACAGTCGATGGAACTGAAATTGCCTCAGGGCCTGTAACTCATTCCACCGCAAAGATGACACTATTGGGTCAGGATGGGCATCGAGAGACTATTGTGTTTGATCTAATCAAAGCCCCACAGTTCCAAATAATACTGGGGATACCTTGGTTGGAAACACATAATTCTTGTATTGATTGGCGAGAGAAGAGAATAACCTTCCCGGATTGTGCACAAACCTGTTACCCACAGAAAAATCAGAACGTAGGCCTGGCCACAGTAACCACAGCAGTCATGCAACTACCTCCAGAATACCAAGCATTCCAGATGTCTTCCAAAAGGAACAGGCAAACACCTTACCTCCTCACAGATCGTACGATTGTCAAATCGATCTCATACCCGGTACACAACCTCCTTGTAGCAGGATCTATGCCCTTACGGAACCTGAGAACCTTCACCTACGACAATATTTAGACCAGTACCTTGCCAACGGCTTTATTCGCCCATCCAAGTCCCCTGCCTCTTCAGCTTTGTTCTTCGTGCCCAAAAAGGAAGGTGACCTCAGAACGTGCATAGACTACCGGGCATTGAACCAGATAACTGTTAAGAACCGATACCCATTGCCTCTGATCCCTGGACTATTAGACCAAGTGAAGGACGCTTGTATATACACTAAATTAGATCTCCGGGGTGCATACATTCTGGTACGTGTAAAAGAGGGCGACGAATGGAAGGTTGCTTTCCGCACTAAGTATGGGTTATTCGAGTGCCATGTGATGACTTTCGGGTTGTGCAATGCACCAGCAGCCTTCTAATACTTCATGAACAATGTACTTCGTGAACTCATTGACGTTTGTGTTGTCATGTATATCGAAGATATTCTAGTATACTCCTCTTCAGAATCTGACCATGTGAAGCACGTCCGAGCAGTCCTTGAGAAATTGCGCCAGCACAAACTATATGCAAAACTAGAAAAATGCATTTTTCATGCCACAGAAGTTGAATTCCTTGGGTTTATCCTGACCCCAAAGGGAGTCCGAATGGACTCACGAAAGGTGGACACAATCCTTAAGTGGCCATCACCAAGTTCAGTTAAAGGAGTACAAAGCATGCTCGGCTTTGCCAATTTCTACTGCAGATTCATCCCAGATTTTTCACATGTGGTACATCCCATCACAGCACTCTTGCGAAAAAATAAACGCTTTATATGGACTGAAGAAGCTGAAAAAGCCTTCTAAGAGCTGAAAGCGAAATTCACGTCTGCACCTGTGTTAAAGCACCCGCGTCCTGAACTTCCATACATAGTGGAAACTGATGCATCCAGTCCAGCCATGGGAGCTGTCCTGTCTGAAAAGGACCCTGAAACTGGCCAGCTTCACCCAGTAGCATTTTGGTCCAGAAAGTTCTCGGCACCCGAGTTAAACTATGCGGTTACCGACAAGGCGTTATTAGCCATTAAATCCGCCTTCAAGGCTTGGCAGCACTATCTTCTCGGTGCCAGGCATACCATTACTGTGATCACCGATCACCGGAACTTACAGTATTTAAAAACAGCCAAGGCCCAATCGTCAGGTCAACTCCGTTGGGCATTGTTCTTTGCCGAGTTTGATTTCGTGATAACCTATCGACCAGGTTGTAAGATTGGTAAAGCAGACGCCTTATCCCGAATAGGAATGGGAGAGGCAGAAATAAACCCAGAACCAGTACCTATAATTTCTGCACAAAGGATCCTTGGCATGACTACTCTACAGACACTAGAGGACATTCAGGTAAAGATCCAGCAACTCTTTGATCCTACAGCCCTGCGGGACTGGGTAAAGAAAGGCCCGGACTACTCTGTCACCATTGATCTGCCTTATTACCAAGGGCGACTGTTTCTGCCACACAATGAACTACAAGAGCAAGTCATTTCCCGTTATCATGATACCCTAATGGAGGGACAGCTAGGTATTGCAAAAACTGAAGCTAAGATTAAAAGACAATTCTGGTGGCCCACCTGGCGAAAGGATATTAAATCATTTGTGATGTCTTGTGGCATTTGCGCCCAAAACAAAAGTCAAAAGAAAAAAACAGCTGGACTCTTACAACCTTTAGACATTCCGCCTACACCATGGCACACCTTATCGTTAGACTTTATTACTGATCTTCCTCCTTGTAATGGGTTTAACACCATTCTAGTTATTGTGGATCTTTTTTCTAAGATGGCCCACTTTATTCTTTAAAAGGACTACCTTCAGCCTTAATCCTGGCCAAAGAATTCCTCGAAAATATTGTTCGCTTACATGGATTTCTGTCCGTGTTGGTCTCTGAGTTGGTCGGGGCAGTCAATTCATTTCACATTTTTGGAAGAAATGTTGTCAATTGGCCCAACTCGATGTGAGATTATCGACCAGTCACCACCCCCAGCCGATGGTCAAACAGAATGGACCAACCAGACTCTTGAACAATACCTGTGTTGTATGTTATATCAAACTGAGAGTAATTGGAAGGACATCCTTCGGATCGCCGAATATGCATACAATAATTCAGTACATTCTGGAACTGTACAAAGTCCCTTTTATACCCTATATGGGCACCACCCTTGAACCTCAGACCTTGACTCACCCCAACACTTAGAAATGCCCACAGTGGACCATCTACACGCTAAGATTACACACGCCTTTAAGGAGGCAAATGCACATTTGAAACAGGCAAAGGAGAAATATAAGAAAAATGCTAATCGGCATAGAAGTGATACTCCACAGTACCAGATAGGGGATCAAGTATGGTTGGCCACAAAACACATACCTCTCAAGGGAACGCAGACCTTTAACCCTAGATATTTGGGACCTTACTCTATTAAGACCATTATCAACCCGGTGGGCGTCAATTTGGACTTACCTGCTAATATGCAAATTTATCCCGTCTTTCATGTGTCACTTTTGAAGCCAGTGCAACCAGGCACAAGAATAACCAAGCCACCAGACCCCGTCCATATAGACGGGGAACCCGAATTTGAAGTTAAGAACATCCTGGACTCCAAGATGGTGAAGTCAAAACTTTTTTACTTAATCGACTGGAAAGGGTACGGACCACAGGAAAGGTCTTGGGAACCTAGTGACCACGAGCATTCACCTCGATTGGTGAAAAGATTCCACCGAAATTTCCCAGACAAACCAAAACCGCTGGGAAGAACGACTTTAGGAGGGGCCTTGTGGGAGAGTGCTGTCATGATGCCTACCCCCGGGGAACCAGACCAGGTCCAGCAACCCTGGAAGCAGGCATCAAGTTGTTTTGAGCAAGACAAAAAGCCCCTGCTAGGGGCTGTTTGGGTGCGGTCCTGGCGCCTATGGCGCCAGGCTCATATGGAGAGTCAGTCCTGGCGCCTATGGCGCCAGGCTCATGGAGTAGAATTTATCTGATGCAGACCATGCTGCAAGCTTACCTGGTGCAGACCATGCTGCAGAGCTCCAACCAAATGAGGCTTGGAAGGGACTATTTTACCTAGGGACTATTTTTTTACTAGGGTGGGGCAGGGGAAGAATACTTACCTGGGACTACTTTGGAGGCTATTTAAACCACACCCGAAGAGCAGCACACGCTTCGCGTTATTCTGCATCCAGCAGCGTAACGCTCACCGTGTCTGCAAGCCTGCATCCAGTCTTCTGCCACGCCCGCCTCGAGTCTGCAGCTCCTAGAAAAAGGGAGGAACAGAAGGAGAAAAGGTTAGAATAAGAGCAAACCTTCGATCCTTACCTGAATTCCGGATCCACCGCACCTTCGAGCTGGAAGTAAGAAGCATTTACGCACGCCGCCTCGCCTGCTGCAGCGCCGCGCTGAACTCACCGGCCTTCGCAGCATCCTCACGATCCACCTCATCCTTCTGCACGTTCCCGCCGCATTCTGGCACCTAAGGGGAACACAAGAACAGCAAAGGTGAGCCAAGGAAATAAACAGAGGCAATAGTAACTACCCCCATAGACTTACCTGATTACCGTCAGGGGTACTATTCCTCTTCACGGGTCGGCGCAGCCTCCATTGCATCCTCGCCACACCCCAGCCCCTAAGGGGAACAAAAGGACGACAAGGTGAGACAATGGGACAAATAAGGGGAACTCTTCTCACCGCAATAGACTTACCTAATTTTACCGCCGGAGGCATAATTCCCCGAACTTCATATTTTCTCGCCACACCTGAATAAGGGAACAATCAGCTTACATTCTGGCCTTATTTTACTGAACTGTGTAGGATAAGCCAAATCCTTACCTGAACTTCGTCAGCTATCACGAGGAACTCTTCGCTGGGGTCAAGCTGCAAACTGCAAGGAATCGGACAAGAGTGAAAGTCAGACATGTGAACTCTTACGAACTACATATTTTTCGGAGTCAATATTGTTCTAGAACTCACCAATTCCTTTGAGCCAGTGAAGCAACTGGTTATCAACGCGCCCCTGCGCTCAATGCAGGATGGAGTGCTCATCTTTTCAAACCATCAGGTGAGACTATAAGAGGGGACATCAAAGGTGATCTGTGGGGAGAACAGCGGGGGTGGGGGGAATTTACGCTCAACTCCACGGGTGGTTAATTCCCTTTCTCCTTTTGCAGAAGAATATTCCTATGGGCCAAGTAAACAAAGCTAGCTGGGCCAGTCCAGTCCGTCATCTCGGCCCTACGCGTCACATTGGTGGAGACCGCAGCTGTCCAGTTCAGATCGACGCCTCTGTGGGAGCCAGGTGAGCGTAACAGGACTTAAGGACTCTTAAGGACCCTCATCCTTACTTACTAACTTATTATTTGTTTTTTTGTTTTTTTTTGTTTCTGTTTTAGGCATTTTGCACGTAATACGTGCCCCGCCTATAAAAGCAGATGCCCGCGTGCATCGTAGCAAGTCCCGTGAACGTCCCGCTTGGCTTAGACGCAGCAACGCGGTGACTCGTGGGGCTTGCTGCTTTTTTCTGGCTTTTTCCTGGCAGTATCAGGTGGTGTTCATCTGAATCTACTGTTTCCTGTGGTGTGTTCTTCTGTGTTCTTCTGTGTTGAATTTGCGGACACCTGTAAGTGAGTACAAGATCTATGCTCAAAAGATTACCATTTAAGAACAAAGAGCTCTGTTTTGTGGCTGTGGTTGTGTTTGTGTAAGGGATTGAAGAATTAGTTTAGTAGATCAAATGTCAGGAGTTGTATATACCCTGAAATCCAGCATACCTTTATCGCCGGACCATGTGTCTGGTGAGAACAACAGGTGTGGGTCTCCTGCTACTGGCTCCTTGACAAAATCCAGTGAAAAAATCAAACGTGACACACAAACTAAAACATAAAGTATCACCCTTACCCCTGTGACCCAAACACCACTACATAATCAAGATATTCGCAAAATCTATGAAAAAAAAGTCAAATACCAGCTACCGGTCAACCCTCTCTGCAAGCAGGACTTGCTGATCCCTCTATGCCCCATATAATGCCACCAGGGAACTCAATTCCTAATAATCCCGACCCTAAAGTGGGAAACCCCAGTGCCATTATCTCTGATCAAACTATTTTGACCATCTCCCAGACTCCTCTGAAAATTACACAGCCTAAGAGAACTTTCTCTATAGTCCAAGAAGAAACTTTGACTAATGCTGAAGTATTTGTTAGTTCGGAGGGTGTTGTGGAAGTCGCTGTTGAAAGTGTGAGTGACTCTCCTATGGGTGCTATATCACTGCATGCAAGTATTGGGGATCTCCTCGGCATTGTTTGTGAACTGGCTTGTCGAATGGTAAAACTGGTGATTCAGTTGGCAACCAAGCACTTATTGAAATTACCTTAGGGGCGGTTAACACAACTATTGCAAGCCTCTATAAACTGTTCGAAGCTATCGACAGTAAGATTTCTCTTCAATCCGCAAAAATAGATCAAATTGGTGAATGGATGAAAGGTGTTTCGTGTGACCCTTCGAAAGCTGGCACATTTATGAATATGGTTCAGAGACTTATAGTCCTAGAGACTAACTATTCATCCATGAAATCACTACCTACTGAGCCCTTGGCGTCGGTTTTGCCCATGTTCCCCAGGATTATTCGTCCTCTGGAGTACCTGGAAGAAACGCATGCCAGAAAGAATGCCTCATGGGTTAGTGTTGATTCTCCAGTGAGAATTGTGTCCAATGACGTTGTCCAGTCTAGCCAAGATAATCACTGTGAAGTAGCCTCCCAGCAGATTCATAACAAATTGCTGAAAAACATTGGTAATGAAAAAAACAAAAGCATCAACTCATAAATTGATGCCTGTGGTGAAGCTAAATAAAATTAGAAAAAAAGGCTTGCAAGATCAAGTGACCATTCCGGCTGAAATAACTGCCACTCATGTGTCTGCGCAGTTGGAAGAAGGGAGTACTCCATATGTGGCGGACAAAATTTTAGCTGTACCCAAGAATCCAACGTTGGCGTCAACTTTAAGCTGTCCTATAAAATCACACAAACCTCCTGCTCTTGCTCCTTCATTGGGGTATGATCCCCTGAATGAGCTTGTAGCATTACTGGAAAACAAATCCTCTGACTCTTATGTATCGAAAAAATCTGCGCCTGGTGATGCTAACACAATTATCCCGACGCGAGCGGATACATTTGGCATAGATAAACACTCTGCCTCTGTACCTGTTTGCGATCTGGGTTTTGAGGAGCGCATGGTCACACTTAAATCTGCGTTGGATAACTATCTCCTTCGAAGAATAAATGAGGCGTTGCCGAGGGCCATTTCATCGAATGACAATTCACAACCTTTGCAGAAAAATGGCTCACAATTGCCCGATGCAGGTAATGTAAACAAGAAATCCTTGACTGTATGTATAAAAAAATGCCTTGAACTTGAAAATAGCGATGCCTCCCGTGGTCCGAACCAAAAAGATGCTCCAATGATGAGAGCTGATGGTAATTCAAACCTAAAACCCAGATCTAACGATCAGAGGAATTCCAACAAAAACAGATTTGACTCATTCAAGAAATATGATATTTGCCGCTCGAGTGTCCTAAATATTTTTGGAGACATTCAGGCACTAGAAGATCTCTCCTCCAGTGATTTTGATCAAGTAGAATTTCTGTGATAAAAATCTCTCCATAGTACGACTGTGGATTAAATCAGGGTTGGTTCGCAACACGCTATGGAAGGCCAAAATGGAACTCTTTAACATGGGCTTTTTGCTGGCCTTAGATTCAGCTCGTCAAAATCACAATCTGGGTGACCAAACTTTGACTAAATCTACACCATTGCCAGAGCCAGATTGCTCATGTCCGTTCTGTATTAAAGAGTACAGCTCGCAGCAGATTTTGTCTTCTAAAACCCAATCTTAACCACTAACCTGCGAGAAAAGACAGGAAATTTTGCTGGCAAGTTGAAACACAAGAGGTTTTTTGCATTTAAAGGGGGCACTAAATGATCAGTTGAACTGTTTTGATATTGTGGCGTTGCAAGAAACCTGGATGTTACAAAACCCTGTATGGGATGATCATGATCTCATCTTGTTACCAGTGGTTACATCAGGTAAAGGTGGACCTACTCCAGGTTTACTGGTTGCAGTAAAATCCAGCAGGGGATTTCAAATTTCTGCCTGGATGTCACCAAATAATTTCATGCAACTAGTGAGATTACTTATGCATCGCACACTTATGCCTTAATCAACTTATATCGTAACCCGGCTGGGATCACAGATGATGCCTTCTACCGTGCCCTGTCAAAACTCTATGAAGAAATTGCAAGGTATGGTAATATATCTGGTATCTTGGTGGTGGGTGACTTAAACCTTACGTGTATCCAGTCAGAAAATAAGAAGGTTAGTGGTGAAGGGCAGAGCAGGGTTAGGTTTGCGAATGAACTAAATCTTAGAATGGCCAATGGAGCCATTCAGGGGGACATCCCATCAAATTACACTTGGGAGAGAGGTGAATCCAGATCCACGATTGACTACATTTTTTTAAACAATAATATTTTTGTGACTACTAGCAAATTTGTAATTGTCAAACAAACCAAAAGTGATCATGATTTATTATCATTGCATTGGACTACCTCCGACCAGAGAATTGTCAAATTACAGAAGTGGTCCAAACAAAGGGTAGTGCTCAATAATGCAAAAAAACGGTTCAGATGGTCAGAAGACAGGTTAACATCCTTGAATGAATCCATCTTGAATAGTCAAAGGTTAAATGGGTTGAAGTCATATGTAGATGTGCTAGATACATTTAGGAAAATATTACCGTGCACCAGCAGATTGTCTAACACTCATATTCATGGCTTTGATATTGTTCTACAACAGAGGAAAACTGACCATAAAAGAAATCTGCAGAATTTACGTAAATTACCTTTGGCAGAAAGAGATAAGGAAATAAAAGCGGCTAAATGCTCATATCGTAACTGGGTTCGTTCTAGGAAAGCCCATCTCTTTCAAATTGATGGTGAACTTTTCATGTCAGCCTGCCATAAGAAAAACTCAGCACAATTTTGGGAACTGCTAAACAAATGTAACTCCTCCTCTCAAGTTGATCATCAAATCAATGGGGTTACTGAAGCTCAATGGCTCACGCATTTTACCAAACTTTATGCTGATGAGAACATGAGTGACTACAATTACATAAATAGATCTGACCCTTGTTGGCATTTAGCTTGCTCCGAAGATATTGTAAAAGAATTCATCAATAAATCCTCTTCATCACGGGCAGCAGGACCGGGTGGGCTTACGAATTACATGTTTAAACAAAATCTGCAACACTGAGTGGCTATTCTTAACAACACCTTCCAACACATTTTGTCATCCAGGAAAACTACCTAAATCCTGGCGTTACTCGCTGATTGTTCCCATATACAAAAAAGGAGATTGCAAGGACCCTAAATGTTATCGCACAATTGCTTTGCTAGATGCACCTGGAAAAATATTTCCACGCTTGGTTCTAAGGGATTTCAATATATGGACTGCATCAGCGTGATCCAAAGCAAACAGGTTTTGTAGCTGGGTTGGGGACCTCCGTTAATTTGATCACCTTAATGCCATCAAACTGCAAGCACAAGCAACAAATCAACCAATTTATTTCGCCTTCGTAGACCTGCATTCAGCTTTTGATTCAGTTTCTAGATCTAAACCTTTGAACAAACTCATCAAAGCAGAATGTCAACCTACGTTGAGCGACATTATTTATGCCCTTCATTCAGACACTGCTGTGCATATAAGACTGAACTTTGAGGGATTGCTATCAGCTGCAGTAACAACCAAACGAGGGCTGAAGCAGGGATGCATTCTTGCTTCAGCTCTGTTTAATTTTTTCAGCAATGATGTCAAATGGATTTTTGACAAGGTAATGGATGATGCCCCAAAAATGAATGGTGTTGAAGTTAAAGCTTTGTGGTATGCTGATGACCTTTTACTAATTTCTAAAACACCCATTGGTTTGCAAAATTTGCTGACTTGCCTCTGTAATTATTTCAGCATTAATGAATTGGTGGTCAACAGCAAAAAAAAACTAATTGACTTGTACGCGCCCAGAGGTTCTCAGCAAAATAAATTGGAGTGGAAAATTAAGAACACGGCAATTGAGGTTGTTCCAAATTATGTATATTTGGGCCTTATTTTTGACGGCCTTCCCTCTGTCCACTCTCAATTGGCTAAAATTGAACAAAAATTAACCTCAGCAATTTGCCAGACAAGATTAATTTTGTTTAAATATGGTCAATTCTCCATTAGATCAGCCATTATGTTTTGGACCCAAAATGTGGTAGCTACTCTACTGTATGGTCTGGAAACCCAAAAGGTAATTCAACCAGTCTTTTTGAGTGAACTGGAAGCAACATTTTGGCGGGTACCCTTCATCGTCCTCAGTGCATTCCAGGTCCTTGGATGCGCTATGAGTTAGGGTTAACTTCATTAACTGCTATGTATGACTGGCATTTGTGTAATTTATTTTGAAAATGTTTGCTTTCTGCTCTGAATGACCCTACGTTAGCAATTGTATCAAGCTATTTACTGTCTTCTTCTCATGAGTTTCCGAAACAGTGGTCCAAAATGATCATGACAGTAATGGCTAATGCTGCCATCACTATTGATACTCTTGTGTTCAATCCAGACCGAGCAAAGAAAAAACTGCACATGATGGACTGGATTGACACAAGAGCTGCTTGTTTAAAATATAAAGATTTTAACACTCACTTGTTTGGCCCAAAGAAATATAGAGAGATTGAACCTTATCTCTGCAGAGAACCCCCTCCTTCAGTGAGAAATGCAATATTACGTTACCGTTTTAATTTGTGGCCCACTCGTGATGTACAAGCTCGCAGAAAGTTGATTAATACTGAAATCAATTGATGCCGCTTTTGCAATAATCATTCCATTAAGGAGACTCTGGAACATGTGGTTGTAGATTGTCCAGAGCTGATGGGCTTCAGACGAATCTATTTTATGAAGCACATGGCATACGTTGCACAAATGAAGCAAAAAAATAGATGGGTCACAATAGTAGCTACTAATATTATGAGTATCAGAATAGCTACAGTTAATTTTCTGAATGCCTCAAAATTGGAAGAAATGTTGAAAAACTGAGTTAGATAAACTTTGAATGTTAATTGGAATATTATATACAGTTGTCACAGTAAGATGATACACCGAGCGAAATATGAGAAATTTTATTTTATGTGAAAACTTGTTGCTTCTGAGCTAAAAGATTATTGCTTTAAGCATATTTTATTGTATTCTCTTTTTGCTATTCCCCTGGGTTTTGTTTTTAAGACTGTACTTTTTCCTTTTGTGCTTGTTTCTGTTTTAGTTTTTTGTTCGTATTTGCTCTTTTTAATCTATTGTTATGTACCTAATTTTTTGTTTACTTTGTTTATGGGATTGATGAATTTTGTTTTGTAATAATTGAAAAAGTTGATTAATTTCAGCTAAATTAAAAAAAAAAAAAAAAAAAAATATATATATATATATATATATATATATATATATATATATAGCTACTTAGGATAGAACTAACTTCCGGAAATGCATTATTCTGAACACTAGATCATTAGTCAAACATGCTGTAGATGTTGCTGATTATATTTTATCACATCAAGTTGACATTTATGCGATTGGCTTCATGATGTAGCTGGCCCAGTGCTCTCTTTAGCCATTCCATTCCAGGGCAGACAGCAAACCTGTCAGAGGGAGAGGTGTTGCTCTGATCTACAAATCATCCTTGATGGTTTACAAGGTTGATGTTCAAGGTCCTCTAGGATGTGAAACCCTACATGTTACTCTTTTAACTGATCATAATACTACTGTACATTATTTACTCTTATATTGGCCACCCCCTACAATACCTGAACTTCACCCAGGTTTGCAACATGATTATCCCAATGCTTAAGCCCTCTTCCAAATCTGTGGTCCTGGGAGACATTAATCTATGGCTGACTGCTTCAACTGCAGAGCTATGAAGTATTCATTGAAGGACCTGGGTTTTGTTAGCCATGTTCTTGACCCAACTCATATCAAAGGGAATACGCTTGACAGGTTTACTAGTGTCAATGCTATTATTAACAACATACAGCTTGTACTATGTCCTTGCTCAAACCATAGTTTCATCCACTTTTATATTTTATCTGTCAGGTTAAAAAAGCCTAAACCAGAGAGAATCTCGATCACCCCTCAGGACATTGCACCTCATTTGGAGGCTCTCTTATGCAACCTGACCAAATATGATACAAGTGATGAACTTGCAGCAGCATATCAAGAGACGCTTGCCAAAACTGTTAACCTGGTTGCTCCTCTAAAACCGCAGCACATTTAAAAGCAAAAATAAAAAGTAAAAAGTAAAAATAAAAATCCAAATCTAGGTATTCTTCAGAAATACATGAGCTAAAAATAGCTAAACTTAAAGCATATGATACATGGCTGAAATTCAACTCTGCGGAGAACAGAGAGATATACAATAGTATAGTTAAATCCACAAATACGCCATCATCCAGGCTAAAATATATATATATGATGATAGGATTGTGAATTCCATTTCAGACACTAAATAGCTTTTTAAAAGTTCTGAAAGAGTTGGAAAATCCTTGCCCACTTAAACCAAATATTATTAAGAACTAGTGCTTTCACCCGACCTTGTCCAGGTCTGTAGCTGACATGCACGCGGGGATCTGCTATATGTGTAGGTTTTATTGTTTCATAAATCGTAAAATTGGCAAACTCCAGAAATCACCTATACTTGTGTATAGACGCGTTACAAATGCCATATCATATCATATACTGATTGCACAGGGCCGTACTCCGCTCCACCCCTGTGCAGGGCAAATGGTTGGGGTTTGTCAAATTTAACTACTGTCAGTACACCCCAGACTGGCATGCCGATCTTGTGTCCTAATTTCAGATTTTTGGAAAAGTCTCAAAATCAGCAATCTCCTGAAATTGCCTATACTGATTGCACATTTGCAGGTCGAATGGGTGGGGTTGGTCAAATTTCACTATTGCCAGTACACCCCAGACTAGTATGCTGACCTTGTGCCAAAATGTCAGCACACCAACTAACTTTTATCGGACTGGAGCCAACCCCGAGCATACAAACACACTTTCACAAATATACATGTATAGATAAAGCCTGGTGCATGACCATTCAAGGCACTATGGTCAATAAAATTAAGCAAATGTTCTATTCTTGACAGATGTAGGCTGGAGGTTGACACTCCGAACGCTGATAACATCAGAATGTGCTGTGAGTTCATGCTAGTTACTGAACTGGAAGAACTAATATCATTGGCCACTTAAAATATACTTATTGCAAAAGGGATGTGTGTCCTGCAACGGTGGTGAAGCGATGTGCACCTTCACTTATTCCGATTATAAGCAAGTTTATTAATAAATCCTGTATGTAAAATTCAGCACCGTCCTACATTTAGCAGGCTTGGATCGCTCCTCTTTTAAAGATACCATTAATGGATCTGAATGTTCCTTCACAGTACAAACCCATCACGAATAGTCCTTTCCTGCTCAACATTCTTGATCGGCTACTTCTACCAAAGTTCAGGACTTTCTCACTCAAAATAACATTTTAGGCCAGTGGTAGTCTAGGTTTTGGACTACTGATGGCACCAAAACAGCACTGCTTGACCTAAAGTCCAACATCTTACAGATAATGGAAAATGGTGGTACTGCACTACTTATGCTCTTGAATCTTTCTACAGCTTTCAACCTTGTAGATCAAAGCTTACTGGTTCATAGGTTCTTACATTTGCCTCTATTTCACCAACAGCTGCTAACTGGGTCTAATCCTTTTATCTAGCCGCTCTGCTAGCGTTTTCTGTGGTAATGCCATTGCTGATGAATTTGAGGTGATGTGTGGGGTTCCTCCTAGATCATGTGTATCCCCCAATCTAAACAATAATTTTACAAAGCCTCTGTGACATATACCAACTTCGCTGACAATACTCTGTGTCTTGTACCACTCTGAGGTGACAATGCTCAAGACACCCAAACCATTAATGCTATCTATTCTTTGATTCAACTATGGCTGGCTGACAATGGCCTGGTCCTTAATGACTCTAAAGAGCTGATGATAACAGGCACCGCTGCGCAGCTAAAGAAGCTTGACCTTAAGCACTGGGAATTTCTGATAGTAGGCTGCTCCATTGCGCCTTTGCCCAACGTAAAACGTTGGGTGCTGTTTTCGATCAATAACTTAATATGAAGGTTCATTTGAACAGCCTGGTCTCATCTTCTTCCTATTACATTAATCTACTGACTGAGCTCAGACACCTCCTGATGCATTACACATGCACTACTATTGCCAGAGCCATCATTGGTGCCAAATTAGATGAATGTGCTAGTCTGTTGCAGGGTATTGGGAGAGGAGAAATAAACAAGCTTCAGACGATCCAAAATGATCCAAAACGGTGTTGTTCTTGCTGTATAATGTTTGGGTAATAGAGATCATATCTGAGGCCAGGAGAGCTTTACACTGGCTACCACTGAATGCCAGGATCACCTTCTGCCTGCTCTCCTTGACACACAAATGTCTGTATGGCTTAAGTCCAGGTTACCTCTCAACCTGTTCTGGTGGCCTTCCCGATGGACACTGAGATCAAACAACACTCATCTCTTGCAAGTGCTTGGATCAAAGCTGACTATGGTCCAACAGGGAACAATTCACTATGCAGCACCAAGGTGCTGGAATGCTTTACTCCCGGATCTTGGGGGCTGTGCCTTCCTAGATTGCTTCAAGCATGGTTGAAAGACTGCTTTATTTTATTGATCTGTTTGCCCAGTTCCTGATGCTGCTTTGTTTTTATGCGTGACTATTTAGGTTTTTTGTGTTCTTGTGTGTTTCTCATGTTAGCGCTCCTATGCCTCCAGCCTTTTTTTTTCGTTTTAGCGCTTTACAAATAATGAATAAATAAACACATGTTAAGCATCATAGTTCTGTAATACAAATGATACCATTTGCAAGTGATCAAGGCCTATACCTTAGCAAAATAGTGTTTCATGTTCCTGCAGATACTTCTGCGTACACAATTATGTCCGTTTTTATGTTTTCATTCTTTTGAAAAGTGGCATTTACCTTTTAAGCTGTAGATTTCTTCTCTCCTTCCTTGTAATTGACAGTGACATTTCATCTCTATTCTCTTGCAATTGACAGACCCTTTCTTTTACTGGCCTTATGCACATCCTAATTTCCAAAGGAACTCGTCCCAGCAGTGAAAGGGTTAACGTCTGCTTCTCAGGTATATACTCTTTCTGAACTTGTAAGCTGTGCAATGTGCCAAACATTCTATGCTCTGACATTGGCTGTGTGCTGATAAGGATACGTTTGGCAGTATTGCCCAGCAATCCTCCAGAACACTGCAGAGCTTGTTGAGTTATCGCTCCTGAATGTCCTTTGTGATGTGTTAAATGAATAGAACATGAGGCCTGAATGCAACATTGGCATTTGATATGAGGGAAGAGAAAACTGGATTGAAACAAAGGCCTTTCAACCTTTTAGTGAAATCTATCAAAGGCACGGGACAGGCCATTAAAATCTGGAACTTTCCCAGGTGCATCAAAACATCCACTTAGCTTTATCTTGGCCTCTGCCTGCTGATTACGGACAGTCTGTTCTGGGTCTGGGCAAGCAGTTCTTATTTAGAGGACTGATGCACGATTACCTAGAGGATGGATTCATACTTTAAGTCACCTGTAAACTTCTTTATAGAAAACCCCCCAGTTTCCCCAACCTACCATGATACATACCCTCACCTCGACTTTAATAGTTCTGGGGAAAATAATGTTGACATATTTGATTGGGTGAATGAGTGTGCCTCTGTCCTTCCACACCTGCCAACCATCGCCGCTTTGAACACACTTGATAAGGGTGTCAGGGATTATCACACGTCTACTATGGGCGTATCTCCTTGATTACCTATGATATGATATGCTTGGACCTACATCCATCTGTCCAATTCAAGTGTATTGCCATTATATCCAAGCAGTAGAATACCTGTATTCTCCAAGACCCAGCTTGTATCCATGTTATTCAGCACGCATAACAAGGGCAGTCTTTGTTGCCGTTGACAATGGTTCTTGTATCCTCGCTGCTCGTTGAATTGGCAAGATACGGTGCTTTCTTTGATTCGTGCATGCACTGCACCTTGTTGTGACACATGTTATCAATCGTTTCCAACTTGTGGAAAAAAGGATTGCTGTGGCCTACTCTAGATGACCCTTTCACACCGATTGCAGGTGTGCCACACGTCGCCACAGCACAACTTGAATATAGCAGTTCCCATTGGAATTCCACTTTGTACAGGATGAACAAACTAAGTGACTAATGTATTGTCATCACTGATTGTTGCAAATGTATCAGTTTAGCTTTGTGGTTAGGCACTTTACTCCATGATACTGCCAGCTGCACTATGGTGACGTTGTTGTATTACAGCCTTTAAAGGTTTCCACCTGGTATCCAAGTCCAGTCACAAGGCTGTAACTGGTAGAATTGAACCTGCCCAACATGACGAGAATTGGCTACTTAGGTAAATGCAGTGCATCTGGTGGAGGATAAAAGGTGACTTTGAATATCTTGTGTGGTCATTTTTGTCTCTCATTCCAAGGTCAAAATGGCTGTTTTTTAGGCGAAAGTGGAGGATCCATTCTTAGCACCACGGGACATGGGTACATATTTAAGAATTGAGTGATGGAAAACAAAATCTGTGTGAAGACAGAGGGAGAAAGAACATGAAAAAACATAATCAACTCGCCAACAGATAATATGAGAACATTGTATTCTTCATAATCAGGCAGTGCCTTTCTCTTGTCACCTATACCACCTAGGACACCGTTAGTGAACACTGCTGATTGGCTGGAGAGCATAGATGTCATTTGGGTCTTGCCAGAGGTCGCAGCTGCGCCCCCTGGCTTCCCCCCTTGCGACCCCTCGTCAGGGCTGGTGAAAGTACTAAGCCATCTAGTAATGTGCCACTGGTGCCACAATGATGGAGTCATCTGTACGAACATATAAAAAGGATACTTATTTTACACGTATTATATATTGACTTCTCTGCAGCAGGAGCCTCTACGTTGCGTTTTGAACATCCCGGAGGGCAGCGGTAGGCAAGAAATTATACAATAATTTAGAAGCTCCCCGCCCCCACAATGGATAGCATTTTTCATTGTGCGTGTTATTTTGCACTTCAACTTGAACATGCTTTCCAATGATAATTAAAAGTGATGAAGAACAGAGTGAGTGGTAAGGGATGGAGTGTTCCTGGGTCTCCTGACCTGGGTCATGGCCGGGACACACGCTCATTATGGTGGAGACATTAGGGCTGCACAGACACAGTGAGCAACCCACGTGCACCAAGCCCTGAGCCCCAGACAGTGCTGAGAGGGAATCTGCTCAGCATGCCACATGGCAGGGTGAGCAATATGGACGGTCCGTCCGCTTGCACTCACTTTATTGGTACCACCCCTAGGCCAAAATGACCTTGTTCTTTGATATTTGCTGTTTACTAGGGCCAGGCCAGTGGGTGGGGGAGTGACAGCCTGGCTGGCCACACAGTGTACCCTTCCATCAGTCAGCTATGGACCGCACTCAAATGCAACTAAGTTGATCCAAGGCCCTGAGTGTTATTTAAAGGTTAGTAAACAATCATCATGAAAAGTGTAATTTAGGGTGTATTACAGGGAGGAAAAAGCTCACCCTATCCAGAAATCTGCGTGTTCCTCATGCTGGATACATATTTGAATTCCTGAAGGGAATTGCTCAGACTTTCATCACTCTAAAGTTGTTAAAGTTAGTACGAATTAAAGTTAACATGACAGTGCTTAGAAATTAGAGGATGAATACAACATGAAGCACTAAGTACATGTTGATATTAATAAATACAAGGTCCTGAAATTACCACTGTCAACTCCAGTTGCAGTAATCGGAAGGGAACTCAGTTTGTCCTCATTGAAATCTGTGGCAGACAGAAACCGCCTGCTCTTCCTTGGGAAAATCTTAAGGACGCTTTGCCCAAAAATCCTAGAGATTATTCATAATGAAATGACGAGCAGGAAAAAACGGAGGCTGAAATACTGGTCAAAAAGAAATCTGGACCTCCTTGAGAAACTTGGAAGCTCGCAAGAGGAAATCCAACGTATAAGAGGAAATCAAACATATAGCGATAAAGTAAAAGCTAAATTGAAAACTTGGGACTGGATCGAGACCTTGGAAAAATCAAACCAGTATAAATCAACTGCCCACCTACCAATGAATGAGCAAAAAGTGGATGAGGTCCGAAATTACTTAAAAAGGTTCCCTGACAAGACATTACGTACAATATTCCCAAGGGCGCGAAAAACAAACGAGGTGCTAGCATTTAGAAATCAATCTTCGAGCAATACGTGTCGCTTCTGCAAGGACATAAATGAAGTCGAGACCGTGCAACATCCTTTCTTGTCATGCCTAGGGACAGCGAATTTGAGATCCATGTATCTGCAACACCATAGGCACAAACCACTCACATTAGAGGAAGAGCCCTGGTGGAACTGGATGTTGTGTGGAAACAACACATCCCTGACCATTGCAACAGCAAAGTTTCTGCAGAGTCTGGATTTAGAGGGTGAAGCACAAATAGAAAGCCCACAATCGAAAAACCCGATGGAATCGAGTAAAGAAAATCAGCCAGGAACCACAGAAACATGAAGCAAAACATTAAATGATGACTTAAGACTGAGCACTAGGACTCAAACCACACATTTCACAATCATCATGAGCGCATGCTGCATCACTTTTGTAAAAATTGTCTAGTTACAATTATAAACAAATTAAAAAAAATGTTTTTAAAAATAATAAATACATGCTTAATAATGTATTTACTCAAACCTTTTGCAACCTTATAGAGACGAAATTCCCAAAACAAACCTTAGTGCCTATTGCAGCATCGGCTATGCTAGAATCCTTTTCCCAGGTAACATGGTCTGGAAGAACAGTAACTTGCCTTGTGCTTTCACATCCAATTGGCTTTTATAACTGTAAAGACCAGTGGGGGTCTGCACTTCCGCTTTCTATTATGGTAGAGGGGAGGCACAGAGACCCCAGCCAAGATTCTCTATTATGGTAACGTAGTCGAGCAATCAAGGCCTAGCTTCTCAGGAGGTGATGCAAGCTGGTTCTTAAGTACAGTGTAGTCCCCAAGCACCCACGAAAGAATGTCCACACACTGTATCGGTTAAAACACAGTCTTTATATAATTAATATTCAAGGTCATGTACACAATCACAATAACTCACTTTGTACTCCGAAAATCAACAATGGTAGATATATAAAATTCTAAAGTGGTACCACTAACGTTATTAGATCTCCTTAAAGTGCATACGGTCAGAATGACACACAGATCAAAATAAAGAGGAAACCAGCAGCAGAGAGAGGAAGGAAAGCAAGATGGTTGAACAATAGGCAGAATACTGGTAACTATCGTTAAACAGAGCTCTGTGTGGAGATCCCCCCACCTGGGCAACATGTAGAAGAAAGATATAAGCCCAGTCCATATATTGTTCTCACAAGACTTTCCAATAGTTCTGCAACCCCAAAGTACCTTGGTGTTGTAGTGTTCCTCGTCGGGGAATCGACAACCCTTCTTGAGTGTCCTCCCTTTCAGGCAGGAGTCATGGATCGTCGAATGTCCGACGGAGAACAGGTCGAGCTACCACGGTGAAGTGGCCGCATCGTTCCTAGCAGTGCTCATTGACGGGGAAGCATAAACGTCCTGCAAGGATGAGGCGTGCGGTGCACCTCAGTGTCGATAGTTCTGGAATGCAAAGAGTTGAAGAACTGTGGCCCAGCAAGGGCGTCGAGTCGTTGGCATCTCTGTGGTCTTTGGGTGGCAGGAAACCCACCGGTGGATGCTCCTCGGCGCGTCGACGGTCAGGCCTTCTCCAGCAGGATATGGCGGTGACAATGCGGACGGGAGCGTCCTTGGTTCAATGAAGTTCTTAGGCAATGGGAGCACGAGGGCTCCAGTTGGCGATGGCGGTCGGCGACAGTGGTGGACAACAGTCTGGGTGCTTCTCCTTGGAGGTCCGCAGCAATCCCTGTATCGGGTCGGCAGCCTGTCGAAGGTCTGTCTACCAGGGAGCTTAGGCAAAGATCAGCTGTGCACAATGGTCCCTCGTAGCTCAGGAAGAGGGCGCCTTACCAGGTCCTCTCTGGGTCAGTTCTTGAAGCCCAGCAGCTTCCAGATTGTGAAGGAGAGCAACAGCAATTCTTCTCGTCCAGCATGGCTCAAGGTTAAGCTTCACTCCAGTTACTCGTCGCAGTGGACTTCAGCTTCTGAACACGATTCCTAGCAGTGAGAGGTCCACAGATATACTTTTGAACTCCCATTCATTCCGCTGGGTCGTACTCAAGCATCCAATCACGACTACGGGCATTCATGCAGGCAGGCAGCCAATCAGGCACACAAGGTATTCAGGCCATTCACTTCTCTCCAGACACTCACAACAAGTTATGTGTATTGGGACAGGTACCGAGCCATTCAACACTCCAAGCTGCATTCATACCGGTTTATGGCAGGGCTGTCTCAACCGTTGTGTCAAACACCAGATACTAGACAGGCACAACATAGAATGTATATTCGTCACACACTCCATTCACCCAGGTCCCACCCACAGGCGTACCCACAACATTGAGAAGGCTCCAGCCAGTCTGGTCGGCACTTCCCCACACTACCATATATGGAACTTCTACCCAACATCCAGTCAGGGGGAAGGGACAGAGGCAGGGCTTCCCAGGACTTCGGGAAGATCAAGGTAACTGGTGATGGAAAACAAGAGGCCATGGGGGCCATTTTGTCTCCATCAGGAATCTACCGAATCCAATGACAGGGCCTGGGCATCCCAAAATGGAGGACGCTCAGGGCACCAGTCATTTCAGCACGGAGCTGCCACTAGCCCGTACCCTGATCTGTGGGTCACCCACAGGTGACCAAAACCCTACACTAGGGGCACAGGGTTGCACCTCTACCCATGGGTGCCATAAGGGCATCCCATGGGTCTTTTCACCAAACTAAAAGAGAGAAAGCTGCACCGCCAGGAGTCCCACATGAACTCCTGCGCGGAAAACACGACAGAACACACGATAAAAAGCAGTAAAGGACAAGGATATGGAGGCCCTGTTCCTCTGATGCATTTCCAGCATCGCAATAACTTAATGAATTTAATATGATGAAGTATTAATATCTTCGTGACATAATGAAATGTTAGCCCTCCCGGACTCTCTGCCTTACACTGTGGATGATGTTGAAGCCTGATGGTGAGTGGGGGAGGGAACAGTACAGAAGAGCTGAAAGGGTTGATGGGGGATCACTCACAACCTATCCATCTAGTAATGCCAGGAATTGAAGACATTGAAGTACAGCTGTGTGTTGGAGGAAGAATTGCTCTGGAGGATGGGTAGTGTATTGCAGCTCCCATCATTGCATCACGAAGCTACCAAACTCTGTTCTGGTACATCACCCATGTGAATACTCCGATACTTCCATATACTTTGGAACCCAGCTCAGAAATCACTCGTACCCAGCTGTAACCCATCCTTCCCCCCACACTTATCTGTCCCAAGTTTCAGCCACAATGACAGTGCCCTGTTAGTGAGTGTATCATTCCTGTTGTATTGTGTACATATGAACCCAATGCCTGTCTCTCTGCTGGTCTTTTACTGGTCTTTTTAGGATGAGCTGCTGAGTATTTTCTACCGATATCTGTGATTTGAACAGAAAAACGCAATCCATCATAAAAACTCAATCCATCATAAAAATGCTCACAAAAGAGTGGAAAGGCAATACAAAAAAAACAATCTTTACCTCTCAAGTTTCTGTGATGCCTGCATGCTATCAATATATGTGACCATTTATTTTGCACAACTTCTTGTCAGCGACATAACCACTATTGCCTACATTTGCTCAGTATTTGAACTCCGCAATGAGCAAATTCTTTTGAGATATATCTCATTCACCAACAAAAAATGCATGTGATGTTTTCTTTAATTGTTAATAGCAATTGTTTTGAGGTCTATTTGTATTCCTAAAAAACTGCTCCCATGACTGTCGTCAGACACGTGTAAAAATGAGTGAGTGATTTACAACACATGAGATCTGCGTGACCCTTTACTTTCATGACAGATCTACTGGAGCAGAAAGACAAGTATATATTGATAGTGATATTTTATTTCTATCGCGCTCGTACACAAGTGTTTCAGTGCGTGACAAGACATGAGGTACGTCCTGCGGAGGATAAAGAGCCCTAGGAGGGGCAGAGGAGGAAGAGGAGAGAGAGGGCAAGGTAGCCAAGCGGGGAGAGGAGGGGACAGCAGGAGATGAGAGGAAATTGATGAGGTGAGGGAAGCACCTATCAAAGAGGAGGAGATTGGCCTATGGGCCTTGGACCATGACAGTGCCATTTAGGTAGACATTAATGATGACTTTAGAGGAGTCGAAGGAAGCCATGAGAACTTCCCAGCGAGTGCCACCATTAATGGGAGAGGACGAGGTAGGGCAGAGCACAGAGACCATATGAGGAGTCCATAGATCTGGCGAAGGAACGACAAAGAGGATGTCGGTGAGGGTCTGTTTGGCGGAAGGATTGGAGTAGGTGTCGGCGATAGGAAGACCAGGGTTAGAGGCCAAGATATCCGTTTTGAACTTCTTCCTACCAGACTTAGTGAGAAGGGAAGGATAGTCAATGGAGAAGCAGTTGGAAAAGATAGGAGAAACAGAAAGTGCCATTGGGGTGGAAGCGAGGAGAGGATGGAGATATTGGTGGGGGCTAAGGCAGGTAGGTGTGGGACAAAAGAGAGTGGTGCGGTCACTGGGCTGGCAAGTTACAGAGAAGAAACAGTATACCAGCAAAATACAGAGAATTTCGCAATGGGCAGCAAGATTTGACTTTTTAGAACAAAGCAAGAACAGCAAGATTTGTCTTTTTAGCACAAAGCAAAAACAGCAAGATTTGACTTTTTAGAACAAAGCAAAAACAGCAAGATTTGACTTTTCAATCTTGGAATCAGATGTTAGCAAAGGGTTTTAGGAAGCACTGCGCATCAGGATGACAACATGGGAGTAACAAGGAGAAAGAACAGTGATAGTCAAAGGCGGTAGGAGTGAGTCCATAAGGCGGGAACTAACCCATAGTTCTGGAGGAGGCAAAGACAAGGCAGTCCGGATTTCTTAGAGGAGTGAGGTGGCAGCATCATTGCGGTTAAGGTGCAGGAAGGACCCCAATTAGCGTTCCGGAAGCGGACAGGGAGCAGAAAGGGGCCTTAGAGGTGGGCCTTTGCTGAGAGGGCTGGCTGAAGCCTGCCGGACCCTGATTGGACAGAAGAAAACACTCAGCATCCAATGGGAGTGAAGCACAAGGAAAGGTGGTTCAGCACAGCCTGCTTACACAACAAAGAAAACCACGGTGGCCATCTTGGAAGCCCCAAAAAACAGTCAAATAAGCAGGCAATAGTGGGAAAAACTTGTGCTTTCAAAATAGCAAGGCAGCTCCAGGTATTAAAAAGCTCAAAGAATGGCAGCACGATGAAAATGCCAATAAAACAGTCCTTTCCAACAATTATATGCACATTTCCTTTTTTTATTTTTTTCCTTTTTTTTCTTTTTCTTCTCTTTTTTTCCAGTTTTGATTTTTCAGGTTCAATAATTCCCCTGGAGGTGCAGTAATGCACAGAAAGTGCACCTACCAAATGGAATGGTCAGCAGCCAGGCACAAACTACACATGTGCAGGAGAACAACAGATGCCCAGGAGGGTGGAAACATGACCTTACTCTCAGAAACAGATGAAATAAACCAGTTCCAGCCATAGGAAATGGTAAATGCTGCCTCATTTTTCGAAATCAGCTCAATGATCTTCACAGGTGACAGAAGTAAGAAATAATATAGTCTTATTGATTCGAAATCTATGATGATCGAACATGATATCAGGTAAGACACTTGTCAATGCGAGAGTCTACAATCTTCTGGACGTAGTGCATGCTTCCCAAATGGCCATCTGCCTACTGACAGTTCTTTTAAAGTGTTTTCAGAGTGATGGGCAATGCACCCCCATTTATTTAGTATCTGAGTACTTGTTAACATTGTAAGTTTGAAATTCATAATTAGCATTGACCGCTTCTATCAATAGGTTCACACTATTTGCCATCACACACACTCACATAGACACACACACATTTGCATAAGCCACAGCAACGAATGTGCAGCACCCTGATCGAAGAGCACCTCTGGGCCCCACACACATGCCCACACTTAAAAATCCCACATTAAAAAATAAGGCAACACATGTTTAGTAGTATCAAGTTTTAGTATGAATTCATGCCATATTCTTCCTTATTCTAGCGCTGTAAGAATACATGCTATAATTACCCAATTAAATGGTAATCAACGTATTGATATGTACCAGATGAGGCCTGAGTTGGCCCTGCTGGAATACGCAATTGCAAACTGCAGGCTGGTCTTAGAAGTACTTAACCGCTAGGCTGGCATGCCGACTAAACAGTATATTCAATTAATACACATAGGGCCTCATTACGAGGTGGGCGGTAAGGGATACCGGGCAACTGTAAGGAGACCAGTGCCAGTAATCCCTTACCACCCAATTCCGAGGTCCCTTACCAGGAACCGCAAGGTACGTGTGGTCGGACCACACGTCCCTTACGGGTCCCGTTAGGGGACCAGGGCTCTAATTACAGGCCTGCCATATGGGGGCTCAAATGGGAATGGGGAATGGCATTTGGAATGGGGATTTATTGGGTCCGCCAAGGGCGGAATGTCCTGGTAAGTCCCCACTCCACCAGGTCGGACCCAGACACGATTTTGGAGGCAGCCATGGCACTAATTTTCCAAAGTCGTATTGAGGCCCATAGAGTGCTTTCTCCACCCGAATATAGCTTCTCAGTGCTGTAGTGTTATTACTGCTCAATCATGGTTCCTGCAGTGCCCTCAAATGTTTGATGGCAAAGTTGTGTTGCTAGGATTTGTACATGTGGTATGGAGATTGAGAACTATGTTACCCATTTGTTTAGGTAGTAAAATTGCATACTTCTTTCAGGGTTGCTTCAGGAGCCAGTGAGACATTGTGACTTACCATAACTAGGAAGTTGATCCAGCACACGTGATCTCTCCCAGATTCTGACATTCTAGGGCTCGAAATTAAGGTTTCATTATGCAGGAGCTACAACCAGCTCCTGGGTACCAAGTATCACTCGGCAAACAGGAGCTATTGCAGGGTAACCAGGAGCATGTACACAGCACACTATAAATCTAGCTTCAACATAAGATGCAGTTCAACTTTTTGGCTATTATGCATGATTCATTAAGTCTAGAACATGTCCTGTATTTGTCCTAATTCCTCTTTATTAACATTCTCAAACACTCAAAGTTAATGTCACTTATGCATGTGTGTATGTTTTCTAACCGGCTCTCCTATGATAGAAACAGGTACTAACTAGCTCTCAGACCCCAGCAATTTTGAACCCTGCTTAACAGCACCCTGGGAGCGTGAAGGAATTGCATCATTGCAAACATGACACCAGATAGCACTGCTGAGATCAACCATTTTTAAAGGCATTAGGTCAGTTTTAATTTAATGCAACATGTATCCTGCTCTGCCCAGATACAGTCATCATATGACCACGAACAGTATCATATGAATATGATGCTATGCATGATGGAAGGTAAAATGCCCAGGACTGCCAGTGTCTGCTATATATGCACAACTATAATAACCAGCATATGTCTAGTCTCCATCTCCTACTGTATGTCGGGGTCATGCTTTCTGAGACTATTCATATTCTCTATCATTTCATTACCCAAATGTGGTGTTTGCAATTTGTATCCCTTCACATTTATTTTCAAAGACTATTCATTACACATTCTTGAGTGAGGTGTTGCCTATTGCCCCTAGTATTTATCATGTATTTTTATAATAACATCCACAGGATGTAGGAGCCCATGCCATGTCGCTTCTCATTGTTCCACCAGTTTCAAACAACAATTTATAAGTAAATGGTACAAAAGTGAACAACATGTGTGTTAACAATATATACATAGAAAAAATTAATCATCAACTTTCTAATAAACAAACAATAAAAGATATTAAAAAGTTGCAAAGTTGGTTTAAGGCCTCTGCATCTATCCTGTTCTCATAGGGCCTGAATCTAATCTAACTGTATCTGTAGCAGACCAATCCTTTAGTCTAAACAAACTGTATATATAATAGATGAATCCTTTGGCCTAGTCTAGTCAAACTATATCTGAAATAGACCAATCCTTTAGTCGACGTCACTAATGTTTTGTTATGGATGGAGTCTGGGACCAGATGGCCATGGTACTGGTCCTCTCTGGAGACGTTCCGGCAGGAGAAAATACTTCTGCTGTCTTCATCTGGACTGAATTGGATGTCCTTCTATTGATACACCCTTCTGTGTAGAAATAGGTTGGCAGTAAGTTACAATCAGCGATCCTTGCTATAGCTCCATGAAGGATGTGGTATATTTCTTGCAAAAATTGTACTTGATGGGGCAAAATGCCAATGGCACAATCTGTTCAAGAAGCATATTTTGGCAATGAAGCCCTGCATCATACTGTACTATCTCTCTCAAGTGATCCTCACATTGGGGTTTATATTATCATTGTATTTATTCTAATATGACAAGCATTGCAATGTCACCAATTTATTAGTCTTGGGGGTGGTACATATATATGTGTCTGTTGTCCTAATGACTCAGTTCAGAAGGTTGCTTTAAATGGCAATACTTGTCCATTTGTTTTTTTGTTTTGTTTTTTTATTGTTATTTAGCTGACTTGCAGATTTTAACAAAGACAAAGATGCTTTCAGAGAAATAAAACCATACAAAACAAAATCAATCTGAAATACATATACAATAAAATCTAACATGATTAATAACATTTTCAAATCTAAAGAAGAGCATACAGTGTCCCGTAAAAGAAAATTTGATTTAAAACAACTGATATTCCAAACTTAACCTAAGTTAATAGCCTGAAGAAAACCCAACACTGCTATTATATCGGAAGTTACATGCCCACTCAAATATCTGTTCCACAACTCGGTTTCATCCGAGATAGCATTGTAAGCACATAATCAGATAACATACTTAAATCGGACTGCATTCAGGGCGGGAAATTCCATTAATAAATGTCTTGATGTTTCTATCGAAACGCCCTCACAAAACCTGCGTTTGGGTTCTCCTGTTTTAATCATTTTGTATCTGAACAGAATCTCCCTGGTATGCCCGAGATTCCACCAAAATCTGCAAGATTCATTCTTGCATTATCATGAAGAGCAATAATCAATCTCAGAAGGCCCATAGGGATGTTCCAACCTGCCTACTTCTTCCATAAGAGATTCTTGTTGACAGAGTCGAATGCCGAACTGAGATGAAAACTGATAACATATGAAGCCTTGGCTGAGCCATCAAAACCAGACCTTTGACATATTTCAGTAGTAGACCATTAAGGTTTATACTGTGCTTTTTACAGAATCCAGTCTGCCATTTTTTTAAATGGCCCGATTCAACAGACCAAGCTTCTCTGTGTTTAAGTAGAAAGGAGGCAAACATTTAGCTGTCTGCGTCCAGCACTGATATAGAGTATTCATTGCTGAGGTTATTTCGATCTCCATGCTTGTAAATTGGAATTAAGTAGGCCGTTTGCCAATTTAGAGAAAATCTTTGATCGTTTATAATCTGTCTGAAATAAAGGGTCAGAATAGTTGCCCACGTAGCTGGATCATTCTTGAAGAGCAAATTGGAGAGTTTGTTGGTCCCGGGAGCTCTCGACTTACTGCTGCCCTTTATGATTTCAGCAATTTTGTCAAAATCAACGGGAATTTTCCACTTGTCCACGCTCAACCCCTGGGGGGGGGGGGAGGTGAGGGGAATCAGGAGTTTTATTAGACCAGAGTTTAGATTGATAATAAGAGACCCAGTGCTGTTCGCCGATGGGGTTAGCTGCAAATAGCTCTGGGTATGATCCAAGTGATTTATTAGCCCCCAAACGAGGCAGAAGATTCAGCCTCATTCTCGTATAGGATAGGTTTGTGTTGTATACACCAATGGTGAAAAAGTTGTCATTCCCTTTTAATTGCCACTACCTGGTGATGTAGGTCGGCATGATGATTACTCCTATTTCTTTCCTCACCTCCCTCTTACACAGGGGCAGGTCCTGGTCAAAGAGATGAAGATATTTACTATAGGGAACCTTGCTTCTCTCCTGTACATTCCACAAAAGGTTGGACAAATACGAATCAAAGTGGTTAACATTGAAGGTAAGGATTTTCCAGTCCAATGTACTGGTTACCAGTTGATTTTCTGCTCTTCTGTTAACCATTGAGGCCTTGCTTAAATTCCAATTAATTTGATTATCTCTTTGATTATTGGAAACTGATGGGAAGTTGGAGACCATGGCCCTGGCAACTGACCAGTTGAACTCGGCGATGTTCATCTCGTGATCACTGAGTTCTGCGGCTTTGATGTTAAAGGTACAACAATTATGTAACAAATGCTCATCAACATATATGTAGTCGAGGATTGCCTGTTTCATCCCCTTAGACCAAGTGCTCTTGCATTGTAAGTCTCCCTGGACTGAACCGTTTAAGTGAAAAAAGCCCAACGCTTACAGGGAGTGAAGCCACCGTGCTCTATGCTTGATATTTCGGGGGGTGGGGTGCCGTGCTGGACCTCAGCAAGAGTTTGACTCAGAGAAACCAAATGAATTTAAGTCATCCCCCAAGATGATACCACCCTCCCTGAAAGCATCACTCCAACCTGAGATGAGGTCGACAACTTCCTCCAAAATATCTTGAACCGTAGTCAGTTTATGATGCCAATAAATGTTCAACAATAACACTTTATGATTTTTTCCGTCATGCAACATGGCAGCTTGTACTCCTAATAGACATTTGTTTGCAATAACCACATTATCAAAAATCAACCCTGGTGTCTTTTTTAAAAGAGCTACTAAACCACACAAAGTCTTACCCTTGAGACCTTTAATAGCTGAGGAAGCAAAAGAAACGTACCCATCCACTACAGGTGTTTCAGTTAGCCAGGTTTCCTGAATAAAGATGATAGTGTGTTCCTGCAGGAATAGTCCCAAATCAATATTTATAAATAAATGAGAATTCCTGCAGCTATTCCAGGCAAGGACAGTAAATGTTTCAATATTCGTAACTGTGTCCTGAGTAGTTGGAGTCAAAAGTTGCTTTGGAGTGCCAATTACAATCCCTATTATATTGCTCAAACGAATCCCCTCCCATTCTGTTTCTGGATGATGCTAGGCCTGTTTACCCATAAACAGATCTGGGAAAAGAATGCTGGTTGGTCCATCTTTTCAATGTCAAATGATTGAAATGAATGGCCTTCCATTGGCTGACATCAATACAACATTCAAATTCCAGGGAAAGCAGAAATCTATTTCACCCAGTACCAAATCATATACCATTTGTGAGCCCATGGTTATCACAACAACATCAGTTCTACCTTGTGAGGGAATGGTCTCTATGGGCCTCATTACGAGTCAGCTGGTCCGGAAAAAATGGTGGTGGTAAATCTGCCATCACCGTTCTTTTCGGACCGGCTGATTAAGAGTCCTGCAGGTGGGAGGTGTCACTCCTGCCAGGTCTGACCTGCGGGTTCAACACCACCGGCCTGCAGACGGACATGGAAACACTGGCATCATTACAGCATGGTGCCGTGTGTTTCCACTTCCCCATTCCCATGGAGTCTTTTGGGACTCCATGGGAATGGGGATTTACAGAATTCCGCCTCTGGAATTACCGGGTCACCGGGATTGTAATGATCCAGTGACTCCGGCAATCACGGAGGCGGAATGGTAATACGAGTCCGGCGGTAACCTGCTGGAATTTCCGGCACGGTTACCGCCGGACTCGTAATGAGGCCCTATGTCGCTTGATGAAATAGCCTTCAGACTTGGGACTTGGGAAAGTAACATTAAGATTATGCTGCAGTTCATGGTAAAAAAACTATTTTCATAAGCTGCACAAGAGACTCTCAACCTTCAGTCAAATGGTTTACTAGGACCCTTAACCACGTGTAAATGCGTTTAACCCTTTGCCTTGAGCAGAATAAGTGGAGGGGGGAACCAATGAAATCGGTCCCTCCTGTGTACCCTTGATCTCAGCCGCCCTTGCTTGCCACCACTGATCTAGACAGGGTAGGATGCTCATCAGAGGCAGCCTCCCCTCTAGACTCTGTAGATACTTGGAGCTGTGTGGGGGGCTCAGTCAGCATAAGGCTGGTATTCAACCTCCCTCCCTCCTGCACAATCAAATGAACAGATTTCCCAGCAGCCACCCTTCATACCTCATTGCCAACGGGTGGGTGAGAATAGGTTCCTAAACAAGGAAAGAGGCCGGAGTGACAGTCTGGAAGGAATTCCGGTCTGAAGTACATCTAATGGTGGCAGTGGAAGGTCAAACTGTTGTTGACGGAAACAGGTACTCTCACTTTGACCAGCACAGATGACTCAGAGAGTGCCTCTGGAACACTTCCATGAGAGGCTCCACTAATGATATCAGTCAAGTCCAAACACCTGGGATCCACTTGTGTCGCGATGTTCACAGAATTAGTGGGATGGTTATTTGTTGAAGATCTCCCCCTGGGAAGAGCCACAGGCCCTCATTACGAGGTTGGAAGTAACCATGCCGCATTTAGCGGCATGGTTGCCTCCTTACCGCATACCGGGCCCGTGTTCCTCAAATGAGGAATTACCAGGCCATGCCAACCCGGTAATTCCTCGTCCGAGGAACCCGGACCCGGTCAATCCCCATTCCCATTCGAGCCCCCATAGGGCTCAATGGGAATAGGGAAGGAGCTAACAGCTAACCAGCACCATTACCGGTGCCAGTAAACCCATTCCGCCAACCTCGTAATGAGGCCACTGACTTAAAAAAAGCTATGGCATTAGAATTAGGAACGTTCGTAGAGTCCATGTTCTTGGATTTTTTTAGAGAAATTTTGCTCTTGCTTTTTGCTTTCAACGTGACCACACTTTGTGTTTTACTGGACGTAGCATCGTGAGCCAAGTCTATGAACTAAGGATCTGTGCCTGGCAATTGGTTTGTTTGAGTGAAGTAGATTGATCTTTAGTTGAAACTCCTAGTTTCAACCCAACCTCGGATTTGTCGGGACAGGAGTCAAAATTACCCGGTTGATGTGACCCGGGCATTGATGGGTCTTGAAGATGTTGCACTTTCCCCCAGATTAGGTCAATTTTATGGGCCTTTGCATTTGTGTCCCTTTGTAGATTTTCAAAAAGGGAGGGTAAAGCACTCAAAACATGTTTGAACTTAGTTATCATTGAGTCAGAGACCTCTACTACGGGGGATCTAAAGTTTCTATTATGTGTGACAACCTCCTTTGCTGTGCAGGCACAACCGTGCACTCATAGGAAGTAATGGAAGAGTCTGTATCAGAATCAGTGTCAGAGTGTCAGAATTCGGGGCTTCCAATTCGTCTGAGGACGTCAAGCCCATTGAAGGCACCAAAAGTTGTGCATGGGTAGTATGAGGGCCCGGAAATCTGTCAACCCCGAGGTAGAGGGGTCGTAGGAATCAAGCGATTAATTTTTCTTGTGTTTTAAAAAAAACAAGCTTATCAGCTCAGTAGCCTTAAAATCAGTTACTTTGAGATTAACTTTCTTTTTCCTGCAAGGCCTACCCTCTACATGGTTGTTAATAGTAACCATGTTGATGTCAGCACCCTGAGAAGGACCTTCTTGAACGGGTGAGGGAGGAAGCAGAAGATTTATTGCAAATTGCAGCACTGCCGAAGCATCCAACTCCTCTGAATGTGGGGTCAGCAATGTTTTCACACCACTCCTAAAATCCATTTAATATGGATTGCAAAAATAGACAAGTTCTCTCACTGGGGTTCAAAAGTGGCTAGTCAATATATAGGAAGAAGGGAGGAAGGGAGACAAAGGGAGGGGCTCAAAGGCACCAGGCCCACAGACACCCCACTTAAAGCGCAGAGATAAAATGTGGCGGGTTTTCCACTTTCTGGCTATTCCCAGGAAAACTGCCCTCACCCTCTATCCGACTCCCTTCCCACACTGGCTCTTATGCCTAAATGCGGCGTGCAGTCTGCACACTCTGCTTTAGGACCAGTCAGGGAGTAAATATGAGGGAATATAAGGGAGAATGATGGGACATGGAGAGGGCTAGTTTTCAACGCATTCTGTGAATAGCTGTGCTGTGGCTCCACTAGCCTTATGTTGACTAGATGTTACCTGAGAATATCTGGAGGTTACTGGTGTTATTTTCAAAGTTAACACCCTCTGCTGAAACACACCACATCGATTTGTCTTCGCCCAAAATAAGCGCTCGGCTCCAGGCGCTGAACGCTGACCTCCAGACAGTGGACGGAGCACAGCTCACAGCTTTGACTGCCTTTGATCACCTCTGCTCGGTTGAAAAGTTAGAGGAAAGGATCTAACGACGTGCCCAGGAGCGTGCCAAGCCGCACTGCTAAGCAGACTCTTGTCTCACGTCTTACAGACTCAAATTAGCAGGCGCTTCTGACACCATCAGGAGAAACATTGTGCATTTGTGGTAGCACTCAACATCTGAGAGCAGCACCGGGACCTTGTACTTGCTCTTGTTTTCTATATCTGGCAATTAAGGCTGTAACTGGTGAATTATGGTAGGAATTCATATTTGAGACTCTATTTGGGCATGTGACACTGTATCTTGCATATCATGACTATGCCTGATTTATAAGGCTTTACCTGTCATGATGAGGCAGCACTTGGGCCTTTGAAGTTGCACTTGGCATATGATGGTACTTGGCATCTTGATATGTAGGGCTGTACCTTACATAAAATCACCATACCTGGATTATAACAGCATGTTGGCATTTGAGGCTTCATCTGGCCTATTATGGCATTGCAACGGTAGGAGGTGTTATACATTGGATTTGAGGACTATTACCTGGCATAGGATTGCAGTAACTATCCTTATGAGACTGTACTGACATAAGACCTCTGCTTATGAAGCACTTGATGTATGCGTGTGCCTGTGTATGGTTGATAATTGTAGTAACCTTTTGT
This sequence comes from Ambystoma mexicanum, assembly GCF_040938575.1. Taxonomy (NCBI): domain Eukaryota; kingdom Metazoa; phylum Chordata; class Amphibia; order Caudata; family Ambystomatidae; genus Ambystoma; species Ambystoma mexicanum. Next base: position 330,441,477 of record NC_090930.1, read on the forward strand.
CTGCCATTTTGACTTTTTTATTTTATTAATTTTATATAAATGTCTGTTCTTCACAATAATGATGCTACTTTCTGTGATGAAATTGGCGCAACAGGTCATGTAACATACCTTCTGTTATATTTGGGTAAAAAGATAATGTGATGTCACTTCCTAAGATGTCATAACATTCACGATGTCACTTCTGCTACCCGTGGTATTTTGGTGAAATTACGCCCCTGCCAGAGAGCCTGTGGCCCACTATCCTCAATGAGACAGGAATTGTCACTCTGGATCTGTCTAAAAAAACTGCTTAAATTCAGAAGCACAGATGGCACAGATGTGATGATCCACAACAGTGTTAATGTAGTAAATGGCACATCATGCTGGCAGGACCTGTGTGATTAGCCATAGAATCCCTGAACTGTGTCCCTTCCAGTGTACAGTTTGAATGCATCTTTCATACTCCTCAGCTATTATGTCTGACTGCAGGAGAAGACTTGCACTACCTCATGCTGATTAATTGGTTCCATGTGATAATATTGCTGCAAAAATATTGCCATACAAAACTTTCGCCATATTTTTGCGGCGATATTACCCCATGGAACCTGCGGGGGACACCCCCGCAACCCCTATGTATTTTAAAAGGGAGCGGGGGACACCACCGCAAACCCCCCATGCATTTACCCCATAAATTATCCCCACCAAAAATATTGCCTATGGCCGTTCCCGACGATCATATGTACGGCGATTTCTTTGGTGGGGATAATATTACCTGATCAATTGGAATTCATAAAATGAACAAACATCATGTCAAGACACCTAACCATAGCTATGGCTAATACACCAACTCCGATGGTGAAGATGTATTGCCTGCTCCAGGCCACATTCTGAGAAGTGGAACAAGGTTGTTTGTTGGTGCTTGTCATTATGAAATCGATAGATGTAGTGTTTGATACAATAATGCAAACAGTGGAGTCCCCTTTCTGCATTGAAGAGAGAACATGTGACAAGTAGTCTGAATCTCCATGCTAATAGAGAGCTGCAAACATGTGAATGTTACAGGTTATCCCTGCTATGCAAGAGCAAACATGAATATTTTTAGCTTCTCCCTTCTACAGCATATGAGAGTCGCAAACTGCAAATACGCGTCTGAGCCTCTCTGCTACACCACAGCTGCAACTCTATTCAATAACTGTAACCACAAATATTTGTTTCTTGCAATGCGGCAACCAAACATATTTTACTAAGTTTCCATGCTATGAAATAGCTGCATCTTCAAATATTTTTCTGGATTCCTCTACTATGCCGAAGCTTTTAATGCAAACATTTCTCTGGGTCTCTTTAACACTATTCTGCAACTTGCCATTTGACAGATGTTTAGCACTACTCCTCCCTTCATCCCTCACCATTGACTATGTTGGCCAGAGTTGATGTGAGTCTTAGTCCAAAACATCTAGAGAGTGAAGGCAAGTCCCTTTTACGCTCATGCCAGAAATAATACAACCCTTTAGGGAAAAAAAGCCAAGAGATTGCTTGCAAGGACAATAAGGTTTAATTGTACAAAAGGTAAGGGTGCCAGCAGAAGACTCTGCTGCCCGAGAACTTTCTGTCTGAATTATCATGAACAGTACAATATAAGAGTTACACAGCATCACTAAGGATGTCATCCATAGGGTCTAAACCTGCACCGCTGATTGGTGAGACCATATACAAGGTCCTGCTCCATGGGGAATGCCAGGCTATGATTGGTTCCCGGCTCACTTCTCCAAGGACTGAAGGTTAGGCTCTTCACATGTTGCTGTTCCAAGTCTATTATTATACGCTAATGCTACTACTACATCATTATGGTATGCGCCCGGGAGGCTCGGGTACTGACACTAGGATGGATGGATGGAATACAATCGTGCTGACCCACACATTCTGCGCTCTGTCTATATCGCGCTCCTCGCACCCAAGGCCTCCACCCTCATTTTGAGCTATAATTTATCCCTCCCTGTACCTCGTACTACAAAGGGTGTATTTATGGGAAGAGGTAAAATGGTCATGAATGTTCAAAACTTTTATGACCATTGGTTTTATCGCTGGTGGGCTGTGGTCACTCACTATCTTGGAATTTAGGGGTTCTTCGACCGGGTCAGTGGTGGGTGCCATTACTCCTGGTGGGCTGGGTGGGTGTTAGAGGTCTGCTGTTTTGTCCTGGCTGTGATGACTGGCCGCCGCAAGGAGCCTGGTGCTGTCTCATGGCCTTGCAGGGGGCATTCCTTTCTGTGATACTAAGTAATTGCAACAGTTAAGGGACAAGGGGAAGTTTCTGTGAGAATTAGCAGAGCAGGCTCATCTGTCCTCAGCGTTTGGGCCTGTTCAGGTTTCTCAGCCAGGCCTACATTTACCGCACAGCCATGTAGGACGGAATGTGTCTCCCATACCTATAAAATGGCATCTCTTTATATGCCCGCACTAAGTCTATGCATCTATAATTCCTGTGATATTGTATCCGTGCTGGGTTTCTAAGCACAGCCCTTTCCCCCAGAGCACATTGCAGTGCTGCCTATGAGATTCGCCTCCCTCTAAAGCGTCTAGGGGGGTGGGACAGACTCATTTCCATCCCATAATTCCCCTCTTTCGTTACTTCTACATTAACAAATTCTCCCCCAAATGTGCTTATTTTCACTACTTTCCGCAGCTTCATATGGGGGTGTTCCCTGTATTGGCAGTCATGCCCTACACACATTTCGTAAGCTTTCTCCCGCTTGCGCATACTCTTAAGGAATACATGTCCTATAAATGCAGTCCCCATCCCCTACTAAATCTACCCATACTTCCTTATAATTTTCGGGCTCTGGAAGAGGGGCAATGGTCACGTGGTTGTCGCGGTTTATTATGCAGTCACGCTCAGCTCAGGGAGTTCCTTTCCCTCCAAGCAAGATGGCACACTTTTTGATTCAGATTCACTTTGTTGAGGCTTCCAACCCGTCTTGCCGGTGAATAGTACGAATATTTATTTATTTATTTAATTGACTATCTATTTATTTATTTATTTATTTATTTGTGGTTTGACAGACTAACATCAGCCACCAATGCTGTGGCAACACCCAATATCACAACAGTAACTCTATTTTTCAAACAGCACAGATGACATTTTGAAACATGCAATAACAACTTACAACATATTTAATTTTGATTTAGTGAATGGAGAACATTTGCAATACAGCAGCAGACGTATTGCTCTAAATGAGGAACAGTGTCAAGTAAGGGTCGAATGGAGCCAGTGCGGTTAGAAGGCGATGCATGAAGAAGTGTGGAGTGTGTGGGTCGGGGTTGGTTCTACATTCAGTTTGACCACGCAGATGCTGACGACTAGATGTGCTGTTCTACAGGATCATTTCAATGAAGCGTTTGAGGGGATGTGTATCGTGAGGGCCACCACAGTCAGTTCGATGGCTGATTCCACTGCGAAGATGCTGGAGACTGCATGAGCAATCTGGTTTTAGCAATTTGATTCACTGTCCAATGATTGGGGTTCGATGATCCACCAGGGTTAGTTCGACTGCTAATGAAGATTGCCAGCCAAGATGCTGGTGGGGTGAGTGGTGGTTTGAAGGTGGCAGAGGCAATAAGACCTTCTAGTTCAAGTCAAGGCAATAAGGCTGGTCCTGCATGACTGCAAACTGGTTCGAATTAATAGTTCAGTGGTTAGGGTAGAGCAGTCATATTGTTGGACATGGGGAACGGTCTAAAGCAGTGATCGAATAGCAGATTTTGCTGCTCAATGGCAATGCTTGATTAAGTGCAGATCATGAAGACCACCAAGGCTGGTTTGATGGTCTATTCAATTATGAAGAGACTGGAGACTGGATGTGCCAGTCTGCTTGAGCGGTTCTTAGTGGAGCCCGATGGTCGGGGCTTGATGATCCACCAGGGTCTGCTTGACTGACAATGAAAATCAGTAATGTAGATGCTGGCGGGGAGCGCAGTACTTTGAAAATAGCCGGTGCAACAAGGAGCTGTTTGTTGAGCGGAAGCAATAACATGTTCACCTAGCATGGTGCGACAGATAACAGGTTCAAATGTTCAGTTCAGCAGTTCGAAGAGGGTTTGAGTGCCAAAGGCAGCTTTGAAGGGTCCTGATGGTTCAATGCACTCGATCGGGCTTGAATCAGGGCTTGAATCATGGTTCAAATTGGTTTGACAGTGAAAACACAGGATTTCTTGATGTCTTGACTCTCGTTTGCTATGATTCCCAAACCAAGGATACGTTTAGTCATTGTTTTCTGGCTCCCAGACCTGGGGGACTCTGGCCCAAAACTGCCGGTGCCCTTAACCATGGTGAGGTCCTGGATACTGTTGTGGCTGGAAGAAAGGCAGGTCTTGTCCTAGCATAGTTCACCCCCAATGTGCCATATCGAGGGTTCAGGGACAGAGCTCACCTCTGCCTTGGGCACTTGGTCTTCACTGCACTGTTGGAAGACTTTGGAAAGATCAATTCTACCAACATAGGTCTAAAGATTTCTTTCTGAGGTTTTAGTTCAAGAGAGAATAAAAGAAGGAATGGGAATCCCTTTCTTTGAAAGGCTCAAGTCTATAGGTGATTGGTCAAAAGAAAACCTTCTTGAAGTGTCCAATTCCTGCCCTGAACTTTGGCTTCTGATATCACACCCGAAGTGCCTTGGGCTACAGGAAGTGGCGGGACAGGAAGGATAGAGAGAGGCAGAGAGAAACAAGATGGTTGAACATTCCTCCAACTGTAAAGAGCACCCATAGTCTGCACTAACAGTGTGCCCTTTAAATCCTGTTCCCAGGACTGCTTTCTGTGGAGTAGCTGTATTTCTGGGGAGGGTGTTACCTGCCCTAAAGAAGGAACAAAGAGAGGCAACCCCTAAGGCTACAGTCTTGCAGGAGGCAGCAGAATAGCCTGTTCGGGGTAAATACACGTAATCCTTGAACAGCTGAGTTTGGGTCAAAGGGCTGACGCAGGTGTGATAGCAATTTGATTTAGCTGTAATATTTATGAGAAATACCATCCACCATACCCTAAGTGAGGTATTGCTTATATTTACAGATTAATCTGCCCTCAGGATAGTAAACTCATAATTATGGGGGTTTGGTACTGGGTGCACGTCTTAAATCCACCCTCTGTGCTTCACAGACTTGGCTGTCATAGCAGTGGTCAAATGGGTATGTGTGTCCTTTGAATCTGCTCTGTGCCCCTACTGATAGAGCAGGCACTGCAGATCAGGATACAGATGCAGCAAGGCACAGGTACACACTATGATTTTGGCGTGGGGCTGATGAAAGGGGAATCTGACTAGCAGATTACCCTTTCTGATATAGAATTATCAAGGCATGCGTTTAAGGGCAATTTCCTACCCTGTTGGCACGTTTGGCCTGTCATTTCCATTCTTACAGCCCCACCGATTCAATTCCAAGCCCAGCTGCACAAATACTCAAATTATTTCTCTGCTCCTCATTTGTTTTCCCCAGTTACCACCTGCCCTTTTGAATAGGAATGGCATACTAACCCACACCTCCTTTCTTGGTGCCTGCCTTGTCGTTCAACTTCAATATCCTTCTCTCTTCTTCTTACCTTTTTCTCTTGTTCTCTGCTCTCAATTTCCAACATTATGCTTTCTTGTTCGGCTCTTCCCCAGGCTCTACCCTTTGCTGTCTAATGCTCACAAGCTATCCAACATCCCCTATGCCCTTGTTTCCATTTCTCACCCCGCCATGGTCTCTGTTGCCCTCTGGAATACCAGTTCTATTTGTAACGACTGTCATACAATTCTTGATATTTCTTTGAGACTTAGGGCCTCATTACACGTTGTACGGTAAAAACCTCAAATTACCGGCATGGCGCTCTTAACGTGTCCGCCCTAGCAAGTGGGCGCTAATAGAGTACCATTACGATTACGCGGACACGAGCACAGCGCCATGCCAGTAAAGACCCTACCGCCATGCCGTTAAAGACCCAAAAAAGTCACTTATCGCCCTCGACGAAAGTGCAGATAGCACCTCCGCCCACATGCTGCATGCAAAGAGCGGTCACCGCAATTAGCGGTGACCGTTAAATTGCGGAACCGGAAATAGCATCATCGCACAGGAACGGGAAAGAGCAAGGCGGCCATCTTTAAAAACACAATCCATTGCCATCGACTGCCCCCCTGGACCTGTTTGGAGTAGGTTGCAGTTGCAAATCATCCGGGACACCTTCAACATGCCCAAGGCATTTAAAAAAGCACTGACAGGCAGCGCAAAGAAAAAATCACCTCGGAGGAGTTGAACATGTTGACCCAGACCCTGGCTGACAATGCTGAGGTTGTCTTTGCCAACGACCTGCGGCGACCAACACTACTGAAAAAAAAGGCCATCTGGGAAGAAGTTGCGGTTAAAGTCAGTGCAGTGGGCACCAGCACCCGCACGGTGCGTGAGTGCAGGAAAAAGTGGGACGACCTCAGACTGCGGGTGAGGGGCATCCTTTCCGAAAACCACCGAATAGTCACTGCAGGTGGAGCCGGTTCAACCATCAGACTAAAGGAATGGGAGGAGACCTGTGCAAACCTAATCGCAGTGGAATCCATTGAGGGAGTAGGCACTATGGAGCTACGCGTGGGAACCACTTCGGATGGAGGTGAGTGTACACATGACAGGATGCTATGTGAATGTACCGTTCCCCCCAAATGTGAGCCCAGAATCCTCTCATGCATAGACACACATCCACACATGCATCTGTCCCTGCCCATGGCAGTGTCAGACCCAAACACACACACATGCACACATAACCATAGACAAGTGCCAAACACAACCATGCACGGATGAGGCACTGAACTGACACATCACCTGCATCCACAACTATTAAGTCACAATGGCCACAACTGCATTATTGTTGTATCCTGCATGAAGTACATAGAAACGTAACCAATGCCATCCCCCTTCTTGTCCCTGACAGGCTCACATACAGATGGTGAGGATGCCACAAATGCATCCCAGGCACCGCCTACAATTAAGAGACCAAGGGCACAGGACTCTGAGGACACTCCCACGACATCTAGGGGCAAGGGGGGAAGGTGCCACATGATGAGTGTGAAGCTTCGGAGGAGTGCCACTGCCAGCATTGAAGTAGCCACACCACCAACTAGAGCCCCGCCACCGCAGGTGAACCCACAACCACCAATACCAGCCACCGAGGGCCCACCATCAGCTGCGCCAAGCTCCGCAGGAGTGGCAGCCGCCACTGCCCCCCTATCAGACCTTGAGGACACAACAGTTGGCACAATGCAGATGCACACCCCAAGCCCCCCTACAACCCTTGAGCCACTACCATTCCAGACACCTGGGTCTAATGTCACTGGTGAGGACAACATTACAGCCATAATGCCCCCCATGGTGGCTTCACCTGCTGTCATGGATGTATCTGAGGGCACAGCAGCCACTACACCATCACCCAGCACTGCCCTCGAGCTGGCCACCATCCGCAGCGTCAACAGGAACTTACTGTGCTGGTTGGCCAGCATGTTGAGGAGGCTGCCCATCTCAGGGAGGATATTGTGGAGACGGCAAGGCACTCCAGTGAGAGGATGGAGGCCTGTACTGACAGGCTTTGTGAGAAGATAGCTAGGCTAAGGGAGGTCCTCACTCGAATAGCTGACAAAATGGACTGCCACTTCACACCACCAGGACAGTCTGCCACGTCATCATCCGCCGGTTCAACGCAGACAAGTCCCCTCCGCCGCTCAACATGCACCACCAGGCGCATGTCTGCCCATCCTCCAAATGATGCTGCAGATAATGGCCAATAGGGGGTTTATGGCGATTCTTCTGCGTGCATGGGCCAACGCAAACATGGCAGACACATGAGGAACTGTTGTGGGGGTGGGTGGAAGGGTGTTATGGGTCTGTTGTGGGGGGGTGGAAGGGTGTTATGGGTCTGTTGTGGGGGGTGGAAGGGTGTTATGGGTCTGTTGTGGGGGGTGGGTGGAAGAGTGTTATGGGTCTGTTGTGGGGGGTGGGCGGAAGGGTGGTGGGATGTTTGGGGACATGCACTTTTTCATCTTTCCGTTACTTAATACACTGGTGTCTGATCAAAACACAGGCTTGGACATCTTCATTGTGTATGGGTACTTTATTGGCGACAGGGTCCATTGCGTGCTTCTAAACATACACCAGTGCATTACTACACATATCCATGTGACAGTACATAAACATGTTCCTCAGAATATTTGGTTGATCAGATGCTGTCTCACAGCACGTCCCTCCTGCCCATCCCCTCTTGCAAGACCTGCATCCCCTTCACCTCCGTCCTCATCACCATCATCATCCTCATCAGGTGCTTCTATTTCAACGTCAGGGGGCAGTGGCACATTCTGTCTGATACACATATTGTGCAGCATGACACATGCCATGGTGATCTTGGCCACCTTCGCATGGCCATACAGGAGAGCGCCACCATACCTGCTAATGCACCTAAACCGTGACTTCAAAAGGCCAAAAGTCTGCTTGATCACGATTCGGGTACGGTATGTGCTCGATTGTATTGCTCTTCGTGCCTGTTCTGTGGGTTCCGTGCAGGTGTGAGGAGCCAGCTCTTCAGGGGATAGCCTGCATCACCTGTATGGGGGAACGAATGGGGTCCTGTTACTGTTCACCTCAAGAGCGGCCTGTTCATATCACACAAATGGACATTGCATTGTGATTCAAGTACACAGTCAACAGCATACATGCAGATGGCCTGTGTAACAGCAATGTGCAAGGGTGAGCTCGACCCTGCAAGTAGACATGCCCCATTGATGCCTTCAACAGTAATTGACATGTCCTGGGTGAGGCGAGGTCATAGGTGTCCCTGGGCCCAGGCAGATTTGGTTCCTCACTGCTGTTGTACTGCCATTCCAACATAGATGTTGCCATGCAGTGAGGCATCACTTCAGTGGTGGTAAAGGTGTGTGGTGAAATGCTATGTCTATTGCTAGGGCTGATCCCTTTGCATACATCTTAGGGCACATTGCATTATAGATGTTGGGCTGGACTGATTCCGGATGACTATCCTGATGGCACGTATGAAATCTGTGTATTTTGTGGCGTGGAATGTTGTGCAATGTGTATGTGGATGGGTGTTTGATGTTACTAGACCTGAAATGTCATCTGTGTTGTGTGGCTCATACTTGCATGTCAGTTCAACTAAAGTACGTTGCAGCCTTCCCAGATGGACATTGGCGTACATCTGTATGTGCATTTTGCAGACAGACACCAAGCTACACCCAGTTGGAGCATGTCTCTCCCCCCATCACACCCAGTTGGAGTATGCATCTCTCCCCCCCAAACACACTGCCATGTGCTTGCCCTGCTACTCACCAAGTAGCCACGAACGTTGTGCGGTTTGTCGCTCCATGCAGCGTGGGATAGTTGAGTTCCGCAGGACCATGGAATCATGGGTTGATCCGGGAAATCGGGCACAGCAATGTGTGATTATCTTGTTGGCATCACATACCATTTGGACATTGATGGAGTGGAATTGCTTCCTGTTTCGGTAGACCACTTCATTGCGATGTGGGACCACCAATTCCACATGTGTACAGTCGATGGCCCCAATGCAACTTGGGATGCCTGCCAGTGAATAGAAGCCAACTTTGGTGTTTGCAATCTCCTGGGCAGTCCGTGGCATGTATATGTGTTTAGGTGCATGCTTCAGGTGGCCATCGAGTACCTGGTTCAGCGTGCGTGAAAATACTGGTTGGGAGATGCCATGCATCTGGCCCACTGTATGCTGGTAGGTGCCTGTGGCCAGGAAGTGGAGCACAGTCACCACCTTGAGTAGAGGGGGGATGGCAGTTCTGATGTCTATGAGGCTCACAATATTCTCGTGTATCATGTCCACGATGCTGGTGATGGTATCCCGGTCCAGACGGTACATGGTGTGTATCTGCTCAGGGGTTAGGTTAAATGGACTGGCTCTGATCCTGGGGATTGGTGGGTGCCTCTGTGGTATGATTAGGTGCCATGGTGGTGCTTGCTGTGCCTGTCCTGCCCTCCTCCTCCTCCCCCTGCGTCTCCTTTGGGCTGCCTGTTGTTGTTCCAGCTGCGCTGTAATCATGTCCTCAAGCCCATGTAATGCTGCTAGTATTGGAACCATCTTGGTGTGGGAAGGGGTGTGTGAAGGGGTGTGGTGTGCTCCTTTTGTGCTGCCACAGTCTCCATTGCCTCCACCTGTGCTGATTGTGTCCACCTGTGGCAGGTGGGAACACTGCTCAGTTCTCTCAACGTGTGGTTCGCGATGCCGGTATTTGCGCCATGGCGGTAAGGGGTTTTGGGGGCTTTACCATGCCGCTATTGGCATGTCCGCTCGCCTTGTGATGCTGTGCTAATAGCGGCATGGCGTAATTTACAGGATGGTGGGTCGCTCGCACGCGGACTGCCCGCTATTAGTGGCACCGTACTTAGCGGTGCCGCTAATAGCAGTGAGCCGGGCCGTAATTCGCATGGGGATTTAACGTTGCTGGTATTCCATCACCGGTAACGTTAAATCCATACCGCCTACCGTGTAATGAGGCCCTATCTACACTTTCTTTGTCTTACTGAAAAATGGATTCCCCCTCATAATACTACTATCCGACTTTTCTTTCTTCTTCCTTCTCTAATTTTTCTCATGATCTCTAAATTACAGATACATGCAGTGGTATTGGCATTCTCTACCACTCCTCCTGGTCTAATTTTCTATCTCATCCCCATCTGCCACTCTTCTCCTCTTTTGAATATTATCTTTTCTCTTTTGTTAAAACTCCCTTCTAGAATTATTATTTACCATTCTTCAGGTTTGCTCGTTCTTTTATTTCTGTGAGCAGCTAGATTCTCTACTTTCATTTCTTCTCCCTCTGATTGTCCCTTTTTCCTCCTTGGTGACTTCAACCTTGACCTAAACACTTCTCACTCCTTTGCTGCCTTTTTTGTATTCCTTTTTGATTCATATGCCCACGTTCAGATCCCCTGTCTTGCCCCATCTTCTCTTATTTTGTTTCTGGCTTTATTGACTCAGCTTCTTCAGCCTATTCCTCTGAATATTTTCGTATTTATTTTTCCCTACCTTCCCTTTTCACCCCATTAGTCCCTCCTCTTCATCTTTTTTCTTGCAGCATGACTTATGTGCAGTTTATCTCTCTTACTGTATCTCTTCCCTCTACTCCACTTTTCCCCCATGTCTGCTGACCAAAGAAGGTGCTTAAACTCTTCACTCTGGTCTCCTTTGTTCTGTTGACTACCTCTTCCCTTCTCAATCGTTTACTCTCTATCAAAAGCCACAACACTTTGGACCTCCCTCTGCCATGCAGAAAGGACCTGGAAGACATCTCAGTCTGACCCTGCACTTGTCCTACTTTCTTCTCTTCACTCGTGTTTGTACTCCTCTCTCTTACCTAAGAAACATTGCTTCTTTAATTTTATGTTTGCCTTTCTCTGGCTACCCTTATGATCTTCTCCAGCTTCTTAATTGCATTCAATCTGGCCATCCTCCTGACCCTTCTGCATCTTCCCTTCTCTCTTCTTCTCTTGCTTACTCCCTCACTTCTAAAGTTTCCTCCCTTTGTTTATCATTTCCCTCCCCTTCTCATCTTGCTGACTCTCTGCCCTGTCCTCCTTCATCCCTTCTTTCCTTTTCCTTGCTTCTGTCTGATTACAATAAGTCTCATATATTACCCATACTCACTTCTCAGCCTCTCCCCTTCACCCTAATCTCTTATCCTGCAAGCATACCCCCTACTCTCCCCCTCCCTCGCAGCTCTTTTACTCTCTCACTCTTAAACATCATCTTTTCTCTCTCTTTTTAAACATGAAGCTGTTCTTCCTATCCTCACAAAAAGCCTCTTTATTTGTTCTTCCTACTAATTTCTGCCCCATCTCTTTACCTTTCTCTCCAAACTCCTTGAACATGTTGTCTATGCCATAGTATCTTCTTATCTTGAATCACATTCTCTACATCCTCGTTTTGAATCAGGATTGTTCTCCTCACACTCTACAGAAATTGACCTTTTACATGCCTCTGACTCCATTCTCTCTGTTGGTGATGCTAGACGCTCATCAATACTAGTGCTCTTCAATTTATTTGTTGATTTTGACATTTTGTATCACATGATTCTACTCGCTACCATCTCCTCACTCAGCTTTTCTGATTCTGTCCTCCGGTGGGTTACCCTATTAACTTTCCAGCAGAATTGACTGTGTCTCCTGGTCTGGCAACATATTGCCCTCTGTTCATCTTCACATCTGTGTTCTGTTCTTTGCCCCTTTCTCTTTTCCCTCTTTACTATTCATCTCTCTGCTCTCATCATTTCATTCAATCTTTACACCACCCTTTCAAACTGTCCCTTTTATATTCAATCCTGGATGCACTCTCACTCTCTTCACTTTAACCAGACTAAGAATAACATTTTCTTTTTTTCTCTGCCTCCATCATATGCCCCTGTGTTTCACCCTGCACTCCTCTTACCTCCCTCTGCACTTTCCTTCTCCACTTCTGCTCTGAATCTAGGTATTATCTTTGACACTTCTCTTTCCTTTTATTCTCATATCTCCACTTTAGCCCATGACAGCCATTTTCATCTCCATAATTATTGCAAGGCCCGTCCTGACCTGTCTTTTCATGTTACTAAACTTCTTACCTTTTCTCTTATAGTCTCTTCCTTTTGCCTCGACTACTGCTATGCCATTTTACCCTCCTTCATTCATTGAATAATTCTGCTGTCTGTCTTCTCTGCTCTCTTCCTCCCCGTTATTTTGTCACTCCTCTCCTTGTCATCTCCCTCCGTCTCATCTTCTATTTCATTTTCTGCGCATTGTCAACAAATGTATTCATACTCTTGCTCCAATCTATCTCTCTTGTTTGATCTTCTCTTATTTCCCAACACACTTGACATTCTCAATCTCTACATCTTCTCCCTGTTCCTAAGCCGTCTAATTACTTGTCTCACTCCAAAACATTAGGACTCACTTTCCTTATCTATTAGTTCATCTACCTATCTTCATATATTTGATATTCGGTGCAAAAGTCCTTTTCTTTCATTTCTCTCAACATCATAATTGTTGTATTAACCCCTCTTCTACTGCATATATCACTGTACCTTTTTTTTAAATGGTTGTTTTAAAAATGGATCGGCAGATTGGCGAATTTTCTATGTAAGCCTCAATAAAATCATTATTTTAAAAAAAAACAGAAAAAAAACTGAGCATAACTTTAGAGCAATAGGTATGCATGGGAAGAGGTCTTAAAGGAGGGGCTCTTGCCCATGATGCCACCCTGAGCTGTGATGACTTTGTACACACCTCGCTCTGAGGTGTAGGGGAACTCTTAGATATGGGCACATCCATGCAGGACTCCAAACCTGCAATGACATACACATTACAGAAGCCACTGTGAAGCATCAGAATTCATAATTCGATTAGACCACTATACACATACACAGCCATGAAGCAAAACAGCTCATTTAGAGTAAATCATTGCATCTGGGCCTAATATAGCCTGGAAAGTAGCTTTTTTAGGCGAATTCTGATGTACTTTTAACCTAAACCTGCCGTTGTTTGCACCATAATGTAGAGGAATATGTAACTATGGACAAACCTATTTGGCACATCAAAACTATACGAAAATATCACCTGCGGCAGCCCTTCTAAAAATAGACACAGAAGAGAAAAAAAAACAACAAGAAAGAAAAAAACATTTGCTGACAGAAAATGACAGCTACATATTCATTTAGCTAAACAAAATCTTGTATATGCAAGCATACATGTGCCTTAACCCAGCATAGTAGCAGTTTGCATCATCTTAAAAAATATAGAAAAGGGGAATTAGAGTTTTGAAACAAAGGAATGTTGCCAGTTTACATTGGCTTAACACATTGCATGAGAGTTACACACCTAGACAGCTTTGCTCTCTCTTAATCTGAGAATGAAATGGCAGGCAGGCTTTTATGGAAACATACACACATTATATACATCATATATTGCACATAGAAATAATCATGTGTTCTTTAGCTCGATTAGCATCATACCATTTCAGTTAGAAAAGTCTATAAACATTATTTCACTTTAGCTAAATGCAACACACACAACAAAGGCCAGTGCTGTTGAGTCCGTTTCTCTTGAGTCGCCTCTCAGACCAAAATATCAGACAAATGTATTCCTAAATTTGCAACATTGCATGAAGCTGGCAGCATGACAAAAGTTGAATCAATACAGCCCTTTCCCATAGGAGTTAGCTCCGAGCATTGAGCAATAAGTGCAACTTTAAAACAATAGTCACCCTGGGCACAACGACAGGGTGTGATGATTAGCTGAGATGACGCAATTTAACAGAGCACACACACAGCCAAGTCTTAAGTAACTATAATAAATTGCATTCTCAGGCTGAGAACTCTGAAGACCATGTTCTAGCAGAAAAGGGGAACAACTACACATGTTCATAAGGATCAAATGAGCATAGTACCACACCTCCATCTATGGATCTAAGCATGTGCAATGGCTGTTTTTTTGAACAAATTGTCATGCAAAAAAGGTATAGCACAGGCATTTTAGAGATAAGGTGAAACACTGACGCGTCCATATGAATGCCATATTAATAAAGACAACCTGTGATGTCAAACAATACAAAAGGAACATTACGTTTCTTTTATCATGGCATAAACTAGGCACCTAATGCAGTAATTCACATTTAAGACACACTGTTTAAATGCATTAGGAAAATAAAGCAATTTTATGGCTATGTGCACTACGCTAGCACAAGTCATATCTGTATGAAGGACCCATGTTCTTTGGTAGCCAAGCCCCGCATGTAAAGTGAGGGACAAGGCAAAGATGACTCATGAGAATGGGGAAAACGCATGCAAGTAATGTTACCACCAAACAGAGCTACATAATTTAACATATTTTAATGGCTAGAATAGTTTTTCGGTGCCAGCCTGAAGAGGAATCCAGACAGAACTAAAAAGTAGTATTTTATGTGTCACATGGATTACCTCACAGGCAGATAATTGGTTCTAACAATCCTATTCATACCACTCCACTCAACCAATGAAAATTGCAATCTAATTAGCTACATGTGTCTAAGGTTCTTCAACAAATCCCAATTTGTGTGAAACAAAATGACCTCATTGGAAATAAGCTAACCTGTACATCTGATGTTGTACCACATGTTTAGACTAGGCCATTGAAAAATGTATTAAAATATAACCATTTATGTCATTTTTTACAGCAGCCATTCAAGAATATGCATGGGTTCAAAATTCTTGCTTTTGCTTTCTGTAAAACGGAATATAAGCCTGTACTTACACTATTACAAGTTGAATGTTTGTGGATAATTCCCTGCTTAAGCAGTGTGCAATACATTTTTTAAATTTTTTCTTGTACCCTTTGCATTGCATTCTTTTTTGGCTTTTCCTGAGTACCTTTATTGGCAGAAGAAAAGAACCTTGCCATACAGAGGATTAGCTTGCACATTTCTTAATGCGTTTATGCTGCAATGTTTTCAAACATAATGGCAGAAGCTTGAGTATAACAATCAGATCTATCTGAGACGGTTCAGCACTTGTCTCTAGCCATATTTGTCATGAGTCAGAAAATAGGCATGCTATTGTTAACAGTGGAAGCAGTGGATTTTAATAATATTGAAGTTCTTCATCTCTGTTTCCTGGGATCTCAAGTGGTGTTATAATAAGTGTTTCTACTATGATATGATATGATATGGCATTTATAACGCGCCTATACACAAGTGTTTCAATGCGCAACGAGCCAAGGGAGGGGGAACAGAGGTATGACAGAGACAGCGATCCTACTAGGCCAAGTGTCATTCAGATCGCGCAAGTGCAGGGGAAGGGGAAGAGGAAAAGTGTGGAGTGGAGGGGAGTGGGGAAAGTGCAGTACAAGGGGTTATAGAATAAATAAAACAATAAGAGAAGTAGGGCCAGCTTGTGGCAAGTGCAAAGGGTAAGGGCAGACAACAGGTGTCAAATGCAGATGGGGGACTGTAGGGATACAGAAAAACAGTCCTCAAGTGCGGGGGTTGTCAGGGAGGCAGTGCAGATGTGTAACTGGCAGGGAAGGGGACCTGGGCCCGAGATCAGATGGTGGCCAGGTGAACAGTACAGTTTCAGCAAGGAATTCAGCAGGGGAGAGGAAGCAGAAGCAAAGAGGAAGATTTTGAGGTGCTTCCGGAACTGGAGATGGTTCTCCTCATGTTTCAGGGAAGCAGGGAGTCTGTTCCAGAGGGAGGCCCCAGCCGAAGAAAGAGATCTACCACTAACTTGTTGGTTGGAGAAGTGACCGACCATGAGGGAGTTGGAGGCAGATGAGCGACGAGCTTGAGAAGGAAGATATTTAGGAAGAGAGAGTTGAAGGTATTGTGGCCCCAGAAGGCCTTGTGGACATGTAGATGGTTTTGAGCTTGATCCTCGCAGCCACTGGTAGCCAGTGCAGAGATTTCAGTGCTGGAGAGATACTATCCCTGGGCTTGAGGCCAAGGACAAGTCTCGCAATCCTGTTCTGGATGAGTTGCAGAGGGCAGAGAGTAGAAGCAGGCAGATTTAGAAAGAGGCTGTTGTAGTAGTCCAGCCTAGAGAGTACCAGGGCTCTGAAGACAGTGAGCTTCTGCGGGAAGGAGAGGAAAGGAAGAATACCTCTGAGGAATTGCAGCTGGTAGGGTGACTTCAGAGATGTTAAGAGAGAAGGAGAGTGTGGAGTCGAAGATGACCCCAAGGTTTTTTGCCCCAGAGGTGGGAGCAGGAAAAGGGCCAAGAGAGGCTACCAAAATAAACCATACTTATTTGATCAACTTCAGAATGTTCAAGGGCTGAGTCAGTTCTGCAGGAATTCAAACCTGTGCTTGCAGGTTTGTCACAGTTCTGTGAGGCTACTTCTTATGTGCAGAATGCTCCTGAACAAACTTTGTTTTGCTATTTAAATACAAGAGGGCAGCTCATGAGAACTGTCGACAAAGAGGGTGAGTGTTGTGTGGTGGAACGGGGCAAACTGTGGTATGGAATGTAGTTTAAGGAATGGGTCACAATCACCAGGCCAGTACCATGAAGGAATTTTGTTAATATTTTGAAAGCTCATACATTTGAATTAAATGATGCCTTATTTTATGGTGTCAGTCAATGGTACTGACCATGTTGCTTGTTTCAATGTTTTAAAGGAGCCCATGTTTCATCTTTACATTTATGCAAATTGAATGGAGGTGTACATGAAATATGTGATCAAAATAAAGCTGTTTTTAATAAGTTCAATTAAGTCACCCAAAATGTTTCATTTGAGGCAGGGATAGAAACAACACCTGTGTGCAAGTCCTCTTCTGTTTGCCTGCCCTGATAAAACCACCCAACCCCTAAAAAAATAGGCATTGCATTCTTGCATGTGTTTCTTGTTAATGACTGTTTGATTTTTATGCCTTTTTAATACATAAGGAATATGTTCTTAATAATTATGTGGTGAGTCTTTTCTGCAATCATTTTGCTTGATTTGTTTGCATGGCGCTATGCATATTTTAATATCTAAATTAACTTTGATGAATATTCAAAAGCAAACACCTTGTACTGGTACCATGAAGAGTTTATGGAAATAAAATGCAAATATGAAAATGTAATCTGACAGTGGTGCAAATTATACTTCTGCCATTTAGTTTGACTGTTTCTGAATAAGATGTAATTTAGTTCATTGATGGACAAGTTGGCACTTGTTGAGTCGACAGTAAAAATCTGATCAATTCAAGGGCATTGCTTTTGAGCAAAACAATTAAGATAAATCAACATTTTTGAGACTTTTCTGATGAATCAGAAGTTATGGAAATCTGGCCTGGAACCCCTCTCATGTGGCCAGGGCAAAACAGACGCTTTCTAATCCTGACACTGGGGGTGCAGTTAGCTGGGAGGATCACATGGGAGTGGCAACAGGTCAGGAGGAATGGGAAACACTTTTAGGTATCTTTTCTCAAGACCCCAATCTCCTAATAACATATTGTAAAATAGAAGATGTTGAAAGGAGTGACTTTTCTGTTTGGGAATTCCCAGAGAACAGAAATGCAGAGGCACAAGGTTGCAGAGTGCAGCCCATTAAGGTTAATGACCCACAACTGAGTCTGGCTGAGAGGCATAGAAGGCCCCCTCAGGTGCAGGCGATAGAGCCAAGGTGGAAGACGGCGAGGAGGTTGAAGCAGAAGCAGCAGCAGCAGCAGGAGAGCAGTATTAGTTGTTTGTGGCAGACTTTTGGAATCCAGAACACTACAGGGCTGCTAATTCTGGAGACATTACACCTCATTACTGGGGCATCATGTCCCTGTTGTTAACACTGTACATAGTATCACACAAAACAATGGACATATGTGGCTTACTTTATGCCAATGATTCTTCACACTATTATTGTGTACCCTCGCGCTTGCGCTCACTGGAGGAACACCCTATCCCTTTGTGGTGTGGTATCTCCGCAAATCTACGAGGGATAGGTAAGAGAAATTCGCCCTCCTGTTACAATGAGTTAGTTTATTTTAAAAGAATTATCAGCTATGGCTACACATAGCACAGATTCGGTAAAAAGTTGCAGGTTTGGACCAATCTTCCTGTACTGCGTTTCTTGTGTGATCAGACAGTCCACGTGGGTCTATATGTCAAAAGTGTATTTGCCCTCTGTGGAGTATGTCTGGTCACCACAATGGTATTTTCCTTAAAACAATGTCATTTGTGAGACTTAAGATTACGTACCCTGTCTCACTGTTGTATGTATATCATTCTTATTCCACCACAAACCCTTTTGTGTTTCTAAAGTTGTGTTTCTAAAACTACATGTCCACCATGTATCGATGGAAGTGGTTGTAACATGGTGGAGATCTTATAAATGGTCTAGTCAGGCCATATTAAGAGTTAGCTGTTAATTCTTGAGGTTCCTAAGTGGACACATTGATGTTGTATTTGAAGACTACTTAATCATGTATCTTGTTCACGTGCTGTTTCTGAAACTAGGGTTTGTCCTTATGCCAGTTTAGGTGGTCATGGAAGATGATGCATATTTATGCTAAATGCAACACCTATGCAAACTATGAAAAACCAAGAATTATAGACTTCTGGAACCCCCGGGGGAGCGGGAGCCTGTTTTATTATAATGTTCCAATGTCCGAAGAACATTGCCAAACCGTTCATCTTGAATAAGACAAATGAAACTAAACATGCCCCCACGTCCAATCCTCAGGAGAAGTCACCATTGACTTTCCTATTTTTCTGTCCCACAGAACATGCTGTGCCAGATCTGTTGGACGAACAGATTTAGTCTACCCGAACGAAGTTAACAGGTCCTGAAGAAGATGATGCATGAAAAGACAAATCATTGAAACCAGTCGACATAGATCCAGATGTCCGAAAAATAAGGGGGACACACAGAAAAACGAAAAGAACCAAAACCACCAAGGTTCATTTGGGATACTGTAGTGTGGTTCATAGACTTAACATGGTGGAGAATCCACAAAAGTAGCAAAGGGTTCTTCTCGACAAAAGTGTTTGTGGTGGAATAAGAATGATATAGACCCAATAGTGAGATAATGTACGTAATCTTAAGTCCCGCAAACTACATGTTTTTAAGGAAAATACCATTGTGGTGACCAGATATACTCCGCAGAGGGCAAATAAACTGCCATTTTGACATATAGACTCACGCATAGTGTCTGATCACACAGGGAACGCAGTACAGGAGTATTGGTCCAAAACTGCAACTTTTTAGCGAATCTCTGCTATGTATAGCCGTAGCTGATAATTCTTTTACAAGAAACTAACTCATTGTAGCAGGAGGGTGAGTTTCTCTTACCTATCCCTCTTAGATAGGCGGAGCCATAGCGCTATGTAGAGAATCATTGGCATAAAGTAAGCCACATATGTCTGTTTTTGTGTGATACTAGAGTTTTGGAATCTCCATGAAGCAGCAGAGGAAGAAATTGTGGAATAGCCAGGGTGCTGGGAGCAGATTGGTGACAGAAATTGATGCGGGTCCTGAGGGGGTCATACAGGCTTGAGATGTATGCTGCATAGAACACGCAGTGGAAAGTGTACCTTTCTGTGACTTTCCTCCTTGTGAATGGTCCGTGGTGGCAGGCAAGCATCGGATCACTGGGGAGATTTCAGCTGCAGAGGTTGCGCAGCAGAGAGCGTACCGTTCAGTTACTTTCCCCATGGTGAAGCGTTCAGCTGTGGCAGGCAAGAACCAGATCGCTGGGGGAGTCCTGAGGGCTCTGGAAGTAGCTTCTCACAAAGGGTACATAAACTACTATTGCCAAAGTCAAAAGTCAACCAAAAAACAACCTTTTGCCTAAGACAAAAGAAGATACATGAGGCTAAATGTGTGAGCGAAAAATATTGCTCAGGTGTAGAACATTTTTTAAACCCACATTTCCAAAGCCAAAGGAAGAGGAACAGTTATTTATCTCCATTTGGTTAATATTTTTATTTTTTTTATTTTTGTATTGAGTGATTTAGTTTAGAAACAAACTTTTCCACTCATGTTACAATTTCATAACAAAAACATAAAAAAATCAATTTATCATTAAATCATTCTCATAAAATTGAAAAAGCATTTCCATTGTATATCTGTTCTATATACATGAGGTTCAATACATTTTTATTCTGTGATGCTGGTTGTTGCTATGAGTTCCCAGAATTGAATGATTGTGTACATTAATTTCTTAGGAGTTCCTAACAGGGTGCTTGTCCATCGCTCTTTCGCTTCTAGTGGAATATATTGTCTTGGCCACATGTTCAGGAGAAGTTGTCTTTTCGTACCCAGCATACGGCATTCCGTGATAACATGGTAGAAGGTCTGTTTCTGATTTCTGTTTTGACTAAATCGACAGAAGAAGAGATCTTTTGGCACTTGTTTGGTTAATGTTAGTCTTTCCCTGGTCGGCAGAAGGTTCAGCACTAGTCTTAAAAAACGATCTCTCAATCTGCGATCTGGGAACTGTTGAATATACTGTGGAAGTTGGTTAAGTGGATGAACATTGATATCATGAGTTATTGACAGTTTATATGTTGCGTTTAGCTTGCTTGTGCATATCCAGTCATTTCTTTGTAGGAGGATTTTGGCTTTTTGTGGTCTATTTAGGAGCATGTCAAGCTTCATTTCTTCATGCTCTAGCAGGTTGTGAAAAGCAACTTTCGATGTTTGTAACACTGTGGCGTGTGTGGTCGGGAGTTTTCTGCGAGAATGTCAATTGGTGGTAAAATATCTGCCAATTCTGTCTTTCTAAATAGAAGTAAAGTTTTCCAATTTTTTAAGGCTTCTAAAGATTGTAAGCCTAATTAATGATGTATTCTTGGTGCGGGAAAACTAGGTGGTAATGACAGAATTTTTCCCCATATTAATCCTTCTAGCATTGGCCAGTGGTCTGGGTGTACATTCAACATGGATTCTGAGCCATATATTCATATGGCTGCTATGTTTTGTTTATAAAATGTTATCGCTGGTTTTAGCGAGTAGGATCCGTATTTGGTATGAAGCATCTTTCCTTGCAGAGCCAATGATAAAGCTTTTTCTTTTATTTTCTCCGCCCATTCTTTTTCCGTTTCTGAATGGTTTATAGTTACGCCCAAGAATTTAATGGATGTTACAGTTTCAAGCTTTGTTCCTTTCAGGAAAAGATCCAAAGGTTTTAGTTTGACGTTGTTTGTTAGCGTCATTACTTTAGTTTTTTTATGCTTATTTTCAGATCAGTTTTTTCAATGTATATTGCAAGATGGTTAATGCTCCTTTGAAGCCCCACTTTTGTTTTGTCAAAGAAGACCAGGTCGTCTGCATAAAGTACGCATTTGTCAAAATTATGAATTGATGTTCTTGAAGGTCAGAAATGTATAGACTAAATAAGGTGCCTGCAAGTGGGCAGCCTTGTTTCAAGCCATTTAAGAGAGTTATTCTAGTTGATAGATTGCCAGATTGTGTAAGTCTTACTTTGATTGAGGTGTTGGTGTACAAGGCTTTTATTGGATTTAAGATGTCACTAGGGCAGTTCCATAGCGTACGTCTTTCCCAAAGTTTGTGTTTATTTATTGCATCAAATGCAAGTTCTAAATCAAAGAAGTCTGCATGTGTTGTTGTTTTAGATTTGATGGCTTCCAATTTCAGAAGGTTTAGTAGAATCAGATTAATATTTGTTCCCGCGTTTTTTACCAAGCCCGTTTGTCGGGCATCAAACCTCCCTGAATCGTTGGCCCATTTCGTGAGTTTCTGTAGAAGCAATGACGCAAAGACGTTGCCCATTGAGTCCAGTAAAGCTATGGGACGGTAGTTTCTTACCAGTTGTCTATCGCCTTGCTTATAAATGGGAATCAGGATGGGCGTCTTCCGTGTCAAGGGAATTGTGTTGGTTCTCTGAATTGCTGTAAATATTTCTAAACAGATTTTAGCCCAAATTTCTGGGTTTTGCTTAAGATGGGCATTACTTAGTCCATCGGGACCAGGAGCACACAAAGGGTTTAGTTTTTTTTTTATCTTTTCAAACACATCTGACTGGTCCCATTCCAGTTCCCACTTAGGTGGATCCTGATGATCTTCTGGTACTGACAAATGAATATTTAGAGAGGCAAAATGCTGAATCCAGTTATTTTCTGATACATTTTGAGTCATTGCTGTTTGTTGATTGTTTTGTTCGTTTAGGAGTGCCCATAAGTTCCTGGTGTTCTGGTTCCTCAGGGCTTTGAGCACATTTTCTGCATCTTTTTGAACTATAACGGTTTTTGTATTTTTGATTTTTGGTTACAAATACAAGGGTGGGTCAAGATTAGCAGGAGGGCTGCCCTTCTGATTGAAGAGGTTCAGGAGGAAGGAAGCATTGGCTGTCTTCCATGTAGCAAACATTTAGGTGTAATAAATAGCATTAGTGTGATTCGTGTATCACTTGACGAACATTCTCAACCTAATTGTGTGAAGGAGAAGTCATTGTTAAAACCTTTGAAGTTGACCCTTACCACAGAAGTACTTAGAGGTAGTAGTTGGGCCTGGCAAGGAAGTATACCATGTCCTGGAACTTTGCAACCATTCGCTCTGCTCTGGCAGGAATACACTGGAGCAGAGTGTTGTAGAAGTGGTAAACTTGGCATGAGAGTAAACCAGGTGCAAACTCATAAAGAATTGTGGTGGGGTAAAGCTTATGAGGAAATGGTGCCAAAATATCCTAACAAAGACATTTGTTTTGAAGCTTATGAATTTCTGAAATATTCATTGTTGATGACAAGAAGTTGTCTCAAGACCTTTACTACAAGTGGAAAGAGGAAAGCTTTGTTAAAGAATTGTGAAACCTCTTTCGAATTCAAATTGGAACTTGTGGTGTTGTCTAGTTGTATTTGAAAGGGAACTTTGTGGAATTTTTTGTTATGACCCAGGATTTCCTTATCCTTTTTGAACATTCAAAGAATTTTTTTTCTGGAATCTGAGGAAGGGGAGTTCGCCCATGTTATCAGAAGAAGCAGCTATTTTGGTCCAACTTATACTGTTAATATTTGTTGTTATACTGGCACATATTTCCTTATTGATTTGCTCTGTATATAAGTGTGAGGGACAGCAAACCTTTTGTTAGTGTTTTCCTACGTTTGTTTCAGGCAGGAAAATCCTTGTTAGGGCGGGGATAGTGAGGCGTGTATCCAACCTTTTGAGTTAATAAAATGGGATCTTTTGTAAAACCTCCTCAAAGTTGTCTGCCTCACATTTCCGACCCGTCACACTTTGCATGTGAATATTTTCAAGGGTCCTTTTTAAAACTCCATCTAAGGTTGAATGGGATGATGGAAGTACAGTTAGTGTGAAGGCGGAGAAAAATGGCTGATAACATACTTATAAAAAGTCATGATTTTCCATTGAGAGGCCAAGAGAATGAAACAGTTGACTTTAAAATACACTTTGAAAGAACATTATACATTTTCTGAAGAATCAGTGAGCACAGTGTGGGCAAGTTATAAAAATGTTTGCTTGTAGTTGTATTTAAGTTTGCCATATTGCTACATGCTGAGACTATTAATCTCACTAGTGAAATATAGTGGGTGCTTGGGCTGCCCCCACACCACTCACCAACACAGAAAAAAACAAAAACATCACTTATATGTGAAGGGAATTTATACCTGATAAAATAACTGTTCTTGACTTAACAATCATAAAATATATAAACCGCTGACTAATAAAAAGATGTGGAGTGAATTTTTAAAACAGGTATGTACAATAAAGAGGGTGAGTACAAAGATTCACTTTCCAGCTCACCATCAAGATACTCATAACAAGGAAATAAAAATAAAACAATTATTGAGTTACTGCCACAGTGTCCTTGAATCATATCCAGATTTTCCCAAAAAGAGATGATGATAGTCACATTACCCTTTACAAATGTATATTATTTTGTTTTTTGTATTACTTTTGTATTGATCGCAGAGTGGATCATTAACAAAGGCAGAAGACGACCAGACCATAGGTATGGCTCCTTCCTTATGATGGTGAAAGGATATGGCTTGGAGGTAGAATGGTTAGGATAGTTATTGCAATACAGTACTTGGCATCAACATGTGTAAGATCGGCCGACGTGTGATGGACCCTATGATGCGACACAGCACCATGTGTCTTGGAGGGCAGTTTCCAACATATGTATTAATTTTCTTCCCATCACCAATGCTTGTTTAATATAATCATTGAACTGCAACAAATGCAATATTATGGTGTGAAACATGGCACCGTGTGTGAAGGGATCAGGATATGCACAATACATTTTCAATTTCAAGATGGGCTGAACATGTAGTGAACTGTCTTGAAGTATGCACGGCTGCCGTTCATGGCATCATTTGTACAAAGAATGCCTTGGGGTTGAGGGGGATAACTGAGTGAATATGAAGGTATGTAGGGTGTGAGGGAAGTTATATAGAGTGACTCTGGGTGATGCTAAGAGGGTACAGGGAGTGAGCCAATATGTATGTGCAGAGTGACCATGGCTGTGGGTTTTTCGTCCCACAAATGCACACAATCAAATGCACTCAAAAGTGTACATAACATGATGTGATGATTTTCCCTTATCACAACGACAGACGACAATCATAAAGAATAAATGTACAATTGGAGCCACTGGGTTTGGCAATTGTGCTGCTTATTGAAACATAGTTATAAATGTATTTCAAATACCTTTTCACCAACACCACATTCAACATGAAAAAAGGCAATGCTCAAATTATGGTTTTGTTTAGTAATGTCTTATCTGAACATTATTATTAAAACATAAAGGACATCATGACATGTGCCGCAATCACGAATGCGTAATTCTTATTACAATGATGTCACGATATACATATTGATTGTCCAAAAATAATTTCTCTCAACCCCATAAAAAAGAGATGAGCTCTTCTTTATCAAGCTAAATCGGCCTTAATTAATTATTAGTCAGCCAATCAGTCGAAAATGAATCAGCCAATCAGGCTGCGTGTTTCGACGTTCAGTGGTTGCTTCAAAATCTTTGTGAAATGATCATGCAACATATGATTGTTGCATGTGTGACTTTAAGCACATGGTCATAAGGAGTCCACTTGTTGATAATGAAGCCCCTCCATGTCTTTGTCAGGGCATTGTGTGTACTGAGGAGATCTGTAACGGTAGACAGTGAAGAGGGCAGTGGATCTTATAAGTCCATATCATGCAAATTAATGTCACACAACGTAATTGCTGTACTGAACTGAGTGTATGGTGGTGAGAACAAAAAGGAAGGGTAGGAGGGAGAAGTTATTTATGGTGGAAAAAACCTGAAGGGGTGTGTGCCTTAATATAAAAATGTGCTAAACAATGTGCAGAAATCTATCTAACACCCAAAAAGTGTTTTCGCCTCAGATGAAAATGTGAGCAACTGCCTAATGAGTGAAGTAGAAGAAACATGGTATCAATCCACTTTGATACTTACAAAGTGAAGCCTTACTCCTGATGTGTATGTCATTGAAGTAAGCTGTCTTGTAGTTGATCCCAATGATAAGATATGAAACATGCTGGATAATACTAAAATTGGAGAATTAAACATTCAGTGCTAATGACGGCCAGGCTATTGTGGTCAAATATTAGAGTGAGGCTAGAAATGTGAAGATGTGCTTTCCTCCCATAGTTGAAATTAAGACGAAAAGTAGATTGGAAGATTATAAATCTGCTCTGCGTTCAACCAGACCATGAGCGTGTGGTGAAAACCTGTCATTGAGAGGGTCTGCAAGTTACAACGATGACTCTCATTCGGTGTTCCTATATTGCTTATTAAAATCAAAAGTAACTATTGCCCTTATGTGGTTTCCACTTACTATCTTTTCAATATGAGCTGGCTCCAATCTCCGATATCCCCCGAGAATGGTGCTGCTGTGTATCCGCCATTTCTACTAATCTGTTAATACTGGGAACGGTGTGTTAGGTCACGAGTATGGCGTCACCACATATTATTACCTTGTACACATTAATGGAAGTGGTTTTACATTTTACATAAAGAGACATTTCTAGTTGATGGAAACACATAGTGGATTATCTATGCAGGAATTAAATCGTCCCTTGCACAGGATCCCAGATGTCTCCTCATTGCTCAATAGCTCCATGCTCTTGGTCTCTCCCTCAGTTTCTTGCAACTTCTCTCTGCATTCCAGCATTCCCTGTGTCTGTGCTTGATTCTGTTGTGCTGTCACTTGTGGAAAATTCCATACCTAGGGCCTGCCCTTCTTAGTTTTAGATAAACTCTCTGTGCCAGTGCCTGCTCTGGGCCGCATGTTTGTTAAACCCCTCTGTGGCACAGTTTCCAGTGGTTGTTTATAATGTTCAGACTTGCTTTTTTGGACAGCATCTTGGACCATGGGACTTTTCCTCAGTGGTGGCGTCTTCATCTTTCACAAGGCCAAAGTTGGGGTCAGCAGATCAGGATATGGGTCTGGATCCTCTGCTGCTCATCTCCATTTGATTGGTTGTTTGCTTCCTTGACTGCAAGCTTGCTGTGACCGTCCGACACTCTACACCTCCACTTTGCATTTCCTGCTATTCAAGGTTCCTTCTTTTGGGACAAACTCCCAGGTATGCCAGAAGGCTACTAGGAGTTTGCAGACTATTGGAAGACCCAACACCTTCCTCAGGACAAATGGAGGACACAGTCAAACGGCAAGTTCAAACTGTGGTTTATTACAGCAAAAACCAACAGGGATCACTAAAGGGACAGAAGAAATACATGGACATCTCACCTTCTCCTAGCTCGCAAGCCAGTTTGGTACCTGTATGAAGTCAGAGTGATGCTACAACCTGGTCCCTTCTCCAGGAAACCTATCGGACCACTGGATTGGGTACTGAGTAATAGACCACCTATATTGGACATGATACATGTTAGTCTACTGGCCCTCGCATGTCAGGTGGCTGGCCTGATCCATACCCAAATCACATTCTATAACAATGTTGCAGTGTGAGGGTCTTAGCCTTGGTTCTAGCCCGCTGCTACCCACCCCTAGGATACTAAACTGTGATTGGCTAGAACTGACGTCCCCAGGCCTGGGATCCGCAAAGGTTGTCAGCTCTTGGTGTACCTTTTCAAAGGTAATAAGAATGACTATGTGTCTGCATTGTAACTTGCGTGTGTCACCTTAGTCTAGGAGAGTGCTCGTTCCCTCTGTGCTACACTTGTCTCACATTGTAACATCTTTGTTGCCGTTCTCTGGTGGCGTGAGATGGGCTCCCATTCCCAGCTCTGGTTGCTGTCCATTGTCTGAGTTGGTCGGGTCACGTGTTCAGAGACCATGATTTGGAGCTGTGCAGCTCTGAATTATGAGGAAGTATTCGCATTTACTGCAGCTGGTGCAATTATCGTTCAGGGAATGGAATGTCATCTGTATCTTGTGGTCTTGATAGCGGGTGCTGTCTCACACGTTTGCTCTCCGTTTACCCTGAGAATTCCGTTTAGCGCATCTCTTGCTAAGAGGCCTGGGTACTGCTGTATTTTTTCTAAGCCATTTTGCGGTTTCTACAGTGTTCATGCTATTCTATATTCTCCATAGGTTAGTCACACTTGGCTCTGTCAGGTCCTGTAGAGCTCTTGCAGTTCCATAAGATTATTTGCATGTAAGCATCTGCAAGCTTTACTCAGGATCTCTTGCTTCGTGCGGGTCCTGCATTGCTGTGTTTAGTTAATGGCAAAATGATAAAAACACTGACAGTATGTTTTGTATCTGTCCTCTAACTATAGAACTGTACGCTAGTGTTCTTCGTGTATTCTAATGTGTGTATGGATGACACGCATGTTTCATGTCTAATGCTGCTAAGTCGTGGTGTCCCTATCGATGGCAGCAACATGGCCTCATGGCGCTTTAACCGATACTGTCAATCAAAGTGTCTTTAGTTGCAGCCTGGGGCTCCTTGTCCACTCTGGGGTAGATTTGTACAACAACTGGCCTCTAGGGCTGGCTGAGGGGGTACCTCTCAACATATTTGTATATCATTGGAGCACTGGGAATTGATCTGAAAAATTATGGGTGATCGCAGTGTCTCCTGGTCTTCTTCCCTGTCATGTATTTAGTAGGAGGGGGAGGAAGGGGTACACTTCCCCATCCCTCTTCACTTTGCTCTGAAGGTCTTACCACATCTTTATCAATGGAGATGACATGTGTCCCATATTGTGGCCACTATGACACTAACACAGCAGAAATGTTGGAATGCTCTGAATAATGTGTGAGTGGGCCAAACATTGGAACTTAACTGCTGGTGGTATTGCATGTGGAACACCTATCACCCACAATCACACTCTACAATATGGGGACTGATAGTAACCTTTTTTGGTGGAAGGTATACTTGGACATAGTATGATAACATTTAGGATGTCTCCTCTAACTAGGAAATTGATCATAATCTGATTGCACTGATAGGCAAGCATTGTCTGAGATCTAATGAGTATTCTAAGGAGTTATCACCTCTCATTGTTAACCAATGTCTGAAAGTGAGAGCATTTATTTTTGGCTTGTAGTAAGCGATTTTAGGTAAAGTCCCTTTCTATGAAGTAGAAATGTTCTCAAAGTCTTGTTTGCAATTACTGTGTAAACATTATTACCCTTAGGAATTGTGAATATCGTAATCCATATTTCTATGCTGGTGGGTGGTGACTTGAACACATGTGAGAGGTTTATAGTGTTAGTTACCGTAAACAGAGTTATTAATCCCTTTCTCTGTTATATTTACAAGTACATCTAGAAAGCACACCCCTGTTTACTGTTTCCGAAAATTGTATTTGACAGTCGTTGACAGTGCATTAAATGAGCCAGGGAATTGGCTCAACCCTTCTTGGGTACCTCACCACATTAAAAACGAATCGGCAATTTATCACCTCCAAAACATAATGACATTTTTACATTCACCATTAACCACATGAGTTGGCCCACATGACTGGACGTTTTATAGGCACTAGGGATGTAACGATATAACGGTATACCATTAAAGATACCGTGAACCACTTAATTGAACAATAATAACCGTCACATTGTTTATACCGTTATACCGTTCATACCGTTAAGTGTGCTTTTCAATCTGATTTGGAAAGGCTGCAGTAAGCAATTGCTGCGCAGTCTTGGTTTTGCACTGTTGGATGTGCCGTCTGCCAAGTAGTTTCAGTTGGAGCAGTTTTTAATGCCATTCCATAAACCACACGTGCCTTACACAAAATCAATATGTTAGCAATAGGAAGAATAGATACAGTGCCAAGAAGGAAAAGGGTTTACTTTGGGGTGGCGGCTTTGGGGTTTATATATTTATAATGGAAAATGTTCTCGAAACATATGGCAATGGGGGATTTCCCTGGTTCTATCATTGAATTTACATATAATAAGTCACACTGAGAAATTCACTCATCTCTGTGGGTATTCCCTGCTGCCATACCAAAGGGTAACATGTCAGTGATTACTGAACACCTTTTGGCCCGCAAGTAAACTAAAGGCTGTAACGTAAAGAGAAAGTGTGTGTGTGTGTGTGTGTGTGTGTGTGTATGTGCATAAGCGTATACTACCATCAGCCTCCATTGATCTGTGGCATGCAGGTTATCAAGATGGCAACATGATCATCTTCACCAGTAGCCAGTGGGGAAGCAAAAAGCCTAAATGACCACTTAAGAAAAGCTATTCAGTTTGCTTTGCCAGTTGCAGCAGGCCTCCACCCCACCCCCTCCTCTCCACACGTGTGTTTGTGTTTGGTGGAAGCAAGGCATTTCAGTGTAAAGTATGTTGAAAAGCCCAATTCTGGCCCTGGGTGCCTGGTTTTGTTTGTGATGATACATCTGTCAATTTATGACCTTTTAGAAAATATTTGTTAAGATCAGTTAACTCCACCTGCTATACCGTGATAACCATGATATACCGTCATTTGGCAAGAAGGTTATCGTACCGTCATAAAACGAATACTGTGACACCCCTAATAGGCACATCTATGGATCTCATTGCAGTCCCTTTTAAATGAAACTACAATATATCTTTAAACCAGATGTAGCAACTAGAGCAATGCTGTAATACAATGATAGTCACATTAATTCTTTATTGATGGGAATATAATTTGATAACACATTTTCTCTACATTACGCAGCCATAATGGATTCATGTTTTATTGAATTATGAAAACTGGAAACAACCCAATTGCCACTTTTCCACAGCATTTCTACCTCATTCCTATCAATGCCAAGGACACCTAAAAGATTTTCATCAGATACATCACGAGAAGTCATGACCATAGGGATCCCCCTTTTACTCTATGCTTTCCACAAAGAATAGGTACCCCTGACTCTATAGATCAGGCTTCAAAGTACAAGTTCCCCAATGGCACATTTGAGTAATTGGAGCCTAAGGACTACAGCTTGTGGGTCCGCTAGGAATATTGCTCTCCAAGTCAACTTCAAGTCACCTCCCCCACACCTCATCCTTTGGATAGATCCGTGTAGCTTTCCAGCTCTGGTCATTGGGCCAGATTTTCACGGATCTGGGATCCAGCAAAAGATTTCTTCCCCACATCTGGGCAATCCATTTATAACCCTTCAAGTGTTTTAGCGTTTAAAATGTGCTTTTGTTACCAAAGCTGGGATTCGCTCACACCTTGATGAAGGCTGAGAGACTTACCCACTAAGCCACTTGAACTTCTGGCCCAGACGCATTTAAATATGTCTGTTAGGATTGTAGTCTGCAGAAAGTATTTAAGCTAGCTTTGAATGTTTAAAAGGTGTGCACCTTGTATACTTTGCTTGGCAATGTGATAGGAAACAATTCTCCTTGCTTGTGTTATTTTTCAGCTGTTAATAATTAATTCATCTCCTGAAATGAAATTTTTTATTTATTGGGTAGGCTTATAAAAATCTTTTTTGTTCACAACTCCTTGCCCCCCTTACTCCTGCAAGCCACCCTCACACCCCATTCCTTCAGCTGGTGTGTTCCCACAGCCCATTCCTTCAGCTGGTGTGTTCCCATAGCTAATCATTTCCTTGTCCAGTACTGTAGCTTCACTTTGTCCATTTTTACATCTGGTGCTCTAACATTCTTTTTTTCTTGGCAGTCGCCCCAAAAATATATTCTTATAATTGTCATCCAAACTTACTAACAGAAATTAGTTGCACATTTATAGTCAAACATTTTTCATCTCAGATACTTCTCTGTACCACAAAAAGTGTACTGAGTCCTGCAGCATGCAAGCACATTAGGGCCTACCAATACCTATTAATTAAAGAATATCTTGGCTCATTAAAATGAGCCAGTAGTCACACAGAATACTATGTCATGATCCTCACTTTGGGTTATCCCAAACCACGCCACACCACTCATAATCACTCACAAGACCGGCATCGTGCTGCCATTCAATGGGGGCGTTAGGGGCCTGTATCAACCATAGGGGGAGTGAGGGGGAATGGGGCTGCAGGGTTAGGCTATACAACAGGAGGGGGTCCACTTCCACTTCTTCTAATTACCCAATACCTGCAATTCCCCTTACACCCATCCACACAGCAATGACAGGGGGGTCTCAGGTCACGCAGTCAGCCACACCCACTTACACGGAAGAAATTGGAAAGATCCCGCAATCCAGCAAAATCTTGCTGGATGTCCACTTCTCATGTGATTTGTCCTGCAATTGCAGGGCCAGCCTATAAAAGACCCTGCCCTAGAACAACCTGCGCCAATTGTTCCTTGGGCACCTACCTGACATATTGATGTGCTCAGCCTCTGCATATCTGAAAAAGGCTAACCTGAAGAGGGAGAGATGAGACAAAAGGACCTGGCTGGAACAAGAACTGAAAACATTGATACTGTTGTACTTAGTGTGTCACTTACCTAGAGAGGATCGTTTTTCGTTTGTTTTGGTTCCGTGCACCTGCAAAGGAAAAGGAGAACTGTTTGGACCTAGTTATGGCAACAGAGTTAGCATCCGTGTTATCACTTGACTTACTTAGTGAGGATCGCTAGTTCTGGATCAGCACCTTTGCCTGGGTGACTCTGCAAAGCACCTGCAGCCAAGAACAATCCACAGGTTATTTAGGATCTGGATGCACTCAAGTTTAGTTCTAAGCCCTTGGTATTGCACTTGAAAAACAGAGTCCTGCATTGCTTTACTCCATGTCCCCCAAATTGACTGAGTATAAAGGATTATTGCGGACTCATGCAGTGATGTTTAACTCTCACTATGACGAAACTGGACAAGACAGAACAAGAGGGTTCCCAGCTGCTGAAGGTCATAACAGGACACAGCAGAAGACCCTCAGTTTCAGTTTTAACAGCAACAACCCACATTGACATTTTATTACACAGTGATCTGGAGAGGAGTGTGGGAAGACCTTAGGACCCAAACTAACCCCATGACTTCTCATTTCAAAAACACCCCGTATCTGTTTCCTGCCTCACAAAACCCTCATGTCTATCTGCCAACATTAGAACTCCTGTAGCACTCCAGCCCCTGGAAGGCATCACAGAGGAGCTAGGTTCTTTGCTTCTTGTAACCGTCCGTGACGGGCCAGCCAACCCTCAGAGCAGGTAGGTTGTTACATACTCAGAGTGTTGTGTACTCTATCATGTGTCTTGTAAGTTAGGATGTTTGAGAGAAAGGCCAAAACAAATACTGGATATCTACAGTATGTCATGGGTGAAGTCATGAACAGTGTATTGTGGAAGGTATGGTTGCACTGCTACCAATGACTGACAAAATACAGTGGATTTTAGGGTTTAAGGCTTTTTGACTATAAGATCTAGTTAATCGAATGCTATTCTGGGAATTTCAATTTTTTTAATTTGGGCTATAAGGTGTTGCTTGCAAAACACCTGTAAGCTGAAACTATTGCATTAGAGTGCAAATAGTTCAGCATGGCATATGAGGAGGGACACACAGCCTGTAGGTGTTGTTTGGTTATTTACCCATTCATTGAATGCCCATGGCCATGCTAATCCCTATGGCCATTCCCATCCAGTTCCTTCCCTTCCCTGCCCAAAACACCTCCTTGTGGGAAATCTTTGAGCTTGCTTTATTCAAGCCTTACCATCAAACTTTGAACTTTAAGTGTCTGGCAGTGTTTTTTCAAAGCAGTCTTCTGAGAGTTAATGGGCCTCATTATGAGGTTGGAGGTAGCCTTGCCGGTTTTACCAGCAAGGCTACCTTATACCGGCATGAAAATCTAGCACCCGTGAATGGGCATTTACCAGGGTATTCCGGCCCTGCTGGACCCGGTAATTGCCCTTTTGCCGGTGCCAGTGCTGGTATATACCCATTCCCATGTCAGCCCCATAGGGCTCAATGGGAATGGGGATGCCTTTAGAACCGGCACTAATCAAAACGGTGCCAGTGCTACAGGCTTGCTGTGCTCTCGACCTGGCGGAATCGAAGGCACCCGCAAGCACAACTCGGAGTTTGCCTGTCCGGTAACAATGGTACCGGCAAGCATACCGGTACTGTTGTTACCGGACCGGCAACCTCGTAATGAGGCCCAATGACTTCATTGGAGTTGTAAACCGGCTACTGCTATAATAAAAATGTTTTGACGCGGTCTTCCTTCAGCTACATGACAGCACTGCGTGTCATTCACTGAAGTCCTGCTAAAAACTAGCACTGGCAAATCCAACAGTTTTGACTTGTGTATAAGCATTAGGTATTTACCAGGCACTGCTGTTAGATGCCCAGGTACTTGCACCATTTTATACCTGCTACCATCAGTGGGTAGTTAAAACAACTACAGCTGTGCCTGACAAGTGCCATTCACATGCCCACACAAAAGACTTCAACTGTAACACGCGTTTCCACTCAAATATGCCCTGTGCGTCGTCTGACAACCACATCATCAAATTCTTTCTCCTCCACCACACACCAACCTGCTCGTGCCCCACACAATTTCTGCCTACCCTGTGATGGTGTACACAGAACCTCACTAAAGAACGCCCCCACCCCGCTAGGTAGCACCACTTCACCATCCACTATCACAACTGACCCTACTTCACTTGTCAACACCTGCAGCAACCTAGTTTTTACCACGCAGTAAACACCCTTGCCCCTCTCAAATTATGCAAGTCTAAATGCATCACACATAAGAACTCCTGGTTCACCCCTGAACTTGCAGTCATCCATGCAAGGAACGCCAACTCCAACTCATGCAAGCTCTTCACCATCCTGCGAGAGCTGGCGACCCCTTCTATTCCTCCCTCCACAATCACCATCAATGATACTTATGATACTTAGTGCAGTGAAATACAAAATGGCTTCCATTCAAGAAAAGATCTTGGCCAAACAACTGTCCATCCATGCCAAATTCTAGCACCCAACTTCCCCCCTCCACTGTTGTTCCCACCTATTAACTTCCAACCTGTCACCAAACCTGGTGTTGCCCAAATCATCAAGGGGCTCAAAGCATCCTGCTTTAAATGTGGCTCCTGCCCAGGGCCCCTGATCAAAGACTGCGCTGACACCATCTTCCCCCCCTCATTACCTCTATCATTAACACCTTCTTTGAATCCTACTCAGTCCCAGTCACACTCAAGGAAGCATGGGTCTCCCCCTTCTGAAAAAGCCCTCAATCGACCCATCGGTCTCTACCAACTACTACCCTTTCACCACAATGCTGTTCTTACTAAAAATCCTTGATAGAGCCACTTATCTCTAGATCCAAACCTATCTAACAACAACATATTCTTAGCCTCTGCCAATCTGGCTTCTAACCACACCATGGAACTGAGTCAGCCCTTCTTGACCTTACTAACCAGATCAACGATCTCTGCGACTTTGGCAAATTTGCCCTCTTCCTCCTCTTGCTGGACATCTCTGCTGCCTTTGAGCTGGTCGACCACCAAACCCTCTGTCACCACATCACTTTGGCAGACAACCTATCCCACCAAACTGCCAAATGGCTCGCATCTTTTCTAGCTGACAGGTCCTCCTGTATCTACATTGGCAATTCCACTGCCCCTGCCCCTCCTGTGTCATGCAGAGTCCCTCAAGGTCCATGTGTATCACCTATTTCATATAATATCTACACCAAACCCCTCTTTGACCACCGTGACTCTCTGGGCCTCTCCTACACCACCTATGCAGACCATGCCCAGATCTGTATCTCTCTTTCAGCCAACTACCTCAAAGATACCCCATTTATGAAACTATCCAAACTTGGATGGCATCACACAATCTGCATGAACAACGACTAAACTGAGCCCCCATGGTTGACACTCAAACAACCCTATCCAATCTCGACCCTGCTTACCAGTTCTACTTTATTAATGGCAACACTATCCTAATGTCCCCTGTCATCAAAACACTAGACGTGTACCTTGATGCCACCCACAGCATGTCACGACACATAAATGCTATTACATCTACTGCTGCATACACCACTAAACTCCTCAACGCCTGCAAACCTTTCCTTTCCACAAACAACCGTCTTACCATTGTGCGCTCCATCATCGGCGCAAAGCTGGACTTCTGCAACGTCCTCTTTGTGAGTGAAAACCTCAACAAACTACAAGTGCCCTCCCCAAATGGGAGCATATTAACGTTGCAAAGATTCCAATCTGTGGCCGTATGAAATTCGAAACACTGGCTATTACCCATCAATGCCTTTCTAACTCTGCCGCGCCTTAACTTTCACAAAGACTCTCCTTTACAAAACATAACAGACTTACTTTTACCAGCAACATTCTCTAGCTCTTTGTTCCCAGAGTTAAGGTAGCACAGCAGGTGGCTCTACCTTCTCTCTTGCAGCGCCCTGCCTTTGGAACTCGTTACCGCTGGCACTCCGTGCTGATACCTCCTGCAAATCCTTCAGAAAAAAACGTCAAGACGTGGCTCTTTAACTGAGTTGTCTTTTCCTCTCAGACTCTCGACACCTTCTGCTTATGTTCTTGTTTTTCACACTACCAGCGCGGCGCCCAGTTGCCTGCAGGTTCGTGCACGCTTTACAAATGTAAAAATAAAAAATAAAAGCACAAACTGTTGCCATTGACAATGCTTCTTTTAAATGTTCTCAGATTATTATTTTAACTTGTATATATTCATAAGCATACTTTATTCCTCAATTCTGCAACCAGGTTTAATGGAAATGCACTTCCTGATATATTATTAGTATACATGTTGTTATCACTTTGATTCAAATGGAGCTGCGGTACCGCGATGGCCAGTTGGCATCCTGCACGAATTTACGAAAATACTTGCTTGTGGATTTTGGAGTTCGGTAGCAGTATCATCAGGAATCGTAGACTCAGATTGTAGAATATGTTTCGTTCGTCAGAAATAAATGATCCCTGTTGATCGAAAAGTTCTTATACGATATGTCTGATATTTATTTTCGGTAAAGAAAAAAAATAATTAAAAAAAAAACAGATCCCAACCTGCAGGCCTTCTATTCGTGTATGTTCTGTTGTGTTTGCGATTCTGACATGCTTTGACGGATTGTTAATATGAGAACGCCAGCCCATTAATCATTCCTCACAAGGGCCTCGAGGCCCCTGTCATGATCCTGGCGGTGATGATCTGATCAGTTAATCCTGTACACCAGGTGAAAACAAAGCTGACCTATTGCAAGGTGCTTTTAATGTTGGCCGCTTCTCTGAAGAAATGACAAATGAGCTTTTCTGCAGACACTGTAATGTTGCCTGCAATGCTGGGGTGAGATTAGCGCATTACGCTCGCTGTTCGGAAGGGAGTCATAACGCCTTCAGGGGATGGAGACGATGAACAGCTCAGCCTATGCTTGTTTGCAAAATGTTACGGGCTCAATCAATGGTTGGTACTAATGGAACCATCCCTAGGCAAAATGTGCCTCAGTCGTGAGCCAACTGTGAGGAACTTGCCTCAGCGAGGACACCAATGAAACCGCTCTCATTTCTACAGATTTTAAAATACCAGCATTTCCCTTTCTTTCAGACTAACTTCCAGCGCCCACCGGTAGCATGTTAGTTATCCCTGCTGCCCCCGAACCCGCACGATAAGAAACTACAAATAAAATGAGATACTGTACAGCATAAACTCACATCTGCGTCATGTGGGAAGGGCCACAGAAAACCCATCCTCTTAAAAGAATACAGGGATGATGGCTGCCATTTCTGATGTGATCAAAAGGGGTTCTGTGAGATTATTCACAGAAATACATGAATCCCTTAAAGAAACTTTACTGAAAACTCTTGTACTTTATAGACATAAATGATTGTTTATGTAGATTTTCATTTTGGCCATGAATCGTAAATTGAACAGAATTAAGCAAATTAATCGACAAAAGTTAATGACTAGATAGAAACAGATACATTAATAAGCAATGGTTATGTATACAGTAATACATGTGTGAATCCTTTATTAAACAAATCAACTGGATGCAGAGATTCCCAATTGTATTTGTTTCCAGCGAGTAGAATTTGTCTGGAAAATAATCTGCTATGTACTATGCATTTTGGGCTAATTTGTCCACCTCCATCATGTGCGGTACATCCTGTCTCACTTAAGAATTAACGTAGATTTAGTATATTTCGTTTAGCTAACTATTAAAGTAATCTTCTAGTGAGGGCTTTACTGAATGAAGAGTCATACTGACCTTTGTAGGAGAGAGGGCCTCATTAAAAGTCTGGTGGTAACCCACCAGGGCTACCAGCGCGGTGCTGCCAGACTTAAACACCGTTTCTCCTGCCTGAGCTCCCTGTGCCATCGGGACATTACAAGGGATATCAGGCGGCGGAAAATGTTAGTCCCTATTCCCAAGGAGTCCCATAGGACTCCATGAGATAGGGACTTGGAAGCACCAGCACTGTTAACAGTGCTGGTGCTTCCATGACAACTGTGCCTACCCGGGCCGTCACGCCAGGCAGGTTAGACTTGCTGTGAGCAACAGCGTCGGCAGGCACAGTTTTAGCCTGCCAGTCCGGAAAGTGTGCCGGTATGTTGCTAACTGCACCCTTATTTCCAGACCGGCAGACTTATAATGAGGCTTTTTTTTTAGAAGTTAGATTTGAATAATAGTGGACATTCAAGATACATACTAGAAGTTGGAGAAAAGCAAGATCCTGATATTTGAATGGGCCTCATTACACGGTAGGCGATAGGGATTTAACGTTACTGGTAATGGAATACCGGTAACGTTAAATTCCCATGCCAATTACGACCCGGCTCACCGCCATTAGCGGCACCGCTAAGTACGGTGCCACTAATAGCGGCCAGTCCGCGTGCGCGCGACCCTGCTTCCCGTAAATAACGACATGCTGCTAATAGCACACCATCACAAGCCAAGCGGACATGCCAATAGCGGCCTGGTAAAGCCCCCAAAATCCCTTACCGCCATGGAGCTAATACCGGCATCGCGTACCACCCGTTAAGAGAATTGAGCAGTGTTCCAACCTGCCACAGGTGGACACAATCAGCACAGGTGGAGGTGATGGAGACTGTGGCAGCACAAAAGGAGCACACCACACCCCTTCATACACTCCTTCCCACACCAAGATGGCCCCAATACTAGCAGCATTACATGGGCTTGAGGATATGATTGCAGCGCAGCTGCAACAACAACAGGCAGTCCAAAGGAGACGCAGGGGCAGGAGGAGGAGGGCAAGACAGGCACAGCAAGCACCACCACATCACCTAGTCATACCACAGAGGCAGCCACCAATCCCCAGGATCAGAGCCAGTCCATTTAACCTAACCCCTGAGCAAATACACACCCTGTACCGTCTGGACCGGGATACCATCACCAGCATCGTGGACATGATACATGATGACATTGTGAGCCTCATAGACATCAGAACTGCCATCCCCCCTCTACTAAAGGTGGTGACTGTGCTCCACTTCCTGGCCACAGGCACCTACTAGCATACAGTGGGGCACATGCATGGCATCTCACAACCAGTATTCTCACGCACGCTGAACCAGGTACTCGATGCCCTCCTGAGGCATGCACCTGAACACATATTCATACCACGGACTGCCCAGGAGATTGCAAACACCAAAGTTGGCTTCTATTCACTGGCAGGCATCCCAAGTTGCATTGGGGCCATCGACTGTACCCATATGGAATTGGTGGTCCCACATCACAATGAAGTTGTCTACCGAAACAGGAAGCAATTCCACTCCATCAATGTCCAAATGGTATGTGACGCTAACAAGATAATCACACATTGTTGTGCCCGTTTCCCCGGATCAACCCATGATTCCATGGTCCTGCGGAACTCAACCATCCCAGGCTACATGGAGCGACAAGCCGGACAACGTTCGTGGCTACTTTGTGAGTAGCAGGGCAAGCACATGGCAGATACATACTCCAACTGGGGTGTGATTGGGGGGGGATAGATACATACTCCAACTGGGTGTAGCTTGTCGTCCGTAGGACAAATGCACATACAGATGTACGCCAATGTCCATCTGGGAAGGCCGCAATGTACCTGAGATGAACCGACATGCAAGTATAAGCTACACAAAATAGAGAACAATCTAGGTCTAGAAACATTAAACATCCATCCACATCCACATTGCACAACATTCAACACCACAAAATACACAAATCTCCTACATGCCGTCAAGATAGTCATACAGAATCAGCGCAGCACAACCATAATAATGCAATTTGCCCTTGAATGCATGCAAAGGGATCACCCCTACCCATAGCATTGTACCACGCACCTATAGCACCACTGAAGTGATGCCTTCCAGCATGGCAACATAAATGTTTGAATGGCAGTACACTAGCAGTGTGGTACCAATTCTGCCTGGGCCCAGGGACACGTAAGACCTGGCCTCACCCAGGACATGTCAATTACTGATGGAGGCATTAATGGGGCATGTTCACTTGCAGGGTCGAGCTCAACTTTGCACATTGCAGTCACACAGATCGTCTGCATGCATGCTGTTAATTGTGGACTTCAATCACAATGCAAAGTCAATTTGTGTGATATGAACAGGCCGCTCTTGAGGTGAACAGTAACCAGACCCCATTCGTCCCCCCATACAGGTGATGCCGGCTATACCCTGAAGAGGTGGCTACTTACCCCTGTACGGAACCCACAGAACAGGCACAAAGAGGACTACAATCGTGCACATACCCGTACCTGCGTCGTGATCGAGCAGACTTTTGGCCTTTTGAAGACACGGTTTAGGTGCATTAGCAGGTCAGGTGGCGCTCTCCTGTATGGCCATAAGAAGGTGGCCAAGATCACCATGGCATGTGGCATGCTGCACAATATGTGTATCAGACGGAATGTGCCACTGTCCCCTGACGTTGAAATAGAAGCACTTGATGAGGATGATGATGGTGATGAGGACGGAGTTGACGGGGATGCAGGTCATGCAAGATGGGATGGCCAGGAGGGATGTGCTGTGAGACAGCATCTGATCAACCAAATATTCTGAGTTACATGTTTTCTTTTTGTAGGAATGTATATGGGTAGTAATGCACTGGTGTCTGTTTGGAAGCGCACAATGGACCCTGTCGCCAATAAAGTACACATACACAATGAAGAAGTCCAAGCCTGTGTATAGATCAAACACCAGTGTATTAAGAAATGTAAAGATGTAAAAGTGCATGTCCCCAGACATCACACCACCCTTCCCCCCACCCCCCACAACAGTCCAAAAACACCCTTCCCCCACCGCCCACAACAGTCCAAGAACACCTTTGCCCCCACCCCCCACAACAGTCCAAAAACACCCTTCCCCCCACCCCCCACAACAGTCCAAAAACACCCTTCCCCCCACCCCCCACAACAGTCCCTTATGTGTCTGGCACAATGTTGTTGTCCTGCTATGCACCTGGAAGCTTGACCATGCAGTCCCTATTCGCCATTGCAACCACCAGCTTTAGGAGGTTGGCTAGACGTGCACCTGGGGGTGCGTGTGGAGCGGCGTAGGGGGCTTGTCTGCCTCGAACTGGCGGATGAGGAAGTGGCTGACTGTCCTGGTGGTGGTGGTGTTGGGAACTGGCGGTCCATTGCGTCCGCGTGAGGACCTCCCTAAGTTGCACAATCTCCCCACACAGCCTGTTGGTACAGGCCTCTATTGCCTCCCTGGAGTGCCTGGCTGTCTCTGTAATCCCCGCCCTGAGACGGGCAGCCTCCTCCACATGCTGCCCAACCAGCACAGTTATGGCTGATGCTGGCCAGGTCAAGGGCACTGTTGCGTTCTGGTGGTGTGGCTGCTGCGCCTTCCGATGCAACCAGGACAACTGGTGAAACCGGTGGGCTACTGAAACCTCCCATGTTGTCCTCGCCAGGGACACTGGACCCAGGTGTCTGCTGTGGTGATGCCTCGGGTGTTCCAGGGGGGCTTGGCGTGTGCATCTCCATGTGGAAATCTGTCGTATCCTCCACATCTGAGAGTGGCGCTGTGGCTGCCACCTCTCCTGTGGAAGTAGTTGCAGCTGAGGGTGGGCCCTCCGTGTCTGGGATCTGTGGTGGTGGGTTCACCTCAGGAGGTGGGGCAGTTGTTGCTGGTATGGACAGTTGCATCTTGGCAGTGGCGCTCCACCGATGTTTGCCACTCTGCATGGGGACTCTTCTCCCTTTGCCCCTTGATGTCGTGGGGTTGTCCCCTGTGTCCTGTGGCCTTGATTTTTTACTCGCAGGGGTTGCCTGAGTTGCAGTGCCAGTATCCTCACTGTCTGTATGTGAGCCTGTCGGGGAAAAAGAAGGGGATGGCATTGGTTACGGTTCTATGTACTTAATGCAGTATACGTCAATAATGCAGTTGTGGGCATTTGGACATCATTGGTAAGGATGCAGGTGATGTGTCTGTTTAGTGGCTCATCCATGCATGGTTGTGTGTGGCACTTGTCTCTGGTGATGTGTGCATGTGTGTGTGTTTGGGTTTGACACTGGCATGGCCAGGGTTGTATGCATCTGTGGATGTTTGGGCATCCATGAGGTGATTCTGGGCTCACATTTGGGGGATCTGAAGATTCACAGTCCATACTTTCATGTGTACACTCACCTCTATCTGAAGTGGGCGCCACGCCATGCTCCATTGTCCCGACTCCCTCTATTGATTCCACTCCAATCAGGTTGGCGCAGGTCTCTTCCCACTCCTTAAATTTAATCATCGAATCAGATCCACCTGCTGTGGCTATGTTGTGGTTCGGAGACAGGATGCTTCTGACCCGGAGGCGGAGATCATCCCACCGCTTTCTGCACTCACGGACATTGCGGGTGGTGGTGCCCACTGCACTCACTTTCAAGGGAACCTCTGCCCAGATTGCCTTCTTTTGGATAAGGGTCTCCCGATGCATGTCGCTCGCAAATACCACGGTGGCATTAGCAGCAAGGGTCTGTGTGAGCATTATTAGCTCCTCTGTGGTGAATCTTTCCTTGCGCTGCCGGTCGGTGGTTTATTTAACGGCCTTAGGCATGGCGAGGGTGTCCCTGTGGATTTCCAATTGCAAGCTACTCAAAACAGGTCCAGGGGGCAGAGGATGGCAATGGATTGTGTTTTTAAAGATGGGCG
Organism: Ambystoma mexicanum; assembly: GCF_040938575.1. Classification (NCBI taxonomy): domain Eukaryota; kingdom Metazoa; phylum Chordata; class Amphibia; order Caudata; family Ambystomatidae; genus Ambystoma; species Ambystoma mexicanum. Next base: position 330,484,365 of record NC_090930.1, read on the forward strand.
CCGTGCTCCTTCCCGTTCCTGTGCGATGATGCTATTTCCGGTTCTGCTTTTTAACGGTGACCGCTAATTGCGGTGACCGCTGTTTGCATGTTGCTGGAGGTCGGAAGTGCTATCTGCGCTTTCATCGGTGCCCGTAAGGGTCTTTTTGGGGTCTTTAGCAGCATGGCGGTGGGGTCATTACCGGCATTGCACTATGCTTGTGTCCGCGTACTCGTAATGGTACGCTATTAGCGCCCTCTTGCAAGGGCGGACACCTTAATAACGCCATGCCGGTAATTTGAGATTTTTACCGCACAACGTGTAATGAGGCCCATAGTCTAATGTGTCCAAAATATGGGCTTTATAAAAGCATATGGAGATAATCATGATTTCCATATAGTGATGTAAAACTTAGTGTATTGGGATGTTATGCTCAAACACCTCAATGGGGATCTTGTAGTCTTTTGGTCAAATCCATAATTACCAGCGGGTACTTCAAAGTGGTAGTTGCTCCTGTGAGAAGAACAGGAGATTTAGATTCCGTGTCTGCTAACAGAGTTATATCACTCAAGAGATCTGGATTTTGCACCTTAGCACTATTTAGGAAAGGAGCACAAGAGCGGCCTCCCATCCCGTGCTCGGCTTAATATTGAGTTTCGTTAGCGCAACACTTGTTGCTGCATGCCTTCAGGTGTCATGCCCTAGCATGTGCGTTGCACTAGAGATAGTTGTAGGACTATTTCCTATGTTTACATTTTGTGGATGACAGCATTGTCGCCGTGTTGTATCTAAGCCAAACTATTCTACTGGGGCGAATGCGTGCACCATCTTAATCAAATCAATGTATATGTATTTTCAACACTTGAAGTTATTTGTAGCCAGATGGTTGATGCTTTGGTAATTTAAAAACAGTTTGTTTTAAATTGTCACTATTTGTTAATCTCGACGTGTGTGCAATACATATTGTTTGTTTATTTATTTGTATTGCTCACCAGACCCGAAGTTATCAGGGCGCAGAGGTTACAAGGAAATTCACAGCTTAGGTTACATAAATAAAATTATGCATGGCAAATAGAAGATCAAAATAAACACTATCGATGTTACATTGGATTCTCATTCATAGAGATAATGTTTCAATGTATATTGCTTCATCGATAAAAATGATTATCTGGGGTGTCCAACCCAAACCTCTAAGACGAGATAGCAATACTTTGAGATGGATGGAGATGCAGAATATATTCAAACATCAATAATAAAACTGACTCAGGAAGTTGGCACAGTGCGTCTGTTTTAATATCAATTATCTAAAACAGGGAGTTACAACAAACATCAACGATCTTCGATCTTCTCACTCAATGCATGTCATGAAAAAAACAACTTATACACTAAAACCTTATCATCATTGACGTAAACCTACGTTGCAAACTACAAAAACCTACTTGGGAAGGTGATAGGTTTACAGGGAACATCTAGCTATACGTTCCATACTTGTCAGGGAAGGTGATTGGGCCTCTAACATCAGGTGGGGCAACTAAGCCCTCCTCTAGTGCAGGTCACTACGAACGTCATCAAATACACAATGTCCCATTGGTTATACAAACTATACACTCGAGGAGCCCTCTCAGCAACTTCCATTTCATCGTTGTAGGAGAAGCACTGTCTAGGAGGACCGTCCCAGCAACTACGATGAGAACAGGAAGCAATATTGATGCGCCCATCCTGTACCATGCACACCGCTGAGGATCACATTCCCGCCCTATATTGCTACCTCTGTGCATGGAAAACGCAGTCGCAGTCCACTGTTCTAACATACGGCTGTTTTCAACTCAACGTGGCCTTTTGTTTATGCATCCATGGCAACTTCTGCAATGGCCACTGCATTTTGCATGCACTCGTAGAGTGCTGCCTACACAGATGATTGGCTCCCTGTGGGTATTTCACCAGACCGACCCCACCGGAGGATGAAGCCGTCCCCATTTCCTCCAAGGTCCGTTTTTATAAAGCCCTGTCCCAAGCCTGTCAGAGCCGGGAGGACTGGAGGGCTGCCCTGCACATTCTGGTCTTCCCATTTAGCCACCATTAACACATAGGGCTCAACACCAGAACTTTGCGGACCTATGAATTCTCCTGTTTAATCCTGTGGTAAGAGTGCTTTAACTACATGCATGAACCCCTCACTTGGCCAGTTTAGGGCATCTTTAGTGATACCTCAAATGTAGGCTTCACTGCTGAGATCTTTCTGTCCAGCGCTCCGCTCTTGTGTATATCCCACCCCAACACTGTGCTCCTTTCCTGTATCGTTGCATCTTCGCATCTTACCGCATGGTAGCTATCCCATCACATATCCCCCCGCAGCCTGAGCCTAACGCTGCATATTGGGCACCTCCACTGCGCCCGTTTGGGAGCCTGCCTGGGATCTACTCTAATCCTTCTGCCATGGCTCAGTCGTACTCTGTTTAGAGGGTGTTCGCCTAGAGCCTAAGAGGGTTTTATTCCTCATCTATTTGTTTGCAACCCATTTATGTCTTGCCACTCCTGTTCTTGTGAACTTCTACTAAAAGCATCACCCTAAATAAGTACTTCTAATTATTGAATTTTCATGTATTGTATAACTCGGGTCGCAGCAGACTCCATGCCTGTTCCTCCTAGAAAGAGGATTCTACAGTATCTACGCTTATTGTGCACGTGACTGCTAATGGCACATTACCCTGTATACCTGAACTGCTGTTTATTGTGCCTGCGACTGCAAATCGCACACTACCTTGTATACCTTAACCGTGATCATTGTGCTTGTGACTCCTAATTGCATATTACACTGTATACCCGAACTGTTGCTTATTGTGCACGTGATAGCTAATTGGACACTGCATTGTATACTCAAGTGCTTTTTATGTTGTCCAAAACCACTAATTCCCCAATACATTGTTATACCTTGTGCCCACATCTTATGACATTTACCTGCATTGTTACCAATCAGATACACTGTTCCCCGATAGCTCCAACCTACCCACAGTAAGACTAGACCAACCTACACATTTTAATGGCAATAGTACTGTATGCACAACCTATGAAGTCCAACTAGCACTGCCTCCTATCAATACTTACCTGCACTGTAGCTGTTTTACTAGTGTCACTGTCTGCCCTCTTCTCCTCAGATCCTAGCATGGCTAAGGAACCACTTCAATCAGGAGACATTCCCTCTACCCACTTCCTGCCATCGTTTTTCTGCAAACCACTTGACCCCTCTGCCCATCATCACAGCACCACCACGCTCTTCCTTAACCACTCAGCCAACAGACTACAGAGGCTCAGAAGCCGCACCAAACCACTCCATCACATCAAGCGCCCTAGATCGACTGGCACTAGAAACAAACTTCTAGGTCAGCGTTCCCGCCATGCCGTAGAAGCTAGCTATCTCAAATTCCAATACAATGTCCACAACCTTGGGTGCCACCAACCCTTATCGCAGCCAGTTCTACCAAGGACCGAATGTCTACCCAGCCATCCGCATGCAATAAAAAGACAATGCCAGAACTCTTTCCCCTTCAAACTGCCCTGATAAATGTGATTGAAATTCATGACTTACTCACCAACCTGGACTTGGATGCACTACCAATTACCGAAACATGGCTTCATGAAGCCTCGGGAACATCCATCTCTCTAGTCCTCCATCTTTAGACAAGACAGACCAGTGGCCAAAGGTGGGGGAGTAGCCCTCATAGTCAAAGACACTCTAGCAGTAGGACAAACCACATCATTTCTTGGAAAGAAGGTAGACACCCTCACGGTCAAACTCGTTGTCTATCCCAACTGCACCATTGCGATACACATAGGAAACCGGCCGCCAGGCCCACTAATTGACTTCCATGACAATCTACTACATCTTCTCAGGGATAATCTAAAAAGCACCACGAAATCCATTCTCCTAGGGGATTTCCACCTAGGTTTTAATGATCACAAAGACAAACAAGCTAAGTCCTTAGCTAACGCCCTGCAGGACCTTGGCTTCCAGCAAAAAGTAGTATACCCTACCCACTCCAACGGTCGCATCCTATACTGGGCAGTAGACCACAACTGTGGTGTGAACATCAGTTCCAATACTCCATCCCCATGGACCGACCACCACCTCATCCACTTCTCCATCCCCACCAGCAGCATTATTCCTAAATCTTCCATGCCTGTTCCACCTGCCCTATTGAGATACGCCTGTAACCCCACTAAAGACAGGATCCATCATTTCTTAGAGATTCCAGCTCTCAAGCCTCCTTTTGCCCCAGACTCGTCTGTACTCGCTGAGCTCTACAACACCACTGCAGTAGAAGCCATTGCCCCGCTAGAGAACAAGAAAGCCAAAAAAAAGAAACACTCAAATATGTGACTCTCACCTGAGCTCAAAGAACTACATGCCCTCAAGCGCAAAACACTTGGCAAATGATATGATATGATATGATAGTTTATTTATATAGCACCTATACACAATGTGTTTTCAAAGCGCTTCAAGGCAAAGGAGGGAACAAGGGAAAATACAATGACATTCAACAGGCCATGAACAGTAAGGATGTGAAACTAACTATCGTACTCGGCCTGATGACATTTCAGATAGTGCAAGAGCTAAGGCAAAGATAAGGAAGAGAGGGGGAAAGTGGGAAGGAAATGGAAACAGACAGGCAACTACCGTACTAGGCCTGACATTTCTGGTAGAGCCAGAGAAAAACAAGAGGTGAGGGAGAGGGGTGCAGAAAGGTAGGGGAGGAACAAAACAAGCGACTATCATACTAGGCCTGACAACATTTCAGAAAAAAACAGTAAGGGGAGGGAGGAGGAGACAGACGTGGTTGCTATCATACTAGGTCCAGGGACAATTCTGATAAAGTAAGTGCATAGAAGAATGTAAGGGGAGGAGATAGGAAAAGGGAGAAGGGAAAGGAGGAGAGAACAGAGAGTTATCAGTCAAAAGAGTGGAGAAGTAAGAGGGGAGAGTAAATACAATTGCAGAGGTCAGTAGTAACACATAATGTTACAAGCCAGGATACAAGATGAAGATGGGAACATGGCAAGGGGACCCACAGGATGCCACTTTAAATATCTTCAGCCTGTAACAATAGGATCTCTAATGCTACTTCTGAATCCAAAGAGCTGTTTTCCATCCTCAAAGAACTAGGCACACCAGTCACGAACACACAGGATGTTGTTAAAGATTAATCCTGGTGCACTAGTGTCAATGCCCACCATAAGGCCCTATCCAAAGACAACGTGCCTGCGTCTCATACGACTAGCACAGAAACCAAAGCGAAACAACTTTTCTCATTTAGGGAAGTTACTGAAATAGAAGTACTTGACATCATCCGGCATATCAAACTATCCAACTGCAAGGGCGATGTCTGCCCAGCCAACCTTATTAAAGAGTGTGCAGATACCCTAGCACCACTCTTGACATCTTTCATCAATGCTTCATTCAACTCCAATACCGTCCCGGCATGCCTCAAAGAGGCATGGATATGGCCACTTTTAAAAAAAACCTTCCTTGGACTCAGAGACACCTAACAATTACAGACCCATCACCACTGTCCAATTTCCTTTAAACATTCTGGATAAAGTTGCCTATAGACGAATCCAGCACCTTCTGGAAGCAAATAGCATCCTTGGCAAGAGAGAATCTGGTTTCCGCCCAGGCCACGGGACTGCCTTACTCGATCTCAAAATCCAACTCAGTGATATAATGGATAAAGGTAAGCCGGCACTTCTCCTGCTCTTAGATTTGTCGGCTATGTTTGATCTCATTGACCATGAAACCTTATGTAAACTACTCAAAAATGCTGCCCACTTCTCCCTGGATGTCACATCTTGGATCCCCTCCTTCCTGAAGGGGAGACATATAAGAGTCTTCTTAGGCCATGCGTGCGCAGCAGGGCTACCATTGGGGCCAAACTGGACTAAAGTAACACCCTTTTCATTGGCACTTCTGCCATAAACCTCAATAGGCTACAAGTCAGTCTGAATAATGCTCTCGGAGCTGCACTGAACATTTCTAAATGGGAACACCTCTCACAGGCTAGAAGAGATGCACACTGGCTGCCAGTCAACAATTGCATTCTATTTAAAACCATGGCCATCACACACATGTGCCTCTCCCGTACTGCCCCACCTACCTATCAGAGATATTAATACCAGTGACCTCCTCTAGCCTCATTCGCGGACACCACTCCAACCAGATTTTCATCCCCATGTTCAAAAGAGCGAAAGCGGGTGGTTCCAGCTTCCAACATCTAGCACCTAAAAATTGGAATGCTTTGCCTACAGCACTCAGAAAGGAAGCTTCTTACACAGTCATCCGTAAAGCTCTCAAGACCATACTCTTCAATTAGTTCAAGCGTGCTACTTCATTGTCACTACAGATGCCAGCTCTCAACCTGTACCACAATTTAGCATGTATTCCTATAATTGCTGGTGTGGTTAACTTGGTTTCCCTGTTTCCATGGAAGCATTAAGCCTACACCCCACTACTGTGACTGGTAATTATATATCTCTGTTATCCTCTGTTTCGCCTTCTGCAATGAAGTCTTCCCCACTATATTAGCCACTATGATCTGACTCCATTGTAACCAAGGAACAGTTCGCTATCACCAACATGAATTTGCAACTTTTTAACTCTCACTGCAAGTATTAACCATGATTGTCTGTCATCACTACCATGTATATTTCGAGCAACTAATTAAGCATACTGTAACAGCGCCACAATGCCTAAGGGCAGTTTGGTACGCTTTATACATTTAAAGAAATAAATAAATATAGGGCTCTCTATTATGTGTCCCTCTATAATTGGTTGGCACCCTCCTACCCCTCAGTAATATTCCACACACGCACGCAGCATGCAGGCTGGCATCCAGGTGCTGGTGGGCTGGTCATAACCATAGCTTCCCACCAATTAGCTTGTCATCCATCATCACCCTTGCAGTCTGCTAGTCAATTAAGGCTTTGAACTTGACCTTGGAAATGTTCTCTGTGCTTGAGAATAAGGGGAGTATAGGCATGCTCTGTCTTCTTGGTTTCGATACAGCTCATCCCAGTGTCTATTTTCATCCAACAACGTGACTGCCATACGTTTTTGGGTCTTTCTGCATTTAAATGATGAACCTCTGACGTCTTCAATGTTCTCACGCCTCACCTAAAACAGGAGTTTTGTTCTTTTGTTCTTTTCACATGTTCTGTAACTACTGCTCGAACATTCAGGCCCACGGTGGCCTTGACATCCTGGTCTTGGGCCAACCTTGCCTTTCCTTGATTCACAACCATGGTTAAGCTTCCAATTTATAACTGCGACACACCAAAAAATCATTACTTCTCACAGAGTCCAACTCTGCTAAAGTGCATTGTGAAATGACCCATAGTCCTTACATTTCCTATGGATATACGTTGTTTTCAATTGCTGCAATCTATTTACTACATAGCCAGCCTTTAAGAATAATTCGTCTACTTTCCTCACTGCATCTGTACAATTGTAAAACGAGTTGACTTTTTCTTCATTATTTCTGTAGCATGAACATCTTCATCTCGAGCCCAAAATGTTGCTCATCTTTGACACCTATTCTTTAGTGCCTATAGAATGTCTATGGTCTCCAGTTTCTTGTCTCTTCTCTAGGTGCATCAGCCCTGCTCCTCATGACGTCACCAATCTTCTCCGTTGCTCAGTTTTCACACTTCCTCCAGGTTTTCATTCAAATGGCCATCATATTGTCGTGAATGCATGTATGGCTTCTTCAATGGGAACCCTACTGCCAAGATTCTCTTTGGTATAGATTTGGTATAGATATTCTCACTGGCATTGCACGTGTCTCACACATTGGCTCCCAACATATAGACAGCTTGGGGGAGGAGCTTTGGGTGGGCGTACCTGGCTCCACCTCTACACTCCCCCTTCTGGTGATTAATGGACCGTTCTCTCATCAGTCTTCACATCTAGACATCCTCGTCTGAGGAAATGTTTCTTTGTGACCCATATCATATGAATCCTGCTGATTTCACATGCTCATCAGTACTCCAGGCCATACGCATGCATTGACCACTTGGACTGCAGTGAATCCATTTCCCCACGTACTTCTTGTGGTTCTTTGGGTACAGGAACTTTGTTTCCTCAGGTGCATGAAAGCAGGCCTTCAAGTAGTCTCTGATTTCGTCATCTGTTAGATCTATGGTTAGCTCTTTGGTCTTCCATCCTGATTCAACATCAATCATGATCTTCATTCATACAGATTTCTTTGCAGTCTTCTTGCATTGTGAGATTATTATCCTGACACACAAAATCCAAGCAATATCATCACCATCAGAGCTCCAAGGAACTTGAACATATCTGCCATCCATTGTGGAACCCACGAGAATATTGATCCAAACCAACTGTCACCAATAATCATTTATCATCTGGACATGTAAGTTGGTCACCATCAATATGGCCTCTGTCAAGGTGCCATTCTCGTCGTTGTGAGAAGATATAAATGTGCAACATGATTCTCCAATTTTGGCACAAACACCTCCATCTATAGCTGTGATCATGTCCAGGACGGATCTGTTCAGAAGAGTCATCAGTCGTATGGCTCTCAGGTCTTCCTTGAAGGCATTGAATCCCTTTATGGTAGTGTTGATCGTCTGCAACAATTCCCATCTGGTTAATTGTAACCACTTAGTATTTGCATCTGTCTGGATCCTGGGCATCAAGATTATCATGAATATGGATGAAGTCTTACTAAACAATATGTGCTCATATGGGATGGAATCAAAGGCTTCTATTGACTTGGCTGAGAAATAGTTATCTCTCTTCATTTGATTAAGGAGTTCAGCAGATCTCTTCTTCCTCAGGTGAGCGTCTGCTTTTGGAAACTCGCCAATGTTTAGGTCACATTCAGGAATCACCAATGCTGGAACATGGACGTTTATTATAGAACATAGTAGTCTCCCATCCTTGGGCAGATTCATATAAGCTCTGGGTCCACAAGACCAGTAGTGATTCATTATCACTTCTGTTCCAATGCTCATTCCTGGTGCGTCAATGATTTGACCACAATTCTGGTTTTCTCCAAGTTAAACATAGCTTTGCACTATCCAGAGGCACTATCTGCAAGGGCCCTCTTTTATCTTTGATCCATGTCAGTAGTTTAGCAAGTCTCGGCCATAGAGGTTTTCATCCATTCTCTATATTGTCAAAAGTCGGTTTATAGTATCCAATTACTACCTAAGCTCTGCAGATGCCCAAATCTGCGTTTGGCCTCTGTTCCTCCAACTTTGAAGGTCTTCTGCTGATTTTCCTGGACTCTCAAGTCTTCTGTTTACTTCCCATCTGATTCTAGCCCCTTTCACTCCATGCTGTTGTGTAAGAGGATTCAATTCAACACTACAGCTAAGTCAATGCTTAGTCTGGGATACTGAATGGAAACCCTTATTGATATATCTTTATGTCCAGTTCATGCGTTCTGGATGACTACCCCTATATAACACCCCTCTCTTTGAATAACCCTGACCCCACTGAGCCAAGAAGTAGTTCTGTTTTGCAAGTTAAAAGGTTTATTTGATAATTTAAACAATAGATATATATATATCACCCTTTATAATAATTTAATAATTGAATATCACACCTAATCTGAGCAGTAATCAATAATGGATAGTCTGGCACTAGCACACTTCTTTATAATCAATGATGAGTGGTTATAGGATGGATAAAATAGCAACAATACTTTATGGTTTCAAATGGATGCAAGGTGGAATAAAAATGCAGTACAGAAAATACTCAATATGCGTTCAACAAAACAATGTAATCACTTTTCTCTGGCAATCCCCTCCCCCCTTTATGCAATGCAAGGAAATGGAAGGATAGCACACAGTTCTCAGAAATGCAATCAACTGTAATTCAGTTCACCCCTGCAAGCTTACACTACAGAAGTTGGAAACACAGGCCCAAAATGCTTTTATATGCGCTGGCAATGAAGTGAGGAATATGCTGAAATGCTTTTAATTCCCTCTAGGAGGTTCTGGGTGAGTCAAATATACTTGGGATGAGTTCAGGCTAACTTTAGCAAGGATCTAGGAGTAACTAGCAGGTTAAACGAATTTTTGGCAAATGAAAGCAAGAAAACTGCTTTTTTCACACGTGGATAAATTGGCAAATCGCGATTGTGGCAAAAGTATCGGGGGTAGGAATGCGGTTCTAGGTTCGTAGGAAAGCCACGATTCTCAGCTTTCAGAGGAAAGTCTCTAGGACAAACGGTTACGGAGATATAAACGATTAAATAAAGGTAGTTTTTCGGATTTGGAATGTTAAAATTCAAAGTGACAAGTGCAGCTTGCAACTAGAAAATGACAGGTGACAGCTTTACAAATGACAGGTGACAGTTAGGAGGCAGTTCTACTTAGATTAAATTAGCTTGAATTATATTATTTTAACTAAGAGATTGGTTCTGCACAGTTCTGCTAGGTACTCACACTATATTCTTGAATTAAATGGGCCTCGCCACGGATCTGGTCAGGATTTAGACTGGACTCTGGTCTGGTCTCTGCACTTCACAGTGATCTGGGTCTGCTCTCTCTCTCTCTGGATTCTGGAGATTGATGGATTTGAAGTCTGGATCTTTCTGCACAGCTTTCTCTAGAGATTGATGGAGGTAAAGTATGGATTTTCCCGGCAGAGCGTCCCGCAGCAAATGGATTTGAAGGTCCCTATCTGTCCTGTCTGTCTGCTTTTATGTGTTTTGAAAATGGGTGTGTGTGCAGCATCACTAGGCTCTACCCCTCTCCACTTGTCATTGGCCACTTCATCCGCTTTCCCTTGATTGGGGGAATGAAATGAAGTGTCATCATGATGAGGTCTGTTTATGATACAGAGAACCCACCCCTGTCAACTTACACACAATCTATAGTTTGACCCAAAAGACATATTTGCACAGGTACACATTTGTTTAAAATTACATGCACCCTTCACATATCACAGGAGGTATACCCTGTCCAAATCTGCTCTTCCTGGGAGCTTGCATTCAGAAATGGCGACATTTGCACTTTTTAACTGGTTTGCAATACCGGACATTACCCCAAATTTACACACATGTGCGCAAGGAGTATGGACATTAATTGATGAAGTGTCAGATTTTTAACTGCACACATTTTGAGTAATATCCTCTTTTCCGCTAAAACCCCCCTGAACATACCACCGGGTCCTAACACGTCTTAAAATGTGGGCAGAAAAATCACAAGAATTATGGTATCATTTAAATAATTTTCACAAGTCCGCTCTATGAATGATCCAACCATATTCTGACTACAGGGGTGTGTCTTTTCAGGTCACATGGTACAGAAACCAGTCTTTCCAGTTTCTGCCAAGCTCAGAGACCCTGCCCCTCCCAGCTTCTGCCAAGAGGAAGCTGTTTTACGACATCTGCAATAAACCATCTGCCTGGGTGAAGGGGGTTGCATTGTTCAGAGCTCCTGTATTCTGTGGGGGCTCCCCTTAATTCAATTATCAGAGAGATGGCATATCCTTAGTGTGGCCAGCAGGAAACAGCCAGGCCTGGGATGTTACTTGTGAATCAAGTTTCACTCCTGATGGGGGTAGTTGCCAGGCAAAATTGGAATCTCTTTAAGCCAGTTTTTAGCCACATGTCGTTTCTGTTCCCCAGTTTTCTGCATTCAAATAACTAACCATTTTTTACATATGCAGCTAGAATGCTGATTCTAAGTTTAAAACTATGACATTTAAACAATTTCAGCCTATGTGACACTCAAAAGTAGGTCACTCATTTCTTTTAAACATTTAGATTTTTAGTGTCTTTCAGTCCAAATTTACTTAAACTGTTGAAATCCACAGCTCAGCCAGTCTTGTTATAAACCTTCAAGTCACTTCAGAATATAACTTTTCATCCTCTTTCCAGATTTTGTATGCCCACAAGACTTTATTCTGCCAGATGTCCGCTGGTGTTCAGTGAGATTTTTCGATGTGTTGCAAATAGGCATTTTGAGCTGGCATTCAGAGAAACAAAAGGTGATTTTAAAGTGCGGTTTTTCCTTTGGCACACATTTCACTCATGGCACCCCGGCCCATCCTGCTTGCATTGGTGGGTGGCAAGTTAGGAAACCATTTTAGTGTGCACAACTGCGCGGTTTTCATAGATTCTGGCGCACATGTGGGCTTTTTCGGCCATCTTGGATTTCCTAAGCCCACAGCACCAAATGTTGTAGCATAATAGTCCAAATGTGGGTCAGAACACCCAACAAACCCCCCCCGCCCGACGGCAGTTGGATTGAGTCGAGGGGATGTCGGGTGCACAAGGGTTTTGACCCACGCACTGGTATGTCCGCATAATCTTCTTCCAATTCTGCAAATGGCACAGTTCAGCATCTTTTCCTCCATCCGGTACTGATCGATCGGTTCTCCTCGCCGGTCCTGATGGGAGTATTGGGCGGTACACTGGGCCCCTTGCGTCTCTGCTCCCGGTCTCCGGATCGTCCTCCTTGGCCCGTCTCCAGGTTTTCTTTCTCCTAGGACGACAAAGGGAGAGCGGCAATACCTATTCATAAACATTTGTCCACCACTGTTGAGATAGTGGGGCAGCATATGCATTTCATCATAACGAAACATTACATTCTTATTTTGAAAAAAAAACAGTATAACTAAGAGACAGTTTCATGCAAATCACAATATTTTAGAGACTAGATGTGGTATGTTTTATGGTTGGAACTGAATTAGTCTGAGACAGTACCCGCTAGGATTCCAGAGGATTCCTCCAGTGTGCCTGGGATGGCAACACTTCAACTGGTTAATGTGCACCCACTTGTCTTCCCCCTCTGCCAAACCGCCTTTGGGGATGCGGATCTTGTAGGCCACAGGGGAGATTTTGTCTATAATCTCATAGGGTCCCTTCCACAAAAAATTTTCGCTGTTTGGCCTGGTTCCTTTGGAAATTGTATAGATAGACCCGGTCCCCCACCTGATATTCCTTCCTGGAAGTCTTCAGGTCATAGTGGGTCTTCATGCTATCAGCTGATCTTTCTAGATTCCGCTGAGCATAAGCAAAAGCATGTTGAAGGTGTTTCCTTAAATTCTCAACATACTCATGAGTTGTGGAGGCATTTATTAGGGTCTGCTCTTGGGTCCTGTAGAGCAAATGCTGAGGAAGCACCATCTTGCGCCCAGTCATCAACTCAAATGGTGACATTTTGGTTGCAGATGAAGGGGTAGATCTGATGGCCATTAGGACCAGAGGTAATCGGATATCCCAACTTGGCCCAGAATCTGCCACAAACTTTTTTAAGATGCTCACAATTGTCCGGTTGTAGCGTTCCACTGCTCCAGAAGAAGCTGGCCTGTAAGCAATATGTAACTTCCTTTTGACCCCCAGTATCTCCCACATCTTTGTCATTACTTCACTGGTGAAGTGGCTACCTCTGTCTGACTCAATCCTTTGAGGTAGACCAAAACGGGAAAAGATGTGGTTAATCATCAAGGCAGCTGCCGTTTCTGCCTTGCAGTTTGGGGCTGGGAGACATTCCACCCACTTGGTAAACAAGCATGTCACAGTCAACATGTACTTATTCCCCCTAGCAGAGCGAATCACAGGGCCTACAAAGTCGATTTGTAAATCTGAGCATGGCAGTGTCATCCCCCTCTTTTGGAGAGGCGCACGGTGTGTGAGGGATGTCGGCTGAAATTGTGCACACACAAGACAACCCTTCAAGCATTGGTCGAGGTCCTGCCCCATGTGTGGCCAGTATGCAACCTCTCTTAAGATTTCCAATGTTGTGTGAAACCCCCTATGACCGGCGGTGGCCGCATCATGGGCATGACTTAACATCAGGCTTCGGAATGAGGTAGGACCCACCCACTGATCGTGGCCAGCTTTGGATTTCCTTACCAGCAAACCGTCTTGGATTCGGAACATTTTTGGACATTTCATCAACACTCTTAGGTCCTCTTTCCCAATGTAATCGGTACCCGTCAGGGGATAGTTCTTAGGGTCCTCAAGGTGCTCGTAAAATTTACCAATTATTGGATCCCCCTTCTGAGCGGTAATCAAATCAGCATCAGGGGTCTCCTTACTCCATTGTGCAATTGGAAGGTCGTTGTGAGCATTTGTCTGGGACCTAGTGATAGCAGTGACCTGGATTTCCCCCAACAGGGACTCAATCTCAATTAGATTCCCTTGGATGGCCCCGGTTTTGGCCAGCTGATCAGCTAAGTCATTTCCAGTTTTGTCTGTTCCCTCTACTTTGGAATGACCCTTGATCTTTTTCCAATAGATGGTCATCTCATTCGAGGTGACCAGATCATCAATGTTTTGGATCAACTTCCCATGTTTCAAGGGTTTGTTGTTAGCACATAACATGCCTCTGGTTTTCCAATTAACCAGGTGCTCCACGAACCCGTTCCGTACATAATCCGAATCTGTGATTATGACCAGTTCGTGGAGTTGATGCTGGACAGCAGTGAGGATGTCCTGATGCACAGCCATCAATTCTGCCACCTGACTACTTTCGGGACCAATTTTGTATCCAGCGGAGGGTTCTGGGAACTCCTTCACCCATGCATTCCCTACGCCAGCCACCAGTTCTTTCTCCCCGTTGTTGTCAACATGGTAAGAGCATCCATCCACATAGCCAGTGGGCATTCCCTCACACTTGTCTTCTTCAAAGACTTTGTGTGGGGAATTAAGGTATGCCTCCATGTTGTCCTTGATTTTTAGACTTTCGTCCTCGAGACAGTTTTCTCTGGCACAATCATGCAAGTCAGCCAGACCTTGCGCAAGGGGACTCTTCTTGTTTTGGCCATATCTGACCTCCACAGGAAAACCTTGCATTGACAGAATCCAGGAAGTAATTCGGGAATTACTCACATTTCCGGCCCGGATTCTGTCACTTTGGAGATATTGCAGAGGCTGGTGTGGAGTCTCCACTATGATGTGTTCCCCCTGGATAAACGGGCGGTAATTCTTCAATGCCCACACCGTTGCCAGGAGTGCCTTCTCACAATCGTTGAATTTTTCCTCCACAGAGGATAAAGTTTTGCTCGCATAGGAGATTACTTTATTGACCTTGTCATGCTTTTGGTATAATACTGCCGTCAAGCATGTATTAGAGAACCCCGTCTCCAGGAAGAACTCCTTGTTTCTGACATGGTAAGCTAGGCAGGGCGCTTGTGAGAGGCTTCTTTTGAGTTGTCTTACTGCCTCGGCTTGTTCTGGACCCCATTCCCACTTGACCCCCCCTTCAGGAGATGTATCAGGGGTCTGGTGATCTCTGCGTAGCCCTCAATGAACTTTCTGCTGTAATTAGTCAGTCCAAGGAGGCTCCTTAGTTCCTGCAGAGTTGTGGGGTCTTTCAGTTTCTGAAGTGCTTCCACTTTCTTTTCCTGGGGACAGAGACCCTGAGGAGTAATCTCATGTCCCAAGAAATTAACACGGGTTCTACACCACTGTGCTTTCTGAAAGGAAAGTTTTGCTCCGGCGGCCCTCAACTGTGTCAGAACATAACAGATCTCCGCTATGTGTTCCTCCACAGATGAACCTTTGATGAGGACATCATCTACATAAGCCAGGTTACCCCTCGCACCCAGGTCGGGCATGGCCTTATGTAGGAAAATGTTGAATTCATTGTCGGAGTTGAGGTATCCGAAGGGAGTCCGGGTCCATGTGTACTGCTGGCCCCCAAAGGTAAAAGCCAGTTTGTATTGGTCCTCCCTGCTGACAGGCACGGTCCAGTATCCATTGGTCAGGTCTATTGCAGTGAACACCTGTGACCCCTGGATCTGGGCCAGCCCTTGGTCAATGTAGGGCAGAGGCCATCGGGAAGTATGGACCCGTTTGTTGAGCTCCCTAAGGTCAGCGCAGAGTCTCCACTGGCCGTTTGGCTTCAATATTCCCAGCACCGGATTATTGAAGGTGCTGTGGACTGGACGGATTATTCCCCGGGACTCAAGGTTCTTAATTATTTCAGTAAGGGACTCCATTGATGCGAGAGGCAAGCGATATTGCTTCACAAACACAGGAGTCATGCCAGGGTCCATGGGGATTGTTGTTGTGTGGATGTCAGTGCGACCATAGTCATATGAGTCTACCGCAAAGAGATCTTGGAAATCCAAGAAAACTTGTTTCAACTTTTGCTTTTGTTCCAGAGTCACACAGGCATCAGCTAGGTTGACTCTCTCTTCCACCATCTGCCTGAAGCCTGGAAAGACTTCTGGTTTGGCTATTTCAGCGGCCTCCTCCAGCTGGGTGGAGAAGTCCCTGGTCAGAGTGCTGATTTGGACTGGAGGCTTCAGGTGGGAAAGGCAGCCCTCATGGACCTGGAAAATCACCTCATCCCTCCTGAGGTCACAAGTCACATCTTCCTTACCATAAGGGCAAGAAGTGTACACCAGGAAGTTCCCCCCATGCCGGGTAAAACTCCTGTCTGGTGTTGTATTGTCCTCACTGTCACTGTCAAAGCAGTCCTTGGGGATTGGCCCTAACAGTTCATTACCTAAATCTATGGAAAAATGTCGGTCATCAACCGCCATTCCAATAATGGTGCCTGCGGCTAGAGTAATACTCTTTAAGTCGCTGTTATCCACCTCTATTGGAATGGTGTCATGTTCTATGTTGACTAATGGTGTTGGGTTTACCCCCAACCCTTGCTGTTGGAGAGAAGCATTTAGATGTATGTAAGCATCAGGGTTTTGCAAATATTGTCCTCTTTTAACTTTCACTTCCAGGGAGAATTGTCGAGTCCTTTCTGGGATGGTGACTTCCTCTTTGATCTGAATTTCAACTGCATAAGGTAGCAATTGAGCTGACCTAAATGCTTTTTCCGGATCATCAAAGCCCATGGGATTATCCGCTAATCGGGACCAAGCTTTGAAGTTTATTAAGTCCAAACTAATGGCAAAGCGATTGAGAATGTCACTGCCTAAGTAAAAGGCGGCAGGGACGTCTCGCACGACCCAATTGTGGACTATGCTCTTGTTGCCAATGGAGATTTTGAGCATACACCTGCTTGGCAGGAGATGTTTGGAATTAGGTGCTTCCAGGTCCATTTCGCATTTATCTATCAGTTTGAAGGTGGGAATGGCTGGATATTTTGGGAGTTGGCAGAACATGGCTTCGCTGATGAAGCTCTTACCGTGGTTCACACACACTCGAGCGAGAACAGAGTCCTTCCCCTCATTTAACTGGATAGGGATGAACAACTGCTCTCCAATTTGTTGAATATCAGCCAGGCTCTGAGCTGATTTCACATCTTTCTGGACTATAGGAGTGGGAGTTTCTGATTGTGGATTAGTATAGAATCTCAGAGTGTTTCCTTCCAGCGTGGAGTACCACTTTAGACTGGAAGGAAGGTTGATTTTCAGAAATACAGAGGACCCTCCATCACCAGTCTGTTGTCCTACTGCTATTACTGTCACGTCTGGAATTTGGCTATTCTGGAAGTGAAATTCTACTTGGTCAGATTTTTGTTCAACCATGTGGCAGGTGCCGTTTAAACTAACATGGTTGACACTCTGTTTTAATTTTATTGGTCGGCTAGTCTGGGTCCAGAGGACCTTGTTTACGCAATCTATTAAGGGTGACTACCTCCTCAGGAGGTCATTCCCCAGTAAACAAGGGGTGCCCTCTGGAGTCACAACTATGACCGGGTGTTTCAACTTGTGTCGCCCAATTTTAATGTCCAAATCTGCCGTCCCCTCGACGGGAATTTCCTTCCCGTAAAAGTTCTGGAGTTGTCCAGGAAGTGAGGTGAGAGGAATTTGGTAATTCCATCCCCTTCCTGCATTCAGTTCATCAAAGGCCCTTCTGGACAGAAGGGTAGCTTGAGATCCAGTGTCCACCAGTGCCAAAATTGTGCCCTGCCCCTGTACTTGTACCGGGGCATAATATCTTCCCTCCTTCTCCTCAAGGGGGCACAGATAATGCACATTTTTGGACAACTGGTGGGCTAACTTTCTGGTTTAGGACATTGCTAGAGAAGAGATTTGGGCAGAATTCTGTGGAGAGCCTTGGGAATCTGGAAGAAAAAGTTGGCAACTGAGATCAGAGCCATTGTGGGTTCCCCTGGCTCCGGTTCTGGGACGCCCCGCCCTTTTTAGAGGCAGCCACCAGGATGGGTTTGAACCAGGGGATTTTCTTGCTGTTGGTTCTGGGATGAGATGGTGGGCGGCGGTAGCTCAGTCTCCACACCTCCCCAGTCTGGATTTGCATCCCTAGGGACCCATTTTTCTTTGGGAGGAGTTCCCCCCTCTCTGAAGGAGAAGATCCTTTTCCCAGGATCCTCTGAGGATCCCTCTCCCTCAAATTGGAAGATCTGTACCTCCTCCTCAAACTGAGTCTGTTTGGGTCTTTTGTTTCTCCTACCCCCCCTCTGCTCCTTAGGAGGCAGACTTTCAGGGGCAAGAGATTTTGTTTCCGGTTCCTGGGTTTCCAGGGGCTGTTGAAAAGTGAGGAAGGAAGCTTCCTCCAAGGCTTTACACCCCCCTTCCCCTTGTGCCTCCTCCCTGGGAACCGGTGAGTTATCGGGGTGCTGCCCCCGTCATTGTTCTGGAGCACCAGGTCCAGAGTTGTGTGCGTTCTGCGCCGGCATGCCGATCTGAGGGTTCTGCTGAGCCCTCAGTATGTGACCCAGATCCCGCGCCATGTTTTGAACCTGGCGCTCTAACTGGGAAACCCGCTCAGGCTGATACGGGGCCCTGTTTTCTCTCCTGGGCTGATCCCGGGAAGGGTAGCTATCCCTTCTTTGGTAGTACCCTTGGTTGGGAAGATTTGGATACCCCTCCACCCTTGGCCTCCCCTCTCCCGGATTAGGTTGTCTGGGCTCAGGGAATTGGGGAAAGAAGGATGGATGATTTTGGGGTTGGAAGTTGGGTGGATACCTGGGGAAGAAGTTCTGCCCAGGGTTTGGTGAGTTTCTGTCCGCCTGTGAGAAGTTGGGAGGGAAGTTCTCTGGGTTAGGTGCTTGGCTGGATCCCCCCCCTTGGGCTGGAGGAGTCCACACATAACCCAGGATGGGTCTGTTTCCCTTTTAACGGGGGCTTACATAATCAGGAGAGCGAGGGACCCCATTTGTGGGGCTGTCTCCCTGGCTCCCTGTCTGTGACTGGCCCGAGGACCTTCTGGGCCTAGCATTATTAGGTGCAGGTAGGTTTTTAGGCCCCCCCATCTCCAACTCTAAAACGGGGGTAACCTTTACCTCTGCCACCTTGGCAGCAGCAGGGGTGTTGTTGGCTTTGGGGTTTTTGGGCGCATTATTTTTATTTTCTATTGGCTTCTGCACCTCGTAGATCCGGGTTGCCTGTTCAATGACCCAGTCTAAAGATCTTTTCTCGTGAAAATCCCTCACGAGCTGGGTCATTATGTATTTGGGCAAGGCATGGAAAAACATATTAATAAATTCTCTGCTATCCGTGCGCACCCTTCTTGTGGTCTGTGCAAAAGCACGCTTCAGTTCTTGCACAAACTCTTGTGGGGCCTGATCCTCCCCACACTGCAAATTGTAGGCTGCCTTGCGAGCCTCTTGGGGATTTCTGTGAACAGAAAAATGTTTTAATATGGCCGCCCTATAGGTGGACCACCTGGAATGATTTTGGTCCTCCAGCCCTGCAAAGAAACTGGAGTACTCTGGGGAGAATGTCCACTTTACATATTGGATACAGCTTTGGCTGTCCTTCAACTGAAAAGTCTCCATCATTTGCTCATAGAGCTCCAAGTGTTCCCAAACAGAGAACTTGGCATTCTTATGATAAGGCGTGATGACGCTCCTGATTGCCTTAATCTGCTTTAAGGGGTCCTTAAGCAAGGCCCTTTTTGTCTTATTGGCCCTTTTGGTCCGTGTAACCCTGGTCCATTCATCCTCTGACTCAGAATCACTGCTCCCAGAGGTTCCCGTCTGTTCTTCCAGGTTTTCCCGGATTCTGCGAGCCTGGGAATGGCTGGCAGAATGTGGGGACCTGGTCTCCTGTGTCCTGTACCGCTCAGAGGAGTCTTCAGATTCCTCTTTGCTGCCAGGATTTGATGGGTACCCCCCCACTGACCTAACTGGGCAGAGGTTTTCAGGATGCCCTTAATGGGCCTACTCTCCCGGGGTTCCCCATCAAATTGCACTGTGCTTGGGTGCCCATACCCGGATGCCTGCCCCTCCATTCCTGGGTGGTACTGGCCTATGAGCCCCATGCTTCTGGCTGGATAGTAATCTGCCATCCCTGTGGCCCTGTGCTCATGTGCGCCAGGGGACATGGGGGTGGCAGAGTCCAGGGACTGAGAGAAATAAAGGCCTCTGGTACTAGGGCTCCTGGGGTTATGCTCAGGAGTTTCTCTTTCCCAGCGAACCTCATCTCTATCCGCCCCTGCTCCCTGTTGCAATGCAAGAGCCTGCGCCTTCAGTTCCTCAGTTAAGGCCTTACTAGACTCTATCAGTCCCTCCTGCATCGCTACCTGTTGTTGGAGTCTATCATTGTGCTGGCAGAGAGCCTCATTTTCTCTCTGCATTTCCTGATTGGTCCTGGAGCACTGGGCCAGTCTTTGCTGCAGGAGGGTTACCTCCTGAGCTGTGTCCCTATTGGCCTGCTCCTGTCTTGCCAGAGCCTCCTCCACCCTCCTGGTGTGCTCTAGCAAGTCCTGGTGTTCTTTTTGGAGGTCACCCAGTCCCTGGTGGGCCAGGTGATTTTCTTCTGTTTTTCTTTTTAAATGGCAGACTTCCTGGCCTAAGGCGTCTCTTTCCTGGCTAAGAGCCTGCATTTGTGCCGCCAGGTCGTCCCTCTGCCTTTGAAAGGCACCAGCTTTCTGGCGTTCTTCATCAAACTCTGCCTGGGTATCCAGGTCTTTTAAAATCAGCTTGTTGCTCTCTGCCTTCACTCTATCTAGATGACTTTGCAGGGTGGCTAGGTGCTCCGTGCATGCCCTGTTAAAGTCTAATTGTTGCTCCAGCTTTTTCTGGCTCTGCAGTAGGGAATCCAAACCTTCTTGGTACTCTTTCTGCAAGGCCAGAAATCTGGTATCCTGGTCAGCCTTTTCCTGTTGCAGGATGTCCATATCCCTCTTTATTTTAATGATGTGCTGTCTACTCTCATTTTCTGACTCATGGCTCCCCTGCAGCCTCTGCTCAGAAGAGACGAGGTCAGATTGGACCTTCTCTAACGCCATCTGTCGCTTATTCGCCAGATCTTGGCTTTCAGTACATTTATCCTGCATGTCTCCCATATATAGGTACAGGTATGCGGCTATCCTAACCATCTTGTCTTGTTCATCCTTAGCTTTAGGAGCCATGTATAGTTCACTCAGGGCCACATGTAGGGGACCCTGATCTCCCCATATATCTGACCCTGTTTCCATGATCTGGGGTGCGATTGCTTGCAACCAGACCGTCTGGTCCTGATGAGTCCACTCACCTCTCACAAATAACTTATGTAAGAAGTGCTCTCTGGCTATTTTCATGTCTACTAAGGTCGTCATTCTGGAATTTGAGTTCCTTCCTGACTTACAGAAGTTTGTATTTTATTTTTGCAAAACAGAACTTTTCCTTAGAGCGTTCCTTTGAGGAGTGCTTTACAGCGTAACACAGCGTGTGATCCGACCGGATATGTGTATCTGGTCAGCTGGCACGCTGTATTAATCTGCACAAGTAATAGATCTAACCCAAACGTCCGGCACAAGCCCCCAATTTGTAAGAGGATTCAATTCAACACTACAGCTAAGTCAATGCCTAGTCTGGGATACTGAATGGAAACCCTTATTGATATATCTTTATGTCCAGTTCATGCGTTCTGGATGACTACCCCTATATAACACCCCTCTCTTTGAATAACCCTGACCCCACTGAGCCAAGAAGTAGTTCTGTTTTGCAAGTTAAGAGGTTTATTTGATAATTTAAACAATAGATATATATATCACCCTTTATAATAATTTAATAACTGAATATCACACCTAATCTGAGCAGTAATCAATAATGGATAGTCTGGCACTAGCACACTTCTTTATAATCAATGATGAGTGGTTATAGGATGGATAAGATAGCAACAATACTTTATGGTTTCAAATGGATGCAAGGTGGAATGAAAATGCAGTACAGAAAATACTCAATATGAGTTCAACAAAACAATGTAATCACTTTTCTCTGGCAATCCCCTCCCCCCTTTATGCAATGCAAGGAAATGGAAGGAAAGCACACAGTTCTCAGAAATGCAATCAACTGTAATTCAGTTCACCCCAGCAAGCTTACACTACAGAAGTTGGAAACACAGGCCCAAAATGCTTTTATATGCGCTGGCAATGAAGTGAGGAATATGCTGAAATGCTTTTAATTCCCTCTAGGAGGTTCAGGGTGAGTGAAATATACTTGGGATGAGTTCAGGCTAACTTTAGCAAGGATCTAGGAGTAACTAGCAGGTTAAACGAATTTTTGGCAAATGAAAGCAAGAAAACGGCTTTTTTCACACGTGGATAAATTGGCAAATCGCGGCAAATTCGCGAGTGTGTTGTTTGCGATTGCGGCAAAAGTATCGGGGGTAGGAATGCGGTTCCAGGTTCGCAGGAAAGCCACGATTCTCAGCTTTCAGAGGAAAGTTACTGCAAGTCTCTAGGACACACGGTTACGGAGATATAAACGATTAAATAAAGGTAGTTTTTCGGATTTGGAATGTTAAAATTCAAAGTGACAAGTGCAGCTTGCAACTAGAAAATGACAGGTGACAGCTTTACAAATGACAGGTGACAGTTAGGAGGCAGTTCTACTTAGATTAAAATAGCTTGAATTATATTATTTTAACTAAGAGATTGGTTCTGCACAGTTCTGCTAGGTACTCACACTATATTCTTGAATTAAATGGGCCTCGCCACGGATCTGGTCAGGTTTTAGACTGGACTCTGGTCTGGTCTCTGCACTTCACAGTGATCTGGGTCAGCTCTCTCTCTCTCTGGATTCTGGAGATTGATGGATTTGAAGTCTGGATCTTTCTGCACAGCTTTCTCTAGAGATTGATGGAGGTAAAGTATGGATTTTCCCGGCAGAGCGTCCCGCAGCAAATGGATTTGAAGGTCCCTATCTGTCCTGTCTGTATGCTTTTATGTGTTTTGAAAATGGGTGTGTGTGCAGCATCACTAGGCTCTACCCCTCTCCACTTGTCATTGGCCACTTCATCCGCTTCCCCTTGATTGGGGGAATGAAATGAAGTGTCATCATGATGAGGTCTGTTTATGATACAGAGAACCCACCCCTGTCAACTTACACACAATCTATAGTTTGACCCAAAAGACATATTTGCACAGGTACACATTTGTTTAAAATTACATGCACCCTTCACATATCACAGGAGGTATACCCTGTCCACATCTGCTCTTCCTCGGAGCTTGCATTCAGAAATGGCGACATTTGCACTTTTTAACTGGTTTGCAATACCGGACATTACCCCAAATTTACACACATGTGCGCAAGGAGTATGGACATTAATTGATGAAGTGTCAGATTTTTAACATGCACACATTTTGAGTAATATCCTCTTTTCCGCTAAAACCCCCCTGAACATACCACCGGGTCCTAACACGTCTTAAAATGTGGGCAGAAAAATCACAAGAATTATGGTATCATTTAAATAATTTTCACAAGTCCGCTCTATGAATGATCCATCTTTTTCTAAAACCATATTCTGACTACAGGGGTGTGTCTTTTCAGGTCACATGGTACAGAAACCAGTCTTTCCAGTTTCTGCCAAGCTCAGAGACCCTGCCCCTCCCAGCTTCTGCCAAGAGGAAGCTGTTTTACGACATCTGCAATAAACCATCTGCCTGGGTGAAGGGGGTTGCATTGTTCAGAGCTCCTGTATTCTGTGGGGGCTCCCCTTAATTCAATTATCAGAGAGATGGCATATCCTTAGTGTGGCCAGCAGGAAACAGCCAGGCCTGGGAAGTTACTTGTGAATCAAGTTTCACTCCTGATGGGGGTAGTTGCCAGGCAAAATTGGAATCTCTTTAAGCCAGTTTTTAGCCACATGTCGTTTCTGTTCCCCAGTTTTCTGCATTCAAATGCTGATTCTAAGTTTAAAACTATGACATTTAAACAATTTCAGCCTATGTGACACTCAAAAGTAGGTCACTCATTTCTTTTAAACATTTAGATTTTTAGTGTCTTTCAGTCCAAATTTACTTAAACTGTTGAAATCCACAGCTCAGCCAGTCTTGTTATAAACCTTCAAGTCACTTCAGAATATAACTTTTCATCCTCTTTCCAGATTTTGTATGCCCACAAGACTTTATTCTGCCAGATGTCCGCTGGTGTTCAGTGAGATTTTTCGATGTGTTGCAAATAGGCATTTTGAGCTGGCATTCAGAGAAACAAAAGGTGATTTTAAAGTGCGGTTTTTCCTTTGGCACACATTTCACTCATGGCACCCCGGCCCATCCTGCTTGAATTGGTGGGTGGCAAGTTAGGCAACCATTTTAGTGTGCACAACTGCGCGGTTTTCATAGATTCTGGCGCACATGTGGGCTTTTTCGGCCATCTTGGATTTCCTAAGCCCACAGCACCAAATGTTGTAGCATAATAGTCCAAACGTGGGTCAGAACACCCAACAGTTGGTATCTTATCTCATGATTTTTGGTGTGGGCTCTTGATCTTGCCTTTGTGTCTTGAACATAATCATCTTCATCTGGATCTGTTCATTCTGTTGCCCTTAAATAGGCTGTTCGGTCCATAAACTGACCTCTTGCTCGACAGAGTGCAATGTGAGATAGACAGTGTGCAGTCTAAACATCTATTTCAATGGCTATGACTATCTTAGACTTCTCCAATATATAAGGCAGGAGTGCACATACATTGCATTCCTCCTCTGAGGTCTCCTTCCTACCTCTTTCATGTGCTGATACCGCATGTTGCTCCCCAAATATGCTGTGCTGTCATGATCATCTTCCATTGTACTTCTCTCAGGTCTCTTTCTTGCCTCATGATCTCTTATAATCATCTCATGAAGTATATCAGCATAATTCCTTCTCACTGGGGGAATCATAGGAATACTTGTAAGTGTAATTGGTGTCTTTACATGTGCTAGTGGTGTAGGAATAGTCACATAAGGTCTCTTCCTATTGGCATAATACAAAGACATCCAAGAATCATGAATAGCTTGCAAAGCTGACCTCCCCCAAAGGGGCTACCACTGCATTAGGGACAATTACATAAGGCCTTGGCTGCCTTATAATGGCAACATCTGTACCCTCCTGCTACATAGGAAGATACACAGGAACTACTGCTTTGTTTGGATCTACATAATAGACAGTACGTATCGTGAGAGAAAGAAGAATGACAATGAACATGATACATGTATAGATTATGTACCAGTATGTCCATTTTTACAAAAAATATCCTCTTGCACGTCGTGGTGCTCTCTCGTTGTTTGCCACATTGTTATTGCTATCAATGTTGCCCATAGTGCTTATGATTACTTTTAAGGAAGGAAAAAACAAACTTTAATCGAACAATCTCATAAAATGTTCTGGTAACTGGTGGATCTGCTTTACAAGCTCCACAAGCTGCTGGCTGATTGCAGGACGATTAATAGGATTCCGTATGAACACAAACGAGTAGTCTTTTCACCAAACCAAATGAAGATAAACTTCCAGCAAATAGTAAAAGACCAAGGCCAGTAGATTGTGAATGTCATCACTTGATAAACCCATTCATGCGTACAAAGAGATGTGTCAGGCAATAAACAGATCTGCCTGCGAATTTCATGTATCAGCCAATTTATCATAGGTCGATTTCTAAGATCCCACAGGAATACACGAGTATTGGTTTGTCGTCCAACAAGATAAGGATTCTCTTCCTGTACTGTACTCAGGTAAATGGAGTATTTGCTCAATTATAGTTGTGAACAGTCTCCTTACGACTGGACCATTTTTAGGATCTTGCAGAAACACCTGAATGTCAACAGTTCTCCCAACCTGTGCAGGATATTCACAAAGAATGAAGAGGAAAACAGCAAGAATGATCCGATGAACGTTGCCATTAGGCACTACCATGTGCACCTCCAAAAAGAAACTCAGTGAGAAAGGAATCAGGGAACTGCTCCCCTTTCCCATTCGTCAAAAATGAACTCTAGGTCTGCCATTTCTTTTCCTTTCAATACTTCAATATGTCTCAGTTCAATGTTACCAAGCTCCTGTGGCTCAGGAACAATAGCTTTTTCACTCCTTGCTTAGCAGCTACAAAGAGTGTCTCAAACAAACCACAGTCCAATGAACTATTTATCTGTCTACTAGACAATCTCTGCGTCCTTCTTCCTCAAACTAGTCTGCATAATGCTGAACTTTTCCGTTGCTTGCTTCTGAATGGGGTGGGGGTGCGGTGGTCTCTCTGGTGTAGATCTTTACATCTCCGAGTAATATCCAAGCATGTTTCCTTGGCACCTTCACTGCCAATGGAGTGACATCCTCTACGATAAAAGGACCATTAAATCTGGGTTGATGCTATTTGTGGACAAAGTTCCTGATCAGAATCTGATCTCTGGCAAACAACTTTGGCAATAACAGTTCATTTGGTCCGGTTGCTGTATGGTCTTCATCTGTGTTCTGAGACCGACACCCCGTCCGCTTTACTTGGTCAGAAATGACAGAGATACATGTTAAGTATGCACGTAACTCATCTCCTAACAATTCTGCTCTTGTCTCGGCATCACTTCTAATCCTCGATGGAGGAGTCAGAGGCATTCTCATTCGCCTCCCTGTTACTAGTTTGTGGGGTGTGAGGTGATGGTTAGAAACTGGTTGATTCCTCAATGCATATAATGCCAGGGGCAGGTAATGCAGCCATCCTTTTTTCAAAGTTCATTTAAGCTTGGCTATTCTCTCTTTGAGCAGACCGTTGAGTATCTCACAGATCCCGTTCGCTTGATGGTTATAAGATGAGGAAAACGTATGCTTTATACTGAGCAATAAGCTGATTTGTTCGAACACTTCATTCACAAAATGTGGGCCGTTATCTGATCTCAATACCTCACATATTCCCCATCTAGGAAATACTTCTCAGACAAAAAATGTTGCATCGCAAGTGGCGTCTGAATGTGTGCATGGGCCTGCTTCGAGCCACCAAGAAATGGGGCACACCACCAGTATCACATAACTATAACCATTACAAACTTGCAGCATATCATCATAATCAATATGTAAATGCTGAAATGGACCATTCAGTCGAGGTATAACTCCTCTTAGTATTTGCATTGTGTGCCCAGCAGTAAACCTTTGACATATGATGCAATTTGCTACATAAAAAGCAACGTGTTCTAACAAGTTCAGTACAAACCAGTCCTCTGCAATTGTTGCTGCAATGTTTTCCCTAATGACATGCGCAGGGTAGTGTAGCTCTTCCAATGTCACCCTTAATGAGGCTATAGGCATCACCGGTTTATCAGTGACACAAGCACGCTATCCACAGATGAATGCTGGAGGCTTTTCTTGCTTGGCGAAAACATGTCTTGCTTATGTGCAGGAAGAGACAATCTAGACAAAATACTGGAAACGTTGAATGTCATGTCAATGACGATTGACATATGAACGCTGAAGATCAAAGGAATAAATGCCAATGCAATTATGCTAATGGTATCAAGATAACTGAAGAACAGTCAATGATGTTTCTTCTTTTAAATGTTTTAAAAAAGTTTGTCATAAACTATAACACATTAAAAAAGTAGAATATGTGGAAAACGTTCTCCACACCTTTCTTGGGTACAGCATTAAGGGATAGCCCATCCCTCGGGTGACTATTATTATTATCATAAATATGTTTAGTACCAAATTAAGATGCAGTGTGCTTTAGGGATATTTTTATGCCTTTAGATGTGATAGTCTCGGCTTTCTCCTCCAAATCAGATGAAAGCCCATCGTCACGGTATTTATTTACGGGGTAATTCATAGAATTTCACGCACAAGTGGCGCACGCGGCTGGCGCACAGTGTGCGCGTGCAAATGTCTGCACCAGCCGCATGCGCTAAAATCGACTTCCGCCCACACCGTATTTATGGAATTTAGCCTCCAAAACCAGCCGTGTGGCAGAGTGGCGCAGCGAACCTGCAGCAGCGCAAGTTACGCCCCCAAGAACGCCCTTGCACAAGGAAAAGCCATCAAAATCCCCAATCCAGCGCAAAGGGCTGCGCTAACCCTGGACCAGTTTACAGGGCTGCCAAACAGCAAACGCCAAGCGGGGAACGTGTATTACTGGCGTTCACGTGAAGTTTCACTCGCGAAAGGGCCTGTGAGAGTGGGGTACGTGTATAACTGGGGTTCGCGTGAAGTTTCACACGCGATTGGAGCAGGGTACGTGTATTACGGGGTTTGCGGGAAGTTTCACACGCGAAAGAGCCTGTGCGAGTGGGGTACGTGTATAACTGGGGTTCGTGGGAAGTTTCACACACGATTGAAGCAGGGTACCTGTATTACGCAGGAAGTCTCACACGCGAATGGAGCAGGGTACGTGTATTACGGGGGTTCGGGGGAAGTCTCACACGAGATTGGATCCAGGTACGTGTATTTCGGGGGTGCAGCGGGAAGTTACACATGCGAAAGGGCCTGTGCGAGTGGGGTACGTGTATAACTGGGGTTTGCGGGAAGTCTCACACGCGATTTCAGCAGGGTATGTGTATTATGGGGGTGCGTAGGAAGTTTCACATGCGAAAGGCCCTGTGCGAGTGGGGTACGTGTATTCCTGGGGTTCGCGTGAAGTTTTACACGTGAAAGGGCCCTGTGCAAGTGGGGTACGTGTATTCCTCGGGTTTGCGTGAAGTTTTACACGCGAAAGGGCCCTGTGCGAGTGGGGTACGTGTATTCCTGGGGTTCGCGTGACGTTTTACACGCGAAAGGGCAACGCCCATGTGCGATACATCACAGACACACATACGCGCTAAGGGCCTTTGGTTCAATGAAATCGCGTACGTGTGCTGACCCGCTTACGCGCTAAGGGCCTTTCCTCGAATTACACGCTGATGTGCAATTCTTTCATGTGCCAAATCACTCTGTATCAAGCTGGCCACGCATACACACACGGAAGACCATGCTCCTGCCCTGAAGGCCATTTTCCTGACCCCCAGAGCGCTGAGCACGCTCCCACCTGCCATCTGCTGATGCCTGACTGTCTGCTGCCCAAGTGCCCTGCTATTTGGTGTTTGCACATCAGCCATCTGCAGGGGTCCAGTTGCTGTGTCCACCCCTACTGGAAAAGAAGACTCCCGACTGGGATACCATTGCTCCACAGCACAGCCCCAGGACCCAGTTGCCCACCCACTCCTGCCTCTGGGGTTGCCATGTCAGGCACATCTCCATCTGGCACCACTGGCAACCCCCAGCCAGAGAGGCAGAGGGCCACCAGCTTCACTGCCACCGAAGTTGGTGCCCTGGTGGAGCATGTCCTGGGGTATTATGATGCCCTCTTCGGAACATCATGGGCCAACAAGGAAGAACGGGAGAGGATCTGGGACGACATAGTGGTTGCCATCAACGCGGAGGGGGTGGCAACCTGCGACATCAAGCACGTCAAGAAGCGCTGGGAGGACTTCAGGTCCAGGACCCTCCCCAAGGCCCGGCGCCTCACGGAGGGGGGCCGGGCACGCATGAGTAACATCCAGATGAGGGTCCTGGAACGCGTAGGCCCAGCACTCCACGCCCAGATCCTTTGGAGGCAGACCCGTCTGGAGTTGAGCCGTAAGTGGCCAAGCATTGCTGTGTGAGACAGGGCATGTTGCAGTGTACTGGTAGTCTGATGCTTGCCTGTATGTGTGACATAGGCC
The DNA here is from genome assembly GCF_040938575.1 of Ambystoma mexicanum. Lineage (NCBI taxonomy): Eukaryota > Metazoa > Chordata > Amphibia > Caudata > Ambystomatidae > Ambystoma > Ambystoma mexicanum. The sequence goes on from NC_090930.1 coordinate 330,514,099, forward strand.
ATGTATGGATGTGTGTGTGCAGGGACATCATGGTCATGCATATGAGACCAGTTATGTGTGAACCACATGGTTGGTGCATGTGTTTTAATGCAACACGGGGAGCTCTATGCGGAATGCACACATGAAAGCATGGCTGTCTCTGTTCCTGGACACGAAGGGGGGGTGAGGAATGGGTGCTGATGTCATGTACATGTATGGTACACATGTGTGTGTGTGTGTGTGCCTGAGAAGTGTGTGTGTGTGACTTTTAAACGCCATGGATGCATGTGTCTTTGAAGGCAACATCTTGGCTTACAGGGGCCCTTCTACATGGATGTTGATGTTGATTGCAGGCGCCAGGACTGTTTCTGCATGTGTGTTGTGTGCATTCACCCATGTGTTGTGGAATGATAGGATGGAAGTGACATTTGACAGTGGCACTCATGTGTTATTGCTTCCTGTCTAGGGTATTTTGTACTGTACCCTGATGCTTGTGTTCTATGTCTCCCTCTACGCAGCGTCAAGTGAAGAAGAGGGCGGAGGCGGCGCTGTGGAGCCAAGCGGCGGGGATGCCTCCACTGGGCGGCGACGCAAGGCCCAGCCATCCTCCCAGGAATTAACATCATCCGGGAGCGAGGGGGCTGGTGCTGCGTCTGCCACAACGGTTGTGGCGGAAGGGCCGGGTGAGCCCCCACAGGGGCTTCCAATGGCGGAAGACGGTGTGGAGACATCCAGGTTGGTGGTCTCCACAGAGGAGGAGGAGCCCGCTACTGAGCCGCACATGGGGCCTGGTGGGGGTAGTACCACTGGTGCAAGTGGTGCAGTCCAGGGTCAGGAGGCAGCAGAGGTCACCGCGGAAGGGCCTGTGCATTCCGCTGTCCCTGACCCCGTGACTGTACCACCATGCACCAGCAGGGAGGCCCCGTCCCAGGCCCGTCCGCAGGTAGGGGAGAGTGCCATGTCATCTGCCTCTCCACTACCTGTGGACGAGGGGTCCCACAAACGTATGGGCTGCGTCCTGGTTGGTGGGTTCCTACATGTGTCGCGCACTCTAGCCGACCTCTCCTCTCTGTTGAGACTATGCGCCAGTCGTTCTCCACACCATCTTCCGGCCCAGATTCCACCAGGGGCCCCTGTGGACCTGGCCCGACCAACACAGCCAGCTTGGTGGAGCTCACATCCCTGCCACAGTCGGGAGTCGGCGGCCCAGCAGGGGTGGACACCACAACTGGAGACCAGCTGATGGAGGATGTGCAGGCACCATCAGACACGACACATGGACAGCAGCAGCAGGCTCTAGGTGGGAGCAATGATGGCTCGGCGCATCAACATCAGAGGGGCAGGCATTGGCCATAGGGCAGGAGGACCCAGGAATGGGAGTGTCTTCCGTGTGGCACCGGTTGGGCCAGCAGATAGGTGCGGAGCGGCGGCGGGCGGAAGAGGCGCGGCTCACCATGGTCAGGGCAGAGTTCTCCATGTGTCGGGCTTTGAGGCGGGCAGAGTGCCTCGAGGCAACTCGCAGGGAGTTGGAACAGGCCATGAGTGCCTCCCTGCGAGACCTCAGGGCCAGGACAGAGGCCCGACTCTGGCAAATAGACATGGAGTTCGATGATGCCCTGGCCTGGGACACCACAGAGTGAGCCGCTAGACTTGCCCTCCGCCATTGTATATAGTTAGATAGTGTTAGGTTTCCTTTCGTTTTTTCTTTATTTTGGTTGCGCTTGGACAATGCACCACGTTTTTGTATATAGTTTTTTATTAGGTAGTATTTTAGATAGGTTTCATTTCATCAGTTGGGCTCATGGACCCTGGATTGTTCATCTGTACATAGTTCACCATTGGATTGTTCTCTTATTTTTATTTTCACCATGGAGCAATGGTTTTCACTTTCTTTTTTGCGTTGTATTTGCTTTGTTGGACTGTGACTTTGGGCATCATTTATTTTGGATTTCTTTGGATTATGATTTCTTGTTTTTTATTCTTTTACGGCCATGCAGCTTTTCTTTTATTATTCCCATTGTTGTGTGTTGGATTTAGATTACATTCATGTTGTGTTTAATGTGCAGGGGGGACATGAGTGGGACATGAGTGGGAGCCTGCTGGCAGGTGCCCTGCACTGCTGGGAGGTGGGGATGCAGGGGGACATGAGTGAGGGCCTGCTGGCAGGTGCCCTGCACTGCTGGGGGTTGGGGTACAGGGGGACATGAGTGGGACATGAGTGGGGGCCTGCTGGCAGGTGCCCTGCACTGCTGGGGGTGGGGGTGCAAGGGGACATGAGTGGGGGCCTGCTGGCAGGTGCCCTGCACTGCTGGGGTGTGGGGGTGCAAGGGGACATGAGTGGGGGCCTGCTGGCAGGTGCCCCACAGTGCTGGGGGTGGGGGTGCAAGGGGACATGAGTTGGTGGGGCATGGGCATGCCCCCCAGCCAAGCCACATGTCACCTTGCACTACTGATCACCAACTCATGTCCCCTTGCACCCTGACCCCCAGCACTGTGGGGCACCTGCCAGCAGGTCCCCACTAATGTCGCCCTGCACCCCCACCCCCCAGCACTGTGGAGCACCTGCCAGCAGGCCCCCACTCATGTCCCCCTGCACCCCCACCCCCCAGAAGAGCAGGGCACCTGCCAGCAGGCTCCCACTCATGCCCCACTCATGTCCCCCTGCACCCCCACCCCCAGCAGTGCAGGGCACCTGCCAGCAGGCCCCCACTCATGTCCCCCTGCACCCCCACCCCCAGCAGTACAGGGCACCTGCCAGCAGGCCCCCACTCATGTCCCACTCATGTCCCCATGCACCCCCACCCCCCAGCAGTGCAGGGCACCTGCCAGCAGGCTCCCACTCATGCCCCACTCATGTCCCCCTGCACCCCCACCCCCAGCAGTGCAGGGCACCTGCCAGCAGGCCCCCACTCATGTCCCCCTGCACCCCCACCCCCAGCAGTACAGGGCACCTGCCAGCAGGCCCCCACTCATGTCCCACTCATGTCCCCATGCACCCGCACCCCCCAGCAGTGCAGGCCACCTGCCAGCAGGCCCACACTCATGTCCCCCTGCACCCCCACCCCCCAGCATTGTGGGGCACCTGCCAGCAGGCCCCCACTCATGTCCCCCTGCACCCTCACCCCCCAGCAGTGAAATGCCGATCTCATGACACAAACCAAAAGTCAACTATGTACATCAACACATGTCCGTCACACACATACACTGGTTGGCATTGCTTGTGTAAACCCACATTTTCACATGCATCAACCCAATGAGCGAATCCCACACATGGAACTACAAAATGAAATTGTATTATCTACATAAAATCAAAAATGAAATGAATGCACACCAAAATATGAAACATGAAATGAAAAGCATGTGAAAAAGATGATTGAATGAAAATGATAACCAATCCAAAAAAATTAGAAAGACAAACAGTCCAAAGTCACCCTCCAACAACGCAAATCCAAAGGATATGTAAAAAAAAATCTCCATTGCTTCATGTTCATAATAAAAAAAAGAGAAATCAATCCATAGTCCAACTATTTACAATCCATTGTCCGGAAAACAATAAATCCATTGCTCCATGTCCATAATGCAAAAAAAAAATAAATGAATACGTGATGAAACTATATACAATCCATTGTCCAAGGATGTAAAGGGTCCATGATCCCAACCTACCTAACAAACTACCTAAAAATATAACTATATACAAATTTGTGTGGCATTGTCCATTGACCACAAATAAAAGGAAAACGAAAAGGAAACCTGACTCTATTTACAAGGGCAGCAGGCTAACCTGTCGGCTCACTTTTGGATGTCCCGGGCCAGGGCATCATCAAACTCCTGCTCAATGTCCTGGAGGCGGTCCTCTTTCATGGCCCTGAGGGTTCGCAGGGACGATGACATGTTCTCCTCCAACTCCCTGAAAATTGCCTCAAGGCACTCGGCCCGCCTCAGGGCCCTCCGCATGGAGTTCTCTGCCCTGACCATCGTGAGCCATGCCTCTTGTGCCCGCTACCGCTCCGCATCTATAGCATGGCTTAACCGCTGCCACATGGAAGACACTTCCAGTCCTGGGTCCTCCTGCCCTCTGGCCGATGCCTGCCCCTCCGATGTCGAAGGCCCTGAGCCATGATGGCTCCCACCTTGTTGCTGCTGCTGCTGTGCCTCTGCCTGTGCCCTGGCTCTTGCTGCCTGCACATCCTCCTCCGGCTGGGGTGCAGCTGTTCAGGTGGCCACCCCTGCTGGACGTCCGAATCCCGACTGTGGCAGGGATGTGTCCTCCACCAGCCTGGCCGCAGGGTCAGAGGCAGCTCCACAGGGTACCCAGGTGATACATGGGTGGGAAGATGGCATGGAGGACGACTGGCACGTAAGGGGTTCAGGTGAGGAGGGGGTCACAAGGAGATCCAGCACACGGAGGAATCTAGCACTTGTGACCCGTCCCAGCAGGTCAACGCGGTCAAAGAGGCACCCGAGATGACGTGCAGTCTCTTCACGAAAAAACTGCACATCACCTTGCATGCCCCGTTGACCCAACGCTATCCCGGCCAGGAAAGGCTCAACATGGTCCCGGATAGCCACGTCCGCAGGGAGAGGAAGGCCAGTTGTTGGGTGCTCATCCCCTCCCTGAAAACGGGTCTGGACGTAGGCATCCCTGTTGGTGCCAGTTGATGCAGTGACAGGATCAGGGACAGGATTGCACACAGGCACCTCCACGGCAGCCTGTGCTGCCTCATGTCCCTGGTCCAGCACTGCACCACTAGCACCAGTGGAATCCCCACCTCCAGACCCCATGTGTCCCTTCCACGGCCTCCTCCTCCACCAAACCCCCCACCAACCTGGATGACTCCATGCCATCTTCCTCCATCGGACCCTGTGGGTTCTCAGCCACCCCTTCTGCTGCAGAGGAGTCCACCTCCAACCTCCGCCTCTTAGACCTACCCTCGGAAGCTGCAGCCTGGGACGCGGCACCAGACTCCTCACTCCCCGACGAGATGACAATCTGGGAGGGGAGCCGGGCCTTTGTCTCCGGCTGGTGGGACGATCCCTGCCGCTGTGCTCCACAGCACCCTCTCCGCCCTCTTCTTCAGTTGGCGCTGTAGACAGGGAGAGATAAAACACAGGCATCAGGGCACTGTACAATGGACTGATACACACATGACAGTTGCACATGAGTGGCAATGTTTAACTTCAGACACGGCATCACACTCCATGAGACACATGTCATTGTAACTCACACACATGAACATTTCAACAGCAATATTGCACCAGGCAGCACCATCCATACACATACAACAGCATGAACAGCCAAAGGTGAGCCTGACATCACATGAAACACAAGGAGTGCACTAGACATGCACACACGCAACCACACTTACATGCATGTCTACATCTCCTACAATTGTTGCAGTGATGAGATTGCCATACATGTCACATCTGCCATTCATCCTTCTACATATCAGTGTCACGTGCATCCATGTTGTATCACAGTTGCACACTTGTCAGATACACATACATGCACATGTACACAGTGCAGATACATGCATTATGAACCACCATCCATGCCACAACCATGCCAATGTACATACACAGAAATTCAAACATGTGTGCTCCCACACCTGCATTTGCCCAGTATGCTTACCAACACATACACCATCAATGTGTCTCACAACTGAGAGGACTCACATGTGGTAGCCTCACGCCCATGTTCATACACATCCCTACATGGCCCTACATAAACACATGTGCAACCTGCACACTACTGGCACACCATGACACGCATAGCGTACTATCTAATGCATGTACACTTAGCGCTCGACTCCAGACGGGTCTGCCTCTCAAGGATCTGGACGTAGAGCGCTGGGCATATGCGTTCCAGGACCCTCATTTGATGGTTCGACAGCTGGCCCCGGCACCCCTTGGCATCCGCTGCCTTAGCGAGGCGCCGGGCCTTGTTGAGGGTCCTGGACCTGAAGTCCTCCCAGCGCTTCTTGACATGATGTAAGTCACGGACTGCCACCCCTTCCGCGTTCATGGCAGTCATGATGTCCATCCAGATCCTGGTCTGTCCTTCATTGTCGGCGCACAAACTTCCAAAGAGGGCATCATACTGCCCCAGGACTTGCTCCACCAGGACACCAATTTCGGTGGCAGTGAAGCTGGTGGCCCTCTATTGGGGGTTTTCAGTGCTGCCAGATGGTGTTGTGCTGGACATGGCAACCCCAGAGGCAGGAGTTGGTGGGCAACTGGGTCCTGGAGATGGGCTGTGGAGCGATGGAATCCCAGTCAGGAGGCTTCGGTTCCAGCAGGGGTGGTCACAGCAACTACACCCCTGGCTGACGGGCAGGCAGCAAATGGCAGGGCACGTGGGCAGCAGGCAGTCAGGCAGGAGCGTGGTCTTCCGTGTGTTTTCGCGTGGCCAGCTTGATACGGAGTGATTTGGCACGTGAAAAAATTGCACGTCAGTGTGTAATTCGAGGAAAGGGCCTTAGCGCATAAGCGCGTCAGCACACGCACGCGATTTCATTGGACCAAAGGCCCTTAGTGCGTAAGCGCGTAAGTTACATTACGCGCGCGGGCATTTCCCTCATAGCACGTGATGACAGAGCACACGTGGAAAAACTGCATGTCCGAGTGTCATCGCATGTAATTGGAGGAAAGCGCCCGCGTACACACGTATCTGACGTGTACGTGTGGGCCGGTTTAAAAGCTATGTGTAGGATGCCATTTCCTTCTACGTGCTTTTCGTGGAGAGCGAGTGGGTGAAATCTGTACTTCTTGTCGGTTCACACGCTATTACTTCACAGCGTTTCTAGTTCGTACTCCCTGTTACCTCTGACAGCTCTTTTCTGAATTTTTGTTGGGCCTGTTTCCTCAAACAGAGTTCACTTCTCCTTTTGTCCTGTCTCCAGAGACAGCGTACAATTCTTCTTTTGGTGGGGGTGTTGCCAATACGCACACGGGCGTATTTTTCATGTTCTTTTTCCAGGAAGACGGTGAGTTCTGCACGTACTTAGCAACTGTACTTGCCCCGTGTGTCGCGTTCCCCTTCAGAGGTCATTGTAGGCTGCGTGTATTACGCATATGCTTAGTTTTGTGTCTGGGTGCCACAGCATAGTGCGGGTTCATTTTTTCACGCACGTGGTCTACGAGGGGTTGCGTGCACGTTAATTTCTGATTTTGGGCTGCCTGTGCGTGTGACCCGTCATCTTCCCCCAGGGGTCACAAACAGCCTTGTTAGAGCACTAGGGTACGAATTCCATCTGGTATCCTACCCCTTTGACACCCAATTGCCCAGGACAATAGCTTACTGCAACTCCCATACGCACAACAACATCAGTGCCATGGTTGGGGGCGACCAAGCGGTAAGGGAGGCAAAGGTGGCTGACCTTCAAAAGGTGGGTGTGGTGGGCACGGTATGGGACGTGGCCGGGATTTGCAGGGTGCCCTTATACCCCCATGTGTGGAGGAACAATCAGGGACACCCATGCCCCCCCAGTTGAGGGAAACATGGCTGACACCATCCCAGCTCAGCTCCTGTTGGACCAGCCCATTGTGGCACCTGACCTGGCACAGGATGACTCCCTGGCTGACTTCCAGGTCAGCAAGTCTAGCACACGTGTGGCGGTGCAAGTTGTTATCAACAAGCCACGTGGATCTGGGGCAGCTATGCCATCTGCTGCCCCAAGTATGCTGGGTTGGGAGGCTGCAGGGGCAGCTGCAGCTCCATCCGCCCCAGCTCTGACTCTCCCAGCCAGGACAGTGTCAGTCCAGGTCCATCAAACTGACGTTCCACCTGCCAACATTACCCTGCAACCAATGCCTGCATCAAGACCTATGTTCATTGTGCATTCCCACACTCCTACTACTCAGTCCACCGGTGATTCTGCCCCTACTGACCAGTGTGGCATAAGCCACTTTGGCTCTGCTCCACCTTTAAAGAAGAGGAAGAAGGGTGCTCTGGCACTACAGGCTGAGACCCCAGACACGGCTACACACTCCGGTACCTCAAGGAAGCCTTGCTTTAATGATCCGGAACTTGATGCACTTGTGGCCTATGTGTCAGCACATAGCCGCAAAATGGTGGTGACTGCAGGGTGCAAGACCACACCTGGTCAACGTAGGACACACTGGCAGACCATCGCAGACTGCATAAGTGCCCTTGGATTTGTGAGGCGCACAGCTGATGATTGCTACAAGCGGTGGAATGACCTGAAACGCAGAGCAAAGAACAAGCTGGCCTCAAATCATGCCGCTACTCTGGTGACTGGCGGTGGGTCTCCACAAGAGGACAACAAACTCACTGAACATGAGTCTGTTGCTGGGGCCTTCGTCACAGAGGAACAGATCCAAGGTGTGGGAGAACTACCTGATTATGATGCATTGTCCGGTAAGTGCCCATGCATGTGTGTGTAATGCATGTGTATGTTGTTTGGGTGACAGGTTCTGATTGAGTGCCAGGTGAGGGTGTGTGTGCCTGAGTGGTATGGGTCACCCATGTGCTTCATCCAAAACATTCAGCGGCCTTGGATTTGGGTGTGACAGTATCCCTTCTGCCCACAGTAGTAATTTAGCACAACATTACGGCAGTTGCCCTTGAAGGGGCATCTTGTAACAAACAACATTGTTTGTATTTTTCAGTGTTCGTTCAGGCTGATTGTTTCAATCCTCCCACTTTTGCTACGCATTCCTCAGCCCTATTGTCACATTTGTGACATGCTTCTGTCATTGATGAATCCCACATTGGCCCACATGTGTTACCTTGTTAGGTGAATGATTTGACCATTCAGGCTGATTGAGTATTGGCCTGATCACATACATTTTTGGGGCCTGTTTGAATGTGGAACATGATAGATTTTTCCTGTCATGTTGAAGTGCACAACCATTGATGTGTACATCGGCCTGCAATCACTGTATTTTTGTACACTGGATGTGTTGCAGTGTGTGGCACATGCCTATTTTGTCACACTATGTAGCATTTTTCATCTCATCATGTCCATCTCACATGGATGGCTGACAGTATTCATTCACTGACATATGGATGTACTTGTGGAATGTACCATGGCTATGGTACATGCCATCTGTGTCATGGCATGTGTCATGTATGTGTATTGGACATGCCACTCACATGCCAATGTGTGATGGCAGTGCTACCCAGCATGCATCAAATGTGTTGCTCTTCCATCTTGGTGTCATCAGTGTCTGCCTTTTGCCTCCCCTTCCAACTCAGTGACAGTGCATGCATGGGAGGGTTATAGTCATGTGGCACATGTGTAAATCATGTACTGGTTATGTAGCTTGTCAGGCCTATTTGTGTGCTATGGTGCTAATGCCTGTTTCCATTTTTTGTATTTCATGGTATTGCAGGGGATGACGCACTTGATGCTGTTGAGGTTGAGGAGATGGTGCAGACCCAAGAGGGATCTCAGGCACGACCGGGCACCAGTGGGGGACGTGGTGTGGTGGTGGGTGAGAACCCAATCTTGCTGCAGACCATTCTGTCCAGGGGTGTCTCTGGGTGCACCTCCCCAGACCTCTATTCAGGTGCTGATTCGGATGATGAGAGCGTCGCAGGAAAGTGTTTCTGGCAGGGATTCTGTTCTGTCCAACACACCTGCACCAGGGGTAGAACCCTCTATGGGGATGTCAGTGTTGGTAAGTCCGCCTTTTGCGGTTATGGATGCAGGGTCACACTCCACAACATCTGATCCTGTTCCTGGGCCAGCAGATCAGAGGGGGAATGCAGTCCTGCAGCTTCAGGCAGTGCCGGCACAGCAAGGCGCAGATCGCCTTGCCCCAAACAGGTGTGGTGTCCGCCTACTTTGGAGATGGAGTTCATGTTGTAAGCAGTGCACTTACACATTTGCGTGGCAGCAGCACTGTACAGTTGGAAGTGGTCGATGTGCTGGCATAATCAGGTTGTAAGACTACCACTATTTTAACTTAGTACTGTCATGTTTATGCTATGTTTGAGGTTGTGTAGCTGCATTGTATTGTTGGTAAGTATTTGGTCATGTGTGTTGTTAGTTCTACATTACTGGAAGCATATTGTGTGTGGCCAGTTTCCATTAGGGACACTGTACTTTGTGACACTTGTGTCATGTTTTGGGGATTGCTGTGTTTGCTCTCACATAGCATGACATGCCATGGTGTGTTGGGTGGCGGTGCTGGGGAGGGGTTGGATGACATGGCACTGTTGTCATGTTGTATTTTGCAAGGGGGTAATGAATTTAGCAGCATAGAAGTGTGTCTTTTGATGACAAAGCATTGGTGGTGTTTGTGTAGGTAGGGATGCACACAATGTAACACTTCCAGGTGACCAATCTCAGGCTGGTATGGTTGTGACAGTTGACTGTCCCTTATGTCATCATCATCGATTGTCAGATGGTATGTGCCAGGGCTGTGTGCACTCCACAGGGGTGTGATTTTAGGTGAAGTAATTAGCCACCAGCTGTGTACGGGCTGCCTCACCCTGTGCCCTTTCCCCTCCCATGCGCAGCGGGCGTTCATGTGGTTGGGGATGTGGGGGCACCACCATGTCCACGGGCAGGCCCTGGCGTGTTGCAACGTTATGCAGGACACATGCTGCCACTATGATCCTGCACACTACTGGGGGAGCGTATAACAGCTGCCCGCCAGAACGGTCAAGGGAGCGAAAGCGTGACTTGAGCACTCCGAATGTGCGCTCCACTATGCCCCGGGTCGCAATGTGGGCTGTGTTGTATCTTACCTCGGGTGGCGTGGTGGGGTTCCGAATTGGCGTCATCATGTGGGTGCTCAGAGGGTAGGCACTGTCCCCTGGGGAGGTGGTGATGGGTATCATTAGTGGGGTTGTGACATTACTCAGTATCTGACATGCATGCATGTGCTGTGGCATTTATACTCACCGAGCAGCCATGCATCACCATGCCGCCCAGCTTCTAGGTCCCGGTTTAGGGTTGACATTCTGTAAATAAAACTTTTGTGGGTGGACCCTGGATAGTTGGCATATACTGAGGTGATGATTCCCTTGGCATCACATACTACCTGGACGTTGATGGAATACCAGTGCTTGCGGTTTCTATAGATGTGCTCTTATGCACTGGGGGGACGTAGAGCCACATGGGTGCAATCAATGGCACCTAGGACTTTGGCGAATTGTGCCACCCCTTAGAAATCCTGGACGGCAGCCTGCCTTTCTGCAGGTGTTCTGGGCAGGTATATGTGCCTGCGGACTGATGGGCGTGCAGTCATGATGGCCAAGCCCAGGTGTAGGCAGCATGACTGCGTGGCCTGTGACACCCCCCCCACTTTAGCACTTGTCCGCTGAAATGATCCAGTGGCCAAGAAGTGCAGTACATTGAGGACCTTCTCCAGGGGGCTGAGTGCTTGGGAGCTCAGGGTGGGTGATGTGAGGTCATCCTCCCACTCACTCACCAGGTTGAGTATTATGTGAGGTGGAAACCTGTAACTCCCATACACCTGGTCATCAGGCATCCCAAAAAGGCTGGTTCTGGGTGTGAACATTCTGGGCCTGACTATCCTCCTCCTCCTCCTGCGGTATCCCACGACCACTGCTGCTAGGAATGGTATATTCATCCTGGCGTCTGAGCTTGTTTGTTGTTTGCGCGCACTTTTATGCTGCGCAGGTCCACGTACGCCTGCTTCCTGCTGGTGTACGTGTTTCAGGATTAACGCATCTTTTTTGGCGCACGCGTTAGCCCCGTTCGAATCCATGAATACGTGTTTTGAACTTGCCTGTGGGCGTTCCGCGCATTTGCCTCCTGTACTTCCCCCGTGACGCCCACATTTTCACGCATTGTTCCCCATTCCGCGTGTCACGCCCTCTGTTCCTCCTACTTTTGTTGTGTGCGCCGTGCTATGTGTGATTTTGCTCTGCGTGTAGCGCATGCTGTTTGGAGACGTGTGCGCCAGCATGCGCCACGCAGAATTTTGGCGCACATCCTGGGATTTACACACGCACGGACTTCCATGAATCGCTGTGCGTGGGTTTCGCTGCGATTTTCGCACTGACACTGCGATTCGCACGCTTTTGCACACTTGCGCTGAAAATTTCAGTGCACATTAATTCCATGAATCAGCCTGTTAGTCTTTCCTCCCCATTTTCTGAAACCAAATGGGTCGTTAGTATACTCAGGTCTAGGGATTAATTCACAGTGTGCAGGCATTTAAACATTTTGTGATTACCCTTTTTTTCACCGACCTTAAATTTGTTTTTGCTTTAAGGCCCTTTTTCGTGGACCTCTTTGTTACATTAATCGTCAGTGTTTTTTCCTTCTCTTTTGACTGCTCGGCAGCAGGAGGAATAGCAGATTCAGTAATATTGCTTCCTTTAGCACTCTCTTCCTCCGTCGCTTCACCTTTTTTCACAGACTACTTGCACCTAAGTTTCTGCAGAAAGCTACTTGAACTGTTGGTGGATTATTTAGCAGGATTTTTCAGAGGCTTATCCTCAATGACTTAAGTGCCTAAGGAGGCCTTTTTAACTTGCTGATCCACAACCAACTCGTCCACATCAGGTCCTCATCTTCTGAATAAGTTAAGAACTTCTTAGTGGACTCACTTGATTTCTGAATAAAATCCTGCTCGGCCACCTGGGCTGTCATAGAGGTAACATTCAGTGGTGTTGTAGACAATTTTTTCTTCAGTTTGGGTTCCCTTGGGTAAAGTCTTTCCTTCACCCAAAGCTATAGCCCTAGGGACCCCCACTTGAGGTTGAGGGTGCTAATTTCCAACAAAAACTTTACACTGACACTCGGGCAACTCAGCAAGGTTGGGTAGCTTAGATAGTGAATTAGACTCAAGAATAGACCCTTCCACAATAGACATTTTTGTAAAAAGTTCTTTTAAGGTATGTCTGACATCTCCCATCTCATACTGTGACCTCTATCTATTGAGGATAAAAGACAAGAGAGCACAGGGAATGAGAAAGCATCTATAATTTCTTCCATAGGTGATAAGGCAACTTGTACACTTTGGTGGTATTGATCCATAGCTTGGGCCCACTGTTTCTTCTGCACTACCAATGGCAATGAAGACTGGGAATCAAGCTGTAAAGGGCTTAGTCATTCGGAGTGAGCCTTATTTTCCAAATTCGGGGAAGATTCCCTCTTGGCTACCAGTGTTCTAAACAGATAGACGTTCTCTCATTTGTCCCATGCCAGAGACTCAACTCTCTCCGAACCCAGGGACAGTCGGACCCATTTTTCTATCTCATGGGAGACAATGGGCCCCATCATAGAATCATCGGTGATATGGTCTTTATGGGGGCAATGTATAAGGTCCTCCATATCTACATGGTTCAATGAACAAGACGCCTCTGAAAAATTCTGGGGAGTTTTCTAGGGGAGGAGGGTGACAGTGATGTTTCTTCTTTGATTGAGTGACCTGCTACAATTTCTGCAAAAGATGCAGGCAGTTTATTTTCCTTGATGACCCAGGTTTTAATTGTTATCAGAGTTTTGTACAAATTCACCAATTCTCCCTCACATTCTCTGGTCTTATTGCCCAGATCTTTAGCCACCCTTTCCATTTTTGTTGACATGGTAGCAACTTGTGGTAGCATTCTTTGCCAGGGCATTCCAGAGCATAGGGAGTACACCATTATAATTCAAATGTGCTAAGAGGTCTGGTGTGAGATGTTGGGGGCATTATAATTATTTTAGGAGACAAAATTCAATATTAGAAAAGAAGACTCCCTCACGTACAGCTGCCTTTTAAAAGTGCAGAGTATTTTGAGACTGTATCTCTGCTGCCCTTCTGTACAGCTCCACCGCTCCAGCAATCACTGGAACCTTAATTAGTCTTTTTTTAGAAGGAGGTGTGGTGATTCTCGTGCCTGGGATATAACAGCCCAACGTCCAATGTACACAAAATTAAAAGAACAGTGTAAAATCTCAGAACGCACCAAGAGTCAGCAATCTAATAAACCAATTAGCAAGGATACTAGGAGGAACACTAAATAGCGCTTACCGCAAGGTAATAGTGCTGGAGTCTCAGTGGCTGCTGATGAGACTTGACTAGAGGCGGAGACGCTGGAGAGTGTTAATCACACTGGAGTAAGGTGGCGAAGGTGAGGATTTTATACCCGTGTTGACAAGCCAGTCCTTAAAGGCTAAATCGGCTGTCCGGGGAAACCTCATCCACACACCTCAAACACCTCAAACACTCCGCTCGGTCCGTGAGTACTGGGGTATATGTTGGAAGTCTCGTCCCGTGTCTGCGTTGGTCAAAATAATAAAAATGGTAAACAGACTTCACTCCTCGTACAAGTTCCGGTAACCACAGAGATTCGAGGAAACACCTGAAAACTCCTTGCATTTTCCCTGTTATCCGGGTTTTAGGTGGCATCTGGTCTTTTTTATGAGGCCTGATGGCTTTGTTATGCTCCTGAATATATACATTATCTGCTGCTTGCCTCTTTTGGGCCAGTGTTAGTATGATTTCAGGACTCACAGATAAACCAGACTCAGTGCCGGCCCTTGACTATTTGCCATTGGATACGGACAACAATGTCACCTTGGGTATATGGACTTTACAGACCACAGGTTTTTCTTTGGCCGCTTGGGGCTCCTTGGTTGCGTAGACAGATTTCTGATTTTGCACTAATGTGTGTAACGTTACAAACTGCTGCTCACCAGCTGTTCTAATGCTGGTGGCCAAGGCTTCCAAACAATATGGCCGGGGAATTTATGTGGGTAGTTGTGAGATCACACTGGATCTCTTCCTCTTCAATTAAGTAGACAGACAAGTCCATTAAGGAGTTTGAGGGGCTCTGTCCAAGTTCCCTTCTGGTCTGTCTACCCCTGGTGGCGGCTCAGGGTTGTCTCACTTCTTCCCCGTCTTCTTCTTTTTTTTTACATTTCCTGTTGTTTTTCTCACAAAGCTCCATTATTTGGATTGGGTCTGATACATTTCGTACACATTTTCTGGAGTCATTTGATATTAAAATAAACTGGGATTTAAGTTTTGTTTCCAATGTTTGCTGCAATCTTCCAGTTATTTTCCTTCATTTTCGACCGAAGATTGTATAGGCCCTTGGTGTAGGTAATGGACAAAGAAATTTTCCATGCCAGCTTTTTTCCTGGAACACAATTCTGAGATGTTCTGGTGGAATCCTCTAGACCCCCATGAGTGCTTGTGTCTGGTACTAGTTCTTCCATTGACATCTCTGAGTGTTCTGCTGGCGAGGATTCTCTCTCTATTTGAATCCTCATTGCCATATTCCACTGATGTTGAATGTCGGTACCAGTCATCGTTATTTTTGGCACTACCATAGGTGTTAATCTTCCTGAACCCTTATCATAAATCATTGAGTTGGTGCAAAGGCATTCTCTTGAAATGTCTTGTTCCTTTCATTCTCTCAGGGGCGTTTACCTATTATGTATTCCCCCCAATATTACCTCCTTTGTGGCAGTGACATAGCCCTTGAATTATACGATTTTTTAATGTAGTATCACCATTAAAGTCACTTGATCCTTCATATTATCATTGATGGATTTGAAAAGTTTCAGGAATGGTTCCAGGTCGATTGTCAACATTGACTTAGAACTGAACATGGTCACCATAGGGGGGGACTCGCCTGGGCATTGACCCTCTCTAGGTTTTTCCCCCCTCATATGTTCTTGTATTGAGTACAAGGAATCTGATGATGATGTTGAGGAGTTAAATGAGGGTAGTTCTCTCTCTCCATCGTTGTTTCTTTCTTCTTAATTAGTGGGTGGTATTTCCCTTCCTAGGTCAGTTTCATGCTTGAAGCTGTTCCAACTAACTCAATCTCATTAGCGGGGGGGAGGGGGGGTTAAACAAATACAGTCAACAATTTAAATAATTTCCCCGATTCTGGCTATATCCCTCCTTAAAGTTGTTTTGACGGCTCTCTCCTTCGCCTTTGCCGCTAAAAATACTGCATGGCCATGGGTGCTAGCAGGACTTGCTGTAAGTGCCTCGAATGCCCCAGTCAGCAGTGTGATCCCTTCTTGCAGACCTTGTGGCTCTTGCCCTTCTCTACCACCCTTTGTAACCTTCTTCTCTGAGTGTACAGACAAAGGCCTAGTGTGGGCAGATTTTTTAGGGAGGTTTAAGGGTACAGCCAGTAACGGGATATTTACTGTCGTCGTTGGGGGGAACATCTCCTTCACATCCTCCACCCCCCAGTATTTCGGCATCTGTTGCCAATTCCTTTGGACCATTGGTGAGGTTCAACGTTGTTGTGGTAAAAACAATGTTATTTTACCCCTGCCACGCTTCCTGTCCTGGGCATTGCAGACTTTGGGACCAACTTTTAAGTGCTGATCACCTTGTGAAGGACTTTCTGCCCCCCCTTCCCATGCTTTCACACAGCCATCTTTGTTATTTAGGTACTTGAGTCTTCAGCTTCCTTCTGGTGTCCCTTCTCTTTTTTGGGGTAGTTAAGGGCCACCCAAGCCTCTCCTCACTCCAACACTGCCTAATCTGGTGGCGAGGCGTAATCTGTAGGTTCTCCTGTATCATTGACCTCCACCGCCCTCCTAAGCACTACTACTGTTTGTTTATGCAGACCAATCATCCTGGGGACCTTCCGCCCCACTAACCTAGGTCAGGTGGGCTCTGCCTGTGCCACACTGGTTTCCAAATTATGCAGCTCGTCATCTGTCGGTGGAATGTTTTTAATTGTACTGTTTAGTATCATGTTTAGTGAGCCAGGTCTGACCCCATGTATGTCTGGTAACCTCGGGGGGATAATCGGTCTCCGCTTTTGCCTGGCATTGTCGGGCCAGGTTGTGAGGTGACCCCATCCCCCTTCCTCCTCCTGTGCCATCTCCCCCCCCTCACCTACTCTCTAGAGGATTTGTGTTTTACACAGATCTCCGTTGGGGGGGGGCATACTCTTGTATAAGCCATTGGGGGTATGATGATTGTGATGGTCGCAAGCTCCACCGTGGGTGGGGATGGGGGGGTTTATCCAAAGTTTCCAAAGTCCCAAAGAGGAGGGGAGGATCTCACAGTGCAGGTAAAGTTTGGATGGTCTTACCTCCCGCAAATCCCCTTGAGGCCACCGCAGTTCACAGCTGTTCTGTGCCTGCTCCTGCTCCCGCACCCTGCTTCAGTCGGTTGCTTCTCAGGCTTCTGGATTCCTCCATAACATGAAGACCTCAGCGTCTCCCGAAAGTCAACTGGTGAGTGACTGGGCTCATCGTCGGATTCTGCGCTTGTGCTCCACGCTTCAATAGAAGGGATGTAGAGTTGCTTAAAGACACAGTAACAGCTCCAGCGCTTATCTCAAGAAATGAGAAGGACAGTCCTTGGAACCAATAAAGTGACAGTTGCTGCAGGCATTTTAGCCTCACATCTACATTGCCCCTTGTTACTTGCATAGTCCCCTTAACTGCACCATCCAAATTGTGCTCGTCCACCCAACACATATGAACACATTTATGCTCATATACTCGTCTTTTTTTGTATAGACTTCATCAAAGCTCAGAATGTACGTCTTTTTACACATGAATAACATTCGTACACAGATGTAAAGAGATTACCTGAATTTTCCAGTACTGAATGTTTGAAAATACGTTGATTTTCACATACAACATCAAAGTGACATCTGCACATGTACCCGAGGATGAAATGGAGCCTGCGCCATAACCCAGTCTCAAACAGCAATTAAAACATCGTCCCCGCTACCAACTTACATACAGCACTATTACTGCTGCCTGCCACATAGCCATTATGGTTTCCCATTGCAAGCACTGGTTGCTCATCATGCAAAACATGGCCAAGAGTTAAAAGTCATTTGGATTTCCTGATTGTTTCTAAGTCATATAACCATCATACTTGCAAACCCTACTGATTTAGGCGGTAGGCTACTGCTTTTTAGGCATTCCTACCGCCTATAGTTTATTTTGATTGAGTGAACCCAGGGCCTCAGCTTTGGATTCACTATCATTTATAAAATATTTGCCTGGCCGTGGGACTGGTTCCTAAAATAAACACAATAATCCATTTCTAATATTTCAGCTCCAACATATATTTTGTGAATTGACAGAACTGTATACCAGTGGCCGTTCTGGAAAGAAACAGACAATCCAACAGGATTCAGAAAAAAATACATGCACACTAGAAATAATTTTGAATGGGCACACCTGACATCTGAAGCATCCAGGGAACCCCTCACTTTCCTCTGCAGCCAGCAGCATTTGCAGCCAAACATGTTGTGGTGCTGTCCCACATTTCAAAAGTAATGGGGAACCTGGCACAAATTATATTTCACATGCCAGGTCTGCACATTCAACGTGTTTTCTAGTGTGCATGTCTTTTTTTTATTTTTACGGAATCCTGCAGAATTATCCGTGTGTTTACAAAACAGGCACTGATATTTCGTTCTGTGAATTATCAAAATATATGTTGTAGTTGAAATATTAGAAATGTATTCGTTTTTTTTTAAAAAAAAACGTTTTTATTGAAATTTTCCATAGGGTAACAGTGACAGCACTCAGAGCAACAGGCTCAACTACAATATAACATACTTCAACGTTCAACTTTCCCCTATCCCCTACGACTCCCCTTTGGGTACAGCCTTCTCCTTAGTTTTTAATCAATCACAATTATTGCATGTACATCCTCCAATTGTTGTGTATTATCCTTCTCTCCTGTATTTACAAACAGCGTTACGTTAGCGCGATCCATCTTTGTATATCCATCCTGGGCTCCGTATTTGGCGTTCTGAGAGCCATCTCCCACACTCCTGTTGCTGATACGCACCACTTCTCTAGCTCCTTCCATAATCTGCATACACTAGGTACTCTTGCATCTTTCCACCCCATAGCTATGCTACACTGGGCCATAATGTACTGTCTTTCTTATTTTTCTTATAGCGGCCCAGTATGCAGGCTTCCGGTGTTTCAATATCTAGCACAACGCCACCCTGGGCGGCCTTTGTTTTTACTTTATGCCAGAATTCTTGCATAATCGGACACCCACAAAACATGTGCGTGAGCCCAGCCTCTCCCCCCCTATATTTGGGGCACACCTGTATCCCCGCCCCTTGGAAAGTGGAGATCACAGCAGGCGTGAGATATGCCCTTTGCACTATGTTTAGTTGTATCAGCTGCAGCCTAGCATTTCGGGATACTTTCTTGTAGTATATCTTTATTTCTGGACATTACTTCTCTTCAAACGTCCTACCCAATTCCATCTCCAATCTGCTCTTACATTTCCGTTCAGTCTGTGCGGTACAACCTAAAAGGGCCTCATAAATTCTGGACACCGCATGTCCACCTTCCGCTATTGTGAATAGTGTCTCAACACCCTTGTTTTCTATCTTTCCCTCTGCAACATCCGTCCATCTCTTGTTTAGCAGCCTTAGGACCATGTAATACGAACTGTCCCACCTTCATCCCAGACCCCTCCCTCAACTCCTCAAACGTTTTCCATCTTCCTTCAGCCCTTAAGTCCGGTGTCTGCGGAGAAAGCAGGTCCCGCATTCCCATGACCCTACAGGCCCTGTGCCAGGTTCGCATGCCCAGTTCCACCAGGTAGCTACTCCTTTTTTCCCTCCGGCGGGGTCGCAGAGAAGGTCCCTTGGATGACATCCCTGCAACATGGGCTGCAATAGCGTTGTCTCTATCGTGGGTTTATCGGACATCCACTTCACCACATGCTGTAGTTGGCATGACAGGAAATAGAGCTCAAAATGTGATACTCGTAGCTCTCTGTGATCATACAGCCTTTGTAATGAATTTAGTGCTACCCTATGCCGCCCGGTCTGCCACAGGAACCCCCTACATAACCTCTCCCGTTCTCTGAAGAAACACCCAGTATATTGTATGGGACATTCCCGAAGCAGTGCATGAGTTGTGGTAGTGCCACCATTTTTAGCAACGCTGCCCTCCCCATTACAGACAATGGCAGTTTACTCCAGAACCCCATCGACGCAACTAAACCCTCCTTGGCCCGCTCTTTGTTATGCTCATGCTCTTGGGAGGGGTCTCATGGATGTCAATACCCAGGTATCTAAAAGAAGTCCTGCACCAAGGTAGGGGAAGATCTGGCAGACTCCCTTCTCCCAATCATGCCGTGCCAGCTAGCAGGAATAGGCATGTTTTCTTCTTGTTTACTTTTATTCCCATGAGCTTGCTAGAATTATCCAGCACCTCCAATATGTATGGTAGGTTCACCTCGAGATCATATACATATAGTAGTACATCATCTGCGTACATCAATACCATGTGTCCTATTAGAAATGTATTCTTGTGGGGTTTTTTTAGGATCCTGTACCTCTGCCAGGAAAAAAATCATTTTATAAGTGATAGTGAATAAGACATTGAGGCAGGGGGTGTAAGCTGCAAAGAATCCCAGATGTCCCAGTCTTGATATAACAATATTTTTTTATTCTGTTTTGCTTGAAGTTCCTTTTACATTAACTTTAATGATCATTATCACTTGTAAAGGTACAAATATTGCTCTTCTGTGTTATCCATCCCCAAGTCACCAGCATCCATCACATTTCATCCATTCCCCATCACAACTTCCTTTGCCTAACTGCTCGCTCACTGAGTCATGTGCATACTCCATACGCCTGTCAACTGCCAACCTCAACTCGCACTCTATGTCCCTGCTACACTCCTGGGCACCCAATTTACCCCTTGCCCTCTCCATTTCCTCTTTCTCACTCTCTGTTTGCCCCGGTCACCCCTGCTTTACCCACTTTGTTGCTGCTTGTGCTTCTCATGTCCTTTCTCCCAATCTCTCATGCTCTTCCTCTCCCAAAACCTCTGCAATTTATTTCACATTGTTAGTTATGCTTAGAACCTTGTAGTTCAGGGCCGGCTAAAGATGTGTCACTATTTGTGGCAGCCCATTTCAACATGATGTTTGAGGGCCCCACTTGCTTACAGTGGAGAACAATAGTCAGAGGCACCCCTGGGGTCCATACGTTATAAGGGAGACTAAGAAATACAGACAGTGGGCTAATAGCCACAGATTTTCACAAAACGGACAGCCAGCAGGAAGCTGAAACACTAAGGGCCTCATTACGACCCTGGTGTTATGGGTTAACGGCGCTGGTAGTGCCGTTAACCACATACTGCCTTATTACGAGGTCCGCTTGCGGGACCCGCCCAGGATGCCTGGTTTTACCAGATATCCTTAGCGGGTCCCGCGAGCAGCCCAGCATGCTAACAACGAGCCTGCCATTAACGGGCCTGTTGTTAGCATGTTCCCCATTCCCATTGAGTGCTATGGGCTCAAAAGGGAATGGGGATGTACCGGGTCCGGGTTCCCTGGATGGGGAAATACTGGGCCCTCCTAGGTCGGAATGGCCCAGTATTTCCCCATTTAGGGAACCCACACCCGGACACGAATTTGGGGGTAGCCATGCTACCTCCAAACTCGTAATGAGGCCCTAAATCTCCAACGAAAATGTACTGACCTTGCTTGACAGGAAGGGGCTGGTGTAGCGCAACCGGAGTAAAAAGTTGCAACAGAGGCCCGAGGGGGGTGACGCCCTGAAAGGCTCTAGTAAATGCAGCTTGTAACGTGTGCACTGCAAAATGAACATATAAAGTCCTGAATGGAAGGCGTAAATTGCAGTGTCATTAGACTGCTGTCTGCCAACATGGGGGCAGTTGCTGGGGCCTTTTCAATGGCTGGGGCCCTTTCACTTGAAAAGATTGCAAGGCCCTGATGCGTCTCTGTTCAGTGCCATATGACAGGTGATGTTATTACTTGCAATGTAATGATAATTATTTTGGAAACTTGAAGAATCCTACAGCTTTTTAGTCGCAGAATGTTGGCAAGTATGAACCATTGGCAACAATTTGGGCACAATAAGCATAGCACACCACTGCATTTCAACTTCCAAAACCATCAAAGCAGTGTGGTAATCAGGGCCTTTTTCTGATCAGTCTTTGTAATTCTCTATTGTAACTGCTTGGCCTTGGCCCGAATTTTAACCGTGTCTGCCTGTCAGAACACAGTGAGGACTTGAGACACTGGCCTTAATAAATATAAGAGCAGTTCAGAGGCGTTTGATTTCACATATATATTGCCTGATTGAAAGTCTGTCAGAATTAAAGTATGTGCACCTACCGACCTTAGAGCACAGGTACCAATATATATATATATACGGGAGCATGTTGTAAAATGTTTTGTGAATTATTTGTAATATCAAACTGCAAATGCGTTCTCCGGTAGGAAAGCTCGAGCCCGATTTACCCGGATGTGCAACTGAGCTTTAATTTCACACCCATCAGAACTGAGTAATCCTCGTCGCAAAGTGTTTCATACTTTTCGCAGTGCATCAAGCGTGTACAGCAAAGGACCCAGTATTACCGTATAAATAGGAATGGCTCACTATGAGGATGTGGGATTTTGTAACTGGAGCAGAACAGCACATATAAGTAGAGGGATCAATGAAGCTATCAGAGCAGATTTTTTAATGCCCTCTCTGTTGGACGCCTTCTGTTACCGGCGCCTCAGCATAATTCTGAAGCTATCAAAGGAAATCTAGAATTCTGGAAACTGTGCCAGCTTTTATCTACTGTAGCACCAGTTAGATTATAGGCAGGCCATTCTCAATGTCTCAGCTTTTTTCTCTGCTTACAGTTCTCTCTATCCCTGGCTCTGTTATACTTTCATATGTGCTCGACTAATCATCGCTAATAGCAGAGTCTAGACTGATATTATGTCTATTGTATTCATTTTCCCAAAACCAAGGAAACAGCCACCTCAATCAGCCCTCAGTATAGATGCTAAAAATAATAAAATAAACATTCTAAATGTCTAAAGAAATGTGACCTTTAAAAAATTATTCACTGCATTGTTTTGCTCCTGACGTTAAACTTCCGTGACATGTTTTTTTAATGTAATCAATGGTTTCCTCCATCTTTCATCTTTGAAACAGCCGTCAGTCTACTCCATTGAGACCCTCACCCGCAGCCATGAGCACTCTATACTAGAGGGCTTTTATTTTGTTCTGAGGGAGCAGGTGATAGAATGAGGGGAGAGGTGCAGGCAGGGCAGTCGAGGCTGCATCTCGCAGTCCCACCTAGACAAGGTTTGTAAACTGTTTTGTGGGGCGGCATGTTTGACAGAACTCTGCACAATGGTGCTTGGAGTAATTAACACTAATCTTCATTACTCATGTTCCTGATCTTCCTCGTCACAGTACGTACACATGCAGGAACCCTTTTTTACTTGTGTTATGTTCCCTCTTCTGGGAACCCACAACATTCTGGCATGCATTAGTTACTTAACAAATACCATAGCCAATTCATTATATGCCGGTAGGAAGAGGAGTAACATATGTACTTTGATGAGGAAGAGCCGGACTATGAGTAATGAGATTACCGGAAAGTAGTCTGAGCATTACCTCCACGTCCCTCTTTCTCATCCCCAGTAAGTATGTATGAAAAATACCTACTCCAGAAGAATGGGCCTTCCAGAATAACCTCACTGAACAACCAGTTGTTCTGCACAGCAGCCACCGCTATTTTATTGTGATCGACATCTAATAGACGTTCAAAATAGACCAGCACCCAACAGCCCAAGACTTAATCTCCTGGAGCCCTGGGATTGTATGTTCAATCTATAGTGATTAATGAATGTTTTTGGCTCCTCACAGATGGCCAACTTGCAAATGTCATGGATCAAACCCCTGTGCCTCGGCCAAAGAGGCGGGCTTAGACCTACTCGATCGATGCTGGATCCTTGTAATTGAAGGCATCACATCCAGCGAATAGGCCTTGGCACGGGTTTCTCTTACCCACCTGCTAATGATTTGTACAGTAGCATTCCTGCCCGGACTACAACCCACAAATATCACAAAAAAGACTGTCAAAATGCCATACAACTGCAGACCTGTCAAGGTAAGTAAACACAGCCCATCTTACATCCCAGTGGTGCCACACCACTGTGAAGGATTGCCATCTGTCAAGGGTGTAGAAGCCCTGGCTTTTTTAATATTTATTAAATATAAAATGATGGAGTTAATTCTCTCTCACAGAGAGTGGTCTGCTGCTCATATTCCCTTCTCCACAAATCCCCTGCCAAAAGCATAGTGAACACCTGTGCTCTACTGAATCAGCATGCTGAACTTCGGTGCCTGCTTCCCTGTGGCATAGAACAGGTTCGGTGAGCACAGTTGCATCCTGACAGCTGCACCTACAGCCAAGTCATTGCAGTGCAAGGGCAGCATTCAAGATATGCACCCCTGTTCCCATAAATCCCATAACTATGAGAGTTGCCATGCTGTTGTCAGTTTTGTACTTTCAATATAAACCATACCTGGGTTAGGGTATGGTGGCTAGCATCTCTCATACTTATTACAGCCACATCCATTTGATATTAATCCTGTACCAGCCCTGTGAGCCCAGCTCAGATGTGGAAGGTTTATGTGTATTCTGGTCAGACAACCTGGTCCTGCCAAGTGAGCTCAAGGCATAACTCAAACTACCAACCTGCATAGAGATACAGGCAATATGGGTAAACTGGTGTTTGTAGCAGTGCCCAAAAACCATCAAATTGCACACCCAATGGGCCCCAATCCTATGGAAAGATGTCAAGGCGGGGGTTTGATTTGTATGCTTATCTTAACTGAGGGAGATTGAAAACTACATAAGAAGTCTCAATGTGATTTATTAGCAAATTGAGAGCCCAGCTGTGAGTCCCTTAATTCTTTCCAACCTGTGGACCGGGCAGTCCCACTTAGCGATAGTGGGCATTTTAATATTCCGGTGGTCAGTCATAATTTCGAAAAAATAATGTCGAATGACAAAAAAGTAGAAAAAAAATGTTGAAAAAAAAATGTCGAATTCCTTTTTTTTAAAATTATATATTTATTTTGGGTTCCGGGAGTAAAATAAATGGGTAAAAAAAAAAAGGGTGGTGGGGAGGGGGGAACCCCCACATTTCGATAAAAAAACGTATTGAAAAAAAAATGCAACATTTTTATTTTTGACTTGTTTTTTCGAAATAATGACTTTCGACATTATTGTTTTCGAAATTATCACTATAAACCAAATATTCCTTCTTTCATACCCCTTTTGGTACGTGTCTGTAATGTTCATGTGCAAATTCAAGGCATGGCAAGAGGGAGGGATCAATAATGTTTCAAATGTGTTAAATGGTAGCAGTCAAAATTCTATTTGTAGAAGCGCAAAAGTTACATTTAATGCTATATCTGCTCCTGTAAGTAGCTTTAATTTATCTGCATGTGTTAGTTGTGGAGCGGAGAGTGAGGATTATGAAAATAAATATTTGAGGAACGTGGAATCTAATCAGCTGTTTTGCGGGAGTGGCCTAAAAGGCGGATTGGGAATTGATAAGGATCCACTGGAAACCTCTGCAATTGGGCAGTCTAGATTGAATGAAAAGGATCATTCTGGGCAGTCTAGATTGAATGAAAAGGATCATTCTCTCCCTTTCCTAATCTTGGAATATATTTTGGATTCTAGAAATAATGGTTGGTTGACACTGTATCGCTCACATATTTTGGCGTTTTTCAATGAAATTCCAAGAATGAGGTTAATTACCACTAACAATATAACTATGGTGGAATTCTTTGATGAGCAAATGAATGACATTGTGGTAATTAAGTTCCTATCTATAGCGTATATGCCATGTTGTTGGAGGAAGCTGAGTCACTCCTTGCTTTAGGTTTTGATCTTCTGCACAATTTTATGAAATCTGGGATGAAGGCTATGTCAAAAGGGCCACAAGAGCAAATGTATTGGGTAAAAAGGGTGCTTCATGTATCAGTATTAATTTGAAAATGGTGCAACCAATAGGAGCGTAAATGAAAAAGGTATGTTTTTTACTACGTAGCAAGAAGTCCCTTGAGTGCAAGAGGATTTCTTCTTGGCTCCAGGCCCTATTATCTAAGACCAATGAGCAGCCGTGCACTAGCAGATGTGGTCTTTCACGAGTTACCTGTCCCCATGACTGTTGATTTGTCTATGGTTTCCTGGAATATCAGAGGATTTGGTAAATGTATAAGAGATGCTAATATTCTCCCACTACTTCGATCTCACGCTAGTGGATATCCAACTCAGCCATTCATCAAACTGTAAACATATTCTAACCATCAATGCATATTTGCATCCTACGCATTCTCTATTAAGGGATTTATTTGCAGATCATTAGCAATATATTGGAGGATTATAAGATTAGGATGCCTGATGGGGAAGTTGCTATGGTTGGTGTTTGGAATTCATTTTGATTATAACTTGAATTTTGTTTGCCCAGTGTCATTAAGTGAGATTCCGAGTATAGATACATGTGCAGAGTGGGGGCTTCATAGTGTAAACTGGCAGGTGTAGGGTGACATTGCTAGTATTCCTGGATAGATTACGATGCATTATCAGATCATTTATTCTGTTTATGTAATAGACTTGAAATTAAGGAAAATGAAGATAGCGATCATTCAACGCTAATAGCATATTTTAGCTTAACCTGAAGTCTTCCTCACAATTTGTCTGCACAAGCATTTCAATAGACTGGAAATAAAATCGAATTTATTGGACCCCAAGGTGCCTCGAGCAATTTAGAAATGAGATGATACATTTTTGGCACACGTCTACTTTGAGTATTAAGTTAGCACTACTATTGGTGGAGGCATTTCCTTCTTTTATTATTGGGAAAATCACAGAATTATGCAGTAAGTCAAAGGCTGATATACGTTCTGGACATCCCCATGAGTATAAACGCAAAGTTCAAATATGCAAAAATAGGAATGAAGTCAGTCTGCTATTCAAAACTGTGCACAAGTACTCTAGCTTCAGAATTAACAATTGTTTGTTTGTTTATTGATTTATATAGTGTGCCTAACGCTAGGGTATCTGGGTGCTTTTGCAAGAGTTACAAAGTGGCATCAACAAAAGTTACAGGCAATACATACAATATACTGTACTGAAAGATGCAGGAAACCCTACACTCTGGACCCGGGTGTTAACATATAAGTGTGCACTGAAGAAATGTCCAGAGGACTCTATTCAATTATTATATATCAAAAACATTTATTTCACTTGATACAGATTTTGTTTTACATAAATGAATAAATTATGTATACATCACCACTCTAAATCGCATTGGGGTTGCAGGAAAAACAAAATTTAAAACATTGCATAAGACCCAACTCTTAACTACAATGACCAATTCAATCATTCATCAACATACATTCGCATACATACGTGTGCATCCAACAATAGATGCACAAAAGCTTGTTTAATATGTGGATAAAAGCTACTTCAAATAACAACATGAAAAAAATGTGATTAAAGAGTTAAGAACATTTCATCAAAGATTTAAGAACATTTCATCAAAAGTTGGAATGGATCTGGATAATAATGATAACATTTCATTTGATCACATCTCCAACAATCTTCGGTTTCCGACCGGTTTCGATGTGTTGGAATTATTTATTCCACGTCTTCATCAGGGAATCCTAAATAGTGTACTGAAAAAAATGTACACATATTGACATTAATACACATAACTACATGCATAAAAACAATGTGTTGCTAAAATCATCTACAGCTACTAAATTGTGCTCAACTTATCAAAACATGTGATAAAATAAAATGCACTTGTCACATGCTTGGGTATGCTGAGTAATATTAATACTGTGTCCCACGTTTCTAAGTGCCTGTGGGTGTGTAAAACCAAAGAATTCCGTGGTCTAGGGAAGGGAGGGGCCCCCACCAAGAAGGCCCGTTTGACACTTCACCATTAGTAGGGAGGCTGAACATCA
The DNA here is from genome assembly GCF_040938575.1 of Ambystoma mexicanum. NCBI lineage: Eukaryota > Metazoa > Chordata > Amphibia > Caudata > Ambystomatidae > Ambystoma > Ambystoma mexicanum. The sequence goes on from NC_090930.1 coordinate 330,541,790, forward strand.
TAAGCACATTCTAGTATGAGGAAAAGGAGACAAAACTGTCCCGAAAGGCCAGCTGATGGTTCCAAAAACACAGACAAAAATGTGCCTGCAATAAGGTTCCTGTGGTGGTAGCACAGGACTCTACAATGGAACAGAATGAAACAAATCACTATCATAAAATGCCTAATGTTCAACTACTTCACGAACAATATTGTTCCCTTCTATTCTACCCTCACAAATTAATAGTGATCATTAAGCGCTGCCCATTTAATGATCCCGCAGCCAATGTTTTCATAAATATGGAGCATAAGTTGTCTGTGACTGCGAAGGAACCTGCCTGATAGCAATGATAACGCTGGAATATTACTATGCCGATCTAAACTGCCCAATCGGTTTACACAGGTGACCCACCTGTGCTATGTATAATCAGGCTGAGTGCCGTTCTAAAGGCAACACGGTGGAAGAGAATTACGTAGACTAAATAATTCCAACATGTCGAAACCGGCCAGAAATCGAAGTTTGTTGGAGATGTGATCAAATGAAATATTATTATTATCCAGATCCATTCCAGCTTTTGATGAAATGTTCTTAAAACTTTTATCACATTTTTTTCATGTTGTCATTTGAAGTAGCTTTTTTCCACTTTTTAAACAAACTTTTGTGTATGAATTGTTGGATGTACATGTATGTATGAGAATGTATGTTGATGAATGATTGAATTGTTCATTGTAGTTAAGAGTTGGGTATTCTGCAATGTTTTAAATTTTGTTTTTCCTGCAACCCCAATGTGATTTAGAGTGGTGATATATAAATGATGTATTCATTTATGTAAAAAAAATCTGTATCAAGTGAAATACATATTTTTGATACATATAATTGAAGAGTCCTCTCGACATTTCTTCAGTGCACAAATAAATACAATATATACAGGATAAAGAGAGGCTAATACAGTACAAAGGCTACAACAAGTTATGACATGGCGTAAACAAAGCTATAGGCAAAACATAAAATATGTCCATGACAAACCACGTCTAATACAATAGAAAAGACTAACACATTTATGTATTAATGACTGTAGTTGGACACAAGAGAACATTTTTGAAGCAATGTGCAATGAATGAGAATCAGACCTAGTCATATCATTGGTCCTTCTCAGCCAGCCAATTTATAGTATTTCTCCTAATGTTAGGGAAGGAATGGTCGGTTCTTATAGAGAGTGGGAGTGTGTTCCAAAGCTGAGCTGCCATAACCGGGAAACTACTCCACCCTGATTTTTTTAGTTTGTACCTGGGCACTAACAGGCAGGATGAGTTAGCCAATATGGTAGTTTGTGATTCTGATTTTAAGGTACTTTTCTCAGTAAGGTATAGTGGGGCGGTGTTGTCGAGGCATTTGTGGGTTAAGGACACTGTTTTAAACTTGATTTTGTCAATAATGGAATGCCATTTGTGCTGTCTCCTCGTCTCAGAGATATGTTCTCTGCTCGATATACTCACAGCGAATCTAAGTGCATTGTTTTGAAGAATTTGGAGGTTATTGACAACATACTTACTTGCACCTAAGTATAGTGCGTTGCAATAATCCAATTTTGATAGAATGAGGGCTTGTATAAGACAGCTCTCATTGGAAAGAAAGGGTTTGCAGGCCCAAATCAATTTGCAAGTATATGCTGTAGCTGAGGCCGTGGAATTGACTTTTTTACGTAGGTTAAGAGCTGAGTCTAGGTAGAAGCCTAGCGTTTTTACCTATTTTACTACTTTAATGTTGTTCCCGTCAATGTTGAAAGAATCATAGTTGTTAATGAGTTTGATAAGGTTAGCTGAGGAAACTAGAATCAGGAAATCAGTTTTATCCTCATTCAGGCAGAGGCCATGAGAGGCCATCCATGCCTGGATGATTAGATACATTTTATTCACTAAGGCCAGGTCTGTATCATAGTTTCCGGTGAGGGGTATGAGGATCTGGGTGTCATCTGTATAATTAGTGTAGGTGACACTCAGATGATCAAGGTCATCAAACAGAGGCTTCGTGAAAATGTTATACATAATCAGTGAAACACAGGAGCCTCGAGGTACTCCACATGTTTTTGGGATAGGGTCAGCTGCTGCTGAGGGAGAGAAGACTCTCCTATTGTTTAGAAATGACTGGATCCATGCTATTGCGTCCTGGGAGAAATGGGCTGCTGAGGCGAGGTGATTGCTTAACACTTTGTGGTCCACCAAATCAAAGGTGGCAGACAGGTCCAAGAGTAGTAGCAGTGCAGTTTTCCCCTTATCTTTTTCATCAATCTGGGTCTTTAGATCAACCCGTGCCGTTTCGGTGCTGTGTTGTGGTCTAAAGCCAGATTTACAAGTACCTAGGAGATGATTAGTTTCAAGGTATTCCTGGATCTGAAGGTATGCTACCTTGTCTAGTATCTTTGTAGGAACGAGACGGTTGTGATCAGCTTTTAATTGGTGGGGATAGTGGGGTCTAGAGATTGTTTTTTTAGTAGGGGTAGGACCCATGACTCCTTTAGGTTGCTAGGGACAGTACCTGATGAGAAGGAGGCATTGATTAGTTTTGAGATAAAAGGCACCAGGTCTCTGGAGGCATCTTTAATTATCTGAGCAGGGCAGCTGTCTCCTTGGCACCTTGAAGGTTTGAGAGAAGCAATAATTGTATCTACCTCGAGAATAGAGACTTTGGAGAATTCAAATCGGTGTGGAGGTTTAGAGGGATGCCCTTAGGCTATATGGTGAGTGTCTATATTAGGCAAGTTAGCTCTTTTGTCCGCTAATTTGTTTTGGAGAGTGGCTATCTTACCAGATAGGGCATTCTGGATGTTGGTGCACCAAAGTTTATCCTTTAGGCAAGTGTCTGACGGGAGGATAGGGGCTTCCATCTCTCTAAGCATTGCAAAGAGTTCTTTGCTGCTAGAACTAACTTTGTTAATCGTATTGTTGTAGGTCTCACATTTGGTGAGTAATATCTCTTTTTTATATTTGGCTGAGATGTTCAGCAGGTTGGTTTTATTCTCTGCAGAAGGCAGGTGTTTCCAAAGGACTTCCAATTTCCTTTTTTCACCGCGAAAGGCTTTTAGTTGATGTGTGAACCAAGAGTTCAGGTGAGCTCTGGGTTTACCTTAAGACATTTTAAGCGGGGCAATGATGGCAAGGGCTTTAGTCATCTTAGAGTTGTAGATATCTACTAGTGTGTGTGGATCCGCAGTGACCAACAATAAATTGAGGATAGGGATTACTTGTGGTAAAATGGTGTCCACAGTGATGTTTCATTTGTTCCTCGTGAGGAGAGGAGGTAGAGTAGGGTTGATCTTGGTTGAGGGGATATTGGCTGAGAGAGTGAAGGAGAGTAGGTAGTGATCTGTCCAAGATTGAGGTGCAATAGATGTTATTACAGTTTCGCAGTTAAGATCAGCTACCCAATCTAAAGTTCTACCTTTATCTGGGTGGGCTGAGTAACCCTTTGGGTGATGCCCATTTCAGTCCAGGCATTAGACACTGCTAGTGCTTGCTGGTCATTAGGGTCGTTGAGACTTGGGTTAAAATCTCGTAGCAATAATTATATTTGTGAGGTGTTGTCTGAAAATATTGACATAATATCTTCTTCGAAGGCGTTGATAAGCCCAGGAGGTCTATAGATTCTGTGAACAGTTAAGGTGCAGGAGTTATAGATGGGTATTTTCGCAGTGAGTAGTTCGCAGGACGTGATGGTTGGTGAAAGGGCTGCTTTCAGGTTTAAGTCGGACTTAGCAATGATGGCAATGCCACCACTTTTGGCGTGTGCTCTGTCAGCTCTTATGATAGAGTAATTGTCTGGTACTGCAAGTAAGATGGATGGACCTGTGGCCGCATGTAACCATGACTATGTTATAGCTAGGAAGTCAAGGTTTTCTGCAGTGATCAGGTTGGCAATGTCTGTAGCATGCACTGCCATTGATGTGGCATTGATTAAAGCCCCTTTGATGGTATGTGTATTCGTATTAGTGAGATTCGAGCTAGGTTTTCTCTGTTTCAGCCTCAGTTTAGAGCTATCAGAGGTTTTGGACCTATGGTTGCTACGTGCATCTCTGTTTGTGTCCGTAGATTTGGTGCAAAAGATACCCCTAGGAGATGGTAGATTAACTTTATCTGAGGTATTGATCACAGGCTCATAATGTTTGAGTAATCTAGAGCTGAGTCTGAAATTTCTAATTCCAGTAGGGCAAGGTTTGTTAGGTCGAATTTTTGTGGGAGGGCAGTTAAGACATTGATTAGCAGTTAGCGAGGGGTCAGGGCCTCTACAACAACTGTGATCCAAGTAAGAAGACTTCTTGTCCAGTTTCAGCTTAGGTAGGGACTTAGTAGGCCTTATGGTTTTATGGTTACATACTGGCAGCCATTCTTAAGTGAAGGCAAAAAAGTTGTTGGTTTGATCCCAGGTATGGGAAGGGGAGGGTTAGGTCTAGTTAGATACTGAGTGTCAGTGTAAGTGGAGTGTGCCGCTTTAGCCTATTGGCTACAGCCAGAGGGGAGGACAGCATTGTTAACAATAGAACAATGGAGGCATACATAATACAGGTAGAAAGTTGCTGTGACTGTCTGGGGCGGAGTGAGTCTAGTAAGGTAATCGGCAAGGAATATAAGAGAAGAGGTACAGTATGTGCACTGGCTGAGCATTTAGGCAACGTAGAGCTGATACCTTAATGATGTCACGGGCATCCTAGACAGTTACAGTGTAGGCATATAGAGTGGCTGTACCCATAAAATTTGGCATGAGGGTAATGATTTTAAGCTAACGTGGACATGCTAGACAGCAATAATATAAACGCACAATGCGGCCAGCAGCATATAAATCAGAATGAGGTTAATGCATAAGTGATATCATAGGCATACAGTCACAATCAGAAAACCTAGAGTGGCCATAAAACGTACAGGCAACATGCAGCTAGTACCTAATTGCTATCATGGGAGAACTAGGCAGTATCAGAATAAGAACTGGGTGCTGCTGTGAACTTGAGAGACAGGGCCTCATTATCAAGGAGAGGCAAGAAGGCACACTCAGCTGTAAAGTTGTGATACACAATATAAAGTGTATTAACATTGGAGTCATCTCCTTGTAGGGCAGGTAGATAAAAGGTCAAATACAACACACTCAGGCGTAGCAATGTAGAACAGCAATGAACTATTGATCATGCAAGTCGGAACCTCAGTAGGCAGGTAGATATGGGACATTCAGTGGTACATCTGTGGTTAAGCACGATACCATCGGTAAAGTTAGCCTTTCAAGGCATGTGATAACGTTGGCATGCTGGGGCGTGGCAAAGTGATACATGTGAAAAGGGTAGTACACCAAAGAAGAAGCAGCATCCCGGGCACACGGTATACAGTGTCACAATCAGGTGTAGCAACGAGAATCACAGTACAGCATTTGATCATGGAAGTTCAGACCCTGCTAGGCCGGTGGATATGAGTATTTGACAATGAATCAGAGATGCTCACCATTCCGTATGTAACAGTATAGGAATTATTCATTTGTTGTAGGATTTGTGGCAAAGTGTAGCACAATTGAAGAATGTATCTTACCCTATTGCTAATAGGCAGGTGGTGTGACGAACAGCGTGACTTGCCCCTCGGCACCGTCAGGCCGCGACAGTTAGTGACAGACGACGGCCTTATGTAGTAGGCCTTAGGAGGATAGGCCGGCTAATGCCATCCGGTCGAGTGGTGCTGGGTAAATATATGCAATCAGCCAATCTGTGCTGAGAAGGTTGCCTAGCAACCTGTACAAAAAGTCACGGCTGCCATTTTAGATTAATTCCTTGTGTAATCAGACGAGGAGAGAGAAAAGTAGGCTAACACAAAGTCGTGCGTGGCTGCCCAGGGCCCAATTATGAGACCAAGATCCATCAAGGGGTTACTGATGTATCAATCTTACTCCAAAGGCTGAGTCAAAGGCCGGGGTGATGCTGGGCACGAAGATGCAGTCGCGCTTTTCCTGAAGCCGACGCGGGTGCTGGGGAGAGGGCTTCCTGCCCTTCCTAGGGTGCTGCTGCTGCGGTCGTGTTCTGTTAATATTAAGAAGGAGAAAAAAAGTTATAAAAACTGGCTAACGGCTCACAGATATTTACTTGCACAAAGGGATGGAGAGTGTATGTTAAGGGCCATGATAGAACGTAATGGGAAGAACTTCTGGTCCTTAGTACAGATTAGGGCAATTCATAGCATGGAAACCCTATCGAACTCGATTCCTGAACACCTTTCGATCGAGCACTTTAACACACTTTATAGAAATTCCCTTGAGGCTCAGTTTGATTGTAGCCTTGATGGCTCCTGGTGTTTGAATATCACAGTGGGGCAAATTCAAAAACGTATTGTTACTTCCTCAAATTTGCGTGCTACTGGGCCTAATGGCTTGTGCACCGCATGCCTCAGCTTGCAGGACATTTTCGACCGATGCTCAATGAGCACCGCAAGAACCAAAGCTGCTACCGCAACAACAGTGTTCACCCTTTTTCTTCACCGATTCTCGACCACCCGTGGCTCCTGCCTTAAAGGGAGTGCACTCAAGAAGGGCCCCTCGACAACTTACCAAAGGACTCTACGAAACCAGGTACTTTGGGGTTGTAGAACATTTAGAAGGAATCAAGACTATATTAAGCATAATTGGACTGGGCTTGTCAATACGCTTTATTTACAGGTTGCCGAGGTGGGGGGATCCTCACCCAGAACTGTCTCTAGGTAGACAGGGGCCTGTTCCGTCATTGCTTGGTTTAACTTGCATTCTTTCTCTGGTCTATCGTTGATTCATCTTACAATCTGATACATATGCTATTGTGGGACTGTTAGCTGTGGTCGCATTCTAAAGGAATCAGTAGTTAAGAGTGGTACCACGTAGACATGTATATATTTTCATTTTTTTATTTTTTTATTATTGTATTGTTTTGGTTGAAATCAATCAACCTTTCAAAAGGAAAAAGAAAAATAATTCATATCACAACATTAAAAAAGAATTAATAAACAAACATGTCACTATTATCATAATTAACACTAAAAGTAACTTAAAATTGCAAGTTTAGGACTTTTAAAATGCCACAAGTCATTCTTGGGAGAGATTTGAGCCTCTCTAGTTATGACAAAAGGACAAAATCGTTTTCACATTTCATGTCACACAATACCCTTAACAGTGCAGAGTATTATTATCATCACTGTGTGACAACATTTTTTCCAAACCGAAGTTAATACAACAAAGATTCTGCCATATTGGACAAAAATTTAAAAGTGCTTTTTGAAAAGAAAAAAGATAACACATAAAATTTGTTTCAAGTTGTGAACACTAAGTATCATGCATAGTACACTTAGACCTAGCTTTGCAGTCTGAAGTATAGATGAGTTATTACAACAAATTATTCAATCAGCACTTTCTCGGTATCCAATTTCAAACTTTCAAGAAAGGTAACAGTAGCATTTTGAATCGGCAAATAGGAGGAATTCAATATTATTGACCAACATTTACCACGTTCCAAGGAGCCTAAATACCGGCAGTGTCTTCCAAAATGCTTAATCCTTAGCAATGATAGAGCCATGCATTGGGTAACTAAATGCTCTAATGTCTCAGATTGTGAGGTTAAATTACAATAGCGACAAACATTTTCTGAGTCTGGTATCAACTTGCGTCTCCACAAAATTGCTTTGGTAGGCCAAATATTGAAACGTAAGCGTAATATTGCAGTATGAATTTTCGTGGCTGGAGCCCTAATCAGATACATTGGGAGAGTTTGCATTTTTTTTGCAGGAAATCGAATGTGATCTCCTTCGATATATTTTAAGCATGCATCATATGTTTTAATCCAATCATTTTCACAAATCTGTTGTTTAGCTTTATTAGGATCGTTGATCAGAATGTCAAGGGAAATGTTTGCTGAACCAAGCGCAGAAAATGCAAAGTTAACCCATGACTCAAAAAATGTTTAATATCTTCTAAACATAATACTCTCTTAAAAGATCTTGCTGAATTTATGTTGAATATTAAACAATCTTTTTTTGAGTCATGGGTTAACTTTGCATTTTCTGCGCTTGGTTCAGCAAACATTTCCCTTGACATTCTGATCAACGATCCTAATAAAGCTAAACAACAGATTTGTGAAAATGATTGGATTAAAACATATGAATGCATCACCTCCTGAGAGCTAAGCCTTGATTGCTCGTCCATTACTACCAACAATAATAGAGAATCTTGACTCGGGTGCTCTGTGCCTCCCCTTGCCTTATAGAGAGCAGGGGTACACATGCCCCCCGCCGGTGATTTACACTGATGGCAGCGGTGGGATTTAAAAAAAAAGAAAAATCAGTGTGTAACCTTGCCACTTAAAACATTTCTGAGGTTTAGTTGTGTACTAGATAACTACATTACAAGAAATGGAATATATTGCAAATGGTACATTGACTCAGATGAGCTTAGAGGCTCTCCAGAGTGCCTGTGAAGACGGGAGTTAGACTTTGAGGATAAGTCTAGGGCTGAGCTGATAGCTGCCCTGGTGGACTACCAGACTGGTTGTGAAGCTCTTGATGAAGGGGGAGATGCAACCATTGAGGCCCCTGTCCCTGGGGCTGTTGTTGAATCTGATTCTGGGAACACCACCATCCCTGCTGTCTCTGTTCTGACCTCCAGCAATGTTTCTTCAGGGAATTCCTTGGAACTTGAATTATTGAGGAAGGATGAAATTGGCCTCTGAATATAAAACATTTGAAATAGAAGCTGAGCTTAAGAAAGAGTAGTTGGCACAGCAAGTGATCCTTAAAGGCAGGGATCTGGAACTAAAGGATAGGAATCTTGAGCTTAAGAACAAGGACACTGAATGTCAGCGAATCCAGCTAGAGAAATCTAGAATGGAGACTTCAGCGAAACCAGTTGAGAGTGTCAGGGCCCCAGCCACCAAGTTTATGAAAGATTTGGCTGGTGTGTATGCAGAGGGTTCTGATATCCTCCAATGGATTGAAGCATTTGAAATGGCTTGTAGAATCCATGATGTTGATAAAAGAGATTGGGCTATGGGTTTGTTAAGCAGAATGCCTCAAACTGGATATGACTGTATTCTGAAACTGAGTGTGGAAGAAAGGGGTCAGTATGAGTGCATGAAGTCTGCTTTGATTGTCAAGTTTGGTAAAACAACTACCCAGTACCTTAAAAGGTTCAGGGAATTTAAGAAAAGAGAGAATGTGTCTTGGGTTCACTGGGTGAGTGCTGCACATATGAACGTGATGGGGGTGGATTGATGGTGAAAACATTTGTTGAATTGTCCCACCTTTTGTTTTTGAGCATTTTTCTGAAGACTGTTCACCAGAGCTGCGTCAGTATGTTGCTGACCAGAATAGTTTAGATCCCTTTAAGCTGGCCAGGCTGGCTGACAAGTGGGTCTCCCACCGGGTGTCCCCTAAGGACTCCAGTAGGAAGGACAAGGACAAAGAAAAGGGGACCTCTCAGAAGGCTGAGGAGTCCCAGAAGCAATCGCAGTCGAGTAAACCAAAATATTCCTCCTAAGACCCAAAATTCCAGTGAGGATGAGTCCTATGTGGGTGGGAGTAAGAGTAGTGGTCCACCTGCTGCAAAGCAGTCTCCCAGTGCTTCCAGTAGTGTACCCCATATTCCTGGTACTTGCTGGGACTGTGGGGCTTTGGACCACAAGAAGGGTGACCCCAAGTGTAAAGGTAAGGCACTTGGAGTCCAGGCTGTCAGCCTGACCTACCCTTACTCCATGTCTGAGGTAGAGGCCACTGTCCCTCTTCTACAGGAATCACATTCATTGCTCCTGTAGAGATTGCCCTAGTGTCCCTTGGGGCCTACGACCAGTACGCGGAAGTACTGGTGACAATCCCACAAAACACATGTAGGTTTTTGAGAAGTGTCCTCTTGAGTGGCCAGCCTTCTACTGGCTTGAGAGACACTGGAATAAGCATGACAGTGGTGGACAGGACCCTGCTCAAGCCAGAGGACTATCTAGGCGCTCCTCTGAGAACCACCAGGTTAGCTGGTGGGCCTCCCAAATTATTGCCTATAGCCTTAGTCGACATTTCGATTGGAGAATAGACAGCAAAGCTTCCTGTCCTTGCTCAGGACAACTTGCCTGCTAACATTTTGTTAGGCAATGATTTAGTGGAAATGGGGATGATCACGGATGGTCTACCCATGGCTGCTGAGGCGGTCACCCGATCACAGGTCACAACGGATCCGGCTGTGAGTCCGGTACTCTCGCTGATGGGGAAACCCAAGGCACGAAGATGGAAGAGTAAGAAGGCCACCTCTGCAAAGGGGCCCCTTCTCTTCCTGCTGCTTCAGCAGCACCCACTGGGATTCATGCTCTGGATGGGCTAGGTCCAGTGGTAAATCCAAACTCAACTCCTGAGGGAGACGAGGCCGAAGACCCTCCTGCAGCAGAGGTGCTTAACCCAGAGGACCACCCCGACCTTCAATGCCTGTTGGCTGAAGGGGGACCCTCCTGGGCAGACTTCTGGAAGGGTCAGAGAGAGTGCCATTCGCTCAAGGGACTGAGGAAACAGGCCCTGTCCCAGGCACAGGTAGAAGTGCCTGGGACATTCTGGATATATTGGTAGGGTGAACTCCTTGTCAGTGAGCCCACTAAGTCTGAACCTGGTGCCGTCAAGAGGTTGGTGGTACCCCAGGTTTACACGCCCTTCCTACTGCACATCGGTGAATTAGGTGCCCTTGGCTGGTCATCTTAGTACCAAGAGGACTAAGAAGAGGCTCTATGCCCATTTCTACTGGCCCGGATGGGAGAAGAAGTGGAGTCCCACTGCAGGACCTGCCCAACTTGTCAGTTGTCTGGCATGACTGGAGGCAGTGTCATTGCCCCACTGCAGCCATTTCCAGTGGTTGGCACACCATTTGAGAGGGTGGGCATCGACATTGTCAGTCCCCATGACCCTCCCACTTCAGGTGGACATCGGTTCATCCTGGTCTTGGTTGAACATGCCACCAGGTACCCTGAGGCGATACTCCTTTGGACTGTTACTGCCAAGGTGGTTGCCAGGGTGCTTCTGGGCATTTTTACCAGGGTTGGATTCCCTAAGGAGGTTGTCTCTGACAGAGGATCCAATTTCATGTCGAGTTACTTGAAAACCATGTGGAAAGAGTGCCATGTAACCTACAAGTTCTCCACCTCTTACCATCCCCAGAACAATGGTCTGGTTGAGAGATTTAACAAAACTCCAGCGACCGAGGAGAATCCACTGGTGGGTTTCCCGCCACCCGAAGACCACAAAGATGCAGACGACCCGACGCCCTTTGCTGGGCCAAAGTTCTTCATTACCTCTCTGCGGCAACTAACACTCATCATCGAGGTGCACCGATCGTCAACGAGCACCGCAAGAACCGAAGCTGCTGCTGCAACTACAGTGTTCACCCTTTTTCTTCACCAACTCTCGACGACCCGTGGCTCCTGCCTTAAAGGGAGTGCACTCAAGAAGGGCCCATCGATGACTCACCGAATGACTCTAAGAACCCAGGTATTTTGGGGTCATAGAACTTTTAGAAGGAATCGAGACTATATTAAGCATAATTGAACTGGACTTGTCAATACGCTTTATTTACAGGTTGCCCAGGTGGAGGGGGGATCCTCGCCCAGATCTCTCTCTAGGTAGAAAGGGGACTGTTTTGCCATTGCTTGATTTAACTTGCATTCTTTCTGTGGTCTACCGTTGATTCATCTTACAATCTGATTTATATGCTATTGTGGGGCTGTTAGCCGTGGTAGCATTTTAAAGGAATCGATAGTTAAGAGTGGTACCACGTAGACCTGTATATATTTGCCTTTATAGTATTGCCAGAGTACAAAGTGTGTTATCGTGATTGTGTATATATCCTTGAACCTTATTTATATAAAGACTTTGTTTTCACTAACATAGTCTGTGGACATTCCTTTGTGGGTGCTTGGGGACTACACTGTTCTTAAGAACCAGCCTGCATCACCTCCTGAGAACTAAGCCTTGATTGCTCGTCCATTGCTACCAACAATAGAGAATCTTGTCTGGGGTGCTCAGTGCCTCTCCTCTGCCATATAGAGAGCAGGAGTACAGACGCCCACCTCTGGTGCTTTACAGAGGCGGATACAAAGTTGTAATGTTTTCAACATCAGACATCTTTTGTAACCTAAAGGCATTGGATAAAGGCCTTTCTGTCCCTATCCTAAAGAGTGTTTTGTAAGTGATTTCAACCCGGCACTTCACCTAAGTCAATGCCTATCATTGGATGCACAATTGAAACCCTTAATTATATATTTTTGTCTATAAGTTCTTTTATTTCTGAATGATGTACCCTTATATCACGCCTCTCTCTCTGAATCCCCCCCGGTCTCACTGAACCAGAAAGCAGGCTGTTTTGCAAACTTAAAAGATTTATTTTATGGATTTCACAATATATATATCACACTATTTAATATTTATACAAAGATCACCAATGGGGTGATGTCACAACAACTCTCTTTAATCACATGGAGTAATCATAGGAAAAATAATGGAGCTTAGAATAAAACTTTGTGTGGGTTCAGTCAAATGCAATGTCACTGTTTCCCCCTGCACACTACTCAATTCCCCCCAATATGCAGTATAAAGAGATGGAAGGTGAGAAAACAGGTTTCAGGAATACACACTCAACAAATACAGTTTCAATCCCAATTTCCCCCAGCAAACTCAGAGAGAAACAGGAATGATTGCAAATGGTTCAAATGCTTTTGAATGTGGCTTTGAATGAATGGTTAAAAACACTGAAAAATGGATTTAATTCACTAAATTGGATTCAAAACTAGTGAGAGCCGCTTTGTATGGTTTCAGATAAACACTAGCAATGATTATTGAGTCACTAGCAGATTGAACACTTAATTCTGAGGTCGGATGCAAAGAACAGCTGTTTTACACATGCTGAAATTGAGCCAAACGAAAAACTTGCGGCAAACTTTTCTGCATGCCAGAAGCACGATTGCGGAAGAACTAGAAGGAGTTGGAATACGGTTTGGGATTTGGAAAGCTGAGGATGTTAGTTTCAATTTGACACTTACATGTCGTTTCTAGCATACACGGTACGGAAGTTATGAAGGTTTTAGTAGAAGTCGTTTTTTTTCAGAAAGAGTCCAAATTTGCTAAAGAAAGATGCACTTTTGAACCATACAAACAAGATTTCTTTACTCTAGGGAGTCTATGAAGCCACAAGCTACATGACAGCACAGCCATAAACCCACCGATGCCTCTGGATGGTTTCTACCTGCCGAGACGCTTGTCTTTCTTCAGCAAATATATTAGCGCAAAGATGATTTTAACACTACTATTATCAAAGGACTATAGGGATGAGAGAAAGATTCAGGTAAGAGAAAATATTTTCTACAAGACAGTTCTGGATAGAATAGAATGGGTTTGGATATGATTACTTATTGATAAGATATTTGCTAGCGACAATCCTATGCTAAGGATACTCACTGCCACTGTTTATAATGGACCCATCAGGGATCTGGTCAAAGATTTCTGGACTGGAATTCTGCTCGCCCACCAGACGGAATTCAGGGCACTCGGGTTCTGCACTCAGCACGGCACTGTGGACACTGCACGGCACTCTGGACTGGATCTGATGGGTTGGTTCTGGTTCGCAGCTATCTGGTTACAGCTCCGCTCTACTGGTTTGGATCTCTGGATTCTAGCAAGAATTCTTATCAAGAAAGCAGAAACAGCACAGCCAGGCTGTTCTTTTTGGTTTGTTTCCCCATGGAGGTCTGGGGTAAAATCTGGTTTCAGCATTTTAAAAGGCCAAGCTGAGAAGGGTTCAGGTTTGGAAATGGGCCTTTCTGCTTTCAAAGTTTTGGAGTCTTGGATATGGATTTCTCTTGCAAAGTGCTCCGCCAAAAATCAGTTGATGGGTGAATGTGTGTGTGTATCTAGGTCCTAAGCTGTCTCTATTTATGTATTCCCTAAGGGGTGGGTAGGCTGAATTATACTAGGCATACCCTCTAGGAATCCTATTGGTTAGGGTCTGTCCTCTCCCCTTATTTGAGAAGGAAATCTGGTGTCATAATGATGCTGTATTTTACAATCCGAGGAGAACCTCCCCTTTGTTTCAGCACAGTAAATCGATTTTTCATATAAAGCATATTTACAATATTACCAACTTGGTAGCAATAACATATTTACATCACAGATTTAGTGGCGCAAGTATTCATCCGAGTCCCATCTCGGTGAGAGCTTCGGTTCAGATTTGACAGTTTTTTGCGCTTTTGATTGGGTACCCAATGTCAGATTTGTCCGCATTTTTATACATATATGCGCATGACATCTGGGCATAATCCTGTGAAGTTTCATATTTCTAGCATCATCACAATTGCTACAAAACCACAATTTCTATAGTCATGTCCTTGAACAAAGCACAGAGTTCTGAGTAGTTTCAAAATGTGACCAGAACTTTCATGTTAACAACACTATATTTTACAGATTTTTACAATTTTGCACAGTCCTCTGTGAGTCTTTTTCAAAAAGATACTTTCTTGTGGTTTAAGGATACACATATCTGTCTGTCCTGCCCCCAAAGTTTTGCTGGGCCAAAAGCAATCCAGGCCTCTCTTCCTGCTGGCAGTAGTTCTTGTTGACACTTGAACAACAGAGCAAAATCTCCTTCCCCTTCATTAACATCTGACTGCGAGTTCCTGCCCTTTTGGTGGGAAGGAGAAGGTGGTGTGTTTCCCAGTGGGGAAAGCTTCTTTCAAGTTTTGCTGAATCAGGTTACTTTAAGTAAATTGTTACATTGTTCTTTGTTAAATTAAAGTTACAATTTTAAAAACAGGCAAACATATCTCCAATTCCAGTCTTTTTCAACATAGAAATTAAATAGTGGCAACCTATATTGCTTTTGATGCCAAGTCTCTTCTTTTCAACAATTTGATTTTAATGCACACGTTTAAACTCCTAATGCACTTAACTGACAGCTGTCATGCAGGCAGACGGCGGTACTGCGCCCATATTCTGACAGATTTTCCCAGGCAAGCACACTTGTTTTTAATGTGGATATTCATGTGATGAAATCTGCTTCTCCTGATATTGTGTGCTTCTGGGGATTTCTTAAATAAGGTGATAGTTAACACCCAGCAGGGATGTTGGATCTTTTCTGGTGTTTGGGAACCATTATCTTGCAATTTAAACAGCAAAGGAAAAACAGATTTTAGAGCACTTTTGGTTTTCCTTGCAATGACGCACTGCCTTTTCAGGTAGTTCCATTTCCCTCTGTGGGCAGCCCGATGACCGGTTTTGGCACTGTGGTCTCCTGTTCTACCACTGACACAGGCAAAGTAGATTGGCATCCAATTTTTCCGGTTCACTGCGGAATTCTCAGCGGTTTAGCGTGCATAGGGCTTTTTGCGGCCATTCTGTTGGTTCTGGTGAAAGCAGCGCACAGTGATGTTGCAGTGCAGAGCCTAGTGGGTCAATACATCCCACAGTTTCACTACCTAGGAAACTAAAGCTGAAGCTCAGTCTCTGTCTCGTCATGCAAACAGTCCTTGGTTCCAAAACATATCTGTCCAAACACAATTAAAGGTAGAAGGTACATGTTTATGATTAAAATGTGTATAGAAATAAAATATGAAATTTTCAACACATTATCCTTGAATCCAGGAGGGGGTTCCTTCCCAAGGATAATCGGAGGTAGGATAATGACAGTGTTCCTTTCAAAGCCTGAGTTTTTAAGAGTAGCTGAAATGTCTCTTTCATAAAACACTTTCTTAAGGATGGGGAAAAGTGTCTTTTCCAAACACTGATTGTTCTACCACTGACACAGGCAAAGTAGATTGGCATCTAATTTTTCCAGTTTCACTGCGGAATTCTCAGCTGTTTAGCGCACATAGGGCTTTTTGCGGCCATTCTGTTGGTTCTGGTGAAAGCAACGCACAGTGATGTTGCAGTGCAGAGCCTAGTGGGCCTATACATCCCACAGTTTCCCTACCTAGGAAACTAAAGCAGAAGATCAGTCTCTGTCTCGTCGTGCAAACAGTCCTTGGTTCCAAAACATATCTGTCCAAACACAATTAAAGGTAGAAGGTACATGTTTCTGATTAAAATGTGTATAGAAATCAAATATGAAAATTTCAACACATTATCCTTGAATCCAGGAGGGGGTTCCTTCCCAAGGATAATCGGAGGTAGGATAATGACAGTGTTCCTTTCAAAGCCTGAGTTTTTAAGAGTAGCTGAAATGTCTCTTTCATAAAACACTTTCTTAAGGATGGGGAAAAGTGTCTTTTCCAAACACTGATTGTTCTACCACTGACACAGGCAAAGTAGATTGGCATCTAATTTTTCCAGTTTCACTGCGGAATTCTCAGCTGTTTAGCGCACATAGGGCTTTTTGCGGCCATTCTGTTGGTTCTGGTGAAAGCAACGCACAGTGATGTTGCAGTGCAGAGCCTAGTGGGCCTATACATCCCACAGTTTCCCTACCTAGGAAACTAAAGCAGAAGATCAGTCTCTGTCTCGTCGTGCAAACAGTCCTTGGTTCCAAAACATATCTGTCCAAACACAATTAAAGGTAGAAGGTACATGTTTCTGATTAAAATGTGTATAGAAATCAAATATGAAAATTTCAACACATTACCCTTGAATCCAGGAGGGGGTTCCTTCCACTGAATAATCTGAGGCAGGATAATGAAAGTGTTCCTTTCAAAGCCTGAGATTTTAAGAGTATCTGAAATGTCTCTTTCATAAAACACTTTCTTAAGGATGGGGAAAAGTGTCTTTTCCAAACACTGATTCCTCGGAAGTAGTAGAAATAACTTTTCATTCAACACTGTTTGGAGGATAACAAACAAAGTCTCTTCTACTTTAAAGGATGGCAAAGTTTCTATTTACACAACTGCTTCACAGATGTCCAAGTGTCTCTTTCACAGAACTGTTCCAAAGATGGTTTCCTGGTTTATTCCCCTGCCAGGAATCATTCAATAGATTCTTTAGATGCCATGGTGTACTCTCCTGCCAGATGTCTTTCATGCTTATTCCTTTCATATGTTGTATGGATTACCTGGCATACTCCCCTGCCAGTATTCTCCATTTCTGGATCCTGCAGAGTCCCTGGTATACTGTCCTACCAGGTATCTTTCTCCAAAAGGTCTCACTGACTGATGTGCCTCTTTCACCAGGACTTTCTACAATCTTCACTTTCTTTCCAAGTATAACACAGTTATACGCCTTCAATGTTTGTACCGCAGTTGACTTCAGTTACTACTTGGTTCAACTTCCCCCATATCGACATCTCATATCGGAAGATGTGTTCAAGTTCTGTCTGTCAACCACTTCATTAGTATTTCTTTGCTTGTGGCAATGCATGTTTGAATTTTCTACAATTTGACATTTCAAACAAGAAGAATTGTACAAATGTTGCTCTTTAGGACCGTGTCTCCAACAGCCTTGTGACTGCTCTCTACCTTCCAGTGGTCCATCCGAGGTATCCACTGCACTTTCACCAGTTTCCAATCTCACTGGTAAAGTGAACTCCCAGGCGGTTACCTGTAAGTGTCTGGCTCTCCCAGCATAGCTCGGCTCTGTGAGTCTGCTTCTGCTGTTGGCTCTGATTCCCGCTTCGTATGCTCTGCAGCTCTCTTCTCTTCTCCTGAAGATAAGTGTTCATTAGGTTTAAATGTCTCACACAGCTGATTGTTGGTATGATATCTAGTCCTCAGGTTTAACTTGATGTTTCCTTCATTCCAGGATGTTTCCTTCCTCCACTTACTTGTCTCAGTAATCAAGGCTTTATGGGAGTTGGAGTCCTTAGGAGTTTTAAAGTTTTGAAAGCTCCATTGCGTTAAATCTTTGTTTAAATCATAACATCAAAGACATAAGATTTTTTGTGTATGTTATAAGTGTGAATGGCATTTTGCCTAGATTGACAGTATGCCATCAGTATTTTAGAAGTTAGAGTGTCAGAAGGGCAGGGCATATTTTCCAGCGGAGTCATCACGTCCTACTGATAGTTGTCTCCTTCCGCATGATCCTCCCACATAAAAACATCCCCAGGGTTAGGAACAGGTAGGAATTGCCATCCCCTGGGCATGTGGAAGGAGATCATCACCAGGGAATCAGTGACGACTCACAGGATTTATCACAGGCTCTTACTGAAATGTACCTGACAAACTGGCCTGCCTCCTGCTCCAAAAGCACTACAGACTCTCTGCCCTCTCGAAGAAGAGAGTCTATACCCAAGCCTCCATCTTTGTGGCATCTAACAACTTAGCTGAACTTTTCAAAATCTGCAAGGAACTGGCCTATCCTGCTGCAGTCTCTACCTCTGCTGTTTTCGCCGAGGCCCTCTGCACGGCCTTGGCCTTTCATTTCACCACTAAAACGCAGGACATCCTGTCCACCCTCTCTTCCTCTACCTCCTCTTCCTCCTCCTCTACCACTCCTGACCCGTCTGAGGCCGTTTTTCCCCTTCCTTTCTCCTCCTTTCCCCTGTCCCCCCAGATGATGTTTCTAGACAAGTGCGATCTATGAAAGTCTCATCAAAGCAGGTTCTCCCCTGCTCATCCAGAGCCATCAAGGACCACATCGACACCCTTGCTCCAGCCTTGGCCAATTTCTGCAATTACTCCTTTGCCAATGGAACTTTCCCCTACCCCTTAAGCACTCCGTTGTGCACCCCTTTCTAAAGAAGCCCTCGGCCAATCTTTCCTCTCCGGCTAACTATCGCCCGATCTCCAGCACTCCTTTCCTGGGCAAACTCTTGGAAAAGCAGGCCATCTCCCAGCTTAACCTACATACTGAATCTGTTGGTTGCCGACATGACCACCAGTTTGGCTTCACAGCTGCCAAAAGCACAGAATCTGCTCTACTGAGCACCTGTGAAGACTCTCCAATCTTGACTCTAATCTCCCTTCTGTCCTGATTCTCCTCAATCTATCCTCTGCTTTTGACAAGGTCAACCATGCCATCTTACTCAAACTCCTCTGCGACAACCTTGGTATTACTGACCAGGCCCTGGCCTGGTTGACCTCCTTTCTCATCGACCGACCCTCTCAGGTCCAACCGGCGTATTTCTTCTTTTTTTCTCTCTCTCTACTTGTGGTGTTCCCTAGGGGTCTAACCTCTCTCTCTGGCACTTCAACCACTACCTGGCACCTCTTGCCCACTGCATCGCTACTTTCTGCTCCAATTTTATTAATGTTATGCAGATGACACTCAGCTCTCTTTAAGGCTCTCCTCACTCACCTCTGCTTCTTCTCTCATACCAGACTGTCTCGCCTCAATTCAGGAATGGTGTGCCGCCAATGATATTTGCCTTAATGCCAGTAAGACTGAGATCATCCTCATTGTGACACTCACTCCCTCCTTTCCTCTCTCTCTCTCTCTGGCCGCCCACACTGGGCTCTCTTCCTGCTCCTTCCTGTGAGGCTAAGAACCTCGGTGTCATCTTCGACTCCACCCTCTCATTCTCTCCTCATATCTCTGACGTCTCTAAGAATTCAAACTATCAGCTGCACATCCTCAGAGGTATTCTTCCTTTTCTCACTTTCCCCCAGAAGCTCACTGTCTCCAGAGCTATCGTCCTCTCTAGACTGGACTATTGCAACAGCCTCTTTCCAAATCTTCCTGCCTCTAGTCTTCGACCTTTACAACTCATCCAGAACTGGGCTGCAAGATTTTTCGTGGCCTCAAGCCCAGGGATCGTATCTCTACAGCTCTGAAATCTCTTCACTGGCTCCCCATGGCTGCAAAGATCAAATTCAAAACCCTCTGCATTGTCCACAAGGCTTTCTGGGACCACCCTACTGCCAACATTCTCTTCCAAAACATCATCCTTCTCAAGCTCTCCGCTCATCCACCTTTAACTCTCTGAGGGTCAGACGCTTCTCCAAGCAGAGAGTTGGGGTCAGATCTATGTCCTTGGCAGGGGCCTCCCTCTGAAACAGCCTCACTGCCTCTCTCAAACTAAAGCAGAACCACCTCTGGTTCCAGAAGCAACTCAAGACCATCCTTTTCGCTTCCGCTTTCTCTCTTCCTCTCCCCTGCTGATGCACCTGACTGCTCCGCGCACTGGTCACCTGGTCACCCTCTGAACTTGGGCCCAGGCTCCTGCATATCCAGTTGCCCTCACACTGCATCCAGGCTCCCCAGCACTTAAGGGTCTGTATCTGCAACCCTACAGTCCCTTCTCTCTGCACTTAAGAGCCACCCCTGGCTGCGCTTGTGAGTTAACTGCACTTCCACCTTCTTCTCTTCCTTCTTCCCCTCACTTGCACGATCTGATTGACACAAGGCCTAGTAAGATCGTTTTTTTTTCCTCCCTTTGTTTCCCACTCCTTGTCTTGTCACGCCTAAATGTCACATTATATCATATAAAATCATACCGAGTAAATAGTTTGAAACTGAACCCCCAAAAACGAATAAACCATGCTTCAATGGAAATAAGAATAAGAGTTCAACTTTTGTTGGTAATTGGGTGGTAAAGTATTGACTGTAGAAAAAACAGTAAAATATATGGGTTTTATTCTTACTAGAGCTTCTCACAAGGTTGTCATGGAAAATACCCTGAGGGCGGAAGTATTACAGCTGAGGGCCCAGATGGTGTATGTTTTTTAAAAGTGCTGTTGTTTTACACTGGTGCCTCGTGCATCCTATTATAATTTGAAGGTGATTCCAGCTGTGTTTTATGGGATGGAAACAAGTGTGTTTACCGAGAAATTAGAATTTGCAAAAATAGAAGGCATAATATGGAGGAAAGCATTGAATCTGCCTAACTGCATTCCGGTGGCAATTATAAGGTCATCAATGTCTTGCATTATTGCATGGAAAGCTGGGTCTCTATATAGAAAACTCAAAGTGGCCAAACTTGATACCCCGCATTATCAGCTCTGCAAACAATTAGAGAATGTAAATGCAGGCTGTCTGTCAAATTTTAAAAAGGAAATGTATTGCCATTTTGGAGGGTAAAGGTATAGTTTGCGAATGTCTTATTCACAGCCCTGATCTAGGGAAGCTAAACATTTATGATTTGGGCTGGATCGATACGCGTTATGTAAGAAGCTCCTATAAATAGTTTTCTGAGATTAGCCTGGAGAACAAAAAAGAGAAATTCTGCCTGGCTATATGATACAATGTCCAGATGGTCGTGTTATGAAAATATTTTTAAGGATGCCTTTTAATCGCATTCATACGCAAGAAATTCTGCATATGAAGTTTAAACGGTAATAATGTGTGTAGATTTTGCCATCAGGATGCTGAAACACTCAGACACATATTGCTTCCCTCCAGGGGAAAAGAGAATTAAAAAACAATATTTTGTACATTATACTACATATCTGAACACACTCTCATTTTGAAACTCGATTTTATCAGGCACCCTATATCTCTTTTAATCAGGGTGATAACTTAAAAGAGTTGAAATTGGTTGATGACTTTTAGTTGAGATATTTATGAAAGTTGCAATTTTTAAATGTATTATGTGTAATGTTTATTGTAATGCTTATTGTACGATGGACTATGTGTGATATTTTAGCTCATGCATTTAAACATTTTTTTTAAATCAAAATGTATTAATTGCATCTCTATGTATAAGGTTTTGCAAATGCGCACAACCCAAACCGCTGGATAGATTTGGACCAGGTCTGAAACAACTTGGCCAAGAAGCGTTGACTCACTATCCATGCCTGGTTTGGGGCTATTCTGTGCAGTAGTTATTTAAATATTTGGCAGAGAAGGGGGTGCGTCCTTCTCAAAAATAGATAGCTATATCTCAGGGATTTACCCAAAACCGAGGTGGCAAGGTTGCTGTAGGACACCAAGTGACATTTGGGAGTTATAGGAAGTCCAAGGACTGGGTTTGTAATACAAAGCTTTCTGTGGCTGCGGCTATATCTTTGACCAGTCGTCATCTCAAAACAAACTGTCGCAGAAACAGAGTGTGTTGTGGGGGGAAGGAAGAGGGCAGGGGAGGTGAGGAGGCTATCTGGGAAGTGGAGGGGGCTGTTACAGATTGGTGGACACTTTGTGAGGGCTTGGCGCGGCAGGCAAGCATATTTATTTTTCAGCAATTTTCCGAAAATCGCAGTTATATTCGAGACTATAGAGGACTACATATAGCCGCAGTCAAGAGTAGTTCTGTGCCTGTGGCTATATATTTTGGGTGTCTTTTTTTTTTCTTTTTAAAAAAAATTCATATGGCGAATTGCAAGCGATAAACTTAATATTGTATCGTCCATAAGATACTTGGGCGTGATGTTCAACAATTCCATCTGTGAAACAGCTTGGGTCAATGACATAACTAGTAGAACTCTCAAATTTGGATTACAAGGAGCAAAAATCAACTACGAATACGGGAAATTCACAATTGCACCATTACTGACTTTCTACTTACAGAAGGTCATTCCAACCATCGTATTTGGAGCTGAAGCTGGTTGGAACTTGGATTTTCGCTTATGGCAAAGACTAGAAGGGATCTTCTGGAAATATGCCTTGAGGCTTCCTCACTACATCTCGACAGTGGCTCTGAGATACGAACTTGCACTTAACTCGCTGTATATGACAGTGATTTGGAAATCCCTCTCCACCATCAGGAAAATGTACTGCAGTAAAAAAATACCAGCATACGAAATTTTCAAGATCAGAAATGACGACACCCAAGCAATACTAATCCAAATTTGGAAAAAAAACTTGAAGCCATAATGGACTCCGCAAACATAAGTCAATCTGACCTAATCGATCGACCACAACAGGTGAAAAAAAAATTAGAAGAATGGGACTGGATGCATAACATTGAAAAACGCAGGAAACTAAAAACGGGTCTTCCATTAGGTCCTGGAGAAATAAAACTACACAAGCCACCAAAATACCTACTAAACTGTCCTTCACGATATCACAGGAACATGTTTCTAAAATTCAGGCTGAACGCCCTAAACAATCGAGAAATGCTATGGATAAGAAAAAAGAAAGACACCGCAGACAACAAATGTCGATTCTGTGATGCGAGCGAAATAGAGTCCCTCAAGCATTTGATACTTGATTGCACAGGCACAATCACACAGCGGACCCTGCACCTAATTAGCTTCAAACCTCAGAACTATGACATGAATGATTGGTGGTCATATGTAAGCGCCGGCCATAATATTAAACTATCATGCAGGATAATTGACTATTTAACCATGATTCTCTGTAATACAACTTGTGATAAGGAAAAGAAAATCCTTAATTAACAGTGATCCAAACTTATCACCAGCACAAAGAACATACTGTGATTAAACACTGGAGAGGACGGATGAGATGCGGGAAAGGTCAATTATAACAAAAGTTCGATTTAATTATCGAACTGTAGTTTTATTAAAAATAAAAAAAAAAAAAGATATTTTAATATGTATAGTGAGGACGGGGATGAAAAATCACTGGTCAAAGGCCATGGTCAGTGACACGGTAGGTATTTGGGAGTTTTATCTATTTTGGCTGTGTGTTTCTCAAACTTTATTGCATGTGAGACGAGAGAAAAAAGGAGATTTTTTAAAAATAAATCAATACAAAAGGGAGCCACCCTACTCTAGTTTTAGATTCCCCATACACTGTATTTTAGCCAGTGTATTCTCAGCCGTTCTGTTATATCTTGTGCAATTGTACCTATTAAATGTATCCCCACCTAGATTACTGACATGTATTATCCTCTGCTTTCTTTATCTTCATCTACCTTATACAACTACATGAGCAGTCTTTTACTGTATTGATCTTTTAACTTCTACAATATTATAAAACCCAAAGTGAGCATCCCCTTTAACTAAAAATGTGTAACCGCGGTTATACAAAAAAGTCAATGGGCCTCATTCCGAACCTGCCGGTATCCATGTTGATACCATTTCTTGCAATGCTGATGGCGGTAACAAGGGCACTTTTGGCCAGTAGGGTGCCTGGTAACCCAGGTTCCCCACTGGCACTCCCGTAGTCGAGTGGTCTGCTAAATTGTCTGTATCCTCGGATACTGGCACTTTTTTAGCGGACTGCCTGACTTGGATTGAGCCCCAATGAACTCTAACTGCGGTTATATCAAAAAGAGGGTTTTGGTTATCATTTTATTGTATTTGTGTATTTATATGTGCTACGTCGTCCTTAAAAGAACTATTTTGGGGGAACATTGTGTATAGTAGTTTAGCACATTAGGAGTACTGTTATGATGTTATGAAGGAACTCTGCATTTCCTTCATCGGTTTGGTGTAGGTCATGTCTATAGAAATTGGCCATGCCAAAATGTATGTTGTTGTTTGAAATAGATACTTGGTTGTGCTCTCTCATGAGTGCTGAAACTACTTTATTAACATTTTTCAATATCACCATTACATTTGGTGGTCCATCTCCATTTTTGCGTCTGAGTCAGATTGGAAAAGGTAAAGACTGTGTGAGGAAAAAGTTCCATTCATTTTTCCAAGTCTTGCTTCAGGGTCACACCTCATACATTCCCCAAATCATTGCATCCAAAATGAATTAGTATGCTGTCTGGGAGCCCTGTACTTTTCAGACTGAACAATTTTGGAAACACTTGGAAGCAATGCATTTCCAGCATCCAAACCATTTATTTGTAAAATCTCTCAAACCAAGGTCCATGTTAATATTTAGGGCCCGATTAATAAAATCTGCTGCAGAAAAGGCACAAGGGACGTGAGCCGAGCATGAGTCAACGCCAGATGTGGCACAAAAAAATCTTTGTGCGGCACACGTATTAACGGATTTCCTGAGGCATCAGTAGCCGTGGCGCAAGTAACTGCAAGCTGCACAAGCAACACCCACAACACGCTCCCATGCACAGTAGAAATGAAATGCCTAACACGGCGCAAACCTCCACACCATCAGTGGGCCAGCATACAGCCCCCATAGCAAAATCATGTGAAAACACCCTGCAATCCCAGGCCGCACCCCAGCCCAATCACTTGAAAACAAATTGCGATCCCCGTCCGCATCGCAGTGTAATTGCGCGAAAACACCTCGCAATCCCCGGCTGCACCCCAGCGGAATCACACGAAAACACCCTACGATCCCCGTCCACACCCCAGCATAATAACGTAAAAACGCCTCGCAATCCCCAGTCACACCCCAGCATAATTGTGCTAAAACACCCTGCAAACCCCATCCGCGCCCCAGCGTAATTGCGAGAAAACACCTCGCAATCCCCAGCTTCAACCCAGCGTAGTTGCACAAAAACAACCCACGATCCCCGTCTGCACCCCAGGGTAATCATGGGAAAACACCTCGCAATCCTCAGCTGCACCTCAGCCTAATCGCGCGAACAAACCCCGCAATCCCTGTCTACACCCCAGCGTAATTGCGCGAAAACACCTTGCAATCCCCGGCCGTACCCCAGCATAATCACGCTAAAACACCTTGCAATCCCCGCTTGAACCCCAGTATAATCGCACAAAAACAACCCGCAAACCCTTTGCGCCCCCCCCTAGAAAACGCAAGCCCTTCCACGCAAGTCCTGGCCCACCACCAGCCAAATGGTGCCCTAACACCTCACAATCCGCAGCATGCAGTCCTCTCCAGACGGGACACCCCACTCCAGCCCCCATCACCCGCAACCCTGCCCTGCAGGCAGCCCCCTCCACATATGAATCCCCAGCCCCCACCACCCATGATCCCACCCTGCAGGCAGCCCCCTCCACATGGGATACCCCAGCCCCCATCATTCGTGACCCCACCATGCAGGCAGCCCCCTTCAGATGGTAAACCACCACCCTAGCCCCCAGAATCCGTGGCCCCACCCTGCATGCAGCCCCCTTCACATGGAATACCCCAGCCCCATCACCCCACCCTGCAGGAAGCACCCTCCACATGGGATACCACAGCCCCCATCAGCCATGACCACACCCTTGCAGGCAGCCCCCTTCAGATGGGACACCACCACCCCAGCCCCCATCACCTGTGACCCCACCCTGCAGGCAGCCCACTCCACATGGGATACCCCAGCACCCATCACATGTGACCCCACCCTGGAGGAAGCCTCCTCCAAATGGGATACCCCAGCCCCGTCACCCATGACCCCACCCTGCAGGCAGCCCCTTCCACATGGGACACCCCAGCCCCCATCACCCATGACCCCACCCTGCAGGCAGCCCCCTTCAGACAGGACATCATCACCCCATCATCTGTGACCCCACCCTGCAGGCAGCCCCTTCCACATGGGATACCCCCTCCCCAGCCCCCATCAGCCATGACCACACCCTTGCAGGCAGTCCCCTTCAGATGGGACACCAACACCCCAGCCCCCATCACCTGTGACCCCACCCTGCAGGCAGCCCACTCCACATGGGATACCCCAGCACCCATCACCTGTGACCCCACCCTGCAGGCAGCCTCCTCCAAATGGGATACCCCAGGCCCCATAACCAGTGAACCCACCCTGCCGGCAGCCCCCTTCTGACGGGACACCATGACCCCATTCCCCATCACCCATGACCCCACCCTGCAGACAGCCCCTTCCACATGGGACACCCCCACCCCAGCCCCCATCATGCGTGACCCCACCCTGCAGGCAGCCTCCTTCAGATGGGACACCACCACCTCAGCCCCCATCACCTGTGACCCCACCCTGCAGGCAGCCCCTCCACATGGGATACCCCAGCCTCAATCACCAGTGACCCCACCCTGCAGGCAGCCCCCTCCACATGGGACATCACCTGCATGAAGTACCCTGACATAGTGACATACCATCACCCCATTGATTGTGTGTTGTGTACCTTGACTGCCGCGTTGTGACACGAGACACAATATCCACTGGAACATGTATCCTGCAAAATAAAATGAATGCATTCACCCGGGCTACATCCATGTCTGTGGCAACTGGCCAAATAGAATTGCAGTCCGCAACCATCTCCCAACATACACATGTGACAAGTTAATGTCAAAGTGAGGCTCTGCTGGCCATGTGACATTGTAATCGCTTCAATCCCCAGGGACACATTGTTCACCAATGACAGTATAAAACCCAGCCTCAATGTGTGCCACATGAACACACACTGGCAAGGTGTCTCACAGTCTGAGCCACATTGAGCTGCTATTTCTAGAAGAAAATCCCTAATAAACACATCACTGTTTGGCCCATGTGTGAAGGACACCGAGACAGCTGCAGCTAAGAAATGCCAATAGTATATCCCAGTGCAAGAGGTTGACCAACACCAGAGATGATGATAACTGTACAAACACATGTTGGCAAAGGGGAAAGCACCACCTGTGTGTTACACAGCATCAAGCAAATCATGTGAAAATGTCCTAACCATGTAACACTCCCACAGTCACCCCACCCACCTCATTCACAAACACAGTGAGGGCAAATACACAGTCATGCTGCACATGTGAAAGGAGATGCCATAATCCTGTGCACACACAAAATCCCACTTCACACACCACCACCGGTCTGACCTATGTGCATACTCACCCCGCAGATAAACTCCAAACATTACACATGCAAGTAAGCAAACAGACACATTACTAATAATGGGCAGGATCAGGGCTACTAAATGGACTTCCAAACAGGCACACTGCAAAAATAACTGTGACAAACAATGACTGTGAGAGTATAAGAAACATATAGTGAACTGTTGCTCCACATACATACAGTAAATAAAATCATAAAATATGTCCATGCCAAAATAGATAGATAAAAATGTCCATGTGCACACAAATATTTACAATAAAAAATTACTAAAAATACACATTTAACAAGATGACCATGAACCCTCAAACACACATCAAAAAGATTATGTACAAGAAAATATTGAGGAATGTCCAGAGTTCACTCCAAAAAAAAAGTATAAGGAAACTTACACCTACAGAACTATGTAAAAAGAAAATGGAGTAATGTATGTGATCCAAGCTCCAAATAAATAGGAAAAATGAAAGGGAACTTATATCTACAAAACTATGTACACAGACAGCGGGCTAGTCATCCTTGTCACCAATGTCACTCAATGTCTGGGCCAGGGCATCATCCAGCACTGCGTCCACTTCCACTAGGCAGGCCTCCATACTCTCCTCAAGGATTTTCAGGGCCAACGGCCTGCACCTCTCCACCCCCTCCCACTCCCTGCAAGTCTCCTCAAGGATGGCAGCCTGTCTCTCTGTCCGACGCAGTGCAATCTCTGCCCTGGCCATGGTGACTCTCGCCTCCCGAGCCTCCTGCCTCTCTACCCCAATTCACTGCCCATATCGCACGAACACGGAAAACAG
Source organism: Ambystoma mexicanum (assembly GCF_040938575.1). Taxonomy (NCBI): domain Eukaryota; kingdom Metazoa; phylum Chordata; class Amphibia; order Caudata; family Ambystomatidae; genus Ambystoma; species Ambystoma mexicanum. The sequence continues at coordinate 330,569,977 of NC_090930.1, forward strand.
CCTCGTTTTGAGGTCCATATTTGCGTCCTGCCTGATGCCGGATACCTGCCCCCTGAGTACGTAAGCCTCTGCCTCAGAGCCTGCTGCTGCCATAGCCCCTGTTGCCTGCTTCGTATGGACACCCTCCGGCCTGATGACACTAGCCTGCTCTCCCTCCATTGCCTACGACAGGAGCCTGGATTGGCATGGTGACCACTTCAGCTGATCCACTGTCAACTCCCAACTCAGGCAGGGATATTAGCTCCACCAGACGGGCCGACATAGGTGGGACTGCTGGACAGGGGGCCCTGGTGGTATCTGGGACGGAAGGAGCGCAGGAGGATGACTGGTGCACACAGGAGCAAGCCGAGGGAGTTGCATAAGTGACCAGCCCACGCATCCAATTCAAGACCAGGAATGCTACTAGCCAGTTCAGGAGATGCCAGAGGTCATTGTGATGATGTGCAAGCACACGAGTGCAAGCATGTACATCATCACAGATGATGCCGGTACGCTTCCCTATACCAACTAGTAGGGGTACCACTCTGTCCTGAATGGCAACATCCGCAGGCACTGGGGTGTTGGTCTGGATGGAAACAACCGACACCTGCAGATCAGCCCGGCTTGGGGCATGCCGACAGGTGCATACTACTGCAGGCGCTGAACCAGGACCAAGATTTTGCACAGGTACCTCCATGGTGACCTGCACAGCCTCATGCCCCTGGGTCAGGACAGCAGCAGTCACACTCACCTCACCACCCCCGCCGGGTCCAATGGACTGGGCTAATACAGACTCCTCCTCCTCCCCCGCCAACGTGGATGCCTCCTTAGCATCTTCCGCAGTACATGGCCCCTGTGTCTGCTCACCTGTCCCCCCGCTGCTGAAGAGTCCACTTCCACCTTTGTCCTCTAGGACCTTCCCTCAGCAGCTGTGGTCGATGGTTGAGACATGGCACCAGCCTCCTCGCTCCCCGATTATGTCATGTCCATGGGGCGTGACTGGACCGTGCATCTCTGCCTGGTGGAGGCATATCTGCTGCCTTGCGGCAAAGCACTTTCTCTGCCCTCTTCTCCCAGCCCAACTGAGGATAAGGAGACATAGAACACAAACATCAGGGTACTGCACCTATGTGTGTTTGCTGCAAAAAATATGCACATGAAGTACACTGCTAAAGGGTGCAAACATCATCACCCTCCACAACACACAGGTACATGCAATGTACATACATACACATACATGTCGGTCTTTCACGCAAGACAGTCCCACCTGGGGACATGACACTGTCACAACCTATCAATTGTGCATGCTACACACACATGCATCATGGACTCATACACATGTCATGTACATGCATCACCTGACAGTCCTCAAGCAGTGCTCTGAACAATCACATCAGAGTCCCCTCAACAGCAATCATGCAGCATGACTAGGTCATACATTGAAATGCACATGTTACATCCATCCCGGAGTGATGGCTAGTCGCACAGTCACATCTTGGACACATACACATGAACATCATGCATGCACATGAGGTTGCCAACACCACCTCATCGGTCACACTACTCACACGGGCCGTCTCAGACACATGTAACAAACCACATGCACGCAGTGAAATGCTGCAGTACAACACACAAAGCAAATGTAAGACCATTGAAATCACACATGGCTCACTGAACACATGAAGAACACTGTCTGGGATATGCACACAGATATCGTACAAGAGGCATACTTGCTGTAAGCCCAATGTGCACACTCCCACCACACATTAAAATGCACATGGAGCCCAGAAACACATGGACAATCACTTGACGACTCCAGACGGAGCTCCATGTCAGTGTTGTTCAAATGCCCCCTGCGCTCCCCTTGGTTGGCACCAGCCTGGAGGAAGCACAGGACCTTGTTGTGGGTCCTGGATTTGAGGTCCTCCCATTGCTTGTGCACATGGTGGTAATCACGGGATGCCACCCCCTCTGCATTGATGGCATCCTTGATCCGGTCCCAGATCAGCTTCCGTCCTTCCTTGCCGACTTGCGTTGGGGCATGGAAGAGGGCACAATAATGCTCCAGGACATGCTCCATCAGGATGTCACCTTCTTTGGCAGTGAAGTTGACATCCCTCTGCCTCTGACTGTTGAGTCATACCATCTCGGAGGAACTCTGTGCATCCTGTGAGGTGTTGCATGTGGACCTCCGAGGCTTCACGTTGCAGTTGCATTCATATGGGTCCTGCCTGGCCACTGCCATGGAGGACTAGGCCAGGACTATACGTGGTCAACCTCCCTTACCACTACCACCTTTGCATTCTACACAGGAAGGTGGCGACAGCAGCGACAGCACTCCCTATCCATGATAGCCGTGTGGTCCATGAACCCATGGAATTAATGTTTTTTTTCAACATCCACACATGCGGGTGTTGGCATGTACCCTGCCCCTCCCCTCTACTGGGTGGAGTACTCCGTCACCGCTGGGCAAGGATGGACATTTTGTATCTTTATTTCCACCCCCCTGTACAGATGTTGGCATGTCATACTTTGTTTGCCCTGGTTGTGGTCTTTGCTCTTTTCTTTATTGATTGCCCTTGAGGTGTGCCATTAACTCCTCAGCGACTATACATGTGCAGTGGTGTATGTGCAGGCATGCCTAGTGAAGTAATCTAGCATGTTTGCATGGGGGTGCACAGGATGGCATGTGCAGGTAATCGTAGCTTTGTTTTTCCAGGGCATGTGTGTGCTGTGTCAATTATACTGCACAATGGGTGTTTTAATATGTTCACCCATGTTTTTCCAGTAATCTTTGATGTGGCTGTGACTGCTGTCCCGGGTGTGACATCCTGCAACATTCGAAGTCCACACTCCTCATGCCCTCCACCAGACAATGTCCTTCCTTTAACAAATTAGGAAACACACTTACTGGTGAAGGTCATGTGGGATTAACAACATGCAAACACAGTTATTTGGAAAGCATTTGCACTGTCTTACATGTTGGGCATACTTCATTGTTGGGCATCTTTGCTGCATGTGTCGGTTCTCTTATATCTCCTTTGCATGCTCACATGGAGTCGTGGTAATTTGATTAGAACTCATTTCACTGTGTAAGCTACCTATGTGGATACTTCAATGGGAGCACTGACTGTGCTGGGCAGCATGTCATTATACATCGGTACACCAGGCCATGGACTCCTTGATTTGTCATTTCCTTGTTATTCACTCACTGTGCCACTCTCTCTCCCTCTCTCTGGTCTGGTACACTGTACTCCTTACAAATCAATGTCAATGGCCATTCACCCTGTGTCCCCTGTGTTGCTCCTGCACTCTGTGTTGTATGCATACGTTTTTTCTGGTGTCAACTGTGATCATGTATGTGCATGTATTTTGTGCTGTTACTCTGCATTGCATTCCATGCAGATAGAGCGTCTCTCGATGGTGTATATCGTATGCAAGGCAGCTGAGTTCCACAGACAGGTGAGTGCATGGCATTTGTTGACACTTTGGTGGTGTTTACATGGGAACGGGGCACTGTGTGTGTTCACTCTGGCTTTACTAACCTTTAGCTCTGTCACTATTGCTAGAGGGTTGTATTAATCACCCTGGGGTGATGCCAATGATGGTTATGGTCTTGTTAATCTGATGGATTGCTGGGGACACTGTTTACTGATTATGATAACAGTACTTTCTGACTGTGTGCCAATCTTTCATGGTTGGTTGTGAGTGTGTAGCATGGTCAACAGTTTGTGGACTTTGGCAGGGGCAGATGTTTGGGCTGAGGTGTGCCTCATTCTATTTTTATCAGGTCTAATGAGTTGCACATCTGATCCATATCGGGGTTTGTGGGATTAGGGCTGTTTCTTAGATTTGCCACATTTATGCATCAACTATTAGTGTGTGATACAGCATTGTCATTCCACATACAATTTGCTATGTCTGGTGATATGTGGCCTATTTGGTCATCCGGCACTTCAGGTTTAGTATTGTTAGTGGGTTTTCGTCCTTTTCTGAGGCATGTGGCAACATGGTGTATGCAGCTTCTAGTGAAACACATCTGTGTGCCTGGTGGTGAGGGATTGGAATAGATGCAGCATTACACCATAGGTATCCGGTAACAATGAAGTCTGCTTTGACCGTGTTATGGTGGTTTACAGTGTACTTTTAACATTATTTGTATGTTTAGGATTTTATATGTTTGCTTGTTTTTGTTGGCGGTCTTCCCTTGACGTTCCGTCAGTGTGCAGGAGTACTTTGTGGCATCAAGTAGGGTTCTGTCGGAGGAGCAAGAGTTGAGAGGATTATTCACTGTGAAGCCATTCACTGAATATTTTCCTAGGCCAACTTCACAGTACCTTTGTTATGCACTCGCACCACATTTGTCTTAATAATACATTTGACTGAATGAACCAACTACTCAGAGACACTTCATACACAACCTTCCACACCTCAACTCACCCTGACACTCACCATCATCATTATTCATTCTCCTCATTCACTCATGTCTCCCTTGACGGTCTAATGCTCATGCTGTTCTATGCATACTCTCCTTTACTGGTGTTTCGTTTCAATCCTCCATCAGGCGCTCACTTCTGCACAACATTGCTAATATGACATATGCACAGCCTTCCTGATCACCAACATACTGGTGAATAGCTTGATAGCCTTCTGGGAGAAACTGCTAGCGAAATTGGTCCACACACAAATGTACGCCCATTAGGCATTCTTATGAATGTACATGAACACCAGTGTGCATTGTAACAGTTCGGAGCAACAGTCACTAGGGTCACATGATGAATGGTGGCATACATCAATTCATAATGCCTTGCTGTCCTCATCGTCCTTGATGTCTCATTTGCTTTTCACACAGTCATGCACTCCATCCTCATTTTGATGATCCATGAATGGACAGTGGACTTGTCCATGTCATTCCTGTAAATATATTCCATGAAAACCCCATACTATGTATTTTCTTCTGCCCTACTTCAGCCGCCACCTGTGACATCATGCAGGTGTCTATTCCTTTAACATGCATCTTTATCTTATATATTTGCGTGGCACCCTCATTCACCATGTCTGCCACACAGCCATCCTGGGCCGGTGCCCTCAAAATGACCGTGGCTTGTGCGCCATTTACAAAATTGCATGTCCCTATTGACTCCATTGCAGCCTACTTGTGTCACTGACTCAGTCCTTCCCACATGTTCGCACTCCATGCACACTCATTCCAAGGGAGGGATGTTGCCTTGATGTTCAACTACTCCCTTCCATGACTGAGTCTGACTTGCAGGTCTTGATGCACACAGTTAATGTACACTACCACAACATCACGTGGAGGTGCAATCTTGCACGTGCCCGTATTACTCTCCAGGCTACACTAGTGCTACTGCCTATTGCACCAACTCCATGCTTGTAATCCACACCCTGTGTAATTAATTTGGGACAAGGGCGTAAGTATTATGCTTGACGTAAAGTCAAGTCAAGCAACTTTATTCGGTCAAAAGAAATGACCATCAAAGTACATCCTACAAAAACATTTCTAAAAATAAAAATGCGATTCTAATACAACGTTGCAAAAGATCAACCACAGAGAAGACAACAGGGCAGAACGGGCAAACCACCCCCTCCCATGAAGACCATAAACAGATCTTTAGGTCCAAAATCAGGTCCCACCATCCCCATGCCTCCTCCAACACCCAAGGCGCCTAGGGCCTAGGACAGTCAAATTAGCACCTGAAAGGAGGCTGTTACTAGGGAGGACCCCGGTCTTTACTAAGGCAGAACTAGCAGGGGTGACAGGGCTGAGGAAAGGAGGCTTACTGATTGAAATCCCACTCTTCGATAATTTGCTGGCCCGACTGCAACCTCCCCAAACCCTGTATGCCAAACTATGGTCCCAAAAAGTCAATTTAATGCTGTCCAGGGAGTTTTTGTCCATGCTGGAAATTCTGCTGCACCCCGCCAAAGCCTCTCTACGTACAAACGGGCAGCCTCCAGTGGTATTTAGCCAGAATAGGCATTTGTTAAGTAAGGCGTCCCTTGGCTCTGGCTTGTCAGCTGCCAGTTTGGGCACCCCCTGAAGAAAGACTATTGCATGATTGGGACTTCCTGATTCCAGCAGCTTTAGTTGAGCCCCCGACTTCCATGGACCCAGGGCTTTGGGTTCGATACAATCGGAAATCATGGGGGCAGAGACCTGAACCTGTATAGGGTCAATGGCAGACCCGTTGGGGGTGGACAAAACCAAAGGGACCTCTACAGGAGGACAAGCTGAGGGATTTTCCAAAAGTGGGCACATGTGCCCTTCGTCAGCTGGGGTGTTGGTCATGGGCTCCTCCACTTGAACAGTTCCATCTCTCTTCTTTTGGGCCTCTAGCAAAGTGTACAACAGATCCTTGATGATGGCCAGTTCCGCCAGTACTTGGGTACACCTGCACGCCCTATGCAAAGGCGCTTCCTCAATGGGTTGGTCGTAGGTCAATTTGGGCTCAAGGTAGCTCTCAGCAGGTGTATTGTTTTGGATGGTTACCTCGACCGGCCGAGAAGGGGACACACCAGAGGGGGAGCTACCCCTTAAACTAGTAGATGAAAGAATATCGCTCCACGAACTATTGTGGGAGCTATTGTGGGAACTGGAGGAAGAGTTGCCCCCTTGGGCAGTTTGGGCAGTTAGTGTCAGTCTGTCCCCCGCAGCAAAAACAGATGAAAGAGGGGAGTCCAGCCGGGGCCCAGAGGGTAAAACAACCTGACTCCGTGCAAGTAGGGGGAAGGGCTCTAGTACTAGAACAGAGTTTTGTCCATCCAGATTTAGGGCTTTGACTGGCACTCCCTTCTGGTCCCGGGCGTGGGACCTCTTCACAGCCAGGACCTTCCGCTTGGAGATAGGGCCACTCTTTTGGCGGGCGAGATGGACCTCTGAGCAAAAAGGAGGAAGGGGGAAGGGTGAGAGCGCTGGTGACGGAGGGGGGGGTTTCCTAGGGGAGCCATGGGCTTTCAAGGATCTGAGGGACTTGAGGAGTGACATTACGGGTTTGGTTGGTCCACACCAGTTTTCACCAGTTTTCAGCCCCTATGTCCAGAACAGACAACAACTCCTCTTACAGACCCTCGCCAACACTTACTTTCACCCTTTTTCTCCAGGCGGCCGGGCCTTCCTCTTCACCTCCTGAACACTGCGTCCTTGCACCGCCTTAAGGTCAGAGTGACAGAGTCCTGAAGTCCTGAAGGTACACCTCCACGGGACCGCAAACACCCTTCGCGGGACGCCAACACCCGCGCCCTTGCTCCCCCGCGGGCTTCCTGCCCTGCGGGGATGATAAGGAGAAGAAATAGGGAGGGGGTGTGGCCTCCCCTCCGGCAGTACGGTGGCCCTCCTGGGCTAATGGAACCCTTCGCGGGACGCCAACACCCGCGCCCTTGCTCCCCCGCGGGCTTCCTGCCCTGCGGGGATGATAAGGAGAAGAAATAGGGAGGGGGCGTGGCCTCCCCTCCGGCAGTACGGTGGCCCTCCTGGGCTAATGGAACCCTTCGCGGGACGCCAACACCCGCGCCCTTGCTCCCCCGCGGGCTTCCTGCCCTGCGGGGATGATAAGGAGAAGAAATAGGGAGGGGGCGTGGCCTCCCCTCCGGCAGTACGGTGGCCCTCCTGGGCTAATGGAACCCTTCGCGGGACGCCAACACCCGCGCCCTTGCTCCCCCGCGGGCTTCCTGCCCTGCGGGGATGATAAGGAGAAGAAATAGGGAGGGGGCGTGGCCTCCCCTCCGGCAGTACGGTGGCCCTCCTGGGCTAATGGAACCCTTCGCGGGACGCCAACACCCGCGCCCTTGCTCCCCCGCGGGCTTCCTGCCCTGCGGGGATGATAAGGAGAAGAAATAGGGAGGGGGCGTGGCCTCCCCTCCGGCAGTACGGTGGCCCTCCAGGGCTAATGGAACCCTTCGCGGGACGCCAACACCCGCGCCCTTGCTCCCCCGCGGGCTTCCTCTTGACGTAAAGGCCAGGGTAACATCTGTCTGCCACTGATTGTCCTCCATTTGCCCGCCATGCCAGACATCGTCAAGTCACAGGAAGTATGCATTGTGCACTGTGATTTGTGAGGCCTGCTTACTCTGTATCTGCTAATGTTCATTCCTCAATGCTGTCCCTCCAGAGCCATTTCATCATGTTACTCTGACCTTCTTGAGATGATCCTGTTATTGATGGAGATTTTTTACAGCGGATCTTTATTGTCAGCAGGGTCCAACCTCTGGGATACCCATCCTGCCGCCCTCTGTTTGGGGACTCATTTCCTTCCTTTCCATGAACTACCCATGTCTCTCTTCTTATACTCTTCCTTCTCTCTCCCTCTTCCCTGCTAGGCAATCCCTCTGCTCTCTCACTCTCTCCATTCCTTTTGTCCTAGCTGCTTATTGACAGTCTTTTTGATGTGCCTCAAGGTCTCACACGCCCCTGTGAAACCCAGATATTTGTGTGGCAGTAGCCTCTGTGACATGGACTAGTGTCATTGTCACTGCTCTTGGGGAATGACCCGAGAGGGTTGCATCTCTCAGAACTTACCCAAGCATCCACTGACTGGTTGCACTTGAAGTACCCCTGAACTTGTTGCCACCCTCTGAATACCACACCCCTCTGAACATCTGTGCACTTGCTCCTTCTGATTGCACGATGCAGGTACGCTGTCTGTCTGTTCCATCCTGTCCACGGTCCCTGCATGATGGCACATTGATGCACTTGTGAAAATATGAGGATTCAATGTCTGACAGATTCATTGTTACATCCACTGTTGATAGTATAGAATAGCATGCATTTACTGTTCAGAATATTATGGATCTGTATGAGCGGGTGTTATTTTTGTATTTGTTCCATACATGTTTGGGAGCTTTTAGACACTTGTATTATTATTAGCCATTTATCTATCTCCTTTGACATTACATACCACAGCACACTCTGGGGATTATTTCACATTACATATGGGATGTTTTATGTGACACACTGGTGATATGATGTCTAGTTTGGCATGGTGGTAGTGGCATAGTCCATCTTCTATGAGTTTCTTTTGGAAACCCAAAATTACATTAGCTTTACTTCTAAGGGATGCACACAATGTTGCACTTCCAGGTGACACATTCTCAGGGTGGTTTGGTGGGCACAGATGATTGAAATGAAATTATGTTTTTAAATCGCGCTCGTACCCAAGTGTTTCAGAGTGCGACCAGGCAAAAGGGAGGGGTACACGGGAGAATAAAAAAAAAACTGCTATCTTACTAGGCCCAGTGACATTAAGAAAGCGCAAGTGCATGGAAAAGGGAAAAGAGGGAAAATGCATGGAAGGGAGGAGAAGTGGAAAGTGTGGAACAGAGGACAGAACAGAATAAATACTAAATAAAATAAATAAATAAAGGCAATAAACCATGGTAGTGCAACCAACAAGTGGCAGGGGATAGTTTAGTCAGATACGGTATATCTGATCAAGTGCAGAAGAGAAGTGGGAGGGGGACTGCATGGGTACAGATACAGAAACCCAGTGCAAGGGGTGGCCCAGAGGCAGTGCAGGAGGGTGGCAGGGTGAGCAGGTACCTGGACCCGAAATGACAGAGGGTGGCCAGGTGCACGATGACAAGAGAGAAAACAGATCAACAGGGGAGAAGGGGGGCAAAGGCAGAGGCAAAGAGGAAGGTCTTGAGGTGCTTCCGGAACCGGAGATGGTTCTCCTCAAGTTTCAAGGTGGCCGAGAGGCTGTTCCAAAGGGAGGCCCCAGCCAAAGACAGAGATCTATCCCAGCTCATTTCTTTGCAAAACTACTAACCCTGAGGGAGTTAGAAGTAGAGGATTGAAGGGCTTGAGAGGGGATGTATTTACAGAGGGATAGTTGAAGGTATTTGGGACCCAGGCCCCAAAAAGCCTTGTGGATAATGCAGAGGGTTTTAAATCTAATCGTTGCATCCACTGGGAGCCACTGAAGGGACTTCAGGGCTGGAGAGATACAATCCCAGGGCTTGAGGCCAAGGACAAGTCTCGCAGTCCTGTTATGAATTAGTTGTAAAGGGCAGAGAGTGGAGGCAGGTAGATTTAGAAAGAGGCTGTTACAGTAATCCATCCTAGAGAGAACCAGAGCTTGGGAGACAGTGAGCTTTTGAGGGAAGGAGACGAAAGGCAGAGTACCTCTAAGGAGGTGCAATAAAAAGTTTGAATTTTTGGAGACATCGGAGATGTGTGTGGAGAAGGAAAGTTTGGAGTCAAAGATAACCCGGAGGTTCTTAGCCTCGCAGGTGGGGTAGTAGGAGGGCCGAGGGATTGGCCCTTTGTCATCATTGAATGGCACCTGGAATGTGCCAGGGCTGTGTGCACTCCACAGGGGTTTGATTTTAGGTGAAAAATGTAGCCACAAGCTGCGTAAGGGCAGCCTCACCAGGTGCCCTTTGACCTGCCATGCGCAAGCGGCGTGCATGTGGTTGGGGATGTGGAGCAACACCATGTCAACAGGTACACCACGCTGTGTTGCAACATTGTGCAGGACACATACTGCCACAATGATCCTGCACACTAGTGGTGGTGCATATAGCAACTCGCCACCAGAGTGATCAAGAGAGCGGAAACATGACTTGAGCACTCCGAATGTTCGCTCTACTATGGCCCGAGTTGCAATATGGGCTGTGTTGTGTCTTACCTGGGCGGTGTGGCAGGGTTCCATATTGGCGTCATCATGTAGGTGCACAGAGGGTAGGCACTGACCCCTGTAGTGGTGGAAATGTTTGTCATTGGTGTGTATTTGTTTGTGCGTGACATGCATGCATGTGCAGGGACATTTATTCTCACCAATGAGCCATGTGTTGCCATGCCTCCCAGCCTCCAGGGCCCGGTGTAGGGGTGACATTCTGTATATGAAACTATCATGGGTGGACCCTGGATAGTTTGCTATACAGAAGTAATGATGCCCTTGGCATCACATACAACCTGCACGTTGAAGAAATGTCAGTGCTTGTGATTGCGATATATGTTCTTTGTAGCCTTATGTGGACGTAGAGCTGGAACCCAGGTGCCCCACTGGCACTCCCGTAGTCGAGTGGTCTGCTAAATTGTCTGTATCCTCGGATACTGGAACTTTTTTAGCAGACTGCCTGACTTGGATTGAGCCCCAATGAACTCTAACTGCGGTTATATTAAAAAGAGGTTTTTGGTTATCATTTTATTGTATTTGTGTATTTAGAGGTGCTACGTCGTCCTTAAAAGAACTTTTTTGGGGGAACACTGCGTATAGTAGTTTAGCACATTAGAAGTACTGTTATGATGTTATGAAGGAACCCTGTATTTCCTTCATCGGTTTGGTGTACTAGGTCATGTCTATAGAAATTGGCCATGCCAAAATGTATGTTGTTGTTTGAAATCGATACTTGGTTGTGGTCTCTCATGAGTGCTGAAACTACTTTATTAACATTTTTCAATATCACCATTACATTTGGTGGTCCATCTCCATTTTTGCGTCTGAGTCAGATTGGAAAAGGTAAAGACTGTGTGAGGAAAAAGTTCCATTCATTTTTCCAAGTCTTGTTTCAGGGTCACACCTCATACATTCCCCAAATCACTGCATCCAAAATGAATTAGTATGCTGTCTGGGAGCCCTGTACTTTTCAGACTGAACAATTTTGGAAACACTTGGAAGCAATGCATTTCCAGCATCCAAACCATTTATTTGTAAAATCTCTCAAACCAAGGTCCATGTTAATATTTAGGGCCCGATTCATAAAATCTGCTGCAGAAAAGGCACAAGGGCAATGAGCTGAGCAGGAGTCTACGCCAGACGTGCGGCACACGTATTAACAGATTTCCTGAGGCATCAGTAGCCGTGGCGCAAGTAACTGCAAGCTGCGCAAGTAACACCCACAACACGCCCCCATGCACAGTAGAAAGCAAATGAAATGCCGAACACGGCACAAACCTCCACACCATCAGTGGCCCAGCATACAGCCCCCATAGCAAAATCATGCGAAAACACCCTGCGATGCCCGGCCACACCCCAGCCCAATCACTTGAAAACAAATTGCAATCCCAGTCCGCATCCCAGTGTAATCGCGCGAAAACACCTCGCAATCCCCGGCTGCACCCCAGTGGAATCACACGAAAACACCCTACGATCCCCAGCCACATCCCAGAATAATAACGTAAAAATGCCTCGCAATCCCCAGCCACACCACAGCATAATTGTGCGAAAACACCCTGCAAACCCCATCCGCACCCCAGCGTAATTGCGAGAAAACACCTCGCAATCCCCGGCTGCAACCCAGCGTGGTTGCACAAAAACAACCCACTATCCCCGTCTGCACCCCAGGGTAATCATGCGAAAACACCTCGCAATCCTCGGCCGCACCTCAGCCTAATCGCGCAAACACACCCCGCGATCCCCGTCTACACCCCAGCGTAATTGCGTGAAAACACCTTGCAATCCCCGGCCGTACCCCAGCATAATCACGCTAAAACACCTTGCAATCCCCGCTTGAACCCCAGTATAATCGCACAAAAACAACCCGCAAACCCTTTGCGCCCCCCCCCGTAGAAAACACAAGCCCTCCCACACAAGTCCTGGCCCACCACCAGCCAAATGGTGTCCCAACACCTCACAATCATAGCATGCAGTCCCCTCCAGGCGGGACACCCCCACCCCAGCCCCCATCACCCGCAACCCTGCCCTGCAGGCAGCCCCCTCCACATATGAATCCCCAGCCCCCACCACCCATGACCCCACCCTGCAGGCAGCCCCCTCCACATGGGATACCCCAGCCCCCATCACCCGTGACCCCACCATGCAGGAGGCCCCCTTCAGATGGTAAACCACCACCCCAGCCCCCAGAACCTGTGGCCCCACCCTGCATGCAGCCCCCTTCACACGGGATACCCCAGCCCCATCACCCCACCCTGCAGGCAGCACACTCCACATGGGATACCACAGCCCCCATCAGCCATGACCACACCCTTGCAGGCAGCCCCCTTCAGATGGGACACCACCACCCCTGCCCCCATCACCTGTGACCCCACCCTGCAGGCAGCCCACTCCACATGGGATACCCCAGCACCCATCACCTGTGACCCCACGCTGCAGGCAGCCCCCTCCACATGGGATACCCCAGCCCCCATCAACCATGACCCCACCCTGCAGGCAGCCCCCTTCAGACAGGACACCACCACCCTAGCCTCCATCACCCATGACCCCACCCTGCAGGCAGCCCTCTCCGCATGGGATACCCCAGCCCAAATCAGCCATGATCCCAGCCTGCAGCCAGTCCCCTCCACATGGGAGACGCCAGCTCCCATTACCCGTGACCCCACCCTACAGGCAGCCCCCTTCAGACGGGACACCATCCCAATCGCTTGAAAACATCCTGCGAACCTGTCCGCACCCCAGCGTTATCATGCGAAAACACGTCGCAATCCCTGGGTGCACCCCAGCATAATCGCGTGAAAACACTCTGCGATCCCCGTCCACACCCCATCGTAATCGCGCTAAAACACCTCGCAATCCCCGCCTGCACTCCAGTGTAATCTTGCAAAAACACCCCCCGAACCCTGTGCGCCCCCCCCTAGAGAAACGTGTGCCCTCCCATGCAAGTCTTGGCCCACCACCAGCCAAATGGCACCCCAACACCTTGCAATCCACAGCATGCAGTCCCCTCCAGGTGGGATACCCCAGCACCCATCACGTATGACCCCACCCTGCAGGCAGCTTCCTCCACATGGGATGCCACAGCCCCCATCACCAGTGACCCCACCCTCCCGGCAGCCCCCTTCTGACAGGACACCATCACCCCATCCCCCATCACCCATGACCCCACCCTGCAGGCAGCCCCTTCCACATGGGACAACCCCACCCCAGGCCCCATCATGCGTGACCCCACCTTGCAGGCAGCCTCCTTCAGATGGGACACTACCACCTCAGCCCCCATCACCTGTGACCCCACCCTGCAGGCCGCCCCTCCACATGGAATACCCCAGCCCCGTCACCCATGACCCCACCCTGCAGGCAGCCCCTTCCACATGGGACACCCCAGCCCCCATCACCCATGACCCCACCCTGCAGGCAGCCCCCTTCAGACAGGACATCATCACCCCATCATCTGTGACCCCACCCTGCAGGCAGCCCCTTCCACATGGGATACCCCCTCCCCAGCCCCCATCAGCCATGACCACACCCTTGCAGGCAGTCCCCTTCAGATGGGACACCAACACCCCAGCCCCCATCACCTGTGACCCCACCCTGCAGGCAGCCCACTCCACATGGGATACCCCAGCACCCATCACCTGTGACCCCACCCTGCAGGCAGCCTCCTCCAAATGGGATACCCCAGGCCCCATAACCAGTGAACCCACCCTGCCGGCAGCCCCCTTCTGACGGGACACCATGACCCCATTCCCCATCACCCATGACCCCACCCTGCAGACAGCCCCTTCCACATGGGACACCCCCACCCCAGCCCCCATCATGCATGACCCCAACCTGCAGGCAGCCTCCTTCAGATGGCACACCACCACCTCAGCCCCCATCACCTGTGACCCCACCCTGCAGGCAGCCCCTCCACATGGGATACCCCAGCCTCAATCACCAGTGACCCCACCCTGCAGGCAGCCCCCTCCACATGGGACATCACCTGCATGAAGTACCCTGACATAGTGACACACCATCACCCCATTGATTGTGTGTTGTGCACCTTGACTGCCGCTTTGTGACACCAGACACAATATCCACTGGAACATGTATCCTGCAAAATAAAATGAATGCATTCACCCGGGCCACATCCATGACTGTGGCAACTGGCCAAACAGAATTGCAGTCCGCAAACATCTCCCACATACACATGTAACAAGTTAATGTCAAAGTGAGGCTCTGCTGGCCATGTGACATTGTAATCGCATCAATCCCCAGAGACAAATTGTTCACCAATGACAGTATAAAACCCAGCCTCAATGTGTGCCACATGAACACACACTGGCCAGGTGTCTCACAGTCTGAGCCTCATTGAGCTGCTATTTCTAGAAGAAAATCCCTAATAAACACATCACTGTTTGGCCCATGTGTGAAGGACACCGAGACAGCTGCAATGGGCAGCCAATGTGTAAATACTAAGAAATGCCAATAGTATATCCCAGTGCAAGAGGTTGACCAACACCAGAGATGATGATAACTGTACAAACACATTTTGACAAAGGGGAAAGCACCACCTGTGTGTTACACAGCATCAAGCAAATCATGTGCAAATGTCCTAACCATGTAACACTCCCACAGTCACCCCACCCACCTCATTCACAAACACAGTGAGGGCAAATACACAGTCATGCTGCACATGTGAAAGGAGATGCCATAATCCTGTGCACACACAAAATCCCACTTCACACACCACCACCGTTCTGACCCATGTGTATACTCACCCCGCAAATAAACTCCAAACATTACACATGCAAGTAAGCAAACACACACATTACTAATAATGGGCAGGATCAGGGCTACTAAATGGACTACCAAACAGGCACACTGCAAAAATAACTGTGACAAACAATGACTGTGAGAGTATAAGAAACATATGTTGAACTGTTGCTCCACATACATACAGTAAATAAAATCATAAAATATGTCCATGTCAAAATAGATAGATAAAAATGTCCATGTGCAGAAAAATATTTACAATAAAAAATTACTAAAAATACACATTTAACAAGATGACCATGAACCCTCAAACACACATCAAAAAGATTATGTACAAGAAAATATTGAGGAATGTCCAGAGTTCACTCCAAAAAAAGTATAAGGAAACTTACACCTACAGAACTATGTAAAAAGAAAATGGAGTAATGTCTGTGATCCAAGCTGCAAATAATAAGGAAAAATGAAAGGGAACTTATATCTACAAAACTATGTACACAGACAGCGGGCTAGTCATCCTTGTCACCAATGTCACTCAATGTCTGGGCCAGGGCATCATCCAGCACTGCGTCCACTTCCACTAGGCAGGCCTCCGTACTCTCCTCAAGGGTTTGCAGGGCCAACAGCATGCACCTCTCCATCCCCTCCCACTCCCTGCAAGTCTCCTCAAGGATGGCAGCCCGTCTCTCTGCCCGACGCAGTGTAATCTCTGCCCTGGCCATTGTGACTCTCGCCTCCTGAGCCTCCTGCCTCTCTACCCCAATTCACTGCCCGTATCGTACGAACACGGAAGACAGCCTCGATCTGAGGTCCATATTTGCGTCCTGCCTGATGCAGGATACCTGCCCCCTTGGGATGGTTTGCCCTGAGTACGTAAGCCTCTGCCTCAGAGCCTGCTGCTGCCATAGCACCTGTTGCCTGCTTCGGACACCCTCCGGCCTGATGACACTAGCCTGCTCTCCCTCCATTGCCTACAACAGAAGCCTCGATTGGCATGGTGACCACTTCAGCTGATCCACTGTTGACTCCCAACTCAGGCAGGGATGTTAGCTCCACCAGACGGGCCGACATAGGTGGGACTGCTAGACAGGGGGCCCTGGTGGTAGCTGGGACGGAAGGCGCCCAGGAGGATGACTGGTGCACACAGGAGCAAGCCGAGGGAGTTGCATAAGTGACCAGCCCACGCATCCAATTCAAGACCAGGAATGCTACTAGCCAGTTCAGGAGATGCCAGAGGTCATTGTGATGATGTGCAAGCACACGAGTGCAAGCATGCACATCATCACAGATGATGCCGGTATGCTTCCCTATACCAACTAGTAGGGGTACCACTCTGTCCTGAATGGCAACATCCGCAGGCACTGGGGTGTTGGTCTGGATGGAAACAACCGACACCTGCAGATCAGCCCGGCCTGGGGCATGCCGACAGGTGCATACTACTGCAGGCGCTGAACCAGGACCAGGATTTTGCACAGTTACCTCCATGGTGACCTGCACAGCCTCATGCCCCTGGGTCAGGACAGCAGCAGTCACACTCACCTCACCACCCCCGCCGGGTCCAATGGACTGGGCTAATACAGACTCCTCCTCCTCCCCCGCCAACGTGGATGCCTCCACAGCATCTTCCGCAGTGCATGGCCCATGTGTCTGCTCACCTGTCCCCCCGCTGCTGAAGAGTCCACGTCCACCTTTGTCCTCTAGGACCTACCCTCAGCAGCTGTGGTCGATGGTTGAGACAAGGCACCAGCCTCCTCGCTCCCCGATTATGTCATGTCCATGGGGCGTGACTGGACCTTGCGTCTGCCTGGTGGAGGCATATCTGCTGCCTTGCTGCAAAGCACTTTCTCTGCCCTCTTCTCCCAGCCCAACTGAGGATAAGGAGACATAGAACACAAACATCAGGGTACTGCACCTATGTGTGTTTTCTGCAAAAAATATGCACATGAAGTACACTGCTAAAGGGTGCAAACATCATCACCCTCCACAACACACAGGTACATGCAATGTACATACATACACATACATGTCGGTCTTTACGCCAGACAGTCCCACCTGGGGACATGACACTGTCACAACCTATCAATTGTGCATGCTACACACACATGCATCATGGGCTCATACACATGTCATGTACATGCATCACCTGACAGTCCTCAAGCAGTGCACTGAACAATCACATGAGAGTCCCCTCAACAGCAATCATGCAGCATGACTAGGGCATACATTGAAATGCACATGTTACATCCATCCCGGAGTGATGGCTAGTCGCACAGTCACATCTTGGACACATACACATGAACACCATGCATGCACATGAGGTTGCCAACACCACCTCATCGGTCACACTACTCACATGGGCCGTCTCAGACACATGTAACAAACCACATGCACGTAGTGAAATGCTGCAGTACAACACACAAAGCAAATGTAAGACCATTGAAATCACACATGGCTCACTGAACACATGAAGAACACTGTCTAGGATATGCACACAGATATCGTACAAGAGGCATACTTGCTGTAAGCCCAATCTGCACACTCCCACCACACATTAACATGCACATGGAGCCCAGAAACACATGGACAATCACTTGACGACTCCAGACGGAGCTGCATGTCAGTGTTGTTCAAATGCCCCCTGCGCTCCCCTTGGTTGGCACCAGCCTGGAGGAAGCACAGGGCCTTGCTATGGGTCCTGGATTTGAGGTCCTCCCATTACTTGTGCACATGGTGGTAATCATGGGATGCCACCCCCTCTGCATTGATGGCATCCATGATCCGGTCCCAGATCAGCTTCCGTCCTTCCTTGCCGACTTGCGTTGGGGCATGGAAGAGGGCACAATAATGCTCCAGGACATGCTCCATCAGGATGTCACCTTCTTTGGCAGTGAAGTTGACAGCCCTCTGCCTCGCTGCCTGTCTGTTGGTTGAGACATGGCAACCCCAGAGGCAGGTGTGGGTGGGCAAGGTGGTCCTGGGGCTGGGCTGTGGAGCAGTGGTGATGTTCTGTCATGTTGGGAGTCTTCTGAATCAGCAGAGGTCGTCACAGGGCCCAGGAAAGGAGCATTGACAATGGCTGGACAGCAGGCACTTAAATTTCAGGGCAGGTGGACCGCAGGCACACAAAGTGGGCAGGCAGCAGCAGATGGCTCATAGGAGGCAGCTCACGGCAGTAGGAGGCAGGTAAAATGGCTTGCAGGCAGGAGCGTGGGTCTTCCGTGTCTCTCGCATGGGCAGCCGGAATCAGAGTGACGGTTATTATGCGCGTTCGAAATTAGCACGTACACATGAAATCAGAGGAAAGGGCCTCACTGAGTAAGTTATGTGACTTGTGCTGGATGTTCAGATTGGGTATAAAGGAGTGCGTAGGGCAAACTTTAACCGCACATGCGAATTAGAGCGGACAGACTTGTGGACTTCAGAGATTTTTTGGTGCCACGCAATTTGTTCACTACTCTGACAGTTCGAGCTTCTTTTTTTTGTGGGGGATTTGCCTCTGCGCACCCGTGCGTGTCCTTTTCTTTTTCCATAGGCTAACTGTGAGTCGCATACGCATTATTCATACTCTGGGTGCCCCTGTGTATCACGTACCCCCATTCAAAACATCACAGTAGCTTTCCTGGGCTTCTTGTATGCATTTTTTATGTTGCTTGGTGCCACAGCGTACCGCATAGCGCTTTTTCTTTTCACATGAGCTACTGAGGGGGTCGCGTACATGCTTTTTTCATATTTGGGGTGCCTGTGCATTACGCGTCCTGTTCATTTTTTCTCCAGGAGTAAAATTGAGCATTGTTGGACCATACTAGTGCATTTTACATCACGTACCCTGCCCCATCACTCCAATTGCCCAGGACACATCCATCTGTACCAGGAGTGGGAAGGCCCCAAGAGGGAAAGGTGGCAGAGGTGGCCGGGGTCGGGAACATGCAGCAGAACCTGCTGCCCCCCCCCACTCTCCAGGGGTAGGGGACGTGCAGAGAGAGCTGTGCCCCATACCCAACAGGGTCAAGGAGCTGCAGTGTCAGCTGTTCTCCCCACCACCCAGTGTCAGGCACCTGCAGATTCAGCTGCTGTCCCAACACCCAGGGTCAGGGAGCTACAGCAGTAGCTGTTGGACCCCCCCGGGACATGGACATGCAGGGGCAGATGCTGTCCATCCCTCACAGGTGAGGGGACGTCCATGCAAAACACCTGTCCCCAGCACTCTGGGTCAGGGCTCTGGAGGGTCATCTGCTCTCCCAAGCACCCAGGTTGAGGCACCTGCAGATTCAGATGCTGTCCCCCAAACGCGAGGGTCAGGGAGCTAGAACAGTATCTGTTGTCCATCCCCAGGTACACGGACGGACACGCAGGGGCAGCTGATGTCCGTGCGTCCAAGGGGAGGGATGTGAAGTTAAAGGCCCTGGACCCAGCACCCATGTTGAGGGACCTGCAGGGCCAGATACTGACCCAACATCAGTGGGTGATGTGATTGCCCAGGCCAATAGTGGTCCAGCCCCCACTGCCCTGAGTGGTCCCAGCCCACAAGGTCTGCACCACCTTCCAAGAGGCAAATGCTCGCAGAACAGGGAAAGGATCAATCCCAAAGCATGGCAAAGGAGACCAGCACATTGAGGAAGAGGAGCTTCAATGATGAAGAACTCCAAATCCTCATTGATTACGTGCGTGACCACCACCATGACGTGTGCACGCAGCCAGGGAGCACACATACGCCTGCTCAGTGTATGGTCTACTGGCAGCGAGTCACGGATGACATCAATGCCTTGGGGAATGAGAGGCGCACCGCTCATGAGGTCATGAAGCGGTGGAATGACCTCCACCGTCGAACCAAATCAGAGCTGGGTGCCAACCTCGCTTCTGCTCTGGTGACTGGAGGTGGATCACCACAGGAGCATGAGCTCACGCCACATGAAGAGGCCATGAGCGAGTTGATTCATGTGGATCAGCTGCAAGGTGTGGGAGGACTGCCAGATTATGAGGAAACATCTGGTGAGTGATGAAGCATGTGCATTCTAGAATATGTTTATGTAAATTAAATAAATGTGTATGATTGTGTAGCGCTTCTGCCTGCATTTGTATGACTGCCATGGCTGAACCATGTCATGGTGTACTGACCCGTTTTTAATGTACTTGAGAGTGCATACAACCCATGTGCTGCACATCGGTTGAACATGGCTTTGGAACAGTTGTCATCAACAACTGTCAGATACTAAAAGACATTTCCAGCATGTCAACACAACGTGGCATCTGGGTATTAACATCAGTGATATCACTGGCTCAGCTATTCCTGCCAAGTGCTTGTGTCTGAAGCATGTGCTACACATCCTGCACTGCATGAAGTAGAAAGCCCATCCACACATTTCCATAGGTGGTTTCATGCTACCCACCCATACCATACATGAACACTGGCAGCAGGCATGACATTGTGCCATGAGTGACATTGGCATTTTACTACACTGTGCAAGTCCCAGCCACAGCTATGGCACTGACCTCCTTGTGATATACTTGTCTGGAGTCATTCATGTTCACCTGCCACACTCACACCCCCCATGGGTGCATGGCCCTGTCCCCTCTTGTGTGTCACTGTCCCCTCTTCCAATCTCCCTGCACATGTCATCCCTCTCTCCACATCACACACCTGGGACACCACACTCGGGGAATTTCCACATTGTGTGCACTCCCTGTGCCAGTGGTACACTGGTGTTAGATGTAATTGTAGTGGACTTGGCTTTGATTATGTGTGGACATGTTCACATGTACCCTAATGGCATGTAGCACATTCTTTTTTTGAGTCAGTATGTGCATATTTCCATCTACCCGTTGCTTTGCCATGGGGCAGGATTTGTGTACACAGATGCATGTGTGTTGCAATGTGTGCAGTGTTTCATGGTCAGGGACATGTGATGTAGTGGCAAGTGTGCATACATCATGATATGTGAGCCTTTTGTACATAGTGTGTGTATGCAAATGATAGCATGATAACATGCATGGCAATGTGTTGCAGGACAGCATTGTGATACATATGTATGTAGGCAATGCAAATTACATTAATCTTCTTGTCTTTTTGTGTATGTGCAGGGGATGAGCCACCAGATTCAGGGGAGGAGGTAGAGGAGGAACGGGAGCCTGATCCCCAAGAGAGCACCAGTGGAGGATGTGTTGTGGCAGCCCATGAGAATCCACTGGTGCTACAGGTCATCCGGCGCATGACTCAGTATGAGTTGGACTCCAATGATACCAGTAGCTCTGGTGGTGAACCGGATGTCCATTCCTCTCTGCTGTCAGAGGTGAGTGCATCAAGTGTTGGAGCTGTTGGAGCCCATGCGTCTGCAGTGGGTCATGGCCCCTCACAGGCCCAGTCAGTGTTGCCATGTCCGTCTGTGGTGGTTAGGGTTGCAAGGCCACACTCCACTGTATTGGCTTCCGGTCCGACAGGCATGGGGTACGCACACGTGGTGAACATGCCACACTGAGGAGACAGTGTGGGAGCAGTAAATGTTGCGTATTGCACAGCAACAGGATGCTTCCAATGAGATGTTGGCACAGGGCATGGATAGGGTGGCCAATTCCATGTTTTTCTGAGAAACACAGGCAGCGCACCAGCTGCAGGCATTGCAGTCCACATGCCGCTCACACAGGCTGCACAGGGAGGCCAGCAACAGGAGCCGATGGGCCGAACTGAGGTCTCTGCAGGCATCCTTGCTTGCAAAGGGTCGGGGCCACAGGGAAGCCCTGAGGAAAGAGTTTTTGGCCCTCAGAGCTTCAATGGAAGTGCTAGAGGCAGCCCGCAGTACACAATACGAACAGCAGATGTAACTGTTGAGTCATACCATCTCGGAGGAACTCTGTGCATCCTGTGAGGGGTTGCATGTGGACCTCCGAGGCTTCATGTTGCAGTTGCATTCATCTGGGTCCTGGCCGGCCACTGCCATGGAGGACTAAGCCAGGGCTATACGTGGTCAACCTCCCTTACCACTACCACCTTTGCATTCTACACAGGAAGGTGGCGACAGCAGCGACAGCCCTCCCAATCCATGATAGCCGTGTGGTCCATGAACCCATGGAATTAATGTTTTTTTTCAACATCCACACATGTGGGTGTTGGCATGTACCCTGCCCCTCCCCCCTACTGGGTGGAGTACTCCCTCACCGCTGGGCAAGGATGGACATTTTGTTTCTTTTTTTCCACCCCCCCTGTACAGATGTTGGCATGTCATACTTTGTTTGCCCTGGTTGTGGTCTTTGCTATTTTCTTTATTGATTGCCCTTGAGGTGTGCCATTAACCCCTCAGGGACTATACATGTGCAGTGGTGTATGTGCAGGCATGCCTAGTGAAGTAATCTAGCATGTTTGCATGGGGGTGCACAGGATGGCATGTGCAGGTAATCATAGCTTTGTTTTTCCATGGCATGTGTGTGCTGTGTCAATTATACTGCACAATGGGTGTTTTAATATGTTCACCCATGTTTTTCCAGTAATCTTTGATGTGGCTGTGACTGCTGTCCCGGGTGTGACTTCCTGCACCATTCGAAGTCCACACTCCTCATGCCCTCCACCAGACAATGTCCTTCCTTTAACAAATTAGGAAACATACTTACTGGTGAAGGTCATGTGGGATTAACAACATGCAAACACAGTTATTTGGAAAGCATTTGCACTGTCTTGCATGTTGTGCATACTTCATTGTTGGGCATCTTTGCTGCATGTGTCGGTTCTCTTATATCTCCTTTGCATGCTCACATGGAGTTGTGGTAATTTGATTAGAACTCATTTCACTGTGTAAGCTACCTATGTGGATACTTCAATGGGAGCACTGACTGTGCTGGGCAGCATGTCATTATACATCGGTACACCAGGCCATGGACTCCTTGATTTGTCATTTCCTTGTTATTCACTCACTGTGCCACTCTCTCTCCCTCTCTCTGGTGTGGTACACTGTACTCCTTACAAATCAATGTCAATGGCCATTCACCCTGTGTCCCCTGTGTTGCTCCTGCACTCTGTGTTGTATGCATACGTTCTTTCTGGTGTCAACTGTGATCATGTATGTGCATGTATTTTGTGCTGTTACTCTGCATTGCATTCCATGCAGATAGAGCGTCTCTCGATGGTGTATATCGTATGCAAGGCAGCTGAGTTCCACAGACAGGTGAGTGCATGGCATTTGTTGACACTTCAGTGGTGTTTACATGGGAACGGGGCACTGTGTGTGTTCACTATGGATTTACTAACCTTTAGCTCTGTCACTATTGCTAGAGGGTTGTATTAATCACCCAGGGGTGATGCCAATGATGGTTATGGTCTTGTTAATCTGATGGATTGCTGGGGACACTGTTTACTGATTATGATAACAGTACTTTCTGACTGTGTGTCAATCTTTCATGGTTGGTTGTGAGTGTGTAGCATGGTCAACAGTTTGTGGACTTTGGCAGGGGCAGATGTTTGAGCTGAGGTGTGCCTCATTCTATTTTTATCAGGTCTAATGAGTGGCACATCTGATCCATATCGGGGTTTGTGGGATTAGGGCTGTTTCTCAGATTTGCCAAATTTATGCATCAACTATTAGTGTGTGCTACAGCATTGTCATTCCACATACAATTTGCTATGTCTGGTGATATGTGCCCTATTTGCTCATCCGGCACTTTAGGTTTTGCATTGTTAGTGGGTTTTCGTCCTTTTCTGAGGCACGTGGCAACATGGTGTATGCAGCTTCTAGTGAAACACATCTGTGTGCCTGGTGGTGAGGGATTGGAATAGATGCAGCATTACACCATAGGTATCCGGTAACAATGAAGTCTGCTTTGACCGTGTTATGGTGGTTTGCAGTGTACTTTTAACATTATTTGTATGTTTAGGATTTTATATGTGTGCGTGTTGTTGTTGACTGTCTTCCCTTGACGTTCCGTCAGTGTCCAGGAGTACTTTGTGGCATCAAGTAGGGTTCTGTCGGAGGACCAAGAGCTGAGTGCATTATTCAATGTGAAGACATTCACTGAATATTTTCCTAGGCCAACTTCACAGTACCTTTGTTATGCACTCGCACCACATTTGTCTTAATAATACATGTGACTGAATGAACCAACTACTCAGAGACACTTCATACACAACCTTCCACACCTCAACTCACCCTGACACTCACCATCATCATTATTCATTCTCCTCGTTCACTCATGTCTCCCCTGACGGTCTAATGCTCATGCTGTTCTATGCATACTCTCCTTTACTGGTGTTTCGTTTCAATCCTCCATCAGGCGCTCACTTCTGCACAACATTGCTAATATAACATATGCACAGCGTTCCTGATCACCAACATACTGGCGAATAGCTTGATAGCCTTCAGGGAGAAACTGCTAGCAAAATTGGTCCACAAAAAAATGTGCGCCCATTAGGCATTCTTATGAATGTACATGAACACCAGTGTGCATTGTAACAGTCCGGAGCAACAGTCACTAGGGTCGCATGATGAATGGTGGCATACATCCATTCATAATGCCTTGCTGTCCTCATCGTCCTTGGTGTCTCATTTGCTTTTCACACAGTCATGCACTCCATCCTCATTTTGATGATCCATGAATGGACAGTGGACTTGCTCATGTCATTCCTGTAAATATATTCCATGAAAACCCCATACTATGTATTTTCTTCTGCCCTACTTCCGCCGCCACCTGTGACATCATGCAGGTGTCTATTCCTTTAACATGCATCTTTGACTTATATATTTGCGTGACACCCTCATTCACCATGTCTGCCACACAGCCATCCTGGGCCGGTGCCCTCAAAATGACCTTGGCTTGTGCGCCATTTACAAAATTGCATGTCCCTATTGACTCCATTGCAGCCTACTTGTGTCACTGACTCAGTCCTTCCCACATGTTCGCACTCCATGCACACTCATTCCAAGGGAGGGATGTTGCCTTGATGTTCAACTACCCCCTTCCATGACTGAGCCTGACTTGCAGGTCTTGATGCACACAGTTAATGTACACTACCACAACATCACATGGAGGTGCAATCTTGCACGTGCTGTGTTACTCTCCAGGCTACACTAGTGCTACTGCCTATTGCACCAACTCCATGCTTGTAATCCACACCCTGTGTAATTAATTTGGGACAAGGGCATAAGTATTATGCTTGACGTAAAGGCCAGGGTAACATCTGTCTGCCACTGATTGTCCTCCATTTGCTAGCCATGGTAGACATCGTCAAGTCACAGGAAGTATGCATTGTGCACTGTGATTTGTGAGGCCTGCTTACTCTGTATCTGCTAATGTTCATTCCTCAATGCTGTCCATCCAGAGCCATTTCATCATGTTACTCTGACCTTCTTGAGATGATCCTGTTATTGATGGAGATTGTTTACAGGGGATCTTTATTGTCAGCAGGGGCCAACCTCTGGGATACCCATCCTGCCGCCCTCTGTTTGGGGACTCATTTCCTTCCTTTCCATTCCCTGGCCATCCTCCTCCACCTGCGGTGACCCTCGATCACTGATGCGACAAATGGTACATTCATCGTAGCTGTATACGTGCGTTGGTTGCTCGCGCAGGCTTTTTATGGATTTGTTTTTGTGCGTGTTGACGTTTACGCCAACTATCCCGTGGCAGACGTGTTTCACGATTTGCACGTATTTTACCTGACCTTCTTGAGATGATCCTGTTATTGATGGAGATTTTTTTCCAGGGGATCTTTATTGTCAGCAGGGGCCAACCTCTGGGATACCCATCCTGTTGCCCTCTGTCTGGGGACTCATTTCCTTCCTTTCCATGAACTACCCATGTCTCTCTTCTTATACTCTTCCTTCTCTCTCCCTCTTCCCTGCTAGGCAATCCCTCTGCTCTCTCACTCTCTCCATTCCTTTTGTCCTAGCTGCTTATTGACAGTCTTTTTGATGTGCCTCAAGGTCTCACACGCCCCTGTGAAACCCAGAAATTTGTGTGGCAGTAGCCTCTGTGACATGGACTAGTGTCATTGTCACTGCTCTTGGGGAATGACCCGAGAGGGTTGCATCTCTCAGAACTTACCCAAGCATCCACTGACTGGTTGCACTTGAAGTACCCCTGAACTTGTTGCCACCCTCTGAATACCACACCCCTCTGAACATCTGTGCACTTGCTCCTTCTGATTGCATGATGCAGGTACGCTGTCTGTCTGTTCCATCCTGTCCATGGTCCCTGCATGATGGCACATTGATGCACTTGTGAAAATATGAGGATTCAATGTCCGACAGATTCATTGTTCCATCCACTGTTGATAGTATAGAATAGCATGCATTTACTGTTCAGAATATTATGGATCTGTATGAGCGGGTGTTATTTTTGTATTTGTTCCATACATGTTTGGGAGCTTTTAGACACTTGTATTATTATTAGCCATTTATCTATCTCCTTTGACATTACATACCATAGCACACTCTGGGGATTATTTCACATGACATATGGGATGTTTTATGTGGCACACAGGTCATTTGATGTCTAGTTTGGCATGGTGGTAGTGGCATAGTCCATCTTCTATGTGTTTCTTTTGGAAACCCAAAATTACATTAGCTTTAGTTCTAAGGGATGCACACAATGTTGCACTTCCAGGTGACACATTCTCAGGGTGGTTTGGTGGGCACAGATGATTGAAATTAAATTATATTTTTTATATTGCGCTCGTACCCAAGTGTTTCAGAGTGCGACCAGGCAAAAGGGAGGGCTACATTGGAGAATAAAAAAAAAATTGCTATCTTACTAGGCCCAGTGACATTAAGAATGCGCAAGTGCATGGAAAAGGGAAAAGAGGGAAAATGCATGGAAGGGAGGAGAAGTGGAAAGTGTGGAACAGAGGACAGAACAGAATAAATACTAAATAAAATAAATAAATAAAGGCAATAAACCATGGTAGTGCAACCAGCAAGTGGCAGGTGATAGTTTAGTCAGATACGGTATATCTGATCAAGTGCAGACGAAAAGTGGGAGGGGGACTGTATGGGTACAGATACAGAAACCCAGTGCAAGGGGTGGCCCGGAGGCAGTGCAGGAGGGTGGCAGGGTGAGCAGGTACCTGGACCCGAAATGACAGAGGGTGGCCAGGTGCACGATGAAAAAATAGAGAAAACAGATCAACAGGGGAGAAGGGGGCAAAGGCAGAGGCAAAGAGGAAGGTCTTGAGGTGCTTCCGGAACCAGAGATGGTTCTCCTCAAGTTTCAAGGTGGTCGGGAGGCTGTTCCAAAGGGAGGCCCCAGCCAAAGACAGAGATCTATCCCAGCTCATTTCTTTGCAAAACTACTAACCCTGAGGGAGTTAGAAGTAGAGGATTGAAGGGATTGAGAGGGGATGTATTTACAGAGAGATAGTTGAAGGTATGAAGGATTTTATTATGGCAACTGAACCATAACGTCCCTTTTACAATGTTTTACTAGCACAACTTAACCATAACGTCCCTTTAACAAAGCTTTTTCACTGAATATATATATATATAGGCAGTTGTCTTATAAAGATTTATTTTAAGATATATTGAGTGCAGTCTTTGAACAGTTACTGTAATACTTTAACAACATTATATTCATCAACAGTACATATAAATGTAAACACTTTATTAAGTTAAGTGCATGTGCAAACAAAGATTTTTAACATCAGGTTTATTTGGGGGGGGGGGATGTGGTTGTACAATTTCTTTGTATTTTACTTTCTACACATGATACATCATTTTCATTAGCCCAAGTGTCTGTATTATTAATGTCAATTATGTATGGAATAACAAAACCCTTGAAATTAAAGGAAACATTGTAGTTGCCGGAACGTCAAGGCGAGCGAGACATTGTAAAAAAAATGAAATTCAAGGAAAAAACTTTAGTTGCATGGACGTTAAGGTTAGAATTTAACACAAAACCCCCCTGAAATTCAGTTAACGAAACCTTAACTTCGTGCCCCATGTTGTGCAGCCTATGACCACAATGATGACATCACATATCATATCACTGATGACATCACTATTTACATTACAACAGTAACCGGCATTAACGATGGCCTTCGGCGATGTTCAGTGTGCATGGCCAAATATATTTAAACACATCAATGGATACTAGTCCTGGCCTTCAGTCATGGACACTGGCTACAATATTCACCCAAGTGCATTGTATATTTTAAAACACTAAGAGGCCAACAAACAGAGACATTGGCCTTCACCAGTGGTTACAGCTTTCAGTTGTGTCCACAGTATATTATATACACCAATCAGCTACTATCCATGGGCTACAATACTGGCCAGTGGCCACAATCTTTGACCATGAGCAGTTTGTACATCTTTTGGCCATGCCCACTGTGTATTTTAAAATACTAACATGCCTTAAGCGATGGACTTCGGACGTGCCCACTGTGTATTATACAACACTTATCAGCCCCTATATATGGCTTTCGGCCACACCCACTGTATATTATATAAATTAACCAGCCACTAGCCATGGTCTTCAACACAATATTAGCCAGTGACCACAGCCTTTTGCTGTGCCGAATGTATATTCTAAAATATTAATGGGCATTAGCTATAGCCTTTAGCCATGGCCACTGACCCCAGCTTTCAACGATGCCCACTGTATATTTTAACACCATGATGGGCTACTAGGTATGACTTGTATCCATGCACATTGGTATTTTTAAACACTAACGGGCCAATAGCTATGGCCGTTGGTGCTGGCCAGGGACCCCAGCCTTTATCATGGCCAAGTCCATGGCCTAAATTGCTATTAAGGTAATCAAAATTTTCATGAGCTAACTTATAAATGATGTTATGTCCAATTCCATTATTGATGTAATCAGTTATATACAATGTAATTACTGTTGTCACCAGTGATGGCAACAGTGATATGATTTGTAACGTCTTCAGTGTTCTCATACAATATGTAATTAGTGATATCAACAGTGATGTGATCTGTGATGTCACCCTTGTGGTCATAGGCTGTGCAACAGGGGTCACGAATTAAGGTGGCTTTAGCTGAATTTCAGGGTTTCTCACATTAACGTCCATTCAACAAAGGCTTATTAGCCAGTTATGATAAACTATACAACCATAACTCGTACTCCCATCACGATCTGCTAAGACTAACCCCCAGGACAATAAACATGACCTGAAACATGACATCACAAATGGCTTCATTGATGACATCACTGATGACATCACATATGGCGTGGTTTTTCTTCAGTGACAGTGTGAATCTTGAAATTCTAAAGGTGTTGTATATCTAGGCCAGTGGTCCTCAAACTTTTTAAACAGGGGGCCATGTTAATGGTCCCTCAGACCGTTGGAGGGCCGGACTATAGTTAAAAAAAAAAACTATGAACAAATACCTATGCACACTGCATATATCTTATTTTGAAGTGAAGAAACAAAACGGGAATAAATACAATAAATACAATATTTAAAATGAAGAACAAGTAAAGTTAAATCAACAAACTTACCAGTATTTCAATGGGAACTATGGGCCTGCTTTTGGCTAACGAGATGGTCAATGTCCGGTTCCATATTTGTCACTGCTAGTCGTAACAAGTGATGCAAGTGTTCATCCGTTAGTCTAGATCTGGTTGGAGATTTCAGATGTTTCATTCTGGAAAAAGTCTGTTCACAGACATAAGTGCTGCCAAAGATGGTTGCCATTTTGAGTGCATGGTTCCTGAGATGAGGATAAGTCTCGGAAGGGAGAGATGCATAGAAACTATGAAGGCTGCTTGACTTGAACGCGTCTTTCAGAGAGTCACAATTCTGCAGTTCAGCCAGTTCCATTTGGTAAATTGTATCCACATTTTCAATGTCAATAGAAAATGGGTTACGGAAAAGCTGTATGTCCTGTTCATGGAGATGAAGCTCTTTAAATGTAAATTGGAACTCCTTTTGCAATTTTTCTAGTGAATCCACACATGTTTTGTTTGGGAATGCAACCAATGGTTTTTCCGCTAACAGATTTTGAGTTGTGGGTAGATGGTAGAAGTTTTCCTCCTTCACTTGTTTGATGAGGAGGCCTAATTTTACTTCAAATGCTTTGACTGTGATTGCATATCACAGATGAGCTTCCCTTTTCCTTGAAGTTGCACATTGAAACTGTTGAGTAGCTCTGTTACATCTGTTAGAAAGGCAAGGTGCCATTTCCATTCTGCATCATTGAGCTCTGGTACTTCTTTGTTTTTTGAAAGAAGAAAAGCTGTAATCTGTGGAAGTAAGTCATAGAAACGTTTCAAAACTCTCCCTCGACTCAGCCAATGGACTTCTGTGTGGTACAGAACATCTCCATAGTCAGCATTTAGCTCAGACAGAAATTCCTGAAATTGTAGGTGCTTTAGTGCATGAGCTCTAATGAAGTTAACACAAGATACCACAATTGTCATAACAGAGTCAAACTTCAGTGATTTACTACACAGCACTTGTTGGTGGATGAGGCAGTGTATGGCTATTGGATGAGAATAATTATGTTTGTCCATCTCTTGGTTAATGCGAGCAATTACTCCTTTCTTAGACCCCACCATGCTAGGAGCACCATCAGTTGTCACACTGGCTAGTTTAGCCCAGTCCAGCTCCAAACCATTCAAAGTTTGGCAAACCTTTTCATAGATATCCTCTCCTGTAGTTGTTCCTTTGATGCTTTGCAGTGCAGCAAGCTCTTCTGTGACTTCGTAATTGTCATTCGTCCCACGAATAAAAATTAAAAGTTGTGCAGAATCACGAATATCATTGCTTTCGTCAAGTGCCAAGGAAAAATAGGAAAGTTTTTTTGTCAGGTTTTGCAAATGCTGATACAGATTGTCTCCCATTTCTTCAATCCTCCGTGTAAGTGTAGGTCCTGAAAGACTCACTGTACTAAATAAATCGGCCTTCTCTGGACACATCTCTTTGGCAACAGAAAGAAGGCATTCTTTAACAAATTCTCCCTCCACGAATGGTCTGCCAGTGCGCGCTATTAGCTTGGCAACTTGAAAACTTGCTCTCAGTGATGAAATATTTAGCTGCTTCTGCTTCACAAAAGTATTTTGCTGAGCTGTCAATGTATTTTTCAGTTTTAATATTTCATCTTTTCTCACTTCTCCGACCAAACAATCATATTTATCTTTATGTTGAGTTTCATAGTGTCGACGCAAATTGTATTCTTTGAACACAGACACTATATTCTGGCATATCAGACACACAGCTCTTTCCTTGTACTGTATGGAAAAGTAATCATAAGTCCACTGTTCTTTGAATATCCTACACTCCGAGTCAATTTTTCTCTTTCTTGACATCATTGTTTCCTAGGGATTCCAAATTGCTATTAGTAAAATACCAATAAAAACAATATACCAGCAACATTCCCCCACATTAGGTGCAATATAGTCCCCCACATTAGGCTGGCAGTATAGTTCCCCCACATTAGGCTGGCAGTATAGTCCCCCATATTAGGTTGGCAGTATAGTTCCCCCCACATTAGGCTGGCAGTATGTTCCCCCACATTACGTTGACAGTATAGTTCCCCCCACATTACATTGACAGTATAGTTCCCCCCACATTGCGGGGCTTATGCACCGGGCATGGTATCGGGGACTCTAAAGGAGTCCCCGATACCATAAAAATGCCTGGTATCAGTCCCGATACTGGTATCGGGACATCCCTTCTGGCCACCGCTCCGGCCATAGCAGGACTGGTGGTCAGAACACCGAAGGGACGCGCCGCTGGTAAACACTTACCTCCAGCGCGCGTCCTTTCTTCTCCGCTTCTCCGCCTCGGTTTCCATGGGCGTGCGCACGCATGGGACGTCAGTGACGTCGCTGCGTGCGCCTACTCCCAGCGGTCCCCGCGTTTTTAAAGTAAACGCGGGCCGCAGGGACTTCTCAGAGGCATCCTTGTGTTCCGAAAGCATCTTTCGGAAACACAAGGATGTCCTGAGGCTAAAACACCCGGCGGGCCGGGTAAATGCGCTCCGTGGGCCGCATGTGGCCCGCGGGCCGTAGTTTGAGGACCACTGATCTAGGCATTAACCTTATTATATGTTATTAAAATACTTTCCCTACGATTTGGCCTGAACTCGTGGTGCACATTCATGGGAGAATGAGCAGGCCTCAAACAGACAATTCATTTCAATTCATGAAGATAAACTTGGATCTTATTGTAATTTTCTGATCATGGTGGTTCTTTCCTCCTGACTAGACTCCCCTGCATGTGCCTCAGATTTGTATGCTTTGATGCTCTTCATATGTATTTTTGTACTAAAACAAGTGTGTACTAATTATTATGTTGTTAGCTGTTAATTCCAAGTTTAACATTAGTTAATATTCTGATCGACTTGGATTTATGATTCTACTGGCAAATGTTATGCCGAATTACATGCAGTACCCTTTGGGAACACTACACACAGTTAAGACTACAGGTGTAAGCACAATCTCACCTTTGGTATAAGTCTGTACTACACAGTTTTGTATTAGCAGTGCTGAGCAGCCAGGCTTATCTCAAAAGGGATGTGAGCAGTACAAGGTGTTACACAAAGGACTTAAAATCACAGTGGTTAAAACAAACACGTACTCAACGTTTCTTGGTAAAACACCATTAATTTATTTACACAGTCATTTAGAAAACATTCCACTAGCAATAAGCAGCTCAATATCACACTATAATACACTCCAGTACCAAACAAATACTTTCCTGAGCAACTTAGGCTCCCCTGAAGTGGGAGCAAAATGGCACTTTAGTAACTTTAAAAGGGGGTAAAAAAAAAACACAGGTTATAAGAATTAAACACAAATACTTTCTCAGGCAGGGCAAATAGTTTCAGTTCACTACAAGAGGCAATTCAATTAAATAGGCCTGGGCCAAAGTCAATGGATCAGTGTCTTGGATAGGATAGCACAGTTCTGGTAGTAAACAGTTAAGTCTTTGCCAATGTTCTTGGAAGTAGTTTGCATGAAAAAGAGTTATATGTCGGATTAGGAGCGAACAAGGCTCCAAAGTTGGGAAAGGTTCACAAACTTTCACCGCGGCAGAGAGGATTTCTCAACCGCGTTTGCACAGTACCTTTGTATTGAAGAAAAGCTGTAGCTGAGGCAATTGTTCCTGCCAGTTCCTGCAGATCTCGCTGTTCTAGGCCTCAGTCGTGGGGACAAGAAGGAGGATGTTGGGAGGTTCCTGCACTGCACGGGGAAGGATCCACAAGCTTGGCAAAACATCGTTTTAAGGTGTGAGTGCCTTAAAGTTCACAAACTGATATCCTTCTCACTGGCTATCCGGTTTTCAACAGCACTCTGAAGAAAATTCGACCAGTATGGAGATGGTTTCCAGATGGCTTGCGAGTTGGTTTTTCCCACCAGCTCAAGGGAAGAAGTCCTTGAAGGGGCTTCTCTGTCGTAGGAGTTTCAGGCGATTCGGACCTGCAGCAGGGCTTCACTGGGAAAACCAATGGTCCAGGAATTGCAGCAGTCGTCTTCCTTCAGCTCGTCTTCAGTTCTTTCGTTCCAGTGGTCGACTCTGCCTTCCAAATCTCAGAGATCTGCTTTTAAACAGTTTGCTCCCATTCATTTCAACCTGGCTGCCACTCACCCAGCAGGGTGGCTGTCGTTGTCAGACAGTTACCCAGCCAATCAGACCACACCAGAGTCCATTCAGGTCTCCTAGGAGACTAAGCACAGGGAGTTTCGGGCACCTCCCTCACATCCTGTCCACCCCAGACATTCAGGCGCCAGAGAGGGGCTTCAGTACTGAAGACTGCCAAAGGCAAATTAACAAAAGGACCAAACCTGGCTTGGCACGCAGAGACAAACACTAGTAGGACCTGTCCAAAAAGGAATGGTTGAAAAAGTTGATCGGAACCTGTTTTTACAGGGGGGGCTCAGACGCCATATTGAAAAACATGGCTTTGGCGGATTTTAGCTATAGGAGCGTTTAAACGGGTCGCGGTCGGGGAAATCATGGTAATACCACTGCCACCAGCCAGGGCAGCTTTTGAGGGCTACATGAATTTTCTATGCATAGGGAATACTAGGTATTCCCTCCAGCACTCTGCTGTAAGGCAGTGTGTGCTGGGTATAGCAATAAAAATACTAGCAAAGTCAATTTAACTTTACGTTCACTGGGAGACAGTAGTCAGTCCCAGAGAAGGTATTTAAACCTTGGGAAGTCTGAAAGACATCCCTGTACCACTGCACTGAGGGTGCTGTGTGACACACAAGAAACAGATAATGCCTATGGAGTTGTCTAAAACTCCATATCCATAGAAACAAACACAGAAAACACATTGAAAATGAAATATTCAAAGTCCCAAAATATAGCAAAAGAGCTGGAGGGCTCTAAAGTAGAGGGAATTTGCACCTTGGTGAGAATTCTCCCTAACACTCTTCCCCCCAGACTAAGGGACAGGAGCATCAAATCCCCACCAGGATGGATCTCCTGTTGCAGGTCAGTTAAATGGCCTGCTGAGTACACCAGCATCCTTTTGTAACCCTTGCTATGACACTGTTTATCAGTAGGTTCCATTTGTAAGCTATATGACATACAAACAATGGTTGGTACATCTTTCTTATTTAGAGTATGGGGGATCTGATCTAACAGTCCCTCAGACTTTGTGACAACCTCTGAACCTGCAATAGGCTTTTCTTTTTCAAGGGCTCATTTGAAAGGGATCTCTTAGATCTAGAGGGGCCTCCATGGTTCCTCACCACCTCTCTCTCAAGAGCAGGTTGGGTCTCAGGCATCTTGGTTGGAGGGGCTGTGGTTAAGCAAGGTACATGCTTCCACTTCCTCTGAGATCTCAGTTTACCTGGCTTAGAAGTTTCCCTCCTAACACTAGGATTTATTCTGGAGTCTTCAGTAGAAGATCGAACAGTCTTAGGTGTTTAGTCTTAGACCTATTTTTCCTAGTTTTCCACCAGATTTGAGAATTACCAGTTCTCACAGGCCTAGAGAGGGGTCCAATTTGTCTATCCACCTCTTTCTCAGAAGCAGGGGGGGTCAAAGACTTTACAATTGGAGGGGCAATGATGGAGCTTGGTTGGGGCTCCCATTTCCCTACTATTCTAGCCCCAGATTTGCCTTGGTTAGTGTTAGGGAGAATTCTCTGTTTAGGCTGAATTTCCTAACCTAGTGAGTCCCCCAGCAGCTTTGCTGGATTTTGGGAGTTTGTTTTTTTCATCCTGCCAAGAGTGAGACTCTTTTTCTCCCACTCTTGGACATGATTGGTGGTATTTCTTTGAATGTTAATGTGTTCTATGGGCTATGGGGTCTTTTACTCCATAGGGTCTCATGTCTTTTGCCATGTGTGTTACACAGCACCCTCCGCGCCGTAACACTGGGGTGTCCTAGGTGACCCCCACCATAGACTCCATACCCTGGGACTGACCACTGTCTCCCAGGGCATGTAAAGTCACCATTGGCTTTACTAGACCTAAATTTACTAACAGAACCAGTACAAACCATCCTATTGTGGACTTACTGGTAGGGGTAATTCGATTACCCCTGGGTCTGTTGTTCGAGGGGGCACTGTCCCGTCCCCCCTCGTCGAGTTTTGGCTGGTGGCAGTGGATACTACTTTTTATATTCGACCGCGAATATATTCCTATGGGATTTTCCCATTGTTCGAGGATAATACTTTTTCTATATAGCCTCGGTCATACCGCCGGTTTATTAAATTAAAATAAATTCCCCGGTTGGTATTTTCTGCCAGAACTCGGTTTTTAAATGGCATATGTGTTCGCCTCTGTAACTCCAAACCAAAGGTTGAGCCCTTTGTTCCACTTTTGGCGGGCTTCTGCACAGAAGCCCTCCAGAGTGGTGCCATTCTGTCTGGGTACCACAGGGAGTGTGGGAGGGGGTTTAGGCACCCAGGACTGAGTTGCCTTGCCAACTCAAGTCGCACTCTGGGGTGATTGGCCCAAGTGGTGAGCCGCCCTGCTCACCACTTAGCATGTTTGATTGACAGCTAGGCTGAATGAATGGGGGTTTTCTGCATAAAAGCAGGGCTTTGGGGACTGGAACTTCAGAAGTCGCCACAGGACCTAAGAATCCGACGAGGGAGAAGCTGAGCCGACCTGCAACGACGACACCACCGGTGGAGCCCTGCTGAACCGACTCACCACTTCCCAACGACAGAGGAGATCTCCCTGCTGGGGAGCCTTCTTCCCTTTGACTGGTGAGAACAACCAGTCCCTTGCTTTTTCTTCGCTTCCAGGATGTTTAGCGGTCGAATTGCCCGTGCTGATCACCCTGGCAACCGGATAGCCACTAACCACTGTACTGCGACCAAAAGGTGGTGCCTTGTGACCGAGCACTCCGCGGCTGGTCTCTTCCCTGGTGGTGCAACGATCTTCAACTTTCCTCTACAACGAGATCATCTCTTCTTCTGGCAAAGCCCCGACTTGCATCCACCACCAGGAACAACTGCCCCCGCTGGAGCTGTCTCTCCACTTTCAAGGTACTGTGTCCGCCTGGCTTCCCTTGTCCCGGTTAGCGTGAGGTGTCGTAAATCCTTACCTTTCCACTGGGTCGCCTCCAGACCTTCTTAACTTTTGTTCTAAAACTGGTCCAACCTTTGGGTGACATTTTGCTACAAAGACTCGAAGTTCGTTTACACTGTGGTATTTTTGGGACATATCGCCTTGCCTCTCTCCGAGTGGGCCTGGCCTCTGAACTTTGTAATCTACAGTAGACCCTGCCTTGCTTACCTTGCATTTGCTTCGTAAAAGAGTTGGTACTGAGTTGGTTTCATACCCTGCCTTTTTTTCTCTCGCTTCCTAACGAATACTAGAGTGTCATCTAGGTTAAGCACTCACCTCTGTCTGCACATAAGTGGTGCCTTTGAACTTAGACTTGTCGAAATATTGTTATGGGATTGATATATACTTACAGTAACTATGATTGAAGTTGTTTGCCATATTAGTGCCAGTGTGTTTTTCATAGATGTGTTTTTAAATAAATAATTATATATCTTAACACCCAAGCTCTGATCCGTGTGTGCTTGTTCTACTGTGTAAATTGCCCTATCTTGTATACTCTATATACTGCCTAACTCGTCTTGAGGGAAGTCTGACTGCTCAGCCACAGCTACCAGGTACATCTGGGTGGTGCAGACTGCTACCAATTGGGTTTACTGCTAACTCCTGTAGTCTTACACCTTTTGCAGTGGTCCCAGAGGGAACTGCATAGGTTTCTGCCTAACAGTTAGAGGTCAACTTACTAACACAAGGGCTTACAGTGGGGGTCTCTGTAGAGGTTCCCACAGGCTCAGAGTGGTCTCTTAAGGTTGCCTCTCTAGCCAGTTTGGGTTGGTTCTGTTTCCTCTCACTGGGAGGCCTTGGGGTACTGGACACTACTCCTAGAGTTTGTAAGTCATTCCCCAACAGTACTCTCCCAAGCACCTCATTCTGAATACTGGCAGGAATCCTCACTGTCATATTGTTACACTGAATGAGAGCTGTTATAATAGGAACCAATTGGACAGGGCCTACAGCAAATCTAGTGGGACCTTTGAGTGCCTTAGCAACATTCCCAGGCTTGAAAAAGCTTTCATCCACTACTGTTCTGCTGGCCCCAGTGTCTCTCATGGCAGGAGTGTCCTGGCCAATTACAAGAACACTGTCCATATAATACCCTCTAGAGTTCTCTGGAATGGAGTCATATTCACCCATATTCTGTTTCTTACCCAGAACCATGGACTCTGAGGATACCGTGGCTTGAAGACCCAAGGCTTCTTCAGCAAATAGTTGAAGGTGGGCACTAGCCATTTGTACATCTTCCTCTGGGGAGAAGGCTAAGGAGGCAGTGCTGACCCCTGCAGGTTTACCCTTGCATCTGGGATCTCCTTTCACATGGTCAGTTGGCCCACAGACATATCATTTACCAAATGCTCTCTGGATTGGGGGTTTCTGCTGACCTCCCTCTGGTTGGACACCAGAGGATTCACTAGACCTACCAGGTTTCCCATGGGGTCTACCCTTCTGTTGTTTGGGGGCCTCTTCCAGTTGGTTGGAATTAGAGTTATCTTTATTGTCACCTTTGTGCTGCTTCCCCTGATCCTTTCTAGGAGTGGCCCCAGAATCCCTATGAACACCCCTGTTGGCTACCCATGAGTCAGCTGCTCTTGCTAACTTTTTGGGATCAATCTCATTTGAGTCAGCCAAGTGCTGTCTCAGCTCAGGAGAGCAGGCATCATAGATAAGCTCTAACATTAACAGATTTCTCATACCTTCGTAAGGGTTAACTCTGTAACCCTTAACCCAACCATCTATGTTTTTCAAACATTCACACACCGAGGTAGCCCAAGGGGTACCATCATGTTTTTTGAGGGTTCTAAACCTCTTAAGATACTGGGAAGGAGTTTTCACAAACCTAGCTATCAAAGCTAGTTTCACATTTTCATACTCCATCCTATCTATTTTCCCCACCTCCATTACAGCATTAGTTGCAACCTGGGGTAGCCTAGACAAAAGCCAAGGAATCAGCTGATTCCCTGCAATTTACTGAATCCCATAGTTATACTCAAAAGCAGCTAACCAATCCAAAATATCAAGCTTAACCTCATACACACTTACTGCATCTTTGGGCATGCAAGGCCTCTTAGGACTGGAAAACCTAGAATACTCTGGGAGAGAACCATTATCAAGAGACAATTTCTTCATTTCAAAAACATGTTGTAATTCCATTTCCCTTAGTTTAAGTTCTTGATGTTTACTTTCAGTTTGTATTTGGAGCCTATTGAATTCTAACTCAAGTTTCATCTTCTCAAGAGTGAGAAACTCTGGACTCAGTACTGAACCTGGTAGGGTCCCTGTGGCTAAAGGTTGAGGCCTAAGAGCAGGTAGAGGTGCAGTAGGGCCTACATCTTGAGACTCCTCTGCCTCTTCTAACTCATCAATAACATTTGAGTTGGACTATGAAACATTATCATCCTCATCATCATTTTCCACATTTTCTACAGAAGTAGGTATTGGAGACCTATTTCTCAGACTTTGAAATTCCAACAATCATTCTGTCAATTCATTCTTTTTGCCTTTAACAGTGAGGTTCCTAGTTTTACACATTTCCTTTAGTTGATCAACTGTTAAAATGACCAGGGCCTCCTGTCTGTAGCTATCCATATCAGGCATGATAACACAATTGCTTCTTTAGTGGTGCTTAGCCTTGTGAAGGTTATTTGAACAACAGTAAGAGCAGCACTATCAATGTAGCAACTATACCTTATCCTCACCACTTGCCACCAGTGTTAGGAAGAATTACATGCAGTACCCTTTGGGAACACTTCACACAATTAAGACTACAGGTATAAGCACAGTCTCCCTTTTGACTACACAGTTTTGTGGTAGCAGGACTGAGCAGCCAGGCCTATCTCAAAAGGGATGTGGGCAGTACAATGTGTTACACAAAAGACTTGCAATCACAGTGGTTCAAACAAACACTTACTAAAGTTTTCTTTGTAAAACACTATTCATTTATTTACACAGCTATTTAGAAAACATTCCACTAGCAATAAGCAGCTCAATATCACACTATAATACACTACAGTAACAAACCAATATGTTTCTGAACAAGTTAGGCTCCCCTGAAGTGGGAGCAAAATGGCAATTCACTAACTTTAAAAAGGTGTAAAAAGACACAGGTTATAAGAATTAAACACAAATACTTTCTCAGGCAGGGCAAATAGTTTCAGTTCACTACAAGAGGAAATTCAATTCAATAGGCCTGGGCCAAAGTCAATGGATCAGTGTCTTGGATAGGACAGCACAGTTCTGGCAGTAAACGGTTAAGTCTTTGCCAATGTTCTTAGAAGTAGTTTGCATGAAAAAGAGTTATATGTCGGATTAGGAGCGAACAAGACTCCAAAGTTGGAAAAGGTTCACAAACTTTCACCGCGGCAGTGAGGGTTTCTCAACCGTGTTTGCACAGTACCTTTGTATTGAGGAAAATCTGTAGCTGAGGCAATTGTCCCTGGCAGTTCCTCAGTCGTGGGGACAAGAAGTAGGACGTTGGGAGGTTCCTGCACTGCACGGGGAAGGATCCACAAACATGGCAAAATGTCAGTTTAAGGTTTGAGTGCCTTAAAGTCCACAAACTGGTATCCTTCTCACTTGCTATCCAGTTTTTAACAGCACTCTGAAGAAAATTCAACCAGTATGGAGATGGTTTCCAGGTGGCTTGCAAGTTGGTTGTTCCCAACAGCTCAAGGGAAGAATTCGTCCTTGAAGGGGCTTTTTTTGTCGAGGATGTTTCAGGCAATTCGGACCTGCAGCAGGGCTTCACCGGGCAAAGCAATGGTCCAGGAGTTGCAGCAGTCGTCTTCCTTCAGCTCGTCTTTGGTTCATTCGTTCCAGTTGACGACTTTGCCTTCCAAATGCTGGAGACTTGCGATTTAAACAGTTTGATCCCATTCATTCCAGCCTGGCTGCCACTCATCCAGCAGGGTGGCTGTCCTTGCCGGACAGTCTGCCAGCCAATCAACCCAGAGTGCATTCAGGTCTCCCTGGAGACTAAACACAGGGAGTTTCGGGCACCTCCCTCACATCCTGCCCACCTCAGACCCTCAGGCGCCAGAGGGGGGCTTCATTACTGAAGCCTGCCAAAGGCAAACAAGCAAAGGGACCAAACCTGGTTTGGCGTGCAGAGACAAACACTAGAAGAACCTTTCCAAAAAGAAATGGCAAAAAAAGTCAATCAGAACCTGTTTTTACAGAGGGGGCTCAAACGCCACCTTGAAAAACATGGCTTTGGTGGATTTTAGCTACCAAGGCGTTTAAACTGGTCGTGGTCATGAAAATCATGTTTATACCACTGTCACCAGCCATTCTGAGAGGAAAGGGTAGCTTTTGAGGGCTACATGAGTTTTCTAGGCATAGGGAATACTAGGTATTCCCTCCAGCACTCTGCTGTAAGGCAGTGTGCAATGTGTCTAGCAATTTAAAAAGACTAGCAAAGTCAATTTACATTCACTGGGAGACAGTATTCAGTCCCAGAGAAGGTATTTAAACCTTGGGAAGTCTGAAAGACATCCCTGTGCCACTGCACTGAGGGTGCTGTGTGACACACAAGAAAAAGATGATGCCTATGGAGTTGTCTAAAACTCCATATCCATAGAAACAAACACAGAAAACACATTGAAAATGAAATATTCAAAGTCCCAAAATATAGCAAAAGAGCTGGAGTGCTCCAAGGTAGAGGGAATTGGTACTTTGGTGAGGATTCTCCCTAACAGCTAATATTAGCAGACTACAAA
Source organism: Ambystoma mexicanum (assembly GCF_040938575.1). NCBI lineage: Eukaryota > Metazoa > Chordata > Amphibia > Caudata > Ambystomatidae > Ambystoma > Ambystoma mexicanum. The sequence continues at coordinate 330,611,529 of NC_090930.1, forward strand.
TGCTGTACTTCAATGGTCCATGGCGCAGATTGCCTAGTGTATTCATATTATATTGCTTGATTAACAACAACAGTTCAATATAACATTTTGGTTTAAATAAGTAAATGTTTTGATAAATGGAGTAGTTCATGAGAGGTCTCCAATTCACCCTTCATATGTTGCTACTAACATTCTAAACATAACACCTTGTACAGTCTTTTCATCAGAATTGATATATGTGATGTCATCAATGATGCCATCTGTGATGTCATGTTTGATGTCCTGGGTGTTAGTGTTAGCAGTGCATGGTGGTGGCGCTAGTTATGGTTGTATAGCTTACGATAGCTGTCCAATTTCTTGGGGAGTTCGATTTAACTTGTAACCATAACGTCCCTTTCACAATGTTTTTTTCACTGAATTGCATAGGTTTCTATTAGTGCAACTTAACCATAAAGTCCCCTTATCAAAGTTTTTTCACTGAATTTCATACGTTTTTACTATTGCAACCAAATTTCCTACAAGTTCATTATACCTCCAAAGTAGTAGCGCTAGAGTCTACGGGCAGTATAAAAGTCTGCAGACAATAGGGAGCATGAGCAGAATCCAGAAACACAGGGGCCAACAGAACTATTTGTACCCTTCTAATAACAAAAACATGTACATAAACCAACATGACTAATATAAACTACACCCAAATATACATTTTTATACAATTGAACATTTACAAATCTAAAAATAAATTATTCAATTAGCACACCATATTATGGAATGTACCAACACAAAGCATAAATAACACCTCATATTATCTGTTCAGCTCAACTCTTCATGCGCATTAATATACAACAACACATTGAAAAATAATATGTTAGCAAATAGTAAGTACACTGTATTTATTTTTCTATTATTATCATCCATTATATTAACATTTCTCATAAGCAAATATCACCATTCTTATTTTGACTGAAATGGCAAACACACTTGAGTGGCTAGAAGAGTACTTTCCCAAAGAAGAAATTGAGCGATGACGAACTCTCTAAGGGTAAACAATATATGTTTGAATGCAAACAAATAATACAATTTATACAGAGCTTTTTGAAATATTAATTTATCATATGTTTTATAGTACAGACCACAACACAGATCAATGATGGAGAATCTCAGCAACCAGAAAGACAATCCCAATCCCCTACTGTAAAGAATCAAATCATGAACTTGCCTTTAAAATTAGATAAACTTAGCAATGACTGTAAATTATGTTAAAAATCATGTCATTAGAAACCGTTATTGTCACTGCCCTATTTGTACATGTCCCTCTTGCTCCCAGCAATCACCAAAATCATTACCAGAAGACTCTCCTGATAAATGTGTTGATGATATTTCTATCCCCAATTCCCCAATCATGAAAGTATTCAACCTCCAAACGTCCCTATGTATGTGTCCTACTCAAACTCCCCATCCCTTCCTTGAAATAAAAAATATAAATGTCATCTGTATATATTAGTCCCATGAATAAGTTTCTTTGTAAATATATAATGTAAATAAAAAAATGTAATGTTCCAAAGTTTGTAAAAGTATGTTTTTTAAATGTCAATTTGATGTCCGAGGACTATAATAATGTCTGTGTCTGCATATTTACAAACCAGTAAAGCAGTATGGATGTTTCGGTGTTCGTGAGCGTACTGCCGAGTCTACGGAGCAAACTATGCACTTTTTATTTTGTCCATGAACGTCATTGTCCGGATGTGGTTGCCACACTGTGTACATGCTATTTCATAGGTCATGTGGTAGTTCACAGACGTCCCCAATGTCATCATATGACCGTGCTCGTACGGTGCAATGACATGTCCATGAACGATGTCCATGCTTCGCGGACATCCATACATTCTATATTCGGCCAGAATTAGGGACTTCAAAGTTCAAACTTTGCCCTTGCACACCTCCTAGAACCATTGGCAGTTCTTCTATACACCTTTTACAACTTTATACACACTTTTTAAACACTTTCTCCTGTATTGAGAGTCTGCGATCTCGTGACGTCATAGCGGACGTCCCGGGACATCATCACGTGACCACGCCCATGCAGCATGATGATGTGTCTGCGGTCAGTGTTCTTGCTTCACGGGCATCTTTAAATTCAGTTTTCGGCCACTCTAAGGACTTTCAAGTGAAAACTCTGCCTGTCCACATCTCCCACTACCATTCCCACTAATTCCTAAACTTTAAAAAAATTGAGGACTTATTTGGGTGTGAAGTTTGTGGACAGGACAGGTGTCTGCAGACATTTCCACCAAGGGGACCCACCCATATCTGTTTGTCATTTACAATATGGCTTACCAGCAGAGAAGACCTCTTTTTTAGAGAGCACAGCAGACTTTGAATCAGAATGGTATCTGCAAAGGCCATGCCTCCCCCTCCTCCCCAGAGGCCACCACCACCACCACCTGGAGGACTTGGACAGGGGAACAGGGGACCTGCAGCAGAAAACATGCAGGAAGAAGAGGAAGAAGAAGAAGAAGAGGAAGATAAAGATTTAGTGGAGAAAGTCCGTACTACGTCGGGCAGGCAGAAGGAGTGATGGGTGTGGACTATCGCAGATGTCCACAGACACTGTCGCACAGGTTAGCTCTTCTACCATTTTTACTTTTGTTTTATGTTTGAAACACTCACTAGTTGGCTGCTTTCAAACAGTCACAGATCCTTCCACTAATCTCATCCAAAAAACTCTACATGTATCCCAGTAACCTCACTTCAACACTTCAGATGTACTCTAAGAGTGTTTGTCTCCTGTCAGTCACGTGCTCCTGCATTAAAGACTACTGTAAAACTCTCCAAGATATTGGCAGATTCACCAATATCTACATCTAACAAGACATAGTACAGGTATGGTTATTTGTTTTAAAGTAATTTATTTCAACACATTTAGAAATATATGTACAGGGTTGCTGCCACTTACCCTGTAGTAAACATCTCAATAAGCATATTATCTTTTTTAACCGCTGCTATCAAATGCCATGTATTGCAACATTCTGTACATGGTCACATCAAGTGGCAGTTACTTATATGTACTGCCAACATATTGGACTTCCACACACCACCTGCCACTGCCTTTCCCTTCTAGAAAAAAGTTACAAACAGAGCAGCTGTAACTGCACATATGCATTGTTTACCCAATTTTTCAACAAAATACTCCTACAGAGAAACATTTTTAAAAGAACAGCATGTTCCTTACTTATAAATGTCATAATTTCCAACCTTCACATACAAAACACCAGTTTTTTCCAACCACTACTATAAGACACCATATACAAACAACATACAGTGCTCCAACTATAAACTTCCATTGCACTAGGCTACAGTTCTCCTACTCTTTAGAAACACTGCAAAACTTTACAAATACATTGCACCACAAAGATTGCACTTTCAATATTAAAAGCACCAGGGCACAAATTTCCCTACTGCAAAAAAGATACCGGCAAACGTTGCTGTACAGATAATACCATTCCATATTAGCCCTAGTGCAACCTTTCATGTGTTGCAAAAATGAACTAAATATGCATCTTTTTTTACTATGGCAATGCTTACCCTATTGCTTATAATATGCCAAACTGCACTTGTAATAGTGCAATCATTGTAAAAACATAGTTAACATATGTTACAACTCCACACATAGCACACGTTTATTTACTCTTTAATATTTACTTTTTCCAATAACTCCTCCTACCTTAATAAATAACAACTTTTGTTAGTGAAACTACTTCACCATTACCACATACACCAACTAACTTTCTTTTACAATTATAGGAAAAAAGAAGACAAACACAGCTAGCAAACAAAGAACACTCTTCACACCCTACAAGTAAGTATATTAATATAGCATGTATATCTCTGTAATTGAAACAATGCACTTTCACTATAAATTAACCTGAAGTATTATTTTCTTTACAACACTATTATATTTCACTATTACTCATTGTATTGCGCTATTCATACTCATTGCAATCCTGTCTTTAGCTCCTTATTCAATACACCACCAATTCCTTACTCTCTAACAACACAAACAACTCCTATCAACTTCTATATCATGATTCCTTTCTTTAGTCTTCCATACCCCTATCCACATCAAATTCTCAATAAGAACCAAAAAATGTTCACACTCATTGCATTTCAAATGACTAACACCAAAACAACCCTCCTACCTATACAGCGTCCTACTCTTACAACCCTCCCAACCAGACCTATCATCCCACTACAAAATCACACAACACTCTTTTCATCCCTACAATGACACCAACACACCCAGCATTTTTATACATTAATACATCCATAGACATTCCACACCTTTGAAACACACACTTTCTTTTTCCCCAACAGAATGCCTACTAATAAACAATTCTGTAGAAAACAAAGATATAGAGCAGATCAAAATAAGAACAAGACATATAGTCATCCACCTCTGAAACAATGTATAGAAAATATTCAAACAGAACTGCTAGTAACCTCATTCAAAAAAAGTAAACCAGTCTGCACTAAAAAAGTAAGCCCCTCTTTCAAAAAATAAAAGTAAGAAAGTAGACCAAAAAATGAACCTAACAATATATCTAACAATGTTAACATAGCCACAGTAAAACATTCTAGAACATGAATTTTACATAAAAAAAGTCCACTGTAGAGTTCTTAACAATCTCCTGAAAAAATCTAAACAGGCATGTTCTACGCTTAAAAACTACCACTGAAAAATGATTCTCAAAGCTTTAATTGACAGCACATTTCTACTAAAGAAAAAACAGAATAAAACCACTAAATAAATTAATCAAAAAACTACAAAAGGTATTTCTAAACATGCGTAATGTCAATATAGATACCATTTCAAACATTTGTGAAGGTGAAGGTGAATTGTTTCACACAAGCAGCACAGAACCATATTTTAATGAAGAGGCTTATAAACAAGAACAAATAAACCCAATTGCCATACACAGTAATGGGCGTGGCTAGGAAGTGGTAGGAGACACCATTATGGCAAAAGAAACCCTTATTAAAAAAACATCCCCACAAACTTTCAACCAAATGTTTCTTTGGTCCAAACAAACCATCCATTGTACATGGGTGTTCAGCTCAATATGTAATGTGCGCAAACAGTCCTTCAAATCCTTCAAATCATTGCAATTCCTCAATCAAACTATGGACTTGTGCCCAGTACACATGAACACTGGAATGCAAGTGTATTCATTAGCATGCATTTCAGGAGCTACTTGCAAAAGCACCTTCCATCACATCAAAATGTTAGCAACACACCATTTCGCTATACAAAACCTTGTCCATATATTGTACTATGCAAAAAGACCTGCTCCAAAAATTAAATAACATTCCCCTACATGGAGTAGCCAAATAACTCCTTTGAGAAATAGAACATGTACATTTTTTGGAACTGAAGTTGACTTAGAAAATTCTGTAACTTTAAAAACTATTAGCAAAAACCTCACAAACACCAACTTCCTTACAAACACATACAAAAGAAAATAGCAAAGTTTCAAAACACATCTGATGAAATACCAGACAAAGTATGTTTCTGTTATCGCAGAACGTTTGAGTAAAACAGCACAAACATAGTATGCATGGCCTATAAAATAGAGGACAATGAGGAATCCCAATGGTTCCAATTAGTTTTATATCAAACAGACGAAAATATATACAAAAGAACTGACCCCTCATACTCGTACTATAACGCAAAGCTTGACAATAACAAAATGCCATGAGTGGCTATCACTAATAACTTAGAAATCTTCCCTCTTCCAAAAGTGCTCTAAAAACTTAACTGGAGCATTATAATCCAAACCGTACACACTTTTGAAGCTATAATATGCCTTCAACCCAAAACTGCCAAATTGCTGCAATCCGAGTCACCAAAATGCATTTGTGGCAAAGTAGCATATTTACCATTAGATATTAAAGAAAATGTAGAAACTCTAGGAGCACAACGGCCAATGGAACAATCTTTAATTGTGCTAGTTAATGGTGCACCAACAAAAGACAAAATAATTTGGCAGCAATAGTCGACTTAAACAAAGTTAGGCAAGCCCTAAAATATCTTACAGAAAACAATCAATACTACAGCGATATAAACATAGAGGAAAATATAAGAGAAACCACCCAAATAATTGCAGATTCACCACAAACTGGCCAATTTGAATGTGTGGATCATGTTACTGCTGCCAACATGTTATACAATTCACGCACTCCATTCCAAGTACACCATAGAAGATGCATTAGAAGCATATCAAATATGTCAAGCCAAAGGCTCCACAATGAGCATATGGGAGAAAAGTGTAGAAGCATGTTCTTTTCCTCTGCTCTTTCCTACAGGGAAAGGAGGAAGATATGATGAAAGATCCACACAAATTACTGCATCAGAATATTGCTCTTTTACAAATGTATTCGGAAGATCCAAGATTTAGACAAAATGTAGAATACATTTTACACCTCCTATTTGAAAGTGAACTAGCAACTCTATGTTATGGAGTTGCACACACATTAAAAACAGGCTCTAATTTCTTAAACATATCCGCGCCATCTGTGCGGTACGCTTCCGGATTCGGGAATACTTGCACAACCTCAACAGCCAAGACATCAGATTACCGCTAGCATCCCACTGGCAACAACATCATCAGCTAGACAATGCCAAAGACATTAAATTCATGTCACTTAGACATATTCGACCACATCCGAGAGGTGGTGACAGAGAATTGATGCTACGCCAGGAAGAAGCCAAAATAATTTATAAACTCCGCTGCCTTTCCCTTGGCTTAAACCAGGAGCACGAATTAAATGTCTTTCTATAAATACCCAATATGGTTTTTGTATGTTGGAACACACCAGGCAATAATTAATTACATGAGATATTGTTAATGTATAACACGGAGGAGCCAATGAGATATATACAGGTTCTGATAATTAGTTACAATTCAAGAAAAATGTAGCGCCTGTAACACCATTAAAAAAATGGGGACTTATTTGTCTGTTACACGGAGCCAGCATATACTGTCATTCACAGCTGAATCGTTAGTATTGACCGACTTTTTGAATCATGATCAATTGTTGCACAAATATGACCTGCTACTAATATTGCCATATGGTACACAAAACCCTTAGATGGACAGTGCCTTGTGCACTGGAATCTATTGATTAAACTATCCGCGATTAAAACCGCCCACATCCACACATCTCGAGCTGAACACTATTTACAAGCATACTTAAAAGCCATTTCAAAAATCTTTTTCAGACGTGTTAATTTTGAGAATCATTATATAATTCACTTATGTTATATATCCTCAATCTGCCAAGGCGAATTCATTTGGGAATATATAAACTTGAGGTGCCAAATGATTATAGGCACATTGCAATCAGGGCTTAAATAGAGACTCATTGCATAAACATTTGAGGAACTGAGACACTGTAGACGAACAATCATTTCTTTTGCCGAGCTCAGCTCTTCCGGGTAACTACATGGGTGACTAGCAACAAGGATCATGTGTCAAGTCACATGTCCAGATCCCTCATTATGTTACCTAGCTACGGATGCTTTTTCCGATGCAGCCACAGTGACTAACGGCGTTCGCCATTGTGCGATTGTTCTTCGTTCTAAACCGGTGAGTGTGAATGAATTAGGGAAGGAGGACAATATCTACAGGTGATGAACATGCCCGGGAGAATTCCTCCTTGACATATTTTTTACCGAGAGACTGAACAAATATCTTTTTTCTGTCTTTCACTCTACAATTTGCAGATTACGGCCAAATAATTAATAGAGGGAAATATACCGGGAATTACTTGCCTCATTTGAGCATCTGCTACTGTATTTTCAGCTAATACTGCAAACAGGTACGGATAATAATTATACCATCCTGTATAAAATAGAGTAATAACAGCGCACCTATGGCATTAACCTTATATAAAATATGCATTTTTGTGTCTATTACATACATCCTACACTGATCAAACCAATAGAGACTTCATAACTGGGACCTTCAAGTATTAAGTTACTGAAACCTAACAAACTCATAGGTAACTTCCAATTATTTTATACTCATTAAAATGATTTATTAGAATGGATTTTGAGTAAACTCTTACAGCACAAATGATTTACAAGCCTGAGATTCACTAGTTTTAATGTAAAAAGGGCAACATTTCTAGGTAAACTTGTGCTTAAAACCGCACTCACTGCCAATTATCTACCAAGACACCATATCATGTGAACCAGTCTTTGCTAAACTCTGTGTGACAAACTGATATGAATTTGGTGTAATTGACACTGTCACAATTTGGGTGAATAACTCTGACTTGTACCAACCAACAGCGCCAGAGCTAGCAATCTCTGTGAAAAATAACACACCAAAAATGTGATTAATATATAACAATGTTTTCTCTGTTTTCTTCTCTGTGTACCTTCTCTACTCCCCCCTCTGCCCCGTTTGTGTCTCCCCGTTTTTCATTATAGGGGTACTACTCCTTGAAATACTCTGTTTAAAATAATCAGGTCTTGTTTTATAATTGTTAGATAATTTGCTAAAATAATATCTTGTCATACGCCCTGAGGACGACCTTTTTTAGGGTGGAAACACGTGTCGGCGTGGTGTATGTGCCTTTCACATCCATAAAATAAGCGTGGTGAATATGTTTTTCACATTCATAAAGCATGTTTGTTGAACTCTTGAATCAGACCTTACCAATCTGTATGAATATCAACACAGGAAAAACGTGTTTGTTGACTTTGACACATTGCTTAACTATATGAATAATAATACAGAAAAACACAGCAAAACATGTTTATTGACTATAACAAATACTAATCTGTATGAATAATAATACAGAAGTTCAAATGACTACTTTGGCTACAGTACCTTTCTTTTAAATTTTCTACCTCTAATTTCAAGGCAATGAGTGGATGGTAGTACGCAGCCTCTGAGGTCAGCTCTGTTCCCATATCCGCACCATAATGCCATAAAAAATATCTTGGCAAGCATGCATGGTACAAAAGAATACTGGTTCTAACATCACGCTGTTGCACGTTGTATGCTAAGGAACAAGGTTTGTTACTTGAATTTGTGCAGAATATGCATGGGATGACTTGCATGACTTTGTACGCGCTGCAAACCAAAAGAAAGAAGGAATAGATATGAAAATACTAGGAGACCCTGTCAATGTTTCAAGGTACTTTCACCATCGCTTCATTGCCATGCTGCACTTCATCTGCATTAAAACAACCCTCCACTTGGAGAAGTAGAACACTTCTTTTTGAGAGAAAAAATACCAATCCAGAGGAGCACCACACATCTACATGATTTTGTGGATAAAAGGTGCTCCCAAATTTGGCCATGACAGTCATGCCACTACCATGAATTCAAAAATACCTTACCATTGACATCCCTTAAGAAACCGCACATAGTGATCTATGCACAAGTATCCTACACTTCCAAAAACAAAAGTGTGGCAAATACTACAGACGTCAATATAAAAACAAAAGTAAGTACTATACCAAATGTCACGTTGGCTTCCCTAGACCATTTTCCACAAAAGGACAAGTAAATAGCTAGATGTCCTCTCTTAGACACAGTGTGCATGGAAAATCGCCTAAAAACACATACAGCATAAAAAGGTACAAGTTATCCAAGTACATCAATAATTACAATGCAATCATTGCCCTCTTGTGTAATGCAAATTATAATTATTATTATTACAATATTTAATGTGATTTAGACAAATAGTTCACACGTATATCAAAACAATTATGTAAAATCCATAGAACATACATAAAAATGGTAGTAACACATAACAATCCACATGGAGCAATCCATAATCATTGATAGATCTTAAACATTAGCAAATCATAGCTTATTTAAAAATATAAGACATCACATTTCTAACACTTTCGTAATGAGAATAACAATAATACTTTCCATAAAACATTATCATCCGTTATTGTTATCATTGTGGTTGCTCTTCATTTTATATAGTTTGAACACCAGCCATACACTACAAAGTGCAAGATGCGTTGCAATACCAGTAGCGTTCAAACATTGTAGCCAAAATAGATAGCTTTTGATTGTGTTACTCTCATGGACCAAAATAAGCATCTCACAAAACAATACATTTAGTTGAGACATGTTTAGCCATCTCAAGTTTAGTAGTTAATTTACAAATGCAGCAAAATTGTTCTTCCTGAGGAATTTTCAATCTTGAACCTTGACATGACCTAAGAGGCAGCAGATTTATTTGTAATGATAATATGAACCTTCGGACACTAGTTGATGGGCAGAGCATTATCTAAGGGTGAGCCAGTTTAAAGGTATATACCATTTCCCTGCAAAATCATAGCTTTTTCACTTAGATAAATGTGAGAAATGCTTGCACCAATCCCACCGCTCAACTTCTTAGTTAATGTTTGCTTATTTCCATAAAATGTATCATTCCAGTCTGGCTCCCACCCAATTTCCCCAGAAATCTCCCAAAACCAATCTGCAAATGCAAGTCCCTTTCCAGCCAATATATCTTATCTCAGTCTCTGTAATAAAAGGTTATCAGGGCTATTCATAATACTAATACACAACTAGACCTGGGACTTCTTAAGCATGGAAGTAATTGATATTAGTCCCAACTCTAGGCGTATTATAGCCATCGTCACACCAGGAGATAATACAAGTATCCTTTGCCAAAAATATACCTTCTGCTAATTGGAGCCATGCCCAGTTAGTCACAGTAAGACCCTCCAAACCACATAGGATTGCTGCGCAAAACCATTGACAATAAAGTTGGCAGGCTCTTTCTAACGAGAAACGCCCTATGTTTTCTGTAAATTGGCAAATTACGCCCGTTAAGTGTGCAGCCTTCATCTCACATGTTCTAATACATTCCACAATACCTCTGGTCTGTCCTAGAGCAACACCCAACTTCCAATATACCTCCACATAATCAATAGTGCCTTTATAAACACTGATTCTTGTTCTATTTATAGAATTATTATTAAAGTAAACTGCCTTTGTCTTGGTCATATTTATAGATAAGTCATTCTCCTTCGCGTATGACCAAAGTGTCTTTAGGGCTCCAGTAAGACCCTCTATAGTATGATCCATAATTACTAGATCATTGGCATAGGCTAGGCAAGGGCAATGATAACTGCCAATTTTGGGGGGGTACCCTTTGAGCTCTATCAGTATGCTGGGTAAATAACCCAGGTAAATGTTAAAAAGCAGCAGAGCCAAATAACAACGTTGTTTTACCCCTCTTATAATGTCAATGGGCTCTGTTAGTGCTCCACTCTCACTCAGATGTATTTGAGTGGTGGTTCCCTCATACATTTTTTTGACCAAGTATAAAAGAACTTTAGGGCAGTTATACCTTTCCATCTTTAACCAAAGCTTCTGATGGTTAATGCCTGAAAATCAATAAAGACAGTGTAAAGACATGGATTATCTACTCCAAAAGCTTTACATCAGTCTAATATTTTGAATCATATTACATATTGGCTGAAAGCCAGATTGAAATGTGTCTAACAGACCAATGTTATTTACTCAGCAGTGCAATCTGTCTAATAGAGAGGCCACAAATAGTTTCCCTGCAGTGTCTAACATAGAGAGGAGCCGATAGTTACCCGGATTCAAGGGATCACCCTTCTTAAAGACTGGGATAGTAATAGCAGTCTTCCAAGAATTAGGGATCAGCCCCGACAAGATTACTTTATCAAATAAAATTTTAATAATTTTGGCCCAAATAAAAGGTTCTAATTTAATAACAAATTTAGATAGTCCATTAGGACCCGGGGCTATTGAGGATTTTAATTTCTTAATACAATTCAGAATCCCTTCCTCATCAATGTTTATCAAGGATCCAAAATCCCTCTCTGAGACAGTAAATCGTGCAACTATTGAGGCCTCTCCAGACACTTTATTAAGATGCCTCACTTATCGGATTCAGATTTTCGCTTCACTTGTTCCTTTTAGCCAAGTCCAGCACATCACAAATAGATCTGGAATCTCTAGAACAGAGAGTTGTCACCATTTTCTGCCATCTGGTCCATTTATTAGGATGCTTTACCCAATTTACCTATTCAGTCTTAATTGCCATTATTACCTTTAAGAGACCTTTATTTACCTCTAGGTTTCTTTTGGCCCAACAGATCTCCCTTCTCATTTTTCTTTTACGGTCTCTAATTTTCTTATCATAAGTGAGGACCCTTGTAAAATAAGGCTAGGCTAGGTTTATATGTTGTGTAATTGCATTGATTAGAGACACTCTGAATCCATTCTTCAATTTCATCGACATTTAAAACTGCAAGCTCCATGGGCAGTGGGGAACCACCTTATAAAGTTGACTGCCTGATCTCTCAATGTTTCATTGCGTTCACATGATTCGATTCTTTGAATGATTAACATTCATTGGCCCCATCAATTTGCGCTCACCAAATATATCCTTTGCAATCAATTTCACCACTGCGTGATCATTGTATGCGTTAAACTTGATATCCAAGCTTTGCACTATCGGGAGAAATACTGTGTTGACAAATATATAACCAGGGTATCTGTCTTTTTGCCCAAATGCCAAGAATAATTTCCTGGACAATCAATTTGTGTCCTGCTTTTTAACATTGTTAGTGTAGGCCCACTCCCCGATTTACAAGTCCAAAATACAAAGAATAAGGCACACCACAGCGGGGAATGAGACCAGGAGAACATGCTGCAAGAGTTTAGTCATTTATATGAAATTGGCATCCAGAGAACTCTGCTGCCCGAGAGCGCTCTAGCAAACATTACAAATGTGGCAGCTTAAGAAGGTAAAAAGCATCACAACTGATATCATGCTATAGGGGACTACATGGACACAGGATTGGATAACACATTTGGCTACATATGTCTTTTATGATGTTGCTCCCGTTGGATTGGTTGTTCAGTTGGCGGGAGGGCGTGTGCCACGAGGTCCAGTTGCCTGTGTCCGGGTGGGGTGAGGATCAGGTCACGATGAAGCAGAGCAGGCACTTACTAATTGAACATAACATATTGTTTCGAGCATGCACTAAATAACAGTCACTAAGGCTGCTTTGAGCAAATCATTATACTCTATAAATTCTAGGTTTATGATAACACCATTATTCACTGGGGTTTATGGGGTTTATCAGGACTCGGGGTCTTGGTCTGGGTGGGATCATTGATCATGGGGGGAGTCAGAGCACATCAGAAGAAATATGGGGGGCATGCTGACATTTGTTAGTTCTAATGTGCAATTTATTGTGACAGAGGTTGGTTTTTGTTAGTTGGGGCACACTGGGGTGGGCATCACACCAAGGTTACATTCCTGGCACATCAAGAGAATACCTAGCGGGGCCATGAGGCTATATTGGCAGTCATTTTCCAACAGCGGGGGTAAGAGGGCACAGGCTGGTTTGTGGAGATGGATGGGCTTCAGGGCCTGGTTCAAGACGGTTAATGCACAGGACAGTGAACTCAGAGGAAGGGTGAGGTGTTACATTTATATTGTTGCAATTGCCTCCGGCTCAGGCGTGAGAATGGAGCTGCAAAACTTTCAGACTCGGGGAGAAAAGGTGGGGGCCTTTGAGCACGCTGTGTGCGGCGCTGCAGAGGGGATAGAAGCCTTTTCGTATTAGTGCAGTGAGGCCTAGTCCAAAGATGGAGTCGAGGGTGCCCAAAACCGATGCCAATTGTCTCTACAACAGCCCCACCTATGTCGTCATCAGCACGGGGCTGGTTATGCACACAGGGGTAAAGGAAGCATCCCCCACTCTTGGTCGAGCAAGTGATGCATCTTGAACTGAATGGGTGAGGGGGGCCCGAATGGCCCGCCACTCCCACACATTCCCCCCTTTCGTTACATCTAAAGTAACAAATTACTTTTTGTTTTTACTCTCACTGTGATAATACTCTTCTTCAGCCAGCGCTTCATCCCATGCAGGTGTACCCTTTATAGGCATCCATGCCCTACATACACTTCCCAAACTATGCCCTTTCCTGGTGTACTCATCAGGTGCACAGGTCATGTAAATTCCTCCATCCCCATCCAGGTCCACCCACACTTCCCTATACCATTGCAGCTCTCTTGGCTCTTTGCAGTATGATACAATTTATCGACCGTGTCCCCATGTTGACGGTAGACAGCCGACATGCGGTATTTTGGGGGGTTTGGCTCTCCAGTTTGCATTTGGGCATCTATCATGGTTGATACCGTTGCTTGTCGGCCCATTGTTACCATCATCATTGCTGAATTAGGCATAGATTTTGCACAACATCGGATCCCTAATTGGCACACACAAAAAATAGTAAGATAAAGATGATGAGTGGAACAAAAACTTTCATCATGATGCTGAACCAGGATTGTATCCAACTGAACCTGCTGTCAGACCAGCTTCTTGGTTCTACTCCTCCTTCTTCCCTCATTCATTCCCCCAGGCTGTGTACTGCTGAAATCACGTGGGAGAGAGTCTCATTATCTGCATCCTCAGAAGGTATGAATGTACAGCACGTGCTCCCGATTTTTCGGCAAACACCACCGTCCATTGCTGTGAGAAGGTCCAGGAAGTACCGGTTCTGCATTGTCATTAGCCGCAAGGCACGGAGTTCTACCTTGATGACATTGAACCCCTCTTCAGTGTCGTTTGCCATTTGGATCAGCTCCCAGCTGACGATCTGTAACCTTTTGGCGTTGGTCCGCGCCTGGAGCCCTGGTGTTTGGAGGGACGCAAAGAATGTCTCTACTGAGTTGAAAAGCTTGTATTTTGCAGGAATCTCAGCTAGAAGGTTGGAGGACTCTGTGGATATATAGTTTGACCTCCTTCTGCGGGACAGCCTGTCTTTCAGGTCATTTTCAGAGATTATATTGTATGGGTACGATTCTGTAGGCGCTGGTTGGGGCGCTGCTGACATGCTGGCCGATTGCCCTGCTGCCGATATGCCAGCCGATTTTCCTGCTGCCGATTTGCCAGCCGAACCTTTCCCACCTTGGATATTGCTTTCTGGGATCACCATAAGTGCGGAGTGCAGAGTTGGTAGGGTGCAAGTGCCCCTCCATGATGCCGGAAGGTGCAGGTAAGCTTGTTTACCGCACACCCAATACATGTCCATGAGCGCAGCCGTACCTTTTTTCATGTCTGGGATAATGATGGTTTTGTTGCATTGTCTGTTGGTGCCCATTGGCACTTTCCCTTCTCCATGGAAGCAAAGTTCATGTGGAATCTCTTTTTGTGTTTTGATGGGTTTTTCAAGAGCAGTAACTCAGGTGAGTTTTGCAATCTGTTGGGACCAGACGGGGGTGCACGTTTCTTTGACCCATTGGAAATGTTCTTCAGCGAGTCCTCTTAGCCCTTCAGCTTAGCACTCGATTGTCTCATCCTGCCACTTATTTTCTGTAAATCTTGTTCCCGTTATGACGAAAAATGGCTCTTTGATGCATATCACTCCTTGGCGCCTGCTCGTGCACGTTTTCTCATTCTGCAGAATTTCTATTGTAACTGTGTGTGCCTAGAAGGTGCCCCGATTTCTACATAACACAAGGTGAATTAAACATTGGGCGTCTTGCAAGGGCACTTCCTGAGGTATAAGTATTTTAGGTGTACCTGATGAGTGTGGTATGAGAGAGCAAACGTAGCCACTCTCGTTAGTGGATTGCTTTGTGGTTGCACTCATGTCTGAATACCATTTATTAGACTGATCAGGGTGGTGGGAGTCTACTATTTCATCTAGTCCCAGCCAATGATATACATCATATATTTTCCCCCATCCTCCTTTTCCATCTCCTCTACCCTCCCGCCTTATCATAAGTCATCTTATTATAAGTCTTTTTTACTTTTCGGTAGTGTATGGGAAATACCCCAGCCCATGCTGTGTTATTGGGTTCATCAGCAGCTTCCCAGGCCTGTGGGTCTGGACTTTCTGGCTCATTAGTAGTAACAATGTTAAAGTGCGTTATAGTGCTTTGTGAGGTAGGTTCTGCGGTTGCTTGAACATTAGTATCAGGTTCATTGTCCCAAACATAATCCCCATCATACCGATTGGTCTCATTTACAGTCATTGGCAGTGGGAAGGGAGGTATAAGCTCTGTACGATTCTTATGCAGCATGGTGAGATTTGTATTATCAGAGGGACTGTATCTCCACATTGTTTTTACACCGGCCCATATTAGCGTTGAGCCTTCTCATATCAGGTTTACCCCACTCCCCCCTTCTTTTATGTCCTCTACAATAAAAGACACCGTGTAATTCCAGGCCATAAAAAATAACATCACAGAAAATAAAATAATTGAATACTTTATTCCGCACTCGTAACTGTACCACTTGTTATTCCTAATAACTACCCTATCACTAACTAAAATTGTGTCGTCTTCGGTGAGTGCAGTCCTTTCTGCCATTGTGTTACCTGAAGGGGCGATATAAATTTGTTAAGTAACATGCATAAAAAACATTTTCATTTTTACAGTTATTATTCTCCCCTACTCTGTTACTCTTTTTTATTATAATTTTTCCCTAGATGTGTACATCTTTCTCTTATCTTCATCTCTTAGTATCTTAGACACAGTACTTTTACTCATAGCTTTTTCTTCTTGCTCTGTCATCACAACACATTTTTTTCCATTTATTATTCAGTTAGACCGGTTAAACACAGGAAAAAAAAAATTTAGGTGGGCAATTTGCGTTTAGACGGGTGAGAGGTGGAGGAAGAGGGAAGAAGAGAAAGAAAAGGACATTAAGAGAGGGAGAGAGAGAAGAAGAAGAGAAAGAGAAAGACATTAAGAGAAGGAGAGAGGCAGAGGGAGGGGGAAGAAGAGAGAGCGAGAGAGAGAGAGACATTGAGAGATACCAATCTATAAATACGTAGCTTCATTTCATTCTTGATAATCTTTTTCCATTTACTCTTTTAAAACCTTGGCCATATACTTTCTTACCCATTGCTGTTACTTTGGTCAGTTTGAGGGATTGCACTATCGCGTACTTTTCTCAGATCTGACAAATGTACCCAATACTTCAATCCCTTCACTTTCACTGCCGTGAGTGTGCAGTATATCACTGCATAAGGTAAATGAAACCTTGGAGAATTCCATCTCCGTACAAAACTCCAGACATACACATTCTCACCTGGCATTAATTGGCCCTTTGGGCTGTCATGTGCTGGCATGGCAGTATCTGTCACAGCATTCTCTGTGAATGGTGGTGCAATTTGTCTTGCTATGCTACGCACTGCGCAAGTCAGATTGGTGAGGTATTCCTTGAACTCATCCCCCAGCATGGTGGCAGCTCTGTGAGCATCCGAAGCCCCCCTTATCGGGGATAGTGCTGTATGAATGCGCGTGACTATTTCAAGGGGGCTTACATGGTGGTCCTTGCTTGGTTGCGTTCTGAGTTGGAACAGTGCTAGGGGTAAGCAATATACCCAGTATTTTTTCAATGTGTTGCACAGTTTGGAAAGTTTTCTTTTCAGTAGGTCATTGATCTTCTCCACTATTCTGTTAGCCATCGGATGATAAATGGAACACAGTTTGTGCTTGACCCCCAGCAACGTAGTCACTTCTTTAAAGTGGTCATTCACGAAGTGTGTGCCATTTTCTGATCTTACCACATCACAAATGCCCCACCTTGAAAAGACCTCCCGCACCAGAAACTTTGCAGCACACTTGGCCTCAGGGTGGGGGCGTGGTCCAGCCTAAACCCACCTTGAAAATGGGCACAAAATCACAATTAAATACCTCGCTCCATTGCACCTTTCTCCCATATCCGCATAATCAATATGGAGCTCTCTAAATGGTCCTATTGGTTGTGGCAGTGTTCCTCTTAATGTTGTCAGTGTCATTCCTGAACTGTATGTTTGACATGTAGTACATTCTGTTGTAAATTTGGACAGCTGTTCTTGCAAGTTCGGGACAAATCAATGTTCCTGTATGTCTGCTGCAATGTGTTGTTTTGTCACATGTTTCGCGAAGTGCAACTGCGGAAAAGCAATTTCTAATAGTTCTGCTGGCATCACTACCTTCCCTGTTAATTCTTGCCTCCATATCAAATCAGTCGCTGATTGTTTGCACCCTCTTTTAGCCCATAACTCCTTCTCCTCGCTGAGTGCATGCTTTTGAAGTTCTATAACTTGGGCAATTGGCATATTGTTATATCCTTCTCCCTGTATCTCTGTTGTTGGTGTTTTTATAATGCATTCTGTTGTTGGTGGCATATTGAAATACGCGGCATCTTTTGCTGCTGCCGCGTTTCCCTATGAGATGAAATCTGTATTTGCTGCATGGGCCTGGCATTTTACCAAAGCCACTACTGACGGTTCTGCCAGCGCCTCTATTACTTCATTTAACAGGGCGGCATGCTGCACTGGTGACCCATCTGTCCTGCAAAACCCTCTACATCTCCATCGTGATAGCCCTGAGTGAACCATGGTTGTTCCATATGCTGAGTCAGAATATATTGTTACTGCACAGCCTTTAGCAGTGCGCAGCGCTTGAATTAGCGCTGTCAATTCCACTGCTTGAGCCGAGTAGTGAGAGCATAGGCGTTTCTGTAAAATGATCTCATATTCTTCCTCTTCCATTCTTACAATTGCCGCCCCCACATGTTTTTCTCCCGTTTCACTGGCCCTCATTACGACCCTGGCGGATTTTTTCCGCCATCGACGGACTTTCCGGCCATGGCGTAAAGTCCGTTTACGCCATGGCGGATGGTGGACTTACCGCCCCATTCCGAGGTTGGCGGGGCGGTAAGTCCCCATTGACCCATTTACCCTTCCCCATTCCCATTTCGGCCCCATAGGGTATAATGGGAGTGGGGAAGGAGTTAATTACGCCACCGTAAATTACGGTGGCGTAATTAACACCAAGGTCCCATAGCGCCATGGATTTTTACGCCCTCAAAAAGCGGGCGGAAAAATGACCATGGCGCTATGGGAACTCGTAGTTGGCGTTAAGGGGTCGGCGCAGCTAACGCTGGCGCAAACCCCTTACCGCCAGGGTCCTAATGAGGCCCACTGTCTGTTGATGCTGATCTGTCAACAAAATATATCTCTCCCTCCTGTAGCGCATTTTCACTGGCTTTAGGAATATCATCCCCTTCATCTTCATATGTAGCGCAATCGTGTGTTTTAATGTCTTCCACTGTGCAGGGCTCTGTGATGAACGTGGCTGGGTTTACTGACTTGCACCTGACGACATGGACATTGGGGCTTGATATGATTAGTTGTCAAGGTTGATTTTGATCTTTCCAAGATTGCAAATAATGAGTGTTCAGCATACTGTATTTGTATTTATTTGTATTTATTTATTTATAAAGCGCAGCCAGGCCCGGGGCATACGGGCGCGTAAGTTAGATCTGGTTACAGTTACAATTAGGTGCAGTAAACAAGGGTTACGTTACAGTTACAAATAGGCACATACTTAGTATTGCAGATACATACATACATAGTCTAAGATAAATACATTAATTACAAGAGTGTGCCGTCAGCAGTCAATCGTGCTGGGATCAGGAGGTTAGGCTGTCATGGAGTCCATGTTGTGAAGCCAATGCTTCGTGTTGTGTTTGAAAAGGTTAAATGAAGGTTCTGCCCTTAAAAGCGCGGGGAGTGTGTTCCATAGTTTAGAAGCTTGTACAGGGAAGCTAGCTCCACCCGAGTTATGAAGTTTGAATCTTGGTATGGAAATGTTAGCTTGCGCTGAGTTACTGAGCACCCCATGACAATTGTGGCATTCATTTCTATTGCTAAGGCCGCTGCAGCGAGAGCTTGTTCGCATGCGAAGTGACCCTGCATTACAGAATCCAGGGTGCTGCTATAATAGGCCAATGGCTTGTGACCTAATGACATTTTTTGAGTCAGCACTGCAATCATAAGTATGCCATTGCTGTGTGAAAAGAGATAAAACTCCTGATCATAGTCAGGGTTCGCTAAAACTGGAGCGTGTGTGATGAGGTCTTGTAATTTGAAGTACTGTGTCATCATTTCATTTGACCATTTTATTGGGACATTATTCTTCTGCGCTTCTTTAGGGCCTGTATCGGTGGGCGCGTATAAGCTGCGTAGTCCACTATCCATGCACAGCAGTAATTACATATGCCAAGACATTTTTGCATGTCCTTTACTGTTTTTGGTATGATCATGTGACGTATTGCTGCTGCCCTGTCTGGTAGAATTCTCTTACCATCTTTAGAAATCTTTTGCCCTAGGTAAAGCACCTCACCTAGGTAATATTGCAGCTTCCCCTTGTCCACCTTGTATCCTTTTGTGGCCAATAAATTTAGCAGTGCTATCGAATTGGCCCTGCACTTCTTCTCGCTATTAATGCAGACAAGCTAATCGTCTACGTATTGTATTTTTGTGCTTTCTACGTCAATGTTGCCAAGATCTTCATGCAATATTCTGATAATGCTGGGGCTCTCACAATACCCTTGAGGTAATCTGCAATGTTCGTATCTGTTTCCCCCCAGTGTAAATGCTGTGAGGTATCGGGAAGGATCCAGTGGGATCGAGAAAAAAGCGTTTTTCAAGTCCACCACTGTAAAGCATGTAGCATCTTTTGGTATGCTTCACAATATTGATGCTGGATTGGGGACTAATGGGAACTCTTTCTGTATTACGTCATTGAGTGGGCGTAGGTCTTGGATCATTCTCCAAGCCCCTCCTTTTGCTTTTTTGATTGAGAAAATTGCTGTGTTACATGGTGAATTTGATGGCACTATTATCCCTTGTTCCAGTTATGCATTTATTGTTTCTCGTATCCCTTCTTCTGCCTCCCTTGATATTGGGTACTGTTTTACTCTAGGTGGTAGGGCAACTGGTTTTAATTTTATCCTGATTGGCGTGACCTCTTGCAACAACCCTATGTCATGTGGGCCTGTTGTCCATATTTCTAGCAATATCTTCTGCATGTCTTTCTCAAATAAAGTGGGTGGTACATTAACACTGGCCATGAGGGGGTTGTGTACCTCTCTGTGTTGAATCATGATGTCATGGCACACTTAGTTCCATTATTATCTCCCCATCACACTCATTATCAGTAAATAGTTCTTCATCAGTTAAATTGCGCAACAATATGTTTGGGTCTATACACAACACTGTCCTCCATTCGCATCCATATGTGTCCAGTCCTATCACCGCAATACACTTGATTGACACTTGTACCCCTTCCAAATCAATAGACAAAACCGTTCCCGGGACAACATCTGTGTTTACAATTAGACGGAAAACTAAATCTGAAGGCACCTTCCATTCCTTTCTTGTTATCTCTGGTACCACTCTTGCCAGTACCCTGATGCCACAAATAAACATGTCCATATCGATGGGCACCCCTCTTACCACAACTTCATTTGTCATGGTGTTAATCATCAACATTGCCCGCATGGGGCACACTCCTGGGGTGGAACAAACTATTCCCCTTTCAGTAAAGGATATGGTCATGTTCAACTTGCTCAGGAGGTCTCTTCCCAACAAATTGATCAGCGAGTCTTCATGATACAATAGGGGTGCTCGCACTGTTTCCCCCCCACTGTTATGTCAAGGTCTTTTTTGTAAGGAACTTTTAAAATAGCCCCAGAGAACCCCTGCATCTCCAAATTTCTTCCCTAGAGCGGGAACCGGCCTTCCATGAGGCACGATTTTTCAGCTCCCGAGTCCACCATAAAGATGAACTGTTTCTTGCCTATCTCCGTCCCCACTAGTGGTTCCTCTTCTGCATGTAGGGTGGTGGATAGCATTGGACACGCAAGGGCTTTCTGTGGGCTGTCCTAATCTGCATATATCTCTGTTCCTGGAACAGAGAATACATTTTCCCCCGCTACTGCCACACCATGGAAAGGTGCCGGCACACCGTTTGCAGATGTTGCAAAAATATTAGTGTTTGCATTTGCCATAGTGTTTTGTCATGCCATTTGCTGCGGCATACCTCTCTGCTGTGCATGTTGTTGTGGCGGCTGTCTCTGTTGTATTTGTGGTTCTTTATAGCAATGTTCCTGTTGTCCATTTCCTCCCATAGGTAACCCATTGGGACTGCCTGGGTGTGGGTGACCGCATTGCTGCTCATTTCCCATGGGGTGTTGCCCCTGGTAATATCCCATAGGTCTCATTCTGCATTCCCGTGAGTAATGACCCCACTTTCCGCAGGTCCAACATGATCCTTGTGGTCGCCCCCCTTGCTCCAGGCCCTCCAAATCCTCTATTTCCCATTCCCCCGTACACCTCTCTTGGTCCTCCTTACCCACCTCATCCTCTCGTAAGCCTTCCATGCCATTGTGGCCCTTCCTACTGCTCCTCTCCGTCCCACTGCTCCTGCCCGTTTCCTGTTCATGTTGCCACCATCCTTACTGGGCTGCTTCCTCCCCCTTCTTTTCCTTCCTCTTGTCTGGCTGTTGATGTTGTAGCATTCATAGCTGCGACCTTCACTAATTTATTCTGTACCAACTTCGCTTTGTCTGCCAGTCTTCGCTGCGCTATCTCCTTCTCCCTTTCTTTGATCCTCCTACAATGGTGTACAATTATACTTTGAATCTCTGGCCAGCCCTTGGCTTCTATCCCAGCTATTTTATCCAAGGCCTTCTGTACCTCCTTTGGAAGCCCTTTGTTTATTATGAAATCGAACAAGGCAGTTGATTGGTCCCACTGCATACCAGTTTCACTTCTCCACAGGTCTTGCACCCGGAGGATGAATTGCGTAGCCTCCTCCTCCTCTCCCATAGTGCATTGCATCACTAAGTGTAAATCTGGAGTTTCTGGAAATGTCCTTCGCAATGCATCCCATACTTGGGCCCTGACGTTATTAAACGCTGACCCGGCATGGCGGTCGCAATTCATCGTCACTCCTGGAAACCCACCTTTACCTACACTGTGTCTGATTGATCCCCCACAGCCGACACAAACAAGCTCTTCACGTCTCCTATAGCTAGAGTGACCCCTGCCATATGTTTTACAAATGCGTGTATCCACTTCCCTGCCCCGCCCAAAAGTGGGGGAGACGTTTCAACAAGTTATTCTTGTCCATTTGTGCCCACAGTATGTAGCTGGCCCTCTCTGCCCCCTTGTGTATCAGAGGCATCTGTAACTTTGTTTTTCCCCCTCTCTTACTTATCATTCCTTTCTTCGTTTTACTTACCAGTATGTTTCCTACTCTACGTCTCAACCTCCCTTGCCACCTGGGTGGTGACCTAGCGTCCACCTGATCAAAGTGGAACTGCAGCTGTATTCCCGCTGCCGCCGCTCCTTCTTCATATTCATCTAAGCCACTCTATACTTCCTCCACTTCCTCCTCTGACTCCCTTTCCTCTTGTCCCTCCCCTCTTTGGCTGTCTGGGGTTGCAGGTCGTATTATCCTGACAGGTTTGCCATTTAGATGAAACAGGAACTCTCCCGACTGCCACTCTTGTTCTTGTCCGCTTGGAATTGGCGGCGGCGGGGAGCGTATAGACCCCCCTGTAACACTTGCCCCTGCAACACTGTCTCCGGCTACACTCGGTGGAGGTGTAAGGTCACCCGTTGTCAATGGTGGTGTTTCTCCTCCCCCTGGCAGCATTTGGCCCTGATCACACAATGCTCTCAGTCGTGTTATCGCCATCCGTGCAGTTCCCTGTTAATCACGCAATATCCACTGGAGGGGTACTGGTCGGTCCATACAGCCCTCCTGTCTCATAGGGAGGCGGGGCGTGGGTGATATTGCTGACCTGGGTGTGGAAGTGGTGGTCGCTGGAACATACAGGGGCTCACTATACCCTACCGCAGGGTTTGTCATCAGTGGGTAGATTTTTGTGCACTCGTTCTCTTTTGGTGGTGCTGCACCTTCTCCCCCTTCACACCCTTCTCCCCCCTCCTGTACTTCTTCCTTTTTTATAGTTTAATTTTCACTTACCTCACCACTAGGTGCTACTTCTTCAAACATCCGCCACAGATCTAGTACCTCTCTTCTATTCTGTAACTGCTTACCTCAGAATTTTGCCAGCAAGTGTGTTGATACCAGATCCAGAGCCCTCTTATCAAATGACCCTCCATCTGGCCATGTAGGCTGTACACTGTCTCGTTTTATCTCCGTCACCCACTGATCATGATATTTTGGATTTTCTCACTATATAGGAGATGTGTGCTAACGGTGTTTTACTACCCATTGTGCTGCGTGTATTGCTCTGGCTTGTGTTTAGCTCTTCTTTCTTTCTTTTCTCAAAATGAATGTACGTTCACAACTTTCTTTACCTCCCCTGGAAACAATTTAACCAATCCATTTTCACTTACACCTCTTACTTTTGGAATTTAATTGCATCGCCAGTTACCATTAATTGCTCTTCAATTATTCAAGAAACACTTTTGGTCAAAAATCACAATTTTTATCAACACCTTCTCATGTTAACCGTTATAGTTCTCAAACCACAGATAAAATGGCACGTACTGACAGACCAACATGTAACAGACACACAGAGAACATTTAACATAAGCTACCTTCTCGTTTTCCCCCTTTTTGCTAGTTTTACTTTATCACCCCTTGCTCCTGCTGTCTCACACACTCCCCCACCTCTAAGCCCCCTCGGCTACCTTTTTCAAGAACACTGCTCACACTGAAAAAGAATAATCTAAATTACTACTCCGAGACTATTCAATATATATATATATATAAATAAGACTCCTATCTTTTGTCACTTTATCTTCACTTATTCCCTGCACTGAACGAGCTGTGCGGTGCCGCCTTCTACCCCGTTCGGGCTAGGCTTCCTTATTTTTCTTTTACTCCTCTTTACCACAAAAACCTAATGGCCATATAAAGGATAGATAAGAAAACGCCTCAG
Organism: Ambystoma mexicanum; assembly: GCF_040938575.1. Taxonomy (NCBI): domain Eukaryota; kingdom Metazoa; phylum Chordata; class Amphibia; order Caudata; family Ambystomatidae; genus Ambystoma; species Ambystoma mexicanum. The sequence continues at coordinate 330,636,298 of NC_090930.1, forward strand.
TAGCATTCACACAGACCCTATACTTTGTCCCCACTCTGCTGTATGTTTACCCAAGCCGTTATCGTGTTCCCCTCTTCCCTGACCCTTTTCCTTCCCTAAAACGTCTCACAGCCGGTACTCACGTGTTCAGTTGGGTGGTCCGAGAGCCACCGTTCACAGTTTATCCACAATCTGGTCCGCACCCCAACCAAGCCGTGGCTTGCCTTGGCGAGCAGTTTTTAGTTGGGTATTTGGCAAATGGGAACCCTTGGACCCGCTCTTTTTGTGAGCACGAACTGGTCAACTGGGGAGGCGATGGTTTTGATGCGGGGCATCCCGGATCTCACTGCATGGCACGGGGGCCTCGGGGCACCTGTCCCGATCACGTCGCGGGGGTCACCAAAATGTAGGCCCACTCCCACACTTACACGTCCAAAATACAAAGAATAAGGCACACCCCAGCGGGGAATGAGACTAGGAGAACAGGCTGCAAGAATTTAGTCATTTATACGAAATTGGCATCCAGAGAACTCTGCTGCCCGAGAGCGCTCTGGCACACATTACACATGTGGCAGCTTAAGAAGGTAAAAAGTGTCACAACTGACATCATGCTATAGGGGACTACATGGACACAGGATTGGATAAAACATTCGGCTGCATATGTCTTTGATGACGTTGCTCCCGCTGGATTTGCTCTTCAGTTGGCGGGAGGGCGCGTGCCACGAGGTCCAGTTGCCTGTGTCCGGGTGGGGTGAGGGTCAGGTCACGATGAAGCAGAGCAGGCACTAACTAATCTAACATAACATATTGTTTCGAGCATGCACTAAATAACAGTCACTAAGGCTGCTTTGAGCAAATCATTATACTCTATAAATTCTAGGTTTATGATAACACCATTATTCACTGGGGCTTGTGGGGTTTATCAGGACTCGGGGGTCTTGGTCTGGGTGGGATCATTGATCATGGGGCGAGTCAGAGCACATCAGAAGAATTATGGGGCATGGTGACATTTGTTAGTTCTAAGGTGCAATATACTGTGACAGAGTTTGATTTTTGTTAGTTGGGGCACACTGGGGTGGGCATCACACCAAGGTTACATGCCTGGCACATCAAGAGAATACCTAGTGGTGCCATGGGTTTATATTGGCAGTAATTTTCCAACAGCGGGGGTAAGAGGGTACAGGCAGGTTTGTGGAGATGGATGGGCTGTAGGGCCTGGTTCGAGCTGGTTCACGCACAGGACAGTGATCTCAGAGGAAGGGTGAGCTGTTACATTTATATTGTTGCAATTGCCTCTGGGTCAGGCATGAGAATGGAGCTGCAAAGCTTTCACACTCAGGGAGAAAAGATGGGGGCCTTGGACCGCGCTGTGTGCGATGCTGCAGAGAGGAAAGAAGCCTTTTCATATTATCGCAGTGAGGCCTAGTCCAAAGATGGAGTCGAGGGTGCCCAAAATGGATGCCAAGTGTCTCTACAACAGCCCCACCTATGTTGTCATCAGCACGGCAGCTGGTTATGCACACATGGGTGAAGGAAGCATCCCCCACTGTTGGTCGAGCAAGTGATGCATCTTGAACTGAATGGGTGAGGGGGGCCCGAATGGCCCGCCACTCCCACACATTAGCTCCCATATCGGCAGATAGTTTATCCACTTTCTTCCCTCTTGATTCATAGCCTTCTGTTTCAAAATACATTCCCTAAAGACATTTTCAGATAGATAGGGATAATCTGGAGATAAACAATAGCAGTTCAAATCACCTGCCACAACAATACATTCACTGTCATCACCTTTTGCCCAGCTCGTAAGAAGTTCTACTGGTGCCTCTCTAATATCCTCAGTCCAATTTCCGCCAGGAGGATTGTAAATATTCACAAACAAAGCATGACTAAAATGGTCCCTCCCATTACCCTCTATCTCATCCTCCATAAATAATTCACCAACCTCATAACATTCTATCGTCTTTGATTGAAAGAGCTAACTTACACCAATTACAAGCCCCCCAAATGGTCTTCCTTTCTCTCCTCTTTTAGCCATCTGTTGGTAAATTGTATAGCCATCAGAAATATAATCTGTGCCAAGCCAAGTGTTCTGTAAAAGAAAAATGCTACTCTCAGCCTTGTCACTCCATGATTCTTTTACTCGAAAGAGATGACTAAACCCTCAAGTATTCCAGTAGGAAAGTACCATTGACCATTGGCTACCTGACGTACCGGTTTCCAGAGCATAAGCCAGCCATTTAAACATCTTCTGCATATCCTCCACCTTCCACCGGAGAGTTCCCAGCCTCATTTGCGATGCCAATACCCTCTGATTCGACCCAATGGCATTCCCAACTTCTAAAAAGTCCACTACACCCATTCCTTGATCACATGAGCATTCGTCATCCTGACTAACCACTAGATTAGTTGATCTAGAGAGTTGGCAACTATTACAATCTGTCCTACTCACTCTTGCCCTAGATTGCCTAGCATGCTGTTCAGATTTTGGTCACTAGTTATCAACTATAATGCATTTTATAAATTACTCAGCACTAAGCCAAGTAAGCCTATCGTTGATAAATGCCGTTTTTATCTGCATGCCACTTCTAGCTCCATGCCATCGTCGAACTTGGCCAGCCGGTGATGATTAGCCCATTGCTGATCTACTGGCCCCAGCTGCCCAACCTACCAGCCTCTAAGCAATTGTTGATAAAGTTTTATTATTAATCACCCTCGCACTATTTTCAATCTTGACTATGGTTGAGAAATTGCTTGCCTTTAACTCACAACTATTATCAAACTGATGCCATCTGTGGCACCTGCCTATGCTAGCCTTGTTTAACTGTTGCCACTAGTCGCACTCTGCACCGGTTTCAGAGCAGCCTATCTTGTCAAACTGTTTATCTCCAGCTGTTTACTGTATTAACTTATTACCAATCTGCCGTTGACATATAATGTTAATATTTTCGTTTCCTACTGCCATTGATCATCGCTTGACTCGGTGTAAATGTGTTAGCCCAATTTTCTGACTCTGCATAACCTGCAACCTAGCATATTTGTCTCTAACAATCTCTCTAACCTATCTCACACTAATGCTCTACCCTTAACTCGATCCCCCATTGCCATCCAGCCTACTGTTCTTTCCCTGATTACTGTTACTGCCCACTACACCTTATGACCAATTGGCCCATCTGAACTAGGCGCTGCTTCAACCGCACATTAGCCTAATCATGTTATGCACTCTGCTCAAATGTGTCTCATTATGCCTCGACACTGCTCATTGCATCTGAACACTACTATGTTATGCATTTTACCCTTGTTCTACAGTATCCAGATGCTACGTAGTGCATTTTAGTCTAATTATGCTATCTCATATTTAGGTGTTACCTCTTGCATTTCAACATAACTGAGGTACTCTGCTCCTAGGCGATACCATTGTGCTCACTTGCTAGTGCATTGCTTTTTAGTCTAATTATGCTATCTCATATTTAGGTGTTACCTCTTGCACTTCAACCTAACTGAGGTACTCTGATCCTAGGCGATACCATTGTGCACACTTGCTAGTGCCCAACCCACAGCACTTCTCACCTCCCACAGCTCAACAGTCCAACATACACAGCAGTCACAATTATGCCTGCCTGGCTCATCCTCATCATGTTCCCCTTTGTTGTCATGCACAACAATACGCCCTGTAGCAGAAACAGCTACATACCGATTAGCAATGGACTTGCCAAACTTGGCTGCCCGAGACACCAACCATCCCCTGTCCCACTCCTTTCTTGCCTACCCTGTCACCTTTCCCCCACAGTGCCCATTCTTACCACACCGCCAAAGTCAGTGCCACATTAGACAACCCCCCATCCAACCCTCCTAACACCACTAAACATGTCCATACCAAGACCAATCAGAACCCCCCCAAGCCTCCAGAATACCAGCCCACAGCCAACCCTAACCTCACTAACCGCAACAATAGACTAGGCTCCAGACTCCATAACTCACCTAATAAATCACCGGCAACACTTAGGACTAAGCCCATAAACAAGATCACCACTAACGTCACCAACATCGCCTCGTTAAAAGGTGCTCTACTTAATGTCAGATCCCTTGTGGCTCATCCCACCGAAATTGCTGACATTATCCTCTCAGCAGATCTCGATTTCCTTGTCACTACAGAAACCTGGCTACATGACGCAGCAGGTCCCTATCTAACCCTCACGGTTCCTGACAAATACACTATCCTCAGGGCCAACAGACATAATGCTCGCGGAGGAGGTGTAGCTATTATATTTAAATCCTCACTCGACATTAGATCTGTTACCCCCCTTCCACTTAAATCATGTGAGCACCTCACCATTAAAATACAAACCACTCCGAAGAGCACTATAACTTTGGAACTAATATATAGACCCCCAGGTCCCACAGGTACCTTCAAGGAAAACATCACATCTCTCATAGCCGAGAACTCCAAGCCTCACTCACAAAACATCATCCTAGGCGATTTCAACCAGGGGTACAACAACCCCAATGACACTCCTGCGTCCTCCCTTGCTAATGCCCTTTCTGAACACGACTTTACTCAACTCATTACTCTACCCACCCATCAGAAAGGCAGAACCATTGACTGGCTTGTTGCCCATAATTGTAATATCACCTGCTAAGCCCCCCAACCTCTCCTATGGACTGACCATCTCCTCATATCATTTGACATTACCATTAACAACCATAACCCCAAACAGTGCCCCTCTGCACCAGCCTGTCTGACCAGAAACAAGCGCAACATTACCACGGAAACCCTTACACCACTGGTTCTCCCCATCATTAATATGCTCCATGCCACCACTGACCTCAACCTACTAATCAGCACCTATAACGACGCCATGACCAAAGCCATTGATGCCTTTCCCCCACTAAAGTTACGCAAAGGCAAACCTAGAGCTCATCTGAACTCTTGGTACACACCTGAACTTAAATCACTCAGAAAAAAGAAAGCCAAGATGGAAACCCTATGGAAAACAACTCCATCAGCTGAAAATAAATCCAATCTCATGACCATTTCCTCCCTTTACAAAAAGGAAATAATCCGTACCAAGAAGGAAGCCTACAATGTCAGAATAAACAACGCAGCCTCCTGCACTAAAGAACTCTTCACCATCCTAAAGGAGTTAGAAAATCCTAACCCTCCTACGGATATGTCTGTGAAAGACAAACCTTGGTGCACAAGCATACAAAATGCCCTTGCTAACAAAATTACTGGCCTCCAAATGAAAATTGAAGCCAAGAGACTTCAACTTTCCAACAGTAACTCCTCCACCCCGAGCATACCTACCTCCACTAATACTACCACTGGTTTCACCTTCAAAAAGGTAACCATACCAGAAGTCCAAAAAATTATAACCTCCCTCAAACGGTCAAATTGCAAAGGGGACAGCCGCCCTGTCCAGATTATCAAAGATGCAGCAAGAGACCTATCCCCCTTCATCTCCAAGTTAATCAACCTATCCTTCTCCACTAAGTACCCAATAACCTGAAACAATCATGGGTTCTCCCTCTTCTAAAAAAACAATCTCTAGACCCAGCCATTCCCACTAATTACAGGCCAATCACTACGGTTCCATTTTTTCTAAAAATCATTGATAGAGTTGCCTACCTACAAATTCAGGATTACTTAGAGACCAACCAACTGCTAGGATTGCGTCAATCTGGCTTTTGACCTCAACATGGAACAGAAATTGCCCTTGTTGACCTCAAAAGTCAGATTGATGACATAAAACACAAAGGCAAGGCTGCCATCCTACTCCTCCTAGACCTCTCGGCAGCCTTCGATCTGGTCGACCATAAAATACTCTGCAACCACCGCTCTTCCGCTGCCCACTTCTCCCCCTCTGCTGTCACGTGGATACAGTCCTTCCTGGACAACAGAACCATGAGGGTTTTCTCATCAGCGGCAGCAACAAATCGTATCCCAATCACCTGCGGCGTCCCACAAGGATCCTGTGTCTCCCCACCCTCTACAATATCTTTACAAAGCCTCTCTTTGACAAACTGGACCATCTGGGTGTCACCTACACCAACTACACAGATGACACCCAGATACTCCTCACCATCTCTGGCAACTACAGTGTTGACGTCACTAGGATCAACGAAATCTTCTCCATCATTCAGGCATGGATGGCCACACATGGCCTCTGCTTGAATGATGAGAAGACCGAACTTCTCCATGTCGGATCACCTAATAACTTACAGAAACTTAGCCCGGACTACACGAACATCATTATCTATGGCAACACCATCCCCATCGCTAAAAATTTGAAAACCCTTGGCTTTTATCTTGACGCCAATACTAACCTCACTAAACAAGTAAACACGACCGCCTCAGCCACCTCCTACACCGGGAAACTAATCAGAGCCTGCAGACCTTTTTTATCCACCAGTAGCTGCCTCACGCTGGCTAGGGCTCTCATACAATCCAAGTTAGACTACTGTAACAGCCTTTCCCTAGGTGCCAACCAATCTATCGTCAACAAACTACAGGTTCTCCAAAATAATGCACTTCGAGCAGCATTAAACATCTCTAGGCACGAGCACATCTCTGCCACTAGAATCTCATGCAAATGGGTCTCCATTCAACAAAAAAAATGTACTTAAAAACCCTGTGCCTACAAAGCCTTAAAACACCTAGCCCCACCCTAACTCACAAGGAAATTCACCATGAAGTCAGCCACTAGAATCACCAGATCCTTCAACAATCTATGCCTCAGAGTGCCCATATCCACCTCTAAAAGAGCTGGTGGCTCGAGTTTCACGGTCCTCGCCTCTCAACTCTGGAACACCCTGCAGCTGAACATTAAGCTGACCAAATCCTTCCAACTATTTAGGAAACTTGCCAATGGATGGTTACTGAATAAAAACCAACCTTTAGTTTGATTTAGCCCACCACAAATTGTATACATTGTACATGCATAAATGCCATAACTGTATGTCTAATTACATCTGACTGTATATACTGTACATAACTTCACACATGTATCATTGTAATTTCTATTTACTGTGCCTAGTAACCTATCCCTAAGCACCCTTTAACTCCCGGGTCTGGAGCGCTATATAAATAAAATAAACAAACAAACAAATAAAGGTAAATCTGGGTCATCAAAATTCAAAACAAAATCTAAGGCAATTCCCATGGCCAGCAGCAATGGTTTAAACTTCTGGATCAACAGGACCGTGCCCATATTTTTACAATGAATATTAGAGACATTGGCATTTCTACATTTCAACGGCTCTATGAAAGTCAAAATCCTTGAATATTTACACTCTAAATTGAAGAATTTCATTAAGTGTTGAAAGCCACACCGAGAGATTAACCTAGCAACTGCAAATTTTCTGATGTAGTCTCTTAATATTAAACACCTTATTGTTATTCACGTAGTATCAAAAGAATTATTAACAGGTTTTCCTCCACCTAGAATCTTCTTACGAGTAACTGACCTGACACTCAGAGAAATGGCCGACGTTGTTGCTTCCTCGTAAGCAGGTGATTAGAATGAACTGAAGTTTCAATTACCTCAATGCCTGAGTTATTAACTGCTCCCATGGCCAAATCACCTGCAACAGTTATCACTTTTACATCCATTTTAGTCACACTAGTTGCTAAGGTAGGTGAGGGAGAGATTTTCAATTTCTTGTGCAGTTTCCCGTAGATCTTTAGTAAAACCTTTAAAGCAAATTGTGTCCTTGTCATGAATGTTTGCAGTTCTTCATTAATAGTTATGTTGTTTCTTTAAAGGCTTTCTTCTGCAGTCATTTCATAGCTACCAAACAAATTAGGTGATGCAGACAGCTGATTATTTGTTATATTGGTTATAACAATTGGCGTTGTTACTTCAGCATTAACTGTCACCTCATTTCCAATTATTACCTTAGAGGGAACTTCTGCATTTGTGATTTGCTGTTGAAGGGAGTAACATAGATCTAACAAAGAATTGTTATCTATATCTGAAAAACTTCTATGTTGACTCCTTGTCACTGTATTGCACTTTGAGGTCTTGTTAGCCATAATTTGCTCAGACAGCATCAGCTCTGGTTCCTTGCCACTTGTCACTGTTGGGAGAAATGAGGTAATTTTACCTTGCCTGTTATCAAGGACTTGAACCAACACTTCTTTTTCATGACTGGTACTTGGGGCATTCATGGTTGAATGAAGGACTTCCGGGTGTTTAATATCTGGGCATTCTTTTCTTTCACGCAGGATTTTTCTTTCCCCTTAGTCATCATTCTGCTGTTTTAAAAATGACACTCTAATCAATCAGTAGCCGGCACTCTGATAAAACCGGATGATTAGCCAGCCGTGCTTTCTGCGAACGAGAAAACTGTATAATCACAATGTCCTTAGAACAGTCCTCAATCTTTACTTGCCTGATGATCTTATCCCCATTCTTTAGTTACCTCTGCCTTTTAGTGTCAATAGAGCTCACAACTTAGATGTCAGTCTTACCTTCCTCATGAGTGGAACAAACTCAGTCTGTTCACCTAGAGAAGATACCACAGTTGGCGGCAAACAAATTCCTCCTCTGTTATGTATCTTTGCTTATCACAATGCCCACAATGGACCACAGCAGACCACTTGGCAACCACTTGTCACCCAAGCGGTGCTCTACACTGTAAATGAGGTTTTACATCTTTGCCGTGTGTCTCAGAGAGAGGCTCCTCCTTTCCTTCAGTGGCCACAATAGACAGACTCCAACAAAAAAACCACAGCAGACCACATGGTACCCACTTGTCACCCGTGCTATAAATGTGATTTTAACCTCTTTGCTGTGGGTCTCAGAGCGAGACTCCTCCTTTTCTTCAATGATCATAATGGACAGACTCCAACAGCAAGACCACAGCAGACCACTTGGTAACCACTTGTCACCTGCGCAATGCTCTGCGCTGTAAATTAGGTTTTATCCTCTTTGCCATGATGTCGGAGAGAGGCTCCTCCTTTCCTTCGATGGCCACAATAGACAGACTCCAACAGAAAGACCACAGCAGACCACTTGGTAACCACTTGTCACCTGTGCGATGCTCTGCGCTGTGAATGAACTTTTAACCGCTTTGCCGTGGGTCTCAGAGAGATGCTCCTCCTTGCCTTCAATGGCCACAATAGACAGACTCCAACAGAAAGACCACAGCATACCACTTGGTAACCACTTGTCACCTGCCTTGGAATGCAAATATAGACATACAATATATTGCAGACAATTCTACTGCATTTGCAAGATTTGTCACAGCCAATCTCACCAAAGGTGAGAAGACAGAGCTAGCAGATCTTTGGTATGACATATAATCTGACAAAACCCTGTCACAAACATTGTACATCTTTGGTATAAAAATGCTGTCACATAGAGAATGTGGGTGCTACAAATCTGCAGACCATTTAACAGTTACACCCTTATATGGGAAATCTGAAATTGTCTAGCTAAACCTTGGTCCAGCTTTATCACGGAAAAGGGTGCTAAAATCTACCAAGCGATAGAAACAATAACCAAAATTGATCCCAACAGCCAGGACAGTTTAAAAAACAATTTAATTGACACATAATACCCAAACAGAAGTACTGCTTTGGAAAACATGTGCCTGTATGACATACCCAAAACTAGCCTAACAAAATAATGTTACTCCAGATGAGACAACTGCCAAATATTCAGTCTCAACTTGTGAAGCAAGTCTAGTAAAAACCTACCAAACCCAGCATAATTAATCATGCAGAGTAGTCTTTTAAATCTCCACAACATAGATGATTTATTACATGACCCTACTACAACTTTTCCAACCTTGGAGAAAAGAAGAAGAATTATTAGGTGACCATGACTCATTTGTAGCTGCATTAAATACAAAGCAAAGGAGTATAACAAATTTCAATTTTAAACAATACAAATTTTGGACAATGAACACCAAAAAGAGGAAGAAATTGAAGTTCTGCTAGATAAAGACACTGCTCGCCATGTTGTATCCGCAGATAGCAGTGGCTGTCCGCAGACAGTGCAGTGGGCAACAGGGCTGGGAAACATGTTTTGGGTAATTTGTGTTGGAAAGAGGGTCTGGAGAAGATGGGGGAGTGAAATAGGATGATATGGGGTTATTTGTTTAGGTGCAAGAAGAGTGTATGGGGCACGGCTGTCCACAGACACCACAGTAATACGCGGACAGGGTCTTGAGCGGGCAGCTTATTTGGTGACTACAACCGGGATTTGTTAGGGTAGGGGAGTGGAATATAATTATATTATGATATATAATATAATACGGCCATGCAACCAAGAATCTGGCAACAACCATTGTAATAGTAAGTCTTAGGTGGGCAGTTGGAGAAACGCGTTTGGGGTTATTTGGTGACTACAAAAGGACTTGTTAGAGTAGGGGATTTGAATCTAGATGATATGGGCACATTAGCATTAGTGAAAAATAGGGTTGGCTGTCTATTTTGATGTCTGCAGATGGCATTTGAAATGGGACGTTAAGGGCAAGTTGTGGTGTGATGGTTGTGGCTAGTGGCCAGATTCTTGGGTGCATGACCGTATTATGCTGTGGTGGTTGTGGCCAGTGCCTAGATTCTTGGGTGCATGGCCCTAATGACAAACCATGTGGGTGGGCCAAGGTTCCTTAGCATAAACCATTCAGCAGCGTGACATCGGAACCAGTTCTCTTTTGTACTACACATGTTTGCCAAGATATTTATGATACTTGACTGCAAAACTTCATCTATGTCTTTTATCTTTTGAAGTTGTTTGGTAGCAAACATGTTTAAAAAATTGGAACCTGTTTTCAATGTGTGTGCAACGCTGTAACATAGAGTTGCTAGTTCACTTTCAAACAGGAGGTGGAATATGTATTCAACATTTTGTTTGTATCTGGGGTCTTCAGAATACATTGGTAAAGAGTGGTATTCTGATGCTGTTATCTGTGTGCATCTTTCATCATATCTTCCCCCTTTTCCTGTTGGAAAGAGTAGAGGAAAGGCTTGTGCTTCCACACTTTTCTCCATATGCTGATTGTAGATCCTTTGGCTTGACGCATTTGATACGTTTCTAATGCATCGTCTATGGTGTCTTTGGAGTGTAGTGGGAAAATTGTGTACTGGTCTAAAATATTCGATGCTGTGATAGAATCCACAAGTTCAAATTGGCCAGTTGATGAGGAATCCTGAATTACTTGCGTGGTTTCCCTTAAGTTCTGTTCAATGTTTATATCTTTGTAGTAGTCATTGTTTTCTTTTAGATATAATAGGGCTTTTCTAACTTTGTTTAAGTCTAGTAGTTGTTCTAAAAAATGTTTGTCTTTTGTTGGTACACCATTAACTACAATAATCAAAGAGTGATCTATTGGCTGTTGCACTCCTAGAGTTTCTACATTTTCTTTAAGCTCTAATGGCAAATAAACTACTTTGCCGCAAATGCCTTTTAGTAATTCAGAAGGCGGCAATTTGGCTGTTTTGGGTTGAAGGTGTATTATAGCTTGACATGGGTGTACTGTTTGGTTTATAATGCTCTCATACAAATTAAGCTACTTGGAGAGGTTTGGGAAGTGGATATATTTTCAAGTTATTAGTGATATCCCATGAAGGCATTTGGTTATTATAAAGCTTTGTATTGCAGTGTGTGCAAAGCACTGAGGGCTCAGTTATTTTGTATTTGTTTTCTGTTGTGAGATATAGAGCTAATTGGAACCATTGGGATTCCTCCTTGTCTTCTATTTTGTAAGTCATATCTACAGCTTTCCTGCTATTTTTATAAAATGTTCTGTGATAACACACACATACTTGGATTTGTAGTTCAGCAGATGTGTTTTTAAACTTTGCTATTTCTTTTTTGTATGTGTGTATTAGAAGATTGACATTCGGAAGCTTTTCACTAATGTTCTCTACAGTTACATACAGTTACTGTGAAGATGGCTGTGGTTGCAGAGATGAAGAGGCTCACTGTGTGGATGGTGGGAGTTTGTTTTATGATTAATTTGCAGAGGTTCACAGAAATATGTGGCATTTCTGCCAACCTTGGATTGGAGGGAGTGGAGGCTTTGTGGTTTGGTGTGCCTGGGCGAAACCTGAAAGTTGTTTTTGCACTTTACAAAAATATGGCTCTTTTCAACACTCCAGATATCATTGTGGTGCATTGTGGAGGACTGTATTTGGGGTGGATTAGTGCAATAAGTTTACAGAGTGCAGTGAAAGAATTGCTGAAGGCACTAATGGAGCTCTTTCCATGTGGAAAGGTGATATTTTCCCATATACCAACTACGGCACTATGGAACTGCCCCAATGTCTTTTTTCCTCAACAAAACGCAGGAATGCATCTTGTCAACAAAGGATATCTTCATGTTTGTACAGCGTTGGATGTCATTGTTCCCAAATGACAACGTTCTGGAGGATGGTGTCCTTTGTTTAATGATGGCATCACTTTAACTGATTGTGGGAATGTAATCTTTCTTGCTAATATTCAGAATGCACTTAGAACGTTTTTGTAAAATGATTTAGAGTGCATGTCAGTAGGTATAGAAAATAAATCTGTAAACCCCCCAAAAAACCTTACCTTGTGTTTAATTTCTCTCCTCACCCCATTGATTTGGACGATCTGTCAACGGGCAACACGGTAGTCTGTATACAGCACGCGTCACATCCAGGGCTTTTGCGTATGGCAGGCATGGAAATGGGACTTTGCAGTCAAGGGGATTAGACAATCAGGTTTTCTGGGTGTGGTATGCAAGGAGAGAGTTTGGGAGAAGGTGTGTTTGCTGAGAGAAGTGCAGATGGCTATGGCTATGGCTGTGGATTTTGGGGGACTCGTGGATCCATTGGTTGCAGGTATGGATTGCGCTGCATGAAGTGGTTGGACTTGTTCCCATTTTGTGCCAATTTGGTCACACTGCAACATCCGGACATTATCATTCTTCATTGTGGAGGGAACAGTTTAGGGTATGTAACTGGAATTTCATTGCAGTTTGCAATGAAGGAGACATTTGGCAAAAATGAAGAAAATGTTCCCGAACTCTCGACTTATTTATTCTCGCATTGCCCAGAGACAGATGCAGATGTTCTTCAGTTCATTTGGTCCACAAATGGAGAAAGTGACATGCAATGTCAACAAAGATGTGTGTGCATATTTGGGAGATGTTGGAATGATGTCTTTCCATAATCAAAATATTAAACTTGAAACAGTCAATATTTTCCGCATCGATGAAGTACATATGGCTGATGTAACTTGTGGAAAATATTTGAAATGCTTTATAGCAATTTTTGTAATTATAGAAAGCATTTTTGTAGTCAGTGAAAAGAAAATGCATGGAAGCATGGCAAAAACAGAATGCCTACTGTTTTGAAGATGAAGGAAACAGTTTAGTTCAGTAGAATGTTGCTTAGTTTACTTCAAAACGTGAAAAAAAAGTTCTCATGCAAAAGAGTGCAATGGTTTAGATGCGCCACCACCTACATCTTTTAGATGTCCGTGGACTACCACACTGTCCACAGACTTTGCAGGCTATGCAAGGGCCTGCAACTTTTTGGGGTATTTCTATTTTTCAACTGTGAAAGATGGCTCTGAAAATATCCTTTTTTTATTTTTTGTGTTTTATATATTTTTATTTTTTTTCACAGGAGACACAAGGGAGGGGAGGGGAGGAAATGGGCACCAAACAGAGCGATGAAGGGACAGATGGAGAGAGAAAGATGTTGGATGGGCATTAATTAGGTAGGGGACAGTGTTTCTCATGCTCCCTGACCGTAGCCTTGAAAGTGCTTCAAAACTGCTCCCCCCTACAGAGCGGTGCATCACAGTACATACAGAGCACTGTCACCCTGGAAAGATAATGGTCAACTGTGTCATGTAGGGCCTGCGATGATTGCACAGGGATCTTTTGCCCCAGAGGAGCGTCTCTTGAGGTGGCAGGAGCGGATGATGAGGGTGTAATAGTGGATGTTAACCTACTCGCCCATCCGAAAGGTACAACCTTACACACTTCTCCTTTGTGATTGGACCTGAGGTGGCGCCACATGGAGGTGGTCCCGTAGCTATACAGACCTGGTTTTCTGCAACTGAGTACATCTTGCACATAGTGCATGAAACCTGGCTGCACATGCCTTAGATACCCCCCAACGGTGGTTAAAAGCTTCCACACCCAAGATTCCCACGGGGAGCCGGTTACAGGGATTCCCACTACCTCATCCTCTTCCTCCTCTTGATCCAACTCTGTATCACCATGCATGTTACCCTCTCCAGGCCCTCCATATGGTGGTGGTGGTGGTGGGGTAGCTGCAGTGGTCATGGATGCCATTGTGTCAAAGTACAAAGTGCAGATGGCAGATATCCCAAATTAGCAGCAGCTGCTCTCTCCTGGACAGCCATAAACACAATGAGGAGCAGTAGTGGGTGGTTCCCTTTCGAGGGGCTGTCCGTAGACTGCACAACTGTCCATGGCCAGTTCGATCCACAGTTGGGGTTCCAAAAGTTGCAAAAAGTTGCTAGATCAACCAAGATATGGTCTGCAAGGGTGAAGTTCCAGCTTTTAACACAGTGGATTGGCCAAAAATGCAGGGTTAAACTGTCCGGGGGTACAGGCAGTGTCCGCGGATACTTCCGACGCTCAGCGTGGGTGCTGTCACATGATGACGTCCCCGGTTGACCGCAGATAGTACGCCTGACCTGCAGACACCTATTGCATGGGATACGGTGTGCACATGTGTGCCGGTGTCCGTAGGACAGGGGTGGAAACCCCAAACTAATTAAAGGTGCAACACATGTAGGCGGACAGGCCCACACAGGTGCAGTGTTCGGGGGGACAAAGGGATCAGGTGCCCATGTGTGCAAGTGTCCGTAGGATAGAGGTAGAGTCCACAAATTAATTAAAAGTGCAACACGACCTGGCAGAGCTCTCTGGACAGGCGCAGTGTTTGGGGGCACAGCAAGATCAGGTGCGTATGCGTCCAGGTGTCTGTAGGACAGGGGTGGGGTCCTCAAACTACTTAAAAGTGCAGCACAAGCTAGCAGACATCTCCAGACAGGCGCAGTGTTCGGGGGCAAAGCAAGATCAGGTATGCATGCGTCCAGATGTCTGCAGGTCAGGGGCAGGGTCCCCAAACTACTTAAAAGTGCGACACAACCTGGCGGACATCTCCGCACAGGCGCAATGTTCGGTGGCACCTCCATTTTAGTTAAGGAGAGCCGGACAGTCCTGCTGTCCGCAAACTCCAAATTGGAATTTTAAAAAAATCATACACCAACAGTAGACACACAAATATTTATTAAAAGAAAAACATACAATGAATTAGGAAAGAGACTGGGAATCAGAATGGGAAACAAATATGGGAGATTTGGGCTTTTCTACGCAGTGTTCATGATGGGAGGAAGAGATTGAGGTCTCATCATAGCGTCTTTCATTTAGAGAATTTGATGGGGATGATTAGTTTGGGTTAGGGTGAATGGGCACTGGTGCAAGTCGGGCAGTGGTATCGTATAATTTCTTTCACATGATTTTTTACAAATGTCATCAACTTTACACAATTATTATTTAATTCATCCATTTTTGCAGATAGGTTTCGTAGTTCAATTTGTGCATTTCCACTTAGGGGTTGTCTGTGGCCATCTTCTGGTTCTTTGAATTGTATGTCTGGCCCACCTTCTTCATTCCCACTATGGACTGTTAAAAAGAAAACCATGTTTCAGTGACATCTGAACAAAGTACATCACTTTTTCTGCTTGAAAAAATGTATTCTGTACAGTTGTTTCCTTCATTCATTTAATCATGGGGGTTCCTCCAGCCACTCCAGTTTTCATGCCATTTCTGTGGAAAGGAAACAATACTGCTATTTCTCACAAGTTATTTATTTATACATAACACATTGTAATGGTACAGAAAGAAATGTAGTGCACTTACTATTCTTCAAAGAGTTTCTTCTGGAATAACTGCCAGCTACTTCTCAGTGTGTAAGGAAGGTTGCACTGAGGTGATACTGCTAGGTGTACAGTTGACCTTTGTGCTTGGTGCATTCCATTATGTTGTGAAACCTATTCAACATACTTTTGGTTTCTCAAGGACAGAATTTCTATATATACTTATTTTTGGATGTGGTACATACATCTATTATTGTTTCATAGAACTATGTAAGGTAACCCTTATGCTTTCGGGCAGTGTGAATGCTGTCCACAGTCTGTGGGCAGTCGCACAGTCTGCGGACTCTGTGGCTATTACAGTGGGGTAAGGGGACGGCGGTATGATGTCAAGGACGATCCACATGTAGAAAAATTAAAGGAATCCTGGTATAAACTCATGGAATTCTGTGAAAAAGCATTGTTAAAGGGACGTTATGGTTAAGTTGCTCTCATAAAAACCTGTCAAATTCAGTGAACACACTTTGTTAAAGGGACATTATGGTTAAGTTGCACGAATAAAAACCTTAGTCTTAGCAGCGCAAAGTGGTGGCGCGAGTTATGGTTGCCTACCTTATCATAACTGGCAAATTTCTGGGGGTTTTCGATTTTACTTTTAACCATAATAACCATTTAAGAAAGATTTAACACTGATTTTGTTAGGTTTTTATAAGTGCAACTTAACCATAACTTCCCTTTACCAAAGATTTTTCACTGAATTTGATAGGTTTTATTATAGCAACTTAACCATAATGTCTCTTTCACAAAGTTTTTTCACTGATATTACGCAGCACGCTGTAGTGGCTGTGTAGTTATGGTTAAATTGCTAATCCCATAGAAAGAGCACTTTTTGGGGGGCTTATAACTTCGTTCCCCCTGGACGAATCCTCACCAAACTTTGCAAAAAAAGTCTCTGATTTGTTATTGAGGTTTGGTCCAGGGGGGGCAAAGTTATATGAGGGGTCCCAAAATTTCTTTTTTTCCCATAAACAAAAGGGTAAAAAACTTTGCGCACCCCTACAGCTCAAACCGCTGGGCGGATTTCCACCAAATTTGCCGCAAGGAGCGGCGGCTTAGTCCCGAAAGCGTGCTTTTGTTAATTTGGTGTAAATCCATCCAGTATTTTTTTTTAAATGGCCAAAATGTAAGGCAAACATTTTGTGATATCTATGGCCGCTCCACGGACACACTTCCCTGTTTGCTCCACGGACAGGACACCGATTGGCTGATCGGCTTGCGTCATGTCCGCGGACATGTGACGTGCTCTGATTGGCTGGGATGAGGTACGAGGTGCGTCACATTGTTTCGATGCGCCTGCCATCTTGGATCCGCTGACAGCACGTCGGTGAACAGAGGCAAAATGCAATTTTGGGAAGTGTGTTGGTGTGCAGAAGAGCTTGGCGCGGATTGGGGAGTAAGAGATGCGTCAAATACTGTATTTGTTTAGGTGGCAGGTGCCCCTGATGTGTTCACCATGTCCGCGGTCATCGCAGTTGTCCGCGGACATAATAAATGCACTACTGGCTATTTTACTTTAGTATGATGTTGGTTTTGGGTTGTTAGTAGAGGATTGATTGTAATTAATATTCCCTATAAGCAGCTCACATACCACAGTCAAAATGTTTGGTATTATAGGTGTGTTATGCTGCAGTGGTTGTGGCCAGGGCCTAGAGTCTTGGGTGCATGGCCGAAGGCCACAACCACTGCAGCATAACACACCCATAGAATCAAACACCCATCAAATATCCACAACCCAAAGGTTTGTGTACTGTTTCATCTTCTCTTCTCCAACATAATGGACCAAATATGTATAATCATGTAAATATTGAAAATGTATTAAACAAACACTGCTCTCCTTCACCCTACACTATGCACCATGCACAAATGAAATTTACAATATGTCACCTTTAATGACACATAAACACTAATTGTCACAAAATATGATTCTGAACCTGTATCAGCCTTGAGAAAGACCTACGGGTCGAAACACGTGTCGGCTGACCACATGGGGTCACAAGAGCCCCGAATGTAACCACAAAGGGTGTTTTATAACCTAAGAAAATAAACAAACCCTGAGACAAAAAAGCACACAAAACTGTGGAAAATATATATATGTTTTCTAATATCGAACAAAGCAAGGTATCCAGGTTCAACCCCTTTTTCTACCCAACCAACGAGGTGTGGACTGCACCTCAACTTTAACCTGTGATCTTGCAAACAACAATAAAGCTAAAAAGAAAATCAAACATTAGAGCTCAGCAAAGTTGGCTCGCTCCTAGAGCCCATGACCCCCACACCCTTTTTTCTGTTTCATTTGTAGAGTTTGTATGTGAATTTTGGCTAGGTTATGCAGTTAAGATTATGGAGTTTCTAACAAGGAGTGCAGTGTTTCTGAGTTTATTTATTGTATACTTACTGATCGAATTTTGTGTGGTTTTCTGCAGTTTTTTCATGACATGGGTAACTGGACCAGATATACTTTTTCGATCTCTGTGATAAAAGAAAAGATCATATGTCAGAGCAGGTAGTTCATAATGAGTTATTGCGTTGCATAATAGACATTTCTGTATTTTATTACCCTCATATTTAGTACTTTACAAGTACTATAGTTCAAACCAGTGTACTGTGCAATTTGCTCAGTTTCTGTGTTTGTTTTGTAAATCTTTGGGTCTGTGGGGAAAAAATCCATGCTGGATTAAAAAAAAATCTTCTATGTTATGGTACAATATATTTCTTTCATTGTTTTACTGTTTATTTCTTGTTCTTGCTAATCTTCTATCTGTGGCTTGTTGCAGATTTTTGGGGCAATTAGATACCTGTTGGTATATTCTAACTGTATATTTCTTGTTTGATTTTAGTAGCATTTGTTTATCTGTTTGCTTGTTGTAGATTGTTTGGGGTAGTTAGATACCTGTTGGCGTATTCTAACTGTATATTCCTTGTTTGATTTTAGTGGTATTTATTCATGTGTTTGCTTGTTGCAGAATCTTGGGGCAGTTAGATACGTGTTGGCGTATTCTAACTGTGTATTTCTTGTTACATTTTAGTAGTATTTATTTATCTGTTTGCTTGTTGCAGAATCTTGGGGCAGTTAGATACATGTTGGCATACTCTAACTGTGCACAGTTTTTAAGTTGAAGTTTTGCTTATTTTCATACACAGATTACGTATTAAATTTTGGTTTTAAGAATATTAAGTAAGCGTTTAGCAGATTTGCTGGCAAACTCTGCTTTAGAGTAATGGTACTATCATTACATTCAAACAATCCACAATTCTTTTTTATATATGCAGTGTAGTGACCTGCATTGATTGTGGCTCCTGCGTGGTAGATTATACCTATTGTTGTGAAGGTTTTCTTACCAAGTGATACTTGACCATGTGTGAATCCAGTCAGCTTACAGTTGTTTTTGGTACCATCTGCATTGTAACGTAAAAGCATTACAATTACTTATTTACTATGTGTCTTTATTTGTAAGGTGGAGCGATTATCTGAATTGCAGGTAGTACATAATCTGCTATGGTTCGCATTTTGTACAAGTTGCTGAAATGGAAGGGATTCACACTTAGGTATGGATACATACACAAAGCGCTCATTAGGGTCTTTCCTGTGTCACATGGTTGCAGAGAGTGCATGTATGTTTCCACATGTATTTAATCTGAAATATTTCATTTATAGGTATGATTTTGTTTTCCAGTACTTGTAGTAAGTACATTAGAAATTCTTGTGGATCATTTGTGAGTTTATAGTGAATTTGACAATTCCAGCACAGTAGTCCAATTCTTGTCTTATTCCATGAACACTGTGTTGTCAGGATTGTTAGTTGCATTTCTATGAAGGACTAACATTTGCAAACATAATTGGTCTGTACTGTGTAAGTAAATGTTCTCAATAATTGGTGGCAACTGAAATAGAACATTTATTGCTACATTTGCATAGCAATTTACAGCAGTTATATTTGAAAATTTGAATGGACCTGACTGTTCTGTGTCGAAGTCATTTGTTCAGAGTGTGTCTTACTTCTTTGAAGAAGTAGTTGAGTTAATTTGACCAGTAGATTCTTCTTTGGTTGTGGTACTTGATGAAGTATTAGTTTCTTTTTTTTTCTTTGGAGGAATTGTACTGATATCCTGTATCGTTTCAGTTTGAAGTCATTTTCTTTTACAACGTTTTGCTTTTTGTGGAACAGGATAGGTTTTTAGATAGGGGTGTGGAGTGAACGCAGCCTATTGTATTCTAGAATGCAAGGAATATCTGCATTTATTTTACTTGCATCAAAGTTGGTTAGAAATAGCCTGTCAGGTGTACGTAAGCGTGATAGTGCTACATAGCTCATGCCTTCTTTAAAGAATGTGCTACTAACATCTATTAATGCTTTATCTAGGGTAGGACCTTGTGATTTGTGAATGGTAACTGCGCATACTAGAGTTAGTGAAAATTGTTCTCTGCGTACATACATGTCTTTGAAAAGAAGGAATCTAGCTGTTGAGCGTCCTATCCTTTTAACTTCTGATAGTTTGCCAAAGAGAATATTGACAAATTGAATGTTGTTGTCACGTGGGTATGTTTGAAAGCCAACAACTGTACTAAGTGCTCCATTAACTAGTCCTTGCTCCACGCCAAGGTTACGTTTAAGCATTACTCTACAGTTTAAAGATCATTTTAATATTTTCGCCAAACCAGCTTTGTTGGAGATACAGTTTTCTATGGTATTTAGTATTGTTGTGGCTCGTTGACACATGGGTAGTGTAATACTATGTACGTCCAGTTTATCTGTGGAGCAAATTTCAATTAGTGGTTGCATTTCTTTTTTCAACATTGTTTCATTGAATTTTGAACAGCTTGCAAGAGTTGGCATAAAGGACATACAATTCACATTTTTGTGTGCTAATTATTCCATGACATCAGTAGCACATGAGTTATGACCATAGAGTGCATGAATGTGCCTGGTTTCTATTATTGCTTGTGCTTCTTGATATAGTACACCAACTCTAATACTTTTAAAATGTTGACGTATGTGAGGTCTGCAGACTGGCGCATGTTTTCTGTTAATTCTCAGTATTGGAAATGTTGCCAAAGGTTGACATTTCCTATGCTGCCATGAGTTTTATGGCACAGTTTGTGCCCTAAGGTTTTAAAAATAGGTCCAGCTTTCACTGGTGTCAATTGAAGAAGATCTCCGAAAAACAATAATGTGTTTCCCTCCAAAGAGCTGTTCGTAGTCTGTTCTGAGGACCTCTTGTAATCTGAGGTTTATCAAAGCCAACATTAGGTTGGAGACCATGCTCACTTCATCTACTAGTAGCATTTTCATTTGTTTTAATACTCTGCGTAGTT
The DNA here is from genome assembly GCF_040938575.1 of Ambystoma mexicanum. NCBI lineage: Eukaryota > Metazoa > Chordata > Amphibia > Caudata > Ambystomatidae > Ambystoma > Ambystoma mexicanum. The sequence goes on from NC_090930.1 coordinate 330,657,484, forward strand.
CCATTTCAGCTTCTGCGGAAAGTTTGTAATAGTCTAATTTGTTTTGGTGTTCTACTGGAAGGAGTAGTAATCGGTGTAAAGTGACACCGCCTATGTTGTAGGCAGCTAAACCTTTAGGGGCAATAATACAGCTGACAGTGTGTTGTTTGTCAATTGTTGAAGGAACATGCTGATGATTTTGATAAAAAATGTTTTGCCTGAACCAGCTTCACCACTCACGTATAGCAGAATAGGTTTGTAGTCTTGGCAAGTACAGTTTTTATTTTCATGTTCCACAGCATGTTCAGTTTATTTTGTTATTTCTTTGAAAATCCTACGCTGCTAATTGTTCAGTTGCGATTTTAGTACAGCGAAGTCTTCTGTAGCTTGTTCATACTGGCACATGGTGTTTTCTACTTCTATTATGGCTATTTCTGCCTCATTTGCTATTAGTGGCTGTCCAAGTGGTTCTTGGCTTCCTGTTACAGAAGGTTGACTACTGTTGGGTGTGTCCACTTGTATTTGGGCCTGGGGTTCTTCTTCATGTTGCTGTTCATTGTGCAGCATTGTTTGGCACTGTGTAAAGTTTACATCTGTTATAGTGCTTTCATTTGCTTTGAAAGCGTGTTCATAGGAGTCATATGTATTCAGTAACTCTTCTTCTTTTCTTCATGGTTTAAAATGTTGTAGCAGGGGCATGTAATACAGTTCTTTATGTTTAGGAGTTTTTAATGAAAATTTGATATGATTAATTAAGCTGCGTTTGGTGAGTTTCACTAAGCTGCCTTCACAATTTACCACTCTGTATCTACCGTTCATCTGGTTTAACATTATTTTTGCATGCAGAGTTTTGGGCTACGTGGTAGAGACACATGGTTTCCAAAGTGGTACTCCTGTTTGGGTAGTATGTGTCAGTAAATTGTTTTTCAAAATGTCATGGGTGTTGGGATAATTTTTGGCTATTGTTTCCATGTCCTCATATGATTTGAATACTCTTTTTCTAGATATAGCAGGACCAAGATTTAGCCATACTATATTGTCAGATTTTCCATACAAGGCAGTACCAGTCAAACCGTCTTCAGCTTCATAGCAGCCACATTCTCTATGAAATAGCATTATGCCTAAACTGTGCAATTTCTGTGATAGTGTTTTGTCAGATGATATGTCATCCCAGAAGTCCTGAAGCTCGGTTTCTTTCTCTGCTTTGGTTAAGTAGTCTGTGACATATCGTGCAACTGCAGTGGAATTGTCTGCTATGTACTGCACATCTATGTTTGCATTCCATAGGAGGGCAATGATTGCATTGTAATCATTGATGTATTTTGATTCTTCTGTTCTTTTCATCTAATATGTGTTCTTAGGTGATTTACCTTTGACACTATCGGCCTCATTATGAGAATCCCGCTAAAAACAGAGTCATTACCTGCATGGTGGTAATAGCGCATCCGTGCACCCTTGACGCCACTAATAGCGGCTGATTACGAGTGCGTGAGCATGTGCGAACTCCCATGACAGTAATGGCTGCATTGCCATGCCGCTAAAGCCCCTCCAACCCCCGATTGCGCCATCACTGGATCCGCCGATACCACCTTGGGCAAGGAGCAACCCCTTAATAACAACCCGGTAATAACATCATGCAAATACCGGGCTCGTAATATCGGACCCGGAAGTTACATCATCGCGTCAGAACGGGAAATGCGGCAGGGGCCATCTTTAAAAACTCAATCCATTGCAATCCTCTCAATCCAGCAGAGCTACAGAGTTGTGAGCAAGGCCATACCATCCAGCATGTCCAAGGCTACCCGCAAGACCACCCCCCACCTGCGCAAGACGCACTTCTACTACAAGGAGCTAAACATGCTGGCTGATACTCTTGCAGCCCATGCAGATGAGGTGTTCGCAAACAACCTCAAAAGCGATGTTCAAATCAGGAAAAAAAGAAATAATCGTCAATCAGTGATTGGCACACAGCACAGCCATCTTGTGTATCACAAACTGCCAGCGGTGCTGCTTCTCCTCCATCATCATCCTCATCATCCTCACCCGGTGCATGCAGGTCAATGTCAGGTGGCAGTGGTACATTTCTCTGGATGCACATGTTGTGCAGCATGACACACACCATGGTGATCTTTGCCACCTTCTCAGGCCCATAAAGGAGTGCTCCACCAGACCTGCTGAGGCAGCAGAACCGTGCCTTCAACAGGCCAAAGGTCTGCTCAATCACAACACAGGTACAGGTATGAACCCGACTGTACTCCTCTTTGTGCCTGTTATGCGGGTTCCGTACAGGGGTAAGTAGCCACGCCTTCAAGGGATAGCCACCATCACCTGCATGGGAGCACAAAGAGGTATGTGTGAGTCAATATCTAAGCTGACACCTTTAGGATAAACGGCCATGGATGTATGCACAGATGATGCAGGTTGTTCACTTGCATGCTGATGCGGATGTACTGTGGATGCGGAACAATGTCTTGCCACCCATAATTGCAGTGTATGCTACTCTGTACCTATTCACACTAGCGGCATTGCGACATGTGTAATCATGTTTAGTCATCCATCGCTTGACATACTCATGGTGGCCTGCTTGTGCGTCTGGCATGTTGTCATTGATGTGCGCCATTGGTCTTATTGATGTGTCATGTTCAGGGTGGGATGTTCAGGGCAACAGTGTTTAGCTGGAGTGCATCCCCACTCAATCCCACCCAGGTGGAGTATGCATCCCCCCCATCCCATCCAGGTGGAGTATGCATCCCCCTTCAATCCCACCCAGGTGGAGTATGCATCCCCCCCAATCCCACCCAGGTGGAGTATGCATCCCCCCTCAATCACACCCAGGTGGAGTATGCCTCCCCCCTCAATCCCACCCAGGTGGAGTATGCATCCCCCCAATCCCACCCATGTGGAGTATGCATGTGGTCCGTGATGCCTGTATTGCCGCTGTTGTGCAGGTCTTAATTACCGCCTTTGGGGTGCCGGTAAGTGCATGCCTGTGTAACTTGTGATGTCCTCCTGTTAGCGGCATCCCGGTATTTCCGCCGCAAAGGGGCGCGTGTACGAGTGCATGCCGGTAAGAAGGGGCACAGTATGGGCAGTAGCGGTATTGCCGGGTGTCAGCTAGTAATGGTTCGGATCTGTTAACGATGCCGGTAATACCATTCCACCTTACTTTTTTCATTACCTCCATGCTATTAATGAGCCCCCATGTATGACTGAAGACATGAAGTTGTTTACTTGACCTGTTGCTGAAACTGGTCTATTTCCCTTTTTTTAAAATATTTGCGACAACAATATTTCCCACATTTGTGTCTTTGAAATTGTAAAATGTGTGCATGAAGGTCACACTATGTGTTGTTTGTGAATGGATTTCACAAGTGACATATTTTTGGATGAACTGCAAAACAGTAGCATCACTGTCCTAACCAAATTTAGGAGCATCTTTAATCCATAATAGCATGTGGATGTGTGGTGCTCCTCTGGCTTGGTATTCTTTTCTCCAAACGAAGTGCTGAACTTCTCCGAAGGGAGGAACAGTCTTATTACAATAAGTGTAGCATAGCAATGAAGCGATGCTGGAAATATCTTGATACATTTACAGGATCTAGGGAGCAGAGTTCTCCTGGTGTTTTTATATCTATGTTTGTTTTATTTTTGTTTGCTATGCATAGGAAATGCATATTCTGCACAACTTAATGTAACAAACCAAGTGGGTAGGCCAAAGTTTCTTATCATACAGAGTACATCTCCGTGACGTCGGAACCAGTATTCTTTTGTACCACGCATGTTTGCTAAAACATTTGTACTACTTGACTGTAAAACCTCATCTTTTTCTAGCACTTTTTGTAATAAAAGCGTAGCTGACATATTTTAAAAATGGGTACCTGATTTTAATGTGTGTGCAACTCCATAGCATAGAGTTGCTAGTTCACTTTCAAAGAGAAGGTGGAATATGTATTCCACGTTTTGTCTGAATCTGGGGTCGTCAGAATACATTCATAGAGAGCGATATTCTGATGCTGTTATCTGTGTCGGCCTATTATCGTACCTTCCTCCTTTTCCAGTAGCAAAGTGTAGAGGAAAGGCCTGTGCCTCTATACTTTTTTTCCCATATGCTGATTGGAGATCCTTTGGCTTGTCGCATTTGGTACATTTCCAGTGCATCATCTATAGTGTCTTTAGAGTGTAAAGGATGAATTGTATAATGGTCTAAAATATTGGATTCTGTAGCAGGATTTAGAAGTTCAAATTTACCAGTTTCTGGTGACTCTTGAATTATTTCAATGGTTTCTCTCAGGATTTCTTCAATATTAACTTCTTTGTAGTATTAATAGTTGTTTTTTAGATATTGCAGGGCTTGTCTAACTTTATGTAAGTTCACAAGTTGTTGCCAAATTGTTTTATATTTTGCAGGTACGCCGCTTACCATGTAGAAGATTGTTATTTAAATTGGCTAGTGCTAAAGCAGGACTTTAAGCATAGAGTTTTTGGACTAGATTTCTTATAGTTGAATGTTGTGTTGATATCATTTTGATATGATGGAAGGTGCTTTTGCAATTAGGTCCTGAAATGCAGGCTAATGAATGTCATTGTAGTCCTGTGTATTTGCGCACTGGACAGGCATCAATATTTTGTAATAGTTTCATTTTGATTTTGTCTTTGCTTTTTACATACTGATTGAGGAACTGGCGTAAACATTTGAAAGATTTTTTGGCAATGTTACACATTGATGTGCACGCCCATGTGTAGACTGGACATTTTGGTTGAGTAGAATGGGGAGGTGATACTGAGTTTTCTGGGGATATTTTTGTGAGCAGAGTTTCTTGTTCCATAATGATGTTATTGCGTTTTCACACCCTTGTCCACTGCTATATATGGCAATTGGGTTTGTTTGCTTTTTGTTTATATGCTTCTTCATTAAAATATGCTTCTGTGGTCGTGGTATGACTCCATTCACCTCCACAGATGTTTAAGAAGCTATTTTTATTGATATTCTGTTTATTGACAAGTCTTTTTTGTAGTTTAGTAGTTTGTTTTGTTAGTGGTTTCATCCTGTTTAAAACTAAAATAAATAACTTCCTTTTGAGAATGATTGCACTGTCTACAAGAGCTTCTGGGATTAATTTTGTATGGTAGGTTTTGAGGGTTGTGCATGATTTCTCTCCTGTTTTTAAAAGGTTCTGAAGGACTCTCTGGCGGAACATTTTTTGTAAAACTTTTTTTTGGTATGCTTACTTGCCACTACATCAAGATGTATAGGTGCAGCGTTAGCAGTAGTGGTAGCTGAAGTCTTGTTAATCACTTTCTATTTGGTTTTACATTTTGATGAAGGCGGAAAAGTTTTGTACAAAATCTGCTAGAGATGGATGCTTATTTTGGACACTTTTATTTGGATATGCTCTACTTCTGCGTTGCTTTCTATAGAGTTGCTTTTTGGTAGGCATTCTTTGGGGTCTGTTGGAGAAAAAAATGAAAGTGTGGGTTGGGCTGTTGTGCAGTGTATGTGTGCTTTGTCCATGAGTGTCTGATGGTAAGTATGATTATGGAGGTGTGTGATTGTGTAATGGGCAGCTACATCAAGTTGGGAAGGCTATTCTTGTATTTGTGTGTTACTATACTGGGCTTCAGATGACAATATAAAGTATGCAACTGGTAAGGAAAAGCACTAATACTACATCTAATGGTAAAGGGTTGATTTATTTGTTTCTTCTACAATACTAAAATGCTAGGGTGTTAGAACATTATGTTAGTTTTGTACTTACTTTTTTGTATGGAAAGAGTAGGTTTCTTCTTAGTCCTTGTTCGTACTTCAGACGCTGCTGATTTTCAGGAGAGTGGTCTTCACTGAAATTGTAAAAGAAAGAAGTTAGTGAATATGTGTGTTTATAGTACTTTTGTTAATGTAGACATTGTTTTGCACTTTCCTTTTCCTATGTGCATCCTGTATTTTATTTAGAATCTGTTAGATGAATATGCTTTTCAAATGAGTATAAAAGTAAACGTATAGAGCACACTTTTTTAATATTATGTTAATGGATGTTAAGAGATAGAAGACATAATCATATTAATTTTTTGCTATTTTTACAGGGTAAATGGCAGAGATTGTACATACAAGCATGCAATGTATGGCTTTGTGAAGGTGTGGGAAATAAAGCAGAAGGATTTCATGTAAAGGCAGTGGTGTTGTTTGCTCTGGGAGCCTTTCTAATGATATTGTCTGCATGTGTGCTTGAATGAAGATGTATGTACTCATCCTGGCTGCCTGTCATTTTATAATACACTGGACAGTGTTTTTCATAATTATACTGTTATTTTTCCCATCTTATAATATGAAACAATATTTTTTTAGATAGGTGTGTGTGTAAACAATAATTCGGAGAGCTGAAAGGTTTGCAATTGACACTTCATCATAGCAGATGGGAGAAATGACAGTAAATTCATTTTACAGTTTATACAGGGTAAGTGGCAGTTACTCTGTTCATATTTTTATTTATTTTATTTTACATTTTTAAAGCGCTTACACAGGCCGCGGGCATCGAGGCGCTGATACAGGAATTGTTTGTTTTTTAGTTGCATAATTATTTTGTCTTAGTTGCGTATTTATAGCACGCTTAAACACCCAGAGGTTTCTAAGCACAGACCACGGGATCGAATATGTGTTGCTTCATGTCGTTTTTGCTTTCAAAGCGGGCATGTTGCCGCTGAGCTATGCTCCCGGGATGTATTGTATTACTAGAAGAGGTGTACATGTAGTGTGTAGAAAATATGCATACCATACCTGTAATATATGTTCATGCATGTGGATGTGCATGAATCTGCAAGTAGACATTTTGGGGTGTTTTAAAGTAGTTGTTGCTGTAGGTCCTTTGCAGTCACAGCTGAAATTGTACTGAGAGTGATCAATAGTACATCTAAAGTGCTGATCTGTGATGACAGATATAGATGTAGAGTTCTTGGATGTGATTGGTGGATGATTATATGACTGCTTAACAGTAGCCAATGAGTAAGTGGTGCACAGAGTGCAGTGGAAAGGGTAGAAGGGCTGCCCCAGTGTTACTTACACGCTCCATGGACAGTGCAGTTGTTCGCAGACAGGACATGTCGCATCCGGGGTTTCAGAGCATGAAGTGGGAGTGTATTTTGAGGCTTAGCCAATCAGGTGTTGAGGTTCTGCTTCATATTGAGAGAGGCTGTGTGTAGTGAAGAGGGCAGAGGTGCAGAAAGTGAGGGTGTTGGTGGTTCGAGATATGTTTGTGAATGGTTTGGAGCAGTATGCTAAATCTAGGAATGTGGTTAACCATTTTGACACAAAAGGAGTGGATGTGGTGTGGAGCACTGTGCCTGATTTGAATTTGCAGGCAATTCTAGTAGTTTGTCAGGATATGGCTATGTTTCATAGTCAACATGTAGTTGTCCTACACTGTGGTGCTGTGCTTTTGGGCTATGTCAGTGCCCCTACCTTGTTGCAAGATCTACAAAACTTTATTCAGGCAATCATGAAAGTCCTTCCAAATGCCAAGGTTATTTTTTCTGCTTTGTTACCTAGAGCAGTATGGGACAATAGTGTTTTTTTTACCTCAGCAAATTATTGCTAGGTGTGCAATCAACCGAGGCATGTTTTCTTTCATGCTTAGAGATGGTATGTTCTTTTGTAATAATGAGAACATTGATTCTGGTAATGTTGTTTATTTTTAAAAAAGATGGCATTTCTCTATGTTTATGGGAAATGCCATGCTGTTTTGGAACTTAAGGGTTGCTTTGGAGAAGCTAATGTGAAGATTTTTGGAGGAAAGTAAGAAAAAAAACAAATAAATACAAAATAAGAGGTGTTTCTGAAGCATCTGTAAAAAAACAAAAAAGGCTCTTTTCAGAGCCAACCTCAAAGGGGAAATGGCGAACACTAGTTAAATTTTCATTCCCCATGCTCAGATTTTTCAATTTGTCCGCGGACAGCACGTATTAAATACAGGGATTTTTGGGTTGAGAGCCATGCCAATGAGACTGAGCAGAGAAGGGATTGGTCAATAAGGTTTACTGGGTGTGCTGTGTAAGGAGAGAATTTGTCAGTAGGTGTTTTTTCCTGAGAGAAGAGCAGATAGCTATGGCTGTGTGTTTCAGAAAGCAGATTGTTTGGATTTTGGGAGATTCATGGATAAATTGGTTGGAGGTGCATGCAGATCGCTGTGGAGTGGCTGCACAACTTGGATTTTCTCATGTGGGGGTGTACTGGCATGGAGTGTGTGGAATGAAGTGGGTGGATTTGGTACCTCTCTGTGCTTCTTTGGTGACACAGCGTCATCCAGACATCATTATTATTCATTGTGGAGGGAACAGTTTAAGACATGTGTCTGGAATCTCTTTGCAATTTGCAATGAAAGAAGGACTTGGGAAAGTGATGGACATGTATCCAAACTCCAGAGTAATTTTTTCCCGTATTGGGCAGAGAAAAATGTGGCTGCGTTCTTTTTCATTTTGTCAACAAATGGAGAAAGCAAGGCGCAATGTTACCAAGGCTGTTTGTGCCTTTTTGAGAGATGTTGGTATGTCCTCTTTTCAGAATGAAAACATTGTTTTGTAGCACACACATTTTTCGCAGAGATGGAGTACATCTTACTTATGCCGGCAATCAGATTTTTCTGCGAAATATGCAAAATGTATTGCGACCTTTTTTGGAATTACAGCAATCCATTTTGCAGTAGGTGTTGACCATTTGAAGTTTTTGAAACACAAAAAAAACACAAAAAGGCTCTTTTCAGAGCCTCCACTTCCTCCCAGAGAAAAGGGCAATTGTTGTGACAGGGCAGCACTGCACAGATTTTAGATGTCCGCGGACTGTTCTCAGACTTCTAAAAATGCACAGGGCCCTGCACTATTTATTTGTCACTTCTGTTTTTAAATTGTGAAAGGGGGCTCTGAAAAAAGCCTTTTTTTGTTGTTTTATATATATATATATATATATATATTTAAACATGACACACAAGGAAAGGAGGGGAAAGGAGGGTAAGGAAAGGAAGGGACACCAACCACAGGGCAGGTGGAGAGAGGAAGATGTAGGGTGGGCCTTATTCAGGTAGGTCGCAGACCTTCTGATGCTCCTTGACGCAATCTCGAAAGCACTCCGAAGGCTCTCCCCCCTGCAGAGTACTGTGTCGCAGTACATACACATTATTGTGACCCTCAAAAGGTAAGGTCAACAGCAACATGAATGGCCTGTGAGGCAGCTGGAGGGATGCTCTGTCCCACAGGAGTGTCTTTTGTGGTGACAGGAGTGGAAACGGAGGATGCTGCAGAGGAACTCAACCTACTACGTTTATTGCAAGGTACAACCTTACGAATAGCCCCACCGTGGAATGACTTTAAGTGTAGTTTCATTGATGTAGTACCAAAGCTATATGAACTAGGCTTGCCACGACTCAGCACCATGTGCCACTGAGTGCAGATCACCTTGTTCGCATGAGCTTTTGACTTTCCATCAATGGTGGTAAATAACCGCCACACCCAAGACTCACGATGAGTGCTAGAAGTAGGGACTTCCACTACCTCATCCTCTTCATCCTCTTCACCCATCTCCTCTGCATCCTCACGCCTGTTCCCCTCTGCAGGCCCTTGGGGATGTGATGGTGCTGATGCGGAAGCAGTAGCAGCAGAAGCAATTTGGGATGCCATCTGGAAGCTGGAAGGTTAACAACCAGGATCTAGGAATCAGGAACCAACAACAGCAACCTGCACAATTGTCCTGTTGTAAATCTTGGAAATCCAAAAGCAGAATGAGGATCAGCTCTGGGGTGTGGCCTTTTATAGGGGTGCTGGGGTGCGATTTGTGGAGACCCGGGCCATCCCTGAACACTTCGAACACCAAGAATGGGCTCAAAAAGTTCCAAAAAGTATGTAGATCGGCAGGGACATTATCTGGGACATGTGCAATGGTGAACTTTTACTGTAAAATACCTTGGATTGCTCATAAAAGCACTTTTTAAAAGTTTGTGGGCTTGAACAGTGTCAGCAAATAAGGACACACGCTCAGCTTGGGTGCGGTCACATGATGACGTTGCGGACACGTTCATAAATGGGACGGCTGTCTGCAGGACACCAAATGCATAGTGACAGTTGTGCGCATGCGCGTAGGTATTCTACGGACAGTGTTCGGGTCCCCGAACTAATTAAAAGTGTGACACACGTGCAGAGGACAATTGCGGAGAGGTGCGATGTTTGTAGGACCCAAGTGTGTGATGCACATGTGCGCGGGTGTTCTACGAACAACGTTGAAGTCCCCGTATAAAATAAATGTTTGTCAAAACATTGCAAACAGGTGGATGGGATATGTGTTCTACGGATATATGCATTCTGGTTGCGGACATTATGAACAGCGGGGGTGTTATTAGGACTCCCCCATTTTGGGTGATTGCGGAGAGGCAGACATCTTGTGTGTTCTAAGGACACCTCCATTTTAATTACGAACAGTACGAACAGGTATATTGTCCTTAGGGCACTCTCATTTGAGTTAATTGCGGACAAGCAGACATCTTGTGTGTTCTGAGGACATCGCCATTTCAATTACAAACAGTACAAACAGGTATATTGTCCTTAGGACACCCTCATTTTGGTTAATTACGGACAGGCGGACATCTTGTGTGTTCTAAGGACACCTCAATTATAATTACGTACAGTACGAACAGGTATAGTGTTCTTAGGACACCCCCTTGTTTGTTAATTGAGGACACCCTGGACAGGCGCGCTGTCTGTAGACACCCTGACTGCCTTTTTTAAAAAAAATAAGACACAGGCATATACTAAGAACACACTTAAAATTGTATTATTGTTTAACATTAGAACAATTACGAAAGAGAGGGGGGAGCAGAAACTGAAACAAATACAGGGGAATTAGGGGTTTGGACATGATGTATGGGAGGGGAGGAAGGGATGGAAGTCTCATCGTACCATTTTTCTTGGTGGGGATGGTTTGGGGATAGTTGGCTGGGGCATATAGAGGGGGAACAGGTACATGTGGGACAGTGGTATTTAATACTTTCTTTAATGTGGTCCACAGCACACTATTTTAGTTGATTGAAGTGTTGCATTAACAAATCCATTTTTAGTTCCATTCGTTTCAGAGGATCTTCTAATATCTCTTTTGGTATATTATTTTTATTGGTTGTCTGGTTTGTTAAATTGGCTTGTATAGAGAAATGTTGTGTCTACCATTATTATCACTTTCTTCACTCATTTCCTCTCGTGGGATATTTTCTTACAGTCATTCCAAAGTACTGGACATTTCTGTATTTAAAAAAAAATATTAGTTTTAGTGTACATAATACAGAACATGTATAAGTATATGAAATAAATGTAGTGTACTTACTACTTGTTCACAAACCTTTGCTGTTACTGCTGTGTAAGTAAGCAATCATAACTCGCGTTACCACCATGCACAAATGTCATTGATGACATCACTGATGACATCACTTGTGCATTTACTTTTCATGAAAAGTCTGCTCAAGGGATTCTTATTGTAATGTTAATAAAAAGTGTCAAGGGTCATTAGAATAAATGTCATGAGGTACGTAGTGCATTAAGCAATGCATTGACATAAATAGCATTCTATTATGAAGTTCTTTCCAGTATACTAAGCTACTCATGTAGAACTGTAGGCATTGTGTGCAGCATACATGATGGAGGTGTAATATTAATATTCTTGCCATGTGGAATAGTGAAATGATAAAAGCTTTCTTATTAGAGTTTAGCGTAATGTGAAACATTTAATAAGTACCTAATAAAACCCACGTACTACATTATTGCATTATTGCAAACATGCCACAAACAGACAACAACACATACAAATATGAGCATATACAGGGAGAATGAAGTAAAAAATAAAACCGCAGAATTACCAGACAATCTTCATAACCTAACTGATTATGTTCATGCACAGAAATGATTGCTCTGCTTCAAAACTGTAACTTCCCTGTGTATAACTATCACTTAATGTGAGTAGACCCTAAGGAAAGTAGTGGGAGTACAATGTATACATGTATGAGCATATCCAGGGAAAGTATAGTAATAAAAAAACAGCAGAACTATAAAAAACTGTTGATACACTTGCTGATCATCCTCATACATAGAAAGCATTGCTGTCTTCCAAGACTGTGCTTTCCCCTATGTATATGTTTCATATGCTGTGAGTGAACCCCAAGTGAATTACTGTAAGGACTTATCTGAAGTATAAGTCTACAAATGTAGTACTTTTTGAATTTTTTGTTCCTGACTGTTACTGGCCTACATATGTCAGTAAAGGAAAAAAGAGGGAGCTAGACATACAATGTCATCAGTGATGTCATCAATGACATTTGTGATGTCATCTTTGATGTCCTGGGTGTTAGTCTTAGCAGTGCACGGTGGTAGCGCGAGTTGTGGTTGCTTAGCTTACCATAACTGGTGAATTTCATGGCTTTTTCGGTTTTACTTGGAAACATAACATCCTTTAACGTTTTTTTCACTGAATTTTATAGGTTTTTAGTAGCATAACTTAACCATAATGTCCCTTTAACAAAGTTTTCTCACGGAATTACATGGTCACGGTAGTGGCCATGTAGTTATGGTTAATCTGCTGTTTCCATAGGAAGAGCACTTTTTGGGCGTCTTATAACTTCGCTCCCCCTGGACGAATCCTCACCAAACTTTGCAAAAAAAGTATATGGCCCACTTTTGCGAAGTTTGGTGAGGATTCGTCCAGGGGGGGCAAAGTTAAAAGGGGGGTCCCAAAAAATGTTTTTTCCCATAGCCTGAATTTGGAAAAAACTTTGCTCGCGCCTACAGCCCAAACCGCAGGACGGATTTTCACCAAAATTAAACTAAATGTTGTTAAATAAATAAAATGGGGGTGTCCTGAGAACAGTATGCCTGTCCGTTTTGTTCGTAGATAAGTTGATAGTGTTCTAAGAACACTTGCGGTGTCCTGAAATGTTCGTAAATAAACAAAATCGGGGTGTCCTGAGGACGCTGTCCGTATTGTTTGCTGGTAAGTTGAAAGTGTTCTAAGAACACTTGCAGTGTCCTGAAATGTTCGTAAATAAACAAAATGGGGGTGTCCTGAGGACGCTGTCCGTATTTTTCACTGGCAACTTGAACGTGTTCTAAGAACACTTGCGGTATCCTGAAATGTTCGTAAATAAACAAAATGGGGGTGTCCTGAGGACACTGTCCATATTGTTCGCTGGCAAGTTGAAAGTGTTCTAAGAACACTTGCGGTGTCCTGAAATGTTCATAAATAAACAAAATGGGGGTGTCCTGAGGACGCTGTCTGTATTGTTCGCTGGCAAGTTGAAAGTGTTCTAAGAGTACTCGCGGTGTTCTGAAATGTTCGTAAATAAACAAAATGGGGGTGTCCTGAGGATGCTGTCCGTATTGTTCGCTGGCAAGCTTTGAGAACGCAGTGTCCTGAAATGTTTGGAAATAAATAAAATGTGGGTGTCCTGAGAACGGTATGCCTGTCCGTTTTGTTCGTAGATGAGTTGATAGTTTTCTAAGAAAACTCGCAGTGTCCTGAAATGTTCGTAAATAAACAAAATGGGGGTGTCCTGAGGACGCTGTCCGTATTGTTCGCTGGCAAGTTGAAAGTGTTCTAAGAACACTCGCGGTGTCCTGAAATGTTTGTAAATAAACAAAATGGGGGTGTACTGAGGACGCTGTCCGTATTGTTCGCTGGCAAGTTGAAAGTGTTCTAAGAGTACTCGCGGTGTTCTGAAATGTTCGTAAATAAACAAAATGGGGGTGTCCTGAGGATGCTGTCCGTGTTGTTCGCTGGCAAGTTTTGAGAACGCGGTGTCCTGAAATGTTGGGAAATAAATAAAATATGGGTGTCCTGAGAACGGTATGCCTGTCCGTTTTGTTCGTAGATGAGTTGATAGTTTTCTAAGAACATTCACAGTGTCCTGAAATGTTCGTAAATAAACAAAATGGGGGTGTCCTGAGGACGCTGTCCGTATTGTTCGCTGGCAAGTTGAAAGTGTTCTAAGAACACTTGCAGCGTCCTGAAATGTTTGTAAATAAACAAAATGGGGGTGTTTTGAGGAGGCTGTCCGTATTGTTCATAGATAAGTTGATAGTGTTCTAAGAACACTCGCGGTGTCCTGAAATGTTCGTAAATAAACAAAATGGGGGTGTCCTGAGGATGCTGTCCGTATTGTTCGCTGGCAAGTTGAAAGTGTTCTAAGAACACTTGCGGTGTCCTGAAATGTTCGTAAATAAACAATATGGGGGTGTCCTGAGGACGCTGTCCGTATTGTTCGCTGGTAAGTTGAAAGTATCCTCAGAACACTTGCGGTGTCCTGAAATGTTCGTAAATAAACAAAATGGGGGTGTCCTGAGGACGCTGTCCGTATTGTTCGCTGGCAACTTGAAAGTGTTGTAAGAACACTTGCGGTGTCCTAAAATGTTCGTAGATAAACAAAATGGGGGTGTCCCGAGGACGCTGGCCGTATTGTTCACTGGCAAGTTGAAAGTGTTCTAAGAATACTCGCGGTGTTCTAAAATGTCCGTAAATAAACAAAATGAGGGTGACCTGAGGACGCTGTCCGTATTGTTCACTGGCAAGTTTTTAGGACCCAGTGTCCTCAAATGTTCGTAAATAAATAAAATGGGGGTGTCCTGAGAACGGTATGCCTGTCCGTTTTGTTCGTAGATAAGTTGATAGTGCTCTAAGAACACTTGCGGTGTCCTGAAATGTTCGTAAATAAAAAAAATGGGGGTATCCTTAGGACGCTGTCCGTATTGTTCACTAGCAACTTGAAAGTGTTCTAAGAACACTCGCGGTGTCCTGAAATGTTCGTAAATAAACAAAATGGGGTTGTCCTGAGGACGCTGTCCGTATTGTTCGCTGGTAACTTGAAAGTGTTCTAAGAACACTTGCGGTGTCCTAAAATGTTCGTAAATAAACAAAATGGGGGTGTCCTGAGAATGCTGTCCGTATTGTTCGCTGGCAAGTTGAAAGTGTTCTAAGAACACTCGCGGTGTCCTGAAATGTTTGTAAATAAACAAAATGGGGGTGTCCTGAGGACGCTGTCCATATTGGTCACTGGCAAGTTCTGAGAACACGGTGTCCTGAAATGTTCGTAAATAAATAAAATGGGGGTCTCCTGAGAACGGTATGCCTGTCCGTTCTGTTCGTAGATAAGTTGATAGTGTTCTAAGAACACTCGCAGTGTCCTGAAATGTTCGTAAATAAACAAAATGGGGGTGTCCTGAGGACACTGTCCATATTGTTCGCTGGCAAGTTGAAAGTGTTCTAAGAACACTCGCGGTGTACTGAAATGTTCGTAAATAAACAAAATGGGCGTGTCCTGAGGACGCTGTCCGTATTGTCCGCTGGTAAGTTGAAAGTGTTCTAAGAACACTTGCTGTGTCCTGAAATGTTTGTAAATAAGAAAAATGAGGGTGTCCTGAGGACACTGTCCGTATTGTTCACTGGCAACTTGAAAGTGTTCTAAGAACACTCGCGGTGTCCTGAAATGTTTGTAAATAAACAAAATGGGGGTGTACTGAGGACGCTGTCCGTATTGTTCGCTGGCAAGTTGAAAGTGTTCTAAGAACACTTGTGGTGTCCACTAAATGTTCGTAAATAAACAAAATGGGGGTGTCCTGAGGACGTTGTCCGTATTGTTCGCTGGCAAGTTGAAAGTGTTCTAAGAACACTCATTATGTCTGCAGACATTAAAAGTTCCCATAAGGCATAAAAATGTTTGACTTTATGGGTGTGATATTCTACGATGGTTGTGGCCAGGGCATAGAGTCTTGGGAGCATGGCCATATGGCCATGCACCCAAGACTCTATTCCCTGGCCACAACCATCGTAGAATATCACACTCATAATGGTTTATAACTTTGGGATCCAAAAACAAATTTATAAGGAACAAAGTTATAAGCCACTATGGGTGTGATATGCTGCGATGGTTGTACTCATTATAATATACTTACTGTTTGGTTTAGTAACTGGAGTACATGTATTTCTTGTTCATTTCTGTGATAAAAGAAAAGATCATGATAGTATTGGTATTTTGTAACGATTTATAACATTGAATAATCAACATTTTTTTTTTACCCTCATATTTAGTACATTACAAACCAATGTACTGTGCAATTTGCTCAGTTTCTGTGTTTGTTGCTAATATCATTGGGTCTGTGGGAGAAAAAAATCCATGTTGGATTAAAAAAAAACTTTTTTTGTTATGCTACAGTCTATTTTTTTTTCAGTGTTCACTTGTTGTTTCTGGCTAATGCTCTATATATTGGCTTGTTGCAGATTTTTGGAGCAGTTACATATCATTTATTTGTTTGGCTATTGTAAAATTTTGGAGCAGTTAGATACCAGTTGGCATATTCTAACTGTCTATTTTTTTATATATTTTAGTGGTACTGATTTATCTGTTTGGATATTGTAAAATTTTGGGGCAGTTAGATACCAATTGGTGTATTCTAACTGTCTATTTTTTTTATATAATTTAGTGGTATTGATTAATCAGTTTGGATATTGTAGAATTTTGGGGCAGTTAGATACCAGTTTGTGTATTCTAACTATTTGTTTCTGCTCTGATTTAGGGATATTCATTTATCTGATTAGTTGTTGTAGGATCTCTGGGCGGTTAGATACCTGATGGAATATTCTAACAGTTTATATGTTTTTACTATAAGTTTAGTTAAGGTTTAAGTACAGTTTAGTTAATACATTTTGGTTTTAAGAACATTAAATAAACGTTTGAAAGATTTGCTGGTAATCTCTGCTTTAGAGTAATGGTACTATCATTACATTCAAACCATCCACATTTCTTTTTTTTATATATGCAGTGTAGCGACCTGAATTGGTTGTGGTTCCTGCATGGTAGATTATACCTATTGTTGTGAAGGTTTTCTTACCAAGTGATACTTGACCATGTGTGAATCCAGTCAGCTTGCGGTTGTTTTTGGTACCATCTGCATTGTAACGTAGAAGCATTAGTATTACGTATTTACTATGTGTTTGTATTAATAAGGTGGAGCGATTATCCGAATTGCAGGTAGTACATAATCTACCATGGCTTGTATTTTGTACAAGTTGCTGAAATGGAATGGATTCACAATTAGGTATTGATATATATACAAAGCGTTCATTGGGGATTTGTTCTTGGTCACATTGTTGCAGAGAGTGCATGTATGTTTCCACATGTATGAAATCTGGAAGATTTCATTTATAGGTATGTTTTTATTTTCCAGTACTTTTAGTAAGTACATTAGAAATTCTTGTGGATCTTCCTGTGAGTTTATGGTGAATTTAACCATTCCAGCACAGTAGTCCAATTCTTTTCCTATTATTCCATAAACACTATACGTGTTGTCACGATTGTTTGTTGCGTTTCTATGAAGTACTAACATTTGCAAACACAATTGGTCTGTACTGTGTAAGTAAATGTTGTCAACAATTGGTGGCAATTGAAATAGAATATTCATTGCTACATTTGCATAGCAACTTACTCCAACTATATTTGAGAGTTTAAATGGACCAGGTAGTTCTGTATCTGATTGATTTTTTTTAGTTTGTCTTCCTTCTTTGACGAAGCACCTGGTTTACTTTCCCTAATTGGTTCTTTTATGTTTGTGGTACTTGATGAAGTTTTAGTTTCTTTTACTCTCTTTGGAGGATTTGCAGTGACATCCTGTTGCATTTTGGTTTGATTTATTTTTATTTTACAATGTTTTACTTTTTGTGGAACAGAATATGTGTTTAGATGGGGGGTGTATAGTGAGCGAAGTCTATTGTATTCTAAAATGCAAGGAATATCAGCGTTTACTTTACTTGCATCAAAGTTGATTAGAAATAGACCGTCAAGTGTACATAAGCGTGATATTGCTATGTAGCTCATGCCTTCTTTAAAGACTGTGTTACCAATGTCTATCATTGCTTTGTCTAGGGTAAGACCTTTTGATTTATGAATGGTGACTGCGTATGCAAGAGTTACAGAAAATTGTTCTCTGCGTACATACATTTCTTTGAAAAGAAGGAATCAAGCTGTTGAGCGTCCTATTTACTTCTGAAAGTTTGTCAAATAGAATATTGACAAACTGAATTTTGTTATCATGTGGGTATGTTTGAAAGCCAACAACTGTACCCAGTGCTCCATTAACTAGTCCTCCAGCTGTGTTGGAGATTGAATTTTCTAAACTATTTAGTCTTGTTGTGGCTTGCTTAAACATGGTTAGTGTCATACCATGTACATCTAGCTTGTCTGTGGCACTAATTTCCATTATTGGTTGCATTTCTTTATTTAACATTATTTCATTGAATTTGAAACAGCTTGCAAGAGTTGGCATTAAGGCCATACAATTGACATTTTTATGGGCTAATTGTTCCATAACATCTGTAGCACATGCATTATCGCCATAAAGTGCATGAATGTGCTGGGTTTTCAATATTGCTTGTGCTTCTTCAGATAGTATACCAACTCTAATACTTTTTAAGATGTTGGCATAAGTGAGATCTGCAGATTGCTGCATGTTTTCTGTTAATTCTCTGTATTAGAAATGTTTCCAAAGGTTGACATTTCCAATGCTGCCAACAGTTTTACGGCAGAGTTTGTGTCCTAATGTTTTAAAAATAGGCTCACCTTTTACTGGTGTCAATTGAAGAAGATCTCCAAAAACAATAAAGTGTTTTCCTGCAAAGAGCTCTTCGTAGTTTGTTTTGAGTACTTCTTGTAATCTGAGGTGAATCAAAGCCAACATTAGGTTGGACACCATGCTCACTTCATCTATTAGTAGCATTTTAATTTGTTTTAATACTCTGCGTAGTTCCATTTCAGCTTCTGTAGAAAGTTTGTAATAGTCTAATTTGTTTTGGTGTTCTACTGGCAGGAGTAGTAATCGGTGTAAAGTGACACCGCCTATGTTGTAGGCAGCTAAACCTGTTGGGGCAGTGACAACGACTGACAGTTTGTTGTTTGTCAATTGTTGAAGGAACTTACTGATGATTTTGATTAGGAATGTTTTGCCAGAACCAGCTTCACCACTGACGTACAATAGTAAAGGTTTGTAATTTTGGCAGGTGCATTCTTTGTTTTCATGTTGTACACCATGTGCAATTTCTTTTGTTACTTCTTGAAAAATGCTACGTTTCTCATTGTTTAGTATTGATTGTAGTATAGTTAAGTCTTCTTTATCTTCATACTGACACATGGTGTTTTCTACTTCTGTCATAGCTAATTCTGCCTCATTTGTTATTAGTGGTTCTCCCAGTGGTTCTTGGCTTCCTGTTCCAGAAGGTTGACCACTGTCAGGAGTGTCCTTATCTAGTTGGGCCTGGAGTTCTTCTTCGTGTTGTTGTTCATTGTGCAACATTGTTTTGTACTGTGTAAAGTTTACATCAGTTATAGTGCTTTCATTTGCTTTGAAAGCGTCTTCATATGAGTCATAGTTATCGAGTATTTCTTCTTCTTTTCTCCATGGTTTAAAGAGTTGTAGCAGGGACATGTAATATAGTTCTTTATGTTGAGGAGTCTTTAATGACAATTTGATATGATTAATTAAATTTGGTTTGGTGAGTTTTACTAAGCTGCCTTCACAGTTTGTCACTCTGTATTTACCTTTTTTCATCAGGTTTTATATTATTTTTGTATGTGAAGTTTTGGGCTATGTGGTATAGACACATGGTTTCCAATGTATTACTTCTGTTTGGGTAGTATGTGTCCAATAAATTGTTTTTTAAAATGTCTTGGCTGTTGGGATCATGTGTGGCTATTGTTTCTATATCTTCATATGATTCTAGAACTCTTTTTTTAGATTTAGCAGGACCAAGACTTAGGGCCTCATTACACGGTAGGTGGTAAGGGTTTACCGGTACCGGTATTTTACCGGTACCGGTAAATCCTTACCACCTTACTACTAGGTCCCTTTGCGGGTTGGGGGATTTAACGCCTGCTTTTTGCAGGCGTTAAAAACCAACCCGCAAAGGGACCAGGGAGCTAATTACGGTACCGCAATTTGCGGTGCCGTAATTAACACCTTCCCCATTCCCATTATGCTCTATGGGGCAAAAATGGGAATGGGGAAGGGCAATGGGGGAAGGGGGAATTACCGCCCCACCAACCTTGGAATAGGTCGGTAATTCCCCTTTCCACCAAGGCGGTGCCGGTATTTTACCGGCATGGACCAAGGTGCTAATAGTAATGAGGCCCTTAGCCATACTATATTTTCAGATTTACCATACAATGCAGTACCAGTTAAACAATCTGCTGCTTCATAGGATCCACATTCTCTATGGGAGAGCATTTTTATGCCCAAGCTGTATAATTTCTGAGACACTGTTTTATCTGATGACAGGTCATTCCAGAGGTCTTGGAGCTCTGTTTTTTCTGCTTTGGTTAAGTATGCTGTAACATATCGTGCAACTGCAGTTGAATTGTCTGCAATGTACTGCACATCTATGTTTACATTCCATAAGTGGGCAATGATTGCATTGTAATCATTGATATATTTTTCTTCTTCTGCTCTTTTATTTAATATGTATTTTTAGGTGACTTACCTTTAACACTATGGGCCTCATTACATGGTAGGCGGTAAGGATTTACTGGTACCGGTAGAATACGGTACTGGTAAATCCTTACCGCCTTACTACGAGGTCCCTTTGCGGGATGGGAGATTTAACGCCTGCTTTTTGCAGGCGTTAAAAACCAACCCGCAAAGGGACCCAGGGAGCTAATTACGGTAACGCAATTTGCGGTACCGTAAGTAGCGCCTTCCCCATTCCCATTATGCCCTATGAGGCAAAAATGGGAATGGAGAAGTGCAATGGTGGAAGGGGGAATTACCGCCCCGCCAACCTTGGAATAGGGCGGTAATTCCCCTTTCCACCAAGGCGGTGCCGTTATTTTACCGGCATGAACCATGGCGCTAATAGCGCCATGGTTCTCCGCCATCCGGGTAATGAGGCCCTATGTCTAACTGAAGACATGAGGTTGTTCATATGACCTGTATTTGTAACTGGTCTAGGGAAACCAAAGCGGCATTTGGTGTAGTATTTCCATTTGTTTTTGTATTTCACTAATTCAGAGGGATGTAATTTTGCTGTTTTTGGTTGAAGGCCTATTATTGCTTGAAATGGGTGCACTGTTTGAATTATGATGCTATCATATAAATTAAGTTGTTGTAGGGGTTTTGGTAGTGGATATAATTCCAAATTATTTGTGATAGCACGTGAAGGAGTTTGGTTGTTGTCAAGTTTTGGAGTGCAGTAACTGAAAAGTATTAAGGGGCCAGTTATTTTGTATTTGTTTTCTGCTATAAGGTAGAGAGCTAATTCAAACCATTTAGAATCTTCATTGTCTTCTATTTTGTATGATAGGTCTACAGTTTTTGTGTTACTTTTATAAAAAAGTTCTGTGGCAACATACACAGTGTTAGGCGGAAACCTGTGCAGTTCCCTCTGGGACCACTGCAAAAGATTTAGGACTACAGGTGTTTGGCAGTAAACCCACTTGGTAGCAGTCTGTACCACACAGATTCACTTGGTAGCTGTGGCTGAGCAGTCAGACTTCCCTCAAGAAGAGTTAGGCAGTATGTGGAGTATACAAAATAGGGCAATTTACACAGTAGAACAAGCAAACACAGAACAAGGCTTCGGTGTAAAGATATATAGTTATTTATTTATACACACACATCTATGTAAACACACTGGCACTAATACGGTAAACACTTCAAGCACAATTACTATAAGAAAAATCAATCCCCCTAACAATAGTTCCACAAGTCTAGGTTCAATGGCACCACTTATTTGCAGACAGAGGTGAATGCTTTAACATAGATGGCACTCTAGTATTTGTTAGGACGGGACAGAAAAGGCAGGGTATGAAATCAACTCGGTACCAACACTTTTACGAACAAATGCAAGGCAAGTAAGGCAGGGTCTACTGTAGATCGCAAAGTTCAGAGGCCAGGCCCACTCGGAGAGAGGCAAGGCGATGTGTCCAAAAAAAAAGTATCACAGTGGAAATGCACTTCGAGTATTTGTCGCAAATTGTTATAGAAAGATTGGACCAGTTCAGAACAGGAAGATGAGACAGCTTGGAGGCGACCCAATGGAGAGGCGAGGATTCAGACACCTCACACTAACCGACACAAGGGAAGCCAGGCGGACACGGTACCTTGTTTGTGGAGAGACAGCTCCGGCGGGGGCAGTTGTTCCTGGTGGTGGATGCACGTCGGGTCTTTGCCAAGAGAAGGAAAGTTGAAGATCGTTGCACCTCCAGGGAAGAGACCAGCCGCGGAGTGCTCCATCACAAGGCACCACCTTTTGGTCGCGGTACAGGGGTAGTGGCTATCCGGTTGCCGGGGTGCTCTGCACGGGCAATTCGACCACTATGTCCTGTAACGAAGAAAAAGCAAAGGGGACTGGTTGTTCCCACCAGTCAGGGGAAGAGACTCTCTGTCGTCGGGAAGTGGTGAGTCGGTTCAGCAGGGCTCCACCGGAGGTGTCGTCGTTGCAGGTCGGCTCAGCTTTACCCTCGTCGGATTCTTAGGTCCTGTGGCGACTTCTGAGAATCCAGTCCCAAAAGCCCTGCTTTTATGCAGAAAACCCCCATTCATTCAGCCTAGCTGTCACTCAAAACGCGCTAAGTGGTGAGCGGGGTGGCTCACCACTTGGGCCAATCAGACCAGAGTGTGACTTGAGTTGGCAAGGCAACTCAGTCCAGGGTGCCTAAACCCCCTCCCACACCCCCTGTGGTACCCAGACAGAATGGCACCACTTTGGAGGGCCTCTGTGTAGAGGCCCGCCAAAAGTGGAACAAAAGGCTCAACCTTTGGTTTAGGAGTCACAGAGACGAACACAGGCGCCATTTTACAAACCGAGTTCTGGCCGAAAATACCAACCGATAGATTTATTTAAGATAAATAAACCAGTGGTATGTTAGAGATTAACGAGAAAAAGTATTAACCTCCAACAATGGGAAGAATCCCATAGGGTTATATTCGGGGTCGAATATAACAAGTAGTTTCCATTGCCACCAGCCAAAACTCGACGAGGGGGGACGGGACAGTGTCCCCTTGAATAACAGACCCAGGAGTAATCGAATTACCCCTACTAGTATGTCCACAATAGAATGGTTTGTACTAGTTCTGTTAGTAAATGTAGGTCTAGTAAAGCCAATGGTGACTTTACATGCCCGGGGAGACAGTAGTCAGTCCCCGGGTATGGAGTCTATGATGGAGGTTCGCTAGGCCGCCCCAGTGCTGCGGCACGGAGGGTACAGTCTAACACACATAGAAAAACATATGAGACCCTATGGAGTAAAAGACCCCATAGCCCATAGACCACATTGACATTTAAAGGAATTACACACATTCATGTCCAAGAGTGGGAGAAAAAGAGTCTCACTCTTGGCAGGATGGAAAAAAACAAACTCCAGAAATCCAGCAAAGCTGCTGGGGGACTCACTAGGTTAGGAAATTCAGCCTAAACAGAGAATTCTCCCTAACACTCCCCCCCCCCCCAGACTAAGGGACAGGAGGATTTAATCCACTCCTGGATGAATCTCATACCTCTAGTCGATGACATACATCCTAGAGAGACCATCAGTATTTTAGTGGTGACACCCTGACCTGTGCTCAATGGTGAAATCAAACCCTTGCAGGCAGATCGACCATCTCAGTAGTTTTGGGTTTTCCCCTTTCATTTGCATTAACCATCTCAAGGGTTGGTGGTCAGTCTGAGTGACAAAAGTAGAACCATACAAGTATGGCCTAAACTTCTTCAGAGCCCACACAACAGCAAAGCACTCTCTTTCGATTGTTGCCCACCTTGTTTCAGGATCCTTCAGCTTGTGGCTTATGAAGCAAACGGGGTGCCCCCTACCTTTCCCATCCAGTTGACTGAGTACGGCACCTATTCCCACATTTGAAGCATCTGTCTGCACAATGAATGCTTGGCGGTAATCAGGAGCTCTGAGTACTGGGGCTTGGCAAAAAGCCTTTTTCAGGTTTTCAAAAGCCTGATTGCACTCCTCGTTCCATCTAACCTTTTTAGGGAATTTGGGCGAGGAGATGACATTCAGTGGAGAAGCTATGGTCCAATAGTTATCTATGAAATTCCTGTAGTACCCAGTGAGGCCTAGGAAGGCTCTCACTTGGGTTTGAGTAGTAGGTGTTGTCCAATTTTGCACATCTTCGATCTTACTGAGCAAAGGCCTTATTTCTCCACCTCCTACCTCATGTCCAAGATAGACTACCTTACTCTGTCCAATTTGGCATTTACTCGCCTTTATGGTCAGATTGGCTCGTCCAAGAGCCTGCAAAACATCTCTCAGGTGGGTTACATGCTCTTCCCAGGAATTGCTGAACACTGCTATGTCATCAAAGTATGCCATGCAGAAGTCCTCCATCCCATTCAGAACCTGGTTTACCATCCGTTGAAATTTAGCAGGTGCATTCTTCAATCCGAAAGGCATTACCTTAAACTGGTATAAGCCAACGGGGGTAGAAAATGCAGTTTTCTCCTTGGCATGGTCTGTCAAGGCTATTTGCCAATAGCCTGACATCAAGTCAAATGTGCAGAGGAACTTGGCTGCGCCAAGTTTGTCCACCAACTCATCTGTTCTTGGCAAAGGGTGGGCATCAGTCTTGGTGACTGCATTAAGAGCTCTATAATCCACACAGAATCTAAGTTCTTCAGATCCGGCCTTTGGTACTAACACAACTGGGCTAGACCATGGACTAGTAGAGGGCTCTATTACCCCGAGATCAAGTATCTTGCTGACCTCACCTTTGATGTGGGTTCGTACATTTTCTGACATTCGGTATCCTCTGCTTTTGACTGGCAGACAGTCACCAGTGAGTATGTCGTGCTGGCCCCAAGGGGTCAAGCCTGCTGAAATCGAGAACAGGGAGGCAAACTGATTCAACATAGATTTGCACTCTTCTCGTTGCTCGGGTGTCAGATTTGAAGAGGGATTTACTCCTTCAATTTTTTCGTCTAAAGGTAAGCCTCTGAGGAGATCCGGAAGAGCTTCACTCTCTTCTTCTTCCTCGGATGATGCTAGAAGCAACGCTCCCACATCTGGTCTTGAGACATACGCTTTGAGTCGGTTGGTGTGGAAGACTGTCGGAGCCTCCTTGGGATTGCCCAAGTCCACCAGATAGTTGACCTCTCCGAGTTTACCCACAACTCTGAAGGGTCCCATCCATTTGTCTTGCAAGGCCCTCTGCCTTGTTGGGATCATAACGAGAACGAGCTGGTCTTGAGCGAGCTCAACCATGTTAGCCTTTTGATCGTGCCAGTGCTTGACCAATGCTTGTCCAGCTTTCAAGTTATCGCTTGCTTCTGTCATCATGTGCGACATTCTCCTCCGGAGACCTATCACGTAGTCAGTCACTCTGACTGGTTTGGGGGAAGGAGCACTCTCCAACCCCTCCTTAATCAGGGCCAATGGACCTCTGACGGGATGACCATAGAGAAGCTCGAAGGGAGAATAACCTACTCCCTCCTGAGGGACTTCTCTATAAGCAAATAGAAGGCATGGCAGTAGAAGGTCCCACTTACGCTTAAGGGGTTCCTCTAAAGCACCTGTCATGCTCTTCATGGTTCGGTTGAACCATTCTACCAACCCGTTTGTTTGTGGGTGGTAAGCTGTTGAGAACTTGTAAGTAACTCCACAGGTTTTCCACATGTTTTTCATGTAGTGGGACATAAAGTTTGACCCCCTGTCAAAGATTACTTCCTTTGGAAACCCGACCCTAGTAAAAATACCAAGGAGGGCCTTAGCCACAGCCAGAGCTGTAACAGTCCTCATAGGAATTGCCTCAGGATACCTAGTAGCATGGTCTCCTACAACAAGTATAAACCTGTTGCCTGAGGAGGTTGGAGGATCAAGGGGACCAACAATGTCAATCCCTACTCTCTCAAATGGGACTCCCACGACGGGGAGAGGCACTAAAGGTGCCACATTCTTGGAGCCAACCTTACCAGAGGTCTGACAGGTGTGGCAGCTCCTGCAGTGTTTTTCTACTTCGGCCCCCATCTTCGGCCAATAAAAGTAGAGTGAGAGCCTTTCCTTAGTCTCCTTGAAACTCAAGTGACCAGCCAAAGGAATCTCGTGGGCTAACTGCAA
This sequence comes from Ambystoma mexicanum, assembly GCF_040938575.1. Classification (NCBI taxonomy): domain Eukaryota; kingdom Metazoa; phylum Chordata; class Amphibia; order Caudata; family Ambystomatidae; genus Ambystoma; species Ambystoma mexicanum. The sequence goes on from NC_090930.1 coordinate 330,683,574, forward strand.
GAACTGTGGTCTGTTCTCTTGGGGTACTACAAGTCGTTTGTAGTCTCCAGGTGCAGACTCGGTCGGTTCACTGTAGAAGAGGCCATCTTCCCAGTGCAACCTGTATTTCCCAGGCTCTTGCCCTTCAGCCTGAGCTTCTGCCTGGTGGCGAAGACCTTCCAGAGTTGGACATTCTCTCTGTCCCTTACTGAAGTCTGCCCTGCTGGGTCCACCTTCTGCCAGTAAAGACTGCAGCTCAGGATGGTCAACAGGATCCAGATCTCCAATGAGTTCCTGGCCTTCCATTAGCTCTTCGTCAGAGTCTAATTCTACCACACAGGGTTGTACCTCCCTCTCAGCCTCAGCTGGAGGGGGAGTTACGGGTGTAACTTTGGACAACTGCGGGGAAGTCCTTGTTGGCTGCACTGGAATGCTGGAAGCTGGTTTCGGGGTAGAAGTCTTAGGTTTCCCTTTCGCTTCTGATTTCTTCGAGACAGCGGCCGACAATTCCAGTGGAGCAGGAGTGATTTCTTTCTTCATCATCTCCTGGAGAGTACCGCGCATGGTCCTCTCTCTTGCAGGTCTGGTTAGCTCCTGTAACCGTTTACTAGGAGGTTTGGGGGTATGCGATACAACTCCAAGAGTTTTCAAATCGTTACCCAACAGAACACGTCCTGGTACCTCACTCTGTATGCTGACAGGGATCTTCACAGTCATGTCATTACACTGGATGAGAACTGGTAATTGGGGAAGCATTTGCACAGGCCCTCCAGCTAACTTGGTGAGGCGTTTGGGTGCCTTAGCAACATCCTCAGCCTGAAAAAATGATTTATCCACCACAGTTATGCTGGCCCCAGTGTCCCTAATGGCAGGAGTATCCTGACCATTCACCTGGACACTGTCCTTTTAATACTCTTTAGTATTATCGGGGATAGAATTATAGACGTCTAAATTCTGTTGTTCCCACAACCCCAGAGACACTAAAGAAATGCTGGCTGAGACTCCAATGGGCTCATCAGCTAGCAGTCGAAAGTTTCCACTTGCCATTTGGGCTACCTCCTCTGGAGCGAAGGCTAAGGAGACAAGCTGGACCCCTGAAGGTTTACCCTTACATCTGGGATCTCCTTTCACGTGGTCAGTCGAGCCACAAACAAAGCATTTACCGAATGCTTTCTGGAATGGTGGCTTGTTCTGGCCCCCTTCCGGTTTGGCACCAGAAGACACACTATTCTGCTGCGGTTTTCCTTGTGGCTTACCCTTCTGGTTTTGTTTGGGGCCCTCTTTGGAATTTGAGTTATTTGAATTCTCTTTTGAGTCTTTCTTAGGCTGTTTTCCCTCATCCTTTTTCTGAGTTGCCCCAAAATCCTCATGAGTAGCCCTGTTGGCAACCCATAAGTCAGCAGCCTTAGCTAGCGTCCGGGAATCCAATTCCTTCGAATCAGACAAGTGCTGTCTGAGCTCAGGAGAACAGGCATCATAAATCGACTCCAACATAAAAAAGATTCTTCATACCCTCATAAGTGTTCACTTTGTAACCCTTAATCCATCCCTCAAAGTTTTTCAACCCTTCACTCACCCAGGTAGCCCAAGGGGTACCATCATGCTTTTTGAGGGTTCTAAACCTCTTAAGATACTGGGAAGGGGTCTTCCCGAATCTAGCTATCAAAGCTAGTTTCACACTTTCGTAGTCCGTCTTATCCGCCTCCCCCAACTCCATTACCACATCAGTCGCAACAGGAGGGAGCCTAGAGAACAACCAGGGAAGTAAATCATTCCGGGTGATGTCCTGGAGCCCATGATTGTATTTAAACAGTTTTAACCAATCCAACACATCCAATCTCGGTTCATACATACCCACTAATTCCTTCGGCATCTGGGGTCTTTTGGGACTGGAGCTCCCAGAGGAGAGAGAAGCATTTTACATAGACAACTTTTTCATCTCTAACTCGTGATTAAGTTCTATTTACCTGAGTCTTAACTCAGCTTGCTTCTGCGCAGCCTGGGCATTCATCCGTCTGAACTCGAGCTCTTGGTTTCGTTCAGATTGAGCCAAGAATCGTTTGTATTCTAATTCGAGCTTCATTTTTTCGAGTTCAAAATAAGCAGGGTTACATGTGGGACCTGGTATGGGCCCCGTAGGTACAGCTGGTAAGGCAGGTAGAGGAGCAGGGGAAACAGTTTTGTTAGCCTCGCCTTCCTCTTCAGCCTCTTCATCACTATCATCAGAATTACGATTTAGATCAACACCATCACTGTTATCTACATTTGCTGGAGAAATTGGTTCCTCTGAACCAGTACCCAGACTTTGGTTCGCCAGCAATCTCTCTATTAGCTCTAACTTCTTGCCTCTTACAGGAAGATTCTCTTGCCTACAGAGAGCTCGCAAACTCTCAGTATTTTCACCTGACAAGGACTCTTGATTGTAAGTTTCCATCGTAGACATGTTTTTGAAAGTTGCTTTTTAGCGCTAAGCTTTGTGGTTAGTTATCCTAAAGTGTCGAAAAGCACTCTAAACTGTATACTCGATACAAATCCCACCGCTGTACACCAGTGTTAGGCGGAAACCTGTGCAGTTCCCTGTGGGACCACTGCAAAAGATTTAGGACTACAGGTGTTTGGCAGTAAACCCAATTGGTAGCAGTCTGTACCACACAGATTGACTTGGTAGCTGTAGCTGAGCAGTCAGACTTCCCTCAAGAAGAGTTAGGCAGTATGTGGAGTATACAATATAGGGCAATCCTTCACAGTAAGACAAGCAAACACGCAACAAGGCTTCAGTGTAAAGATATAAAGGTATTTATTTATAACGACACATCTATAGAAAACACTTTGGCACTATCACGGCAAACACTTCAATTACAATTACTCTACAAAGAGAACAGATCAATCCCCCTAACAATAGTTCGACAAGTCTAGGTTCTACCAGCATCACTTATTTGCAGACAGAGGTGTATGCCTCAACCTAGATGGCACTCTAGTATTTGGTAGGACGGGAGAGAAAAATAAGCAGGTTACGAAATCAACACGGTCCCAATACTGAACGGGCAAATGCAAGGCAAGAAGACAAGAACCATGATAGATTATAAAGTTCAGAGGCCAGGCCCACTCGGAGAGAAGCGAGGCGATATGTCCCAAAAGCATCTTAGTGGAAATGCGTTGGAGTCTTTGAAGCAAATTGTTATCGGCAGATTGGACCAGTTCAGAACAACACGCTAGAGAAAGCTTGGAGGCGACCCTATGGAGAGGCGAGGATTAAGACACCTCACTCTATCCGGCAACAAGGGAAGCCAGGCGGACACAGTACCTTGATTGTGGAGAGACAGCTCCGACGGGGGCAGTTGTTCCTGGTGGTGGATGCACGTCCGGTCTTTTCCAAGAGAAGAGAGGATCTCGTCGTCGAAGGAAAGTTGAAGATCGTTGCACCACCAGGGAAGAGACCAGCCGCGGAGTGCTCCGTCACAAGGCACCACCTTTTGGTCACGGTACAGGGGTAGTGGCTATCCGGTTGCCGAGGTGCTCTGCACGGGCAATTCAACCACTGCATCCTGAGGCGAAGAAAAAGCTAAAGGGACTGGTTGTTCCCACCAGTCAGGGGAAGAGACTCTCCGGCAGGGAGATCTCCTCTGTCGTCGGGAAGTGGTGAGTCAGTTCAGCAGGGCCGCACCGGAGGTGTCGTCGTTGCAGGTCGGCTCAGCTTTACACTCGTCGGATTCTTAGGTCCTGTGGCGACTTCTGAAGATCCAGTCCCAAAAGCCCTGCTTTTATGCAGAAAACCCCCATTCATTCAGCCTAGCTGTCAATCAACACATGGTAAGTGGTGAGCGGGGAGGCTCACCACTTGGGCCAATCACACCAGAGTGCGACCGGAGTTGGCAAGGCAACTCAGTCCAGGGTGCCTAAACCCGCTCCCACACCCCTGTGGTAACCCAGACAGAATGGCACCACTTTGGAGGGTCTCTGTACAGAAGCCCGCCAAAAGTGGAACAAAGGGCTCGACCTTTGGTTTAGGAGTCACAGAGTCGAACACAGACGCCATTTTAAAAACCGAGTTCTGGCAGAAAATACCATCCGATAGACTTATTTAAGATAAGTAGACCGGTGGTATGTTAGAGATTAACAAGAAACAGTATCAATCTCTAACAATGGGAAGAATCCCATAGGGTGATATTCGGGGTCGAATATAACAAGTAGTTTCCACTGCCACCAGCCAAAACTCGACGAAGGGGGACGGGACAGTGCCCCCTCGAATAACAGACCCAGGAGTAATCGAATTACCCCTACTAGTACGTCCACAATAGGATGGTTTGTACTAGTTCTGTTAGTAAATTTAGGTCTAGTAAAGCCAATGGTGACTTTACATGCCCGGTGAGACAGTAGTCAGTCCCCGGGTATGGAGTCTATGATGGAGGTCCGCTAAGACGCACCAGTGTTACGGCACGTAGGGTGCGGTGTAGCACGCATAGAAAAACATATGAGACCCTATGGAGTAAAAGACCCCATAGCCCATAGAACACATTGACATTCAAAGGAATTACACACATTCATGTCCAAGAGTGGGAGAAAAAGAGTCTCACTCTTGGCAGGATGGAAAAAAACAAACTCCAGAAATCCAGCAAAGCTGCTGGGGGACTCACTAGGTTAGGAAATTCAGCCTAAACAGAGAATTCTCCCTAACACGCAGCGACCCTGCAGCAGCGCCAGTTACGCCCCCCAAGAACGCCCTCGCGCAAGGAAAAGCCTCCAAAATCACCAAATAATCGCAAAGGGCTGCGCTAACCCTGGACCAGTTCACAGGGCTGGCAAACAGCAAACGCCAAGCGGGGAACGTTTATTTCAGTGGTTTGCGGCGATTGTCCTGTGTACGTGTGCATCAGGGGTGCGTGGGAAGTAACACACGCAAAAGCAGCAGGGTACGTGTATTTCAGGGGTGCGCGGGAAGTATCACACGCAAAAGCAGCAGGGTACGTGTATTTCAGGGGTGCGCGGGAAGTATCACACGCAAAAGCAGCAGGGTATGTGTGTGTCAGGGGGGCGCGGGAAGTATCACACGCGATTCCATCAGGGTACGTGTATTCCAGGGGTGCGCGGGAAGTATCACACGCAAAAACAGCAGGTTACGTGTATTTCAGGGGTGCGCGGGAAGTATCACACGCAAAAGCAGCAGGGTACGTGATTCTTAGGGGTGCGCGGGAAGTATCACATGCGATTCCATCAGGGTACGTGTATTCCAGGGGTGCGCGGGAAGTATCACATGCAAAAACAGCGGGGTACGTGTATTCCAGGGGTGCACGGGAAGTATCACACGCAAAAGCAGCAGGGTACGTGTATTTCAGGGGTGCGCGGGAAGTATCACACGCAAAATCAGCAGGGTACGTGTATTTCAGGGGTGCGCGGGAAGTATCACACGCGATTCCATCAGGGTACGTGTTTTACAGGGGTGCGCGGGGAGCACCACACGTGAATTGCACCTGTGGGCCCTCCCAGGTGTACCCTCTACACCCTCCACGGCCCCTGCAGGTGGCCCACACCACAGGGGCCTACCCTGCACATGTCCTGCAGGCACCCTATCCACCATGGCCATGCCCCCAGCCAACCCACAAGTCACCTTGCACTAATGCCCACCAACGCATGTCCCCCTGCACCCCCAGCCACCAGGGGCAGCCTCCACCAGGCCCCCACTCATGTCCAACTCATGTCTCCCTGCACCCCCACCCCCCAGCCACCAGGGGCAGCCTCCACCAGGCCCCCACTCATGTCTCCCATCACCCTCACCCCCCAGCAGTGCAGGGTCAGCCTCCGCCAGGCCCCAACTCATGTCTACCACCACCCCCACCCCCCAGCAGTGCAGGGGCAGCCTCCACCAGGCCCCACTCATGTCTCCCTGCACCCCCAACCCCCAGCCACCAGGGGCAGCCTCCACCAGGCCCCCACCCATGTCTACCATCACCCCCACCCCCAAGCAGTGCAGGGGCAGCCTCCACTAGGCCCCCACTCGTGTCTCCCATCACCCCCACCCCCCAGCAGTGCAGGGGCAGCCTCCACCAAGCCCCCACTCATGTCCCCCATCACCCCCACCCCCCAGCAGTGCAGGGTCAGCCTCCACCAGGCCCCCACTCATGTCTACCACCACCCCCACCCCCCAGCAGTGCAGGGGCAGCCTCCACCAGGCCCCCACTCATGTCTACCACCACCCCCCAGCAGTGCAGGGGCAGCCTCCACCAGGCCCCCACTCATGTTTACCACCACCCCCACCCCTCAGCAGTGCAGGGGCAGCCTCCACCAGGCCCCCACTCATGTCTACCACCACCTCCACCCCCCAGCCACCAGGGACAGCCTCCACCAGGCCCCCACTCATGTCTCCCATCACCCCCACCCCCTGCGGTGCAGGGTCAGCCTCCACCAGGCCCCCACTCATGTCTACCACCACCCCCACCCCCCAGCAGTGCAGGGGCAGTCTCCACCAGGCCCCCACCCATGTCTACCACCACCCCCACCCCCCAGCCGCCAGGGGCAGCCTCCACCAGGCCCCCACTCATGTCTCCCTGCCCCCCACCCCCCAGCCACCAGGGTCAGCCTCCACCAGGCCCCACCCATGTCTACCATCACCCCCACCCCCCAGCCACCAGGGGCAGTCTCCACCAGGCCCCCACCCATGTCTACCATCACCCCCACCCCCCAGCAGTGCAGGGGCAGCCTCCACCAGGCCCCCACTCATGTCTCCCATCACCCCCACCCCCCAGCCACCAGGGGAGCCTCCGCCAGGCCCCCACCCATGTCTACCATCACCCCCACCCCCCAGCAGTGCAGGGGCAGCCTCCATCAGGCCCCCACTCATGTCTCCCATCACTCCCACCCCCAAGCAGTGCAGGGGCAGCCTTCACCAGGCCCCCACTCATGTCTCCCATCACCCCCACCCCCCAGCAGTTCAGGGTCAGCCTCCACCAGGCCCCCACTCATGTCTACCACCACCCCCCAGCAGTGCAGGGGCATCCTCCACCAGGCCCCCACTCATGTCTACCACCACCCCCACCCCCCAGCCACCAGGGACAGCCTCCACCAGGCCCCCACTCATGTCTCCCATCACCCCCACCCCCTGCAGTGCAGGGTCAGCCTCCACCAGGCCCCCACTCATGTCTACCACCATCCCCACCCCCCAGCAGTGCAGGGGCAGTCTCCACCAGGCCCCCACCCATGTCTACCACCACCCCCACCCCCCAGCCGCCAGGGGCAGCCTCCACCAGGCCCCCACTCATGTCTCCCTGCCCCCCACCCCCCAGCCACCAGGGGCAGCCTCCACCAGGCCCCACCCATGTCTACCATCACCCCCACCCCCCAGCCACCAGGGGCAGTCTCCACCAGGCCCCCACCCATGTCTACCATCACCCCCACCCCCCAGCAGTGCAGGGGCAGCCTCCACCAGGCCCCCACTCATGTCTCCCATCACCCCCACCCCCCAGCCACCAGGGGCAGCCTCCACCAGGCCCCCACTCATGTCTCCCATCACCCCCACCCCCCAGCCACCAGGGGCAGTCTCCACCAGGCCCCCACTCATGTCTACCACCACCCCCACCCCCCAGCAGTGCAGGCGCAGCCTCCAGCAGGCCCCCACTCATGTCTCCCTGCACCTCCACCCCCCAGCAGTGCAGGGGCAGCCTCCACCAGGCTCCCACACATGTCCCCCTGCACCCCCACTCCCCAGCCACCAGGGGCAGCCTCTACCAGGCCCCCACTCATGTCTACCACCACCCCCACCCCCCAACCACCAGGGGCAGCCTCCACCAGGCCCCCACTCATGTCTCCCACTACCCCCACCCCCCAGCCACCATGGGCAGCCTCCACCAGGCCCCCACTCATGTCTCCCATCACCCCCACCCCCCAGCAGTGCAGGGTCAGCCTCCACCAGGCCCCCACTCATGTCTACCACCACCCCCACCCCCCAGCAGTGCAGGGGCAGCCTCCACCAGGCCCCCACCCATGTCTACCACCACCCCCACCCCCAGCCACCAGGGGCAGCCTCCACCAGGCCCCCACTCATGTCTCCCTGCACCCCCACCCCCCAGCCACCAGGGGCAGCCTCCACCAGGCCCCCACCCATGTCTCCCTGCACCCCCACCCCCCAGCAGTGCAGGGTCAGTCTCCACCAGGCTCACACACATGTCCCCCTGCACTCCCACCCCCCAGCCACGGGGGCAGCCTCCACCAGGCTCCCACACATCCACCAGGCTCCCACACATGTCCCCCTGCACCACACCCCAGCCACCAGAGGCAGCCTCCACCAGGCCCCCATTCATGTCTATACCCACCCCCACCCCCCAGCTACCAGGGGCAGCCTCCACCAGGCCCCCACTCATGTCTCCCATCACCCCCACCCCCCAGCAGTGCACGGTCAGCCTCCACCAGGCCCCCACTCATGTCTACCACCACCCCCAGCCCCCAGCAGTGCAGGGGCAGCCTCCACCAGGCCCCCACTCATGTCTCCCACCACCCCCACCCCCCAGCAGTGCAGGGGCAGCCTCCACCAGGCCCCCACCCATGTCTACCACCACCCCCACCCCCCAGCCACCGGGGTCAGCCTCCACCAGGCCCCCACTCATGTCTCCCACCACCCCCACCCCCCAGCAGTGCAGGGGCGGCCTCCACCAGGCCCCAACCCATGTCTACCACCACCCACACCCCCCAGCCACCAGGGGCAGCCTCCACCAGGCCCCCACCCATGTCTACCACCACCCCCACCCCCCAGCAGTGCAGGGGCAGCCTCCACCAGGCCCCCACTCATGTCTACCACCACCCCCACCCCCCAGCCACCCACCAGGGGCAGCCTCCACCAGGCCCCCACCCATGTCTCCCTGCACCCCCACCCCCCAGCAGTGCAGGGACAGCCTCCACCAGGCTCCCACACATGTCCCCTTGCACCCCCACCCCTTAGCCACTAGGGGCAGCCTCCACCAGGCCCCCACTCATGTCTTCCTGCACCCACACCCCCAGCCACCAGGGACAGCCTCCACCAGGCCCCCACCCATGTCTACCATCACCCCCACCCCCCAGCAGTGCAGTGGCAGCCTCCACCAGGCCCCCACTCATGTCTACCACCACCCCCACCCCCCAGCCCCCAGGGGCATGCTCCACCAGGCCCCCACTCATGTCTACCACCACCCCACCCCCCAGCAGTGCAGGGGCAGCCTCCACCAGGCCCCCGCTCATGTCTCCCATTACCCCCACCCCCCAGCCACCAGGGGCAGCCTCCACCAGGCCCCCACTCATGTCTCCCATCACCCCCACCCCCCAGCCACCAGGGGCAGCCTCCACCAGGCCCCCACTCATGTCTACCACCACCCCCACCCCCCAGCAGTGCAGGGGCAGCCTCCACCAGGCCCCCACTCATGTCTCCCTGCACCCCCAGCCCCCAGCAGTGCAGGGGCAGCCTCCACCAGGCCCCCACTCATGTCTCCCACCACCCCCACCCCCCAGCAGTGCAGGGGCAGCCTCCACCAGGCCCCCACCCATGTCTACCACCACCCCCACCCCCCAGCCACCGGGGTCAGCCTCCACCAGGCCCCCACTCATGTCTCCCACCACCCCCACCCCCCAGCAGTGCAGGGGCGGCCTCCACCAGGCCCCAACCCATGTCTACCACCACCCACACCCCCCAGCCACCAGGGGCAGCCTCCACCAGGCCCCCACCCATGTCTACCACCACCCCCACCCCCCAGCAGTGCAGGGGCAGCCTCCACCAGGCCCCCACTCATGTCTACCACCACCCCCACCCCCCAGCCACCCACCAGGGGCAGCCTCCACCAGGCCCCCACCCATGTCTCCCTGCACCCCCACCCCCCAGCAGTGCAGGGACAGCCTCCACCAGGCTCCCACACATGTCCCCTTGCACCCCCACCCCCCAGCCACTAGGGGCAGCCTCCACCAGGCCCCCACTCATGTCTTCCTGCACCCACACCCCCAGCCACCAGGGACAGCCTCCACCAGGCCCCCACCCATGTCTACCATCACCCCCACCCCCCAGCAGTGCAGTGGCAGCCTCCACCAGGCCCCCACTCATGTCTACCACCACCCCCACCCCCCAGCCCCCAGGGGCATGCTCCACCAGGCCCCCACTCATGTCTACCACCACCCCACCCCCCAGCAGTGCAGGGGCAGCCTCCACCAGGCCCCCGCTCATGTCTCCCATTACCCCCACCCCCCAGCCACCAGGGGCAGCCTCCACCAGGCCCCCACTCATGTCTCCCATCACCCCCACCCCCCAGCCACCAGGGGCAGCCTCCACCAGGCCCCCACTCATGTCTACCACCACCCCCACCCCCCAGCAGTGCAGGGGCAGCCTCCACCAGGCCCCCACTCATGTCTCCCTGCACCCCCACCCCCCAGCAGTACAGGGGCAGCCTCCACCAGGCTCCCACACATGTCCCCCTGCACCCCCACCCCCCAGCCACTAGGGGCAGCCTCCACCAGGCCCCCACTCATGTCTACCACCACCCTTACCCCCCAGCCACCAGGGGCAGCTTCCACCAGGCCCCCACTCATGTCTCCCACCACCCCCACCCCCCAGCCACCAGGGGCAGCCTCCACCAGGCCCCCACTCATGTCTCCCATCACCCCCACCCCCCAGCAGTGCAGGGTCAGCCTCCACCAGGCCCCCACTCATGTCTACCACCACCCCCACCCCCCAGCAGTGCAGGGGCAGCCTCCACCAGGCCCCCACCCATGTCTACCACCACCCCCACCCCCCAGCCACCAGGGGCAGCCTCCACCAGGCCCCCACTCATGTCTCCCTGCACCCCCACCCCCCAGCAGTGTAGGGGCAGCCTCCACCAGGCTCACACACATGTCCCCCTGCACCCCCACCCCCCAGCCACCAGTGGCAGCCTCCACCAGGCCCCCACACATGTCCCCCTGCACCCCCACCCCCCAGCCACCAGGGGCAGCCTCCCTCCACCAGGCCCGAACTCATGTCTACCACCACCCCCACCCCCCAGCCACCAGGGGCAGCCTCCACCAGGCCCCCACTCATGTCTCCTACCACCCCCATCCCCCAGCAGTGCAGGGGCAGCCTCCACCAGGCCCCCACCCATGTCTACCACCACCCCCACCCCCCAGCCACCAGGGGCAGCCTCCACCAGGCCCCCACTCATGTCTACCATCACCCCCACCCCTCAGCAGTGCAGGGGCAGCCTCCACCAGGCCCCACTCATGTCTACCACCACCCCCACAACCCCAGCCACCAGGGCCAGCCTCCACCAGGCCCCCACCCATGTCTCCCTGCACCCCCACCCCCCAGCAGTGCAGGGGCAGCCTCCGCCAGGCTCCCACACATGTCCCCCTGCACCCCCAGCCACCAGGGGCAGCCTCCACCAGGCCCCCACTCATGTCTACCATCACCCCCACCCCCCAGCAGTGCAGGGGCAGCCTCCACCAGGCCCCCACTCATGTCTACCACCACCCCCACCCCCCAGCAGTGCAGGGGCAGCCTCCACCAGGCCCCCACCCATGTCTACCACCACCCCCACCCCACAGCAGTGCAGGGGCAGCCTCCACCAGGCCCCCACTCATGTCTCCCAGCCAACATTTCACCACAATGTAGATCCCTGGCCCTTATGGTCAGCCTCCAAATGGCAAACACCCACCCGAGTATTGCATCCACCCACTTAGAAATGGCAAAAACATGACAGAAGCCCAATTGCAAGTTTGGAAATGAATACATGTCCCTCACATACACCCAATGGGTGTCAGTGAATGTCAAAACCCATATCATGATATGCATGAAACCAATGAGATGATACTACAAATTGAACTTTGAGGAAAAAATATGTATTAAAAGCAACATAAACTGAATCCAAAATAAACAAACAATAATAGAAATATTTAAAAAAAACTACAGCAGGTCCGTGAAATAATGCTAAAACACAAATCATAATGCCAAGGAAAGGTGTCCAAAGTCACAGTCCACAAAAGTAAATGCAATGCAAAATTAAAATTGAAAACCATTGCTCCATGGCGAAATCATAATAAAAATTGAAAATCCAAAAGTCAACTATGTACAGATAAACTATCCAGGGTCCATGATCCCAACCGAAGAAATGAAACCTATCTAATAACTCAACCTAAAAAAAATAACTATATACAAAAATGTGGCCCATTGTCCAAAAGGTCCAAAAAAAAAGCTAAACCAAAGGAAACCTAACACTAACTATATAACTATTTACAAGGGCAGCGGGCTAGTCCGACGGCTCACTTCGGGATGTTCCGGGCCAGGGCATCATCGAACTCCTGCTCAATGTCCCGGAGGCGCTCCTCCTCCATGGCCCCGAGGGTCCGCATGGCCGTCCACATGTTCCCCCAAAACGCCCTGCGGATTGCCTCGAGGCACTCGGCACGCCTCAGGGCCCACTGCATGGAGTTCTCCACCCTGACCATCGTGAGCTGTGCCTCTTCTGCGCGCTGCCGCTCCGCATCTATGGCGTGGCCCAACCGCTGCCACACGGAAGACACTTTCCATCCTGGGTCCTCCTGCCCTCCGGCCGATGCCTGCCCCTCCGATGTTGAAGGCCCCGAGCCATCATGGCTCCCACCACGTTGCTGCTGCTGCTGCGCCTCTGCCCGTGCACTGCTTCCTGCTGCCTGCACATCCTCCGCTGGCTGGGGTGCAGTTGTTGATGTGGCCACCCCTGCTGGACGTCCGACTCCCGACTGTGGCAGGGATGCCTCCTCCACCAGCCTGGCCGCGCCGTCAGAGGCAGCTCCACAGGGCACCCAGGTGACTGATGGGTGGGAAGATGGCACGGAGGACGACTGGCACATAGGGGGTTCAGTTGAGGAGGGGGTCTGAGCAAGCCCCATGAAACGGAGGAATCCGGCCTGGGTGACCTGTCCCAGTAGGCCGACGCTGTCAACGAGCCATTCGAAATGACGTGCAGTCTCCTCATGAAAAGACTGCAGGTCACCTCGCATGGCCTGTTGACGCAACGCCACACCAGTCAGGGCAGGCTCAACCCGGAACTGGATAGCCACGTCCGCAGGCAGAGGAAGGCCAGTTGTCGTTAGCTCATCCCCTGCCTGAAAATGGGTCTGGACGTAGGCATCCCTACTGGTGCAAGATGATGCAGTGACAGGATCAGGGACAGGATTGCACACAGGCACCTCTGCGGCGACCTGTGCTGCCTCCTGTCCCTGGTCTTGCACTGCACCACTAGCACCAGTGGAATCCCCACCTCCAGACCCCGTCTCTGTTGCTTGCACGGCCTCCTCCTCCACCAAACCCCCCACCAACCTGGATGACTCCGTGCCATCTTCCCCCGTTGAGCCCTGTGGGGTCCCAGCTGCCCCTTCTGCTGCCGAGGAGTCCAACTCCGACCTCCGCCTCTTGGACCTCCCCCCGGCAGCTGTGGCCTGGGACGCGGCACCGGACTCCTCACTCCCCGACGAGATGACAGCCTGGGAGGGGAGCTGGGCCTTGCATCTCCGGCTGGCGGTGCGATCCCCGCCGCTGTGCTCCACAGCACCTTCTCCACCCTCTTCATCAGTTGACGCTGCAGACAGGGAGAAATAAAACTCAGGAATCAGGACACTGTACAATGGACACATACACACATGACAGTTGCACATGAGTGGCATTGGCAAACCTCAGACATGGCATCACAATCGGCAACACACATGTAATTTCAACTTGCATACATGAGCCATACCACAGCCACATCACAACTGCCAGCACCATCCATACACATACAACAGCATGAGCAGGCAAAGGTGAGCCAGACATCACATGCAACACAGGGAGTGCACTACACATGCACGCACACCACCACACTTGCATGCATGTGTACACCACAGCCAACTGTCGCAGTGTTCCGATGGGCATCCATGTCACATCTGCCAATCAGGCTTCCACATCCCGCTCTCACATGCAGCCATGTTGCTCACTGTTGCACCCTTGTCAAATACACACACATGCACATGTACACAGTGCTGATACATGCAGCTGAAAACAACATACATGCATGACATCACGAACATGTCCACTTACATACACATTCATCCAAACATGTGTGCCCACACAACTGCATTTGGCATGCAAGCCTACACACACAAGCACCATCCATGTCTCACACATGCGAGGGCATGTGTTAGCCTCATGGTCCTGTACACCCCCACCCATACTCGGCCCCATACAAACACATGTGCAACCGGCACACTACTGGCACATCACCACACGCACAGCTTACAATCATGATGCATGTACACTTACCGCTCGACTCCAGACGGGTCTGCCTCTCAAGGACCTGGACGTGGAGCGCTGGGGATATGCGTTCCAGGACCCTCATCTGATCTTCCGACAAGTGGCCCCGGCGCCCCTTAGCATCCGCTGCCTTCAAGAGGCGCCGGGCCTTTTTCAGGGTCCTGGACCTGAAGTCCTCCCAGCGCTTCTTGACATGTTGGTAGTCGCGGACTGCCACCCCCTCCGCGTTGATGGCAGTCACGATGTCCGTCCAGATCCGAGTCCGTCCTTCCTTGTCGGTGCGCACACTTCCGTAGAGGGCATCATACTGCCCCAGGACTTGCTCCACCAGGACACCAACTTCCCTGGCACTGAAGCTGGTGCCCCTCTGCCTCTCTGGCCGGGGGTTGTCAGTGGTGCCAGATGTTGCAGTGCCTGACCTGACAACCTCAGAGGCAGGAGTGGGTGGGCAACCGGGTCCTGGGGCTGGGCTGTGGAGCGATGGAATCCCAGTCGGGAGTCTTCGGTTCCAGCAGGGGTGGTCACAGCAACAGCACCACTGGCTGATGTGCAGGCAGCAAATGGCAGGGCACGTGGGCAGCAGGCAGTCAGGCAGCAGCAGATGGCAGGTGGTAGCGTGCTTGGGGCTCTGGGGGGCAGTAATTCAGCCTTCTGGGCAGGAGCGTGGTCGTCCGTGTGCTTACGCGTGGCCAGCTTGATACGGAGTGATTTGGCACGTGAAAATCCTGCATGTCTGCGTGTAAATCAAGGAAAGGCCCTTAGCGCGTATGCACGTCAGCACGCATATGTGATTTCATTGGACCAAAGGCCCTTAGCGCATAAGCGCGTCTGTGACGTGACGCGCGCAGGTGTTTCACTCATTACACGTGATGACAGAGCACACGTGGATTTCCACCAATCGCGTGTGAAACTTCCTGCGCACCCCAGAAATACACGTACCCAGGCCAATCGCGTGTACGCGCATGGCCGTAGAGAATGGCGCGTGTAAAAATGAAGAGATACACGTCCGAGTGTCAAAGCGCGTAATTGGTGGAAATGGCCTCATCGCGTATGCGCATCTGTGACGTGTGTATAAAAGGTACGTGTAGAACGCCATTTCCTTGTACGTGCTTTTCGTGGAGAGCGAGTGGGTGAAATCTGTACTTCTTGTCGGTTCACACGCGATTTACTTCACTGCGTTTCCAGTTCCTACTCCCTGTTACCTCTGACAGCTTTTTCTCTTTTCCTCTTTTTCCTGGGCCTGTTTCCTCAAACAGCATTCCCTTCTACTGTTGTCCTGTCTCCTCAGACAGCGTACAATTCTTCTTTTGGCGGGGGTGTTGCCAACGCGCACACGTGCATATTTTCACGCTTTTGTTCCTGGCAGACGGTGAGTCGCGCACGAATTTTACATCTGTGCTTGCCCCGTGTGTCACGTACCCCTTCAGAGGTCATTCTAGGCTGCGTGTGACACGCATACGTTCATTCTTGTGTTTCTGGGTGCCACAGCGTAGTGCGGGTTTATTTTTCCACGCACGTGGTCTAGGAGGGGTTTGCGTGCAATTTACTTCCCTTTTTTGGGGTGCCTGTCCATTGCGTGACCCGTCATCTTTCCCCAGGGGTGACATACAGCCTTGCTAGAGCCTTAGGGTACGATTACCATCTGGTACCCAACCCCTTTGACCCCCAATTGCCCAGGACAATAGTTCACATCAACTCCCATACGCACAATAACATCAGTGCCATGACTGGGAGGCGACCAAGCCGTAAGGGTGGCAAAGGTGGCCGAGCCCCAAGTGGTGGCCGTGGTGGATCCAGTAGGGGACGTGGCCGTGACTTGCAGGGTGCCTCTAGCCCCCCATGTGTGGAGGGGCAGTCAGGGACACCCATGCCCCCCCCGGTTGAGGTTAACGTGGCTGACACCATCCATGCTCAGCCCTTGTTGGACCAGCCCACTGTGGAACCAGACCTGGCACAGGGTGACTCCATGGCTGACTTCTAGGTCAGCAGGTCTAGGCCACGTGCGCCGGTGAACGTTGGTGTCATCAGGCCACGAGGATCAGGGGCAGCTAGGTCATCTGCTGCCCCATGTAGGCAGGCTGGGGAGGCTGCAGGGGCAGCTGCGGCTCCATCCACCCCACCTCTCACACACCCAGCCAGGACAGTATCGGTCCAAGTCCATCATGCTGACATTCCCCCTGACACCATCACACTTGAGCTAATGCCTGCACCAACTCCCATGCTGAGTGTGCAATCCCACGCTCCTGCCCCTAGTGTCCAGAGCGGCGTAGGACACTCAGGATCCCCACCACCTTCCAAGCGGAAGAGGAAGAGTGCTCGTCCAGTAGAGGCTGATGCCCCAGACACGGCTACACAGTCCGGCCCGTCAAGGAAGCCCAGCTTCAATGAGGCCGAACTGAATGCACTTGTAGAGTATGTGTCCGCACATGACCGCGAAATGGTGATTGTTGCAGGATCCAAGACCACACCTGCACAACGTCAGGCACACTGGCAGACCATTGCGGACATCATCAGTGCCCTTGGAATCGTGAGGTGCACAGCTAATGAATGCTACAAGCGCTGGAATGTCCTGAAGCGCAGGGCAAAGAATAAGCTGGCCTCAAGTCATGCCGCAACTCTAGTGACTGGAGGTGGGTCTCCAGCAGACGACATAGAACTCACTCCACATGAGCAGGTTGCTGGGACCTAGGTCATGGAGGAACAGATCCAAGGCGTGGGAGAACTGGCAGATTACGAGGCATTGTCCGGTGAGTGCACATGCATGTGTGTGTCATCCATGTGCATGGTGTGTGTGGGAGGGCTTCTGTTTGGGTGCCTGGTGAGGGTGTGTGTGCCTGAGTGGTTCGGGTCACACATGTGCCTCTTCCTATACATTCTTGGCACCAGCATTTGGGTATAGCAGAATCCCTTCTGCCAACATTAGACATCCAGCCCAACACCACGCCAGTTGCCCTTGGAGTGTCATCTTGCCACAACATTGTTGCTTATTTACCTCTTTTTATTCAGGCAGATTGTTTGCATACCACCACTTTTACTCAGGATTTCTCAGTCCTATTGTCACATGTATGACATGGCTATGGTACAGTGGACTGGCTTAGTTTCCTGGACATGATTAGTTTAGACATGTCCCTGTGCTATAGGACCATTTTGGACTGGCAGCTGCAGGTTAAACATTTGAACCATTTCAATGAAAAGATCAATTATATGAGCAAACTGGACTGAATGAACAATTGGTGACCTCCTCTCCCTCTTCACTTCATGGCTAGGGTACATGCCATCTGTGTGATGGCATGTGTATTTGACCTGCCAATCACTGGCCAATGTGTGATGCCACTGCTAGGCAGCATGCAGCAAATGTGTTCACCTTCCATCTTGGTGTCATCAATGTGTGCCATCTGCCTCCCCATCACACGCAGTGACGGTGCATGCATGGGAGGGTTTTAGTCATGTGGGACATGTGTCAATCAAGTACTGTTTCTGTAGCCTCTCAGCCCTAATTGTGTGCCATAGTGCTGATGCCTGTTTCCATTTGTTTTCTTTTATGTCTTTGCAGGGGATGACACACTTGATACTGCTGGGGTTGTGGAGATGGTGCAGACCCAGGAGGGGTCTGAGGGCCGACCGACCACCAGTGAGGGACTTGGTGTGGTGGTGGGTGAGAACCCACAACTGCTGCAGGTCGTGTTCTCAAGGGGTGTCTCTGGCTGCACCTCCCCCGAGCTGTATTCAGGTGTCGATTCGGATGATGTGACCTATGTGCCGTCGCAGGTGAGTGTTCCTGGGAGGGATTCTGTTCTGTCCGGCCCACCTGCACCAGGGTTAGAAGCCTCAATGGGGATGTCAGTGTTGGCAGGTACGCCTTTGGTGGTTACGGATGCAGGGTCACACTCCGCGACATCTGATCCTGTTCCTGGGCCAGCAGATCAGAGGGGGAATGCAGTCCTGCAGCCTCAGGCAGTGCCGGCACAGCAAGGCGCAGTTCGCCTTGCCCCAGACAGGTGTGGTGCCCGCCGACGTGGTGGCCGTCAGCCACCTGGCTATACCGCATGGGAGCAATCCATATACGGTATGGCAACCCAACAGGCAGCATCATCAGAGATGATGGCTCAGGCCATGGATAGGGTGGCCACTTCCATTTTCCCCCCCGAAAGGCTGATGGAGTGACTACAGCGGGCAACCGACTCCATCTGCCAGTCACACAGGGAGGACATGTTGGCTTCCGACAGGGACAGACAGGCGGCACTGGCGACTCTGCAGGAAGCCATCTCCATAGAGTCCCAGGGCCACAGGGAAGCCCTGAGGGTGGAACTCCTTCACCTCAGGACGACTCTTGTTGAGCTTGAGGCTTCAACAAACAGAAGGACAGAACAGCAGCTGGAGCGTCTCACCCGTACGCTCACAGCTGAGATGCAAGCAACTAGGGCGGAGGTCCGGGCATCCCGTGAGTTGTTGCATGGGGACCTCCGCACACTTATCCTCCAGAACGAGACCTACCACACCCGCATGCTTGTAGCCATGGAGGAACAGACTAGGGCTTTGCGTGGGCTGCCTCCCATAGTGCCACCACCTCCTGATGCAGCTGCAGAGGGTGAGGAGAGCGACAGCAGTGATACTCCCACAATAGGGCAGCCATGTAGGCCATGAGCCCATGGAGGTGTTTTTTTTTTCGCAAGATCCACACAGGTGGGTTTTGGTGTGCACCCTGTCCTCGGACCTATTGGGTGGCCTCCCCCACCCCCCCGGGCCCATTAATGGCCATTTTTGATTTTTTTTTTCTTTTTTCTTTTTTGGGACAGTGTGTTGCCTTGTGTGGCTCCCGTGGGCATACGCTGCATTGTGGCTGGGCACATGCAGGCTTGTCATGGATTTGGTTCAGATGCTTGGGTTTTTGTCACACACACCCCTCCTGCTTCCCGTTTCCATGGGCTTGCAAAGGGTGTGCCCTAGTGACATTGACGTACATGGTGACATTGGACTCCCATGAGCTGTGTGGGCAGTCTGTAGTCAATACTGTGTATACATTCATAGTGCATATTGTTGTTGTATTGTACACTGCATGGTGTATTGATATGTGCCTCTGCATCCATCTCATCCTCCTAATTTGCAGGTCCATTCCTCATGTCTTCACAATGCGGTCCACCTTGGAACTGGAGTCCATGTTGTAAGCAGTGCACCTACACTCTGGCGTGGCGCTAACACTGTATACTTGGAAGTGTTCGTAGGGCTGTCATCATCAGGTAGTGAGGCTAGCAAATTTTTAAGTCTGTAATGTCATGTTTAAGGTAGGTTGGAGGTTGTGTAGGTGATTGGTATTCTTGGTAGGTATTTGGTAATGTGGGTTGTAGGTCCTACATTACTGTGAGCATTTCATGTGTGGACATGTTTCCATTAGGGACACTGTAGCTGGTGACACTTGGGGCATGTTGGGGGGATTAATTTCTTTCTTCTCACATTGCATGACATGCCATGGTGTGTTGTGTGGCCGTGCCGGGGAGGGGTTGGGTGACATGGCACTGTTTTCATGTAGTATTTTGCGAGTGGGTATTCTTTTCTGCAGTATGGAAGTGTCATTTGATGACACTGCATTGGTGGTGTTTGTGTAGGTAGGGATGCACACATTGTGACACTTCCACATGAACAATCTCAGGCTGCTATGGTTCTGACAGTTTACTGTCCCTTTGTTCGTCTTAATTGTCAGGTCGAGTCAACATTGCTTATCAGATGGTATGTGCCAGGCCTGTGTGCACTTCACTGGGGTGTGATTTCTATGTGAAGTAATTAGCCACCAGCTGCGTACGGGCTGCCTCACCCCATGCCCTCTCCCCTCCCATGCGCAGCGGGCTTGCATGTGGTTGGGGATGTGGGGGCACCACCATGTCCACAGCCACGCCCCGGCGTGTTGCAACATTGTGCAGGACACATGCTGCCACTATGATCCTGGACACTACTGGGGGCGCATATAACAGCTGCCCGCCAGAACGGTCAAGGCAGCGAAAGCGTGACTTGAGCACTCCGAATGTGCGCTCCACTATGCCCCAGGTTGCAATATGGGCTGTGTTGTATCTTACCACTGGAGGCGTGATGGGGTTCCGAATTGGCGTCATCATGTGGGTGCTCAGAGGGAAGGCACTGTCCCCTGGTGAGGAGGTGATGGGTATCATTAGTGGGGTAGTGACATAACTCTGCATCTGACATGCATGCATGTGCAGTGGCATTCATATTCACCAAGCAGCCATGTATCGCCATGCCGCCCAGCTTCTAGGTCCCATCTTAGGGTAGACATTCGGTAAATGAAGCTGTCGTGGGTGGACCCTGGATAGTTGGCATATACTGAGGTGATGATTCCCTTAGCATTACATACTACCTGCACGTTGATGGAATGCCAGTGCTTGCGGTTCCTATAGATGTGCTCAGATGCCCTGGGGGGACGTAGTGCCACATGGGTGCAGTCAATGGCACCTAGCACTTTTGGGAATTGTGCCACACCGTAGAAATCGAGGGTGGCAGCCTGCCTTCCTGCAGGTGTCCTGGGCAGGTATATGTGCCTACGGACTGATGGGCGTGCAGTGATGATGTTCAAGACCTGGAGTAGGCAGCGTGACTGCGTGGCCTGTGACACCCCACCCACTATGGCACGTGTCCGCTGAAATGATCCTGTGGCCAAGAAGTGCAGTACATTGAGGACCTTCTCCAGGGGGCTGAGTGCTTGGGAGCACAGGGTGGGTGATGTGAGGTCATCCTCCCACTCACTGACCAGGTCCAGTATTATGTGTGGTGTAAACCTGTACCTCCCATACACCTGGTCATCAGGCATCCCAAAAAGGCTGGTTCTGGGAGTGAAAATTCGGGCCCTCACTATCCTCCTCCTCCTCCTTTGGTAACCCACGGCCACTGCTGCTAGGAACGGTATATTCATCCTGGCGTATGAGCTTGTTTGTTGTTTGCGCGCACTTTTATGCTGCGCGGGTCGATGTACGCCTGCTTCATGCTGGCGTACGTGTTTCAGGATTGGACCATTTTTTATTTGGCATGTCGTAGGCGAACGTGTGTATCTTCCCGCCCACCCCAGGAATACACGTAGGACGCTCTCCCAGGCCCAGTCACGGGTAAATATTCCTGCCCACCCCTGGAATACATGTACCCCACTCTCACAGGCCCAGTCGCGTGTGGAACCTCCCGCGCACCTCGTAGTACACGTACCCAGGCCAATCGTGTGTGGAATTTCCCGTGCACCCCGTAGTACACGTACCCAGGCCAATCGCGTGTGGAACTTCTCGCGCACCCCGTAATACACGTACCGAGGCCAATCGCATGTGGAACATCCCGCGCACCCCGTGGTACACGTACCCAGGCCAATCGCGTGTTGAAGTTCACGCGCACCCCGAAGTACATGTACCCAGGCCAATCGCGTGTGGAACCTCTTGCGCACCCCATAGTACACATATCCAGGCCAATCACGTGTGGAAGTTCACGCGCACCCCGAAGTACATGTACCCAGGCAAACCGCACGGCTGGGGGGTGGGGGTGATGGGAGACATGAGTGGGGGCCTGGTGGAGGCTGCCTCTGGTGGCTGGGGGGTGGGGGAGGTGGTAGACATGAGTGGGGGCCTGGTGGAGGCTGCCCCTGCACTGCGGGGGGGGTGGGGGTGGTCGTAGACATGGGTGGGGGCCTGGTGGAGGCTGCCCCTGGTGGCTGGGGGGTGGGGGTGCACGGGGACATGTGTGGGAGCCTGGTGGAGGCTGCCCCTGCACTGCTGGGGGTGTGGGTGATGGGAGACATGTTTGGGGCCTGGTGGAGGCTGCCCCTGGTGGCTGGGGGGTGGGGGTGGTGGTAGACATGAGTGGGGCCTGGTGGAGGCTGCCCCTGCACTGCTGGGGGGTGGGGGTGATAGGGGACATGAGTGGGGGCCTGGTGGAGGCTGCCCCTGGTGGATGGGGGGTGGGGGTGGTGGTAGACATGAGTGGGGGCCTGGTGGAGGCTGCCCCTGCACTGCTGGGGGGTGGGGGTGATGGGAGACATGAGTGGGGGCCTGGTGGAGGCTGCCCCTGGTGGCTGTGGGGTGGGGGTGCAGGGGGACATGTGTGGGGGCCTGGTGGAGGCTGCCCCTGGTGGCTGGGGGGTGGGGGTGGTGGTAGTCATGAGTGGGGGCCTGGTGGAGGCTGCCCCTGCACTGCTGGGGTAGGTGGGGGTGATGGGAGACATGAGTGTGGGCCTGGTGAGGCTGCCCCTGGTGGCTGGGGGGTGGGGGTGCAGGGGGACATGTGTGGGAGCCTGGTGGAGGCTGCCCCTGCACTGCTGGGGTGTGGGGGTGATGGGAGACATGAGTGGGGGCCTGGTGGAGGCTGCCCCTGGTGGCTAGGGGGTGGGGGTGGTGATTGACATGAGTGGGGGCCTGGTGGAGGCTGCCCCTGCACTGCTGGGGGGTGGGGGTGATAGGGGACATGAGTGGGGGCCTGGTGGAGGCTGCCCCTGGTGGCTGGGGGGTGGGGGTGCAGGGTGACATGAGTTGGACATGAGTGGGGGCCTGGTGGAGGCTGCCCCTGGTGGCTGGGGGGTGGGGGTGGTGGTAGACATGAGTGGGGGCCTGGTGGAGGCTGCCCCTGCACTGCTGGGGGGTGGGGGTGGTGGTAGACATGGGTGGGGGCCTGGTGGAGGCTGCCCCTGGTGGCTGGGGGGTGGGGGTGCACAGGGACATGTGTGGGAGCCTAGTGTAGGCTGCCCCTGCACTGCTGGGGGGTGAGGGTGATGGGAGACATGAGTGGGGGCCTGGTGGAGGCTGCCCCTGGTGGCTGGGAGGTGGGGGTGGTGGTAGACATAAGTGGGGGCCTGGTGGAGGCTGCCCCTGCACTGCTGGGGTTTGGGGGTGGTGGTAGACATGAGTGGGGCCTGGTGGCGGCTGCCCCTGCACTGCTGGGGGGTGGGGGTGGTGGGAGACATGGGTGGGGGCCTGGTGGAGGCTGCCCCTGGTGGCTGGGGGTGCACGGGGACATGTGTGGGAGCCTGGTGGAGGCTGCCCCTGCACTGCTGGGGGGTGGGGGTGATGGGAGAAATGAGTGGGGGCCTGGTGGAGGCTGCCCCTGGTGGCTGGGGGTGGGGGTGGTGGTAGACATGAGTGGGGGCCTGGTGGAGGCTGCCCCTGCACTGCTGGGGGGTGGGGGTGATAGGGGACATGAGTGGGGGCTTGGTGGAGGCTGCCCCTGGTGGCTGTGGGGTGGGGGTGGTGGTAGACATGAGTGGGGGCCTGGTGGAGGCTGCCCCTGCACTGCTGGGGGGTGGGGGTGTAGGGGGACATGTGTGGGAGCCTGGCGGAAGCTGCCCCTGCACTGCTGGGGTGTGGGGGTGATGGGAGACATGAGTGGGGGCCTGGTGGAGGCTGCCCCTGCACTGCTGGGGGGTGGGGGTGATAGGGGACATGAGTGTTGGCCTGGTGGAGGCTGCCCCTGGTGGCTGGGGGGTGGGGGTGCAGGGAGAAATGAGTTGGACATTAGTGGGGGCCTGGTGGAGGCTGCCCCTGGTGGCTGGGGAGTGGGGGTGGTGGTAGACATGAGTGGGGGCCTGGTGGAGTCTGCCCCTGCACTGCTGGGGGGTGCGGGGGTGGTAGACATGGGTGGGGGCCTGGTGGAGGATGCCCCTGGTGGCTGGGGGGTGGGGTGCACAGGGACATGTGTGGGAGCCTGGTGGAGGCTACCCCTGCACTGCTGGGTGCTGGGGGTGATGGGAGACATGAGTGGGGGCCTGGTGGAGGCTGATCCTGGTGGCTGGGGGGTGGGGGTGTTGGTAGACATGAGTGGGGGCCTGGTGGAGGCTGCCCCTGCACTGCTGGGGGTGGGGGTGGTGGTAGACATGAGTGGGGGCCTGGTGGAGGCTGCCCCTGCACTGCTAGTGGGTGGGGTGGTGGTAGACATGGATGGGGGCCTGGTGGAGGCTGCCCCTGGTGGCTGGGGGGTGGGGGTGCACGGGGACATGTGTGGGAGCATGGTGGAGGATGCCCCTGCACTGCTGGGGGGTGGGGGTGATGGGAGACATGAGTGGGGGCCTGGTGGAGGCTGCCCCTGGTGGCTGGGGGGTGGGGGTGGTGGTAGACATGAGTGGGGGCCTGGTGGAGGCTGCCCCTGCACTGCTGGGGGGTGGGGTGGTGGTAGACATGAGTGGGGGCCTGGTGGAGGCTGCCCCTGCACTGCTGGGGGGGTGGGGGTGATAAGGGACATGAGTGGGGGCCTGGTGGAGGCTGCCCCTGGTGGCTGGGGGGTGGGGGTGGTGGTAGACATGAGTGGGGGCCTGGTGGAGGCTGCCCCTGCACTGCTGGGGGGTGGGGGTGATGGGAGACATGAGTGGGGGCCTGGTGGAGGCTGCCCCTGCACTGCTGGGGGGTGGGGGTGGTGGTAGACATGAGTGGGGGCCTGGTGGAGGCTGCCCCTGCACTGCTGGGGGGTGGGTGTGATAGGGGACATGAGTAGGGGCCTGGTGGAGGCTGCCCCTGGTGGCTGGGGAGTGGGGGTGCAGGGAGACATGAGTTGGACATGAGTGGGGGCCTGGTGGAGGCTGCCCCTGCACTGCTGGGGGGTGGGGGTGGTGGTAGACATGGGTGGGGGCTTGGTGAAGGCTGCCCCTGGTGGCTGGGGGGTGGGGGTGGTGGTAGACATGAGTGGGGGCCTGGTGGAGGCTGCCCCTGCACTGCTGGGGGGTGGGGGTGATGGGAGACATGAGTGGGGGCCTGGTGGAGGCTGCCCCTGGTGGCTGGGGGTTGGGGGTGGTGGTAGACATGAGTGGGGGCCTGGTGGAGGCTGCCCCTGCACTGCTGGGGGGTGGGGGTGATGGGAGACATGAGTGGGGGCCTGGTGGAGGCTGCCCCTGGTGGCTGGGGGGTGGGGTGGTGGTAGACATGAGTGGGGGCCTGGTGGAGGCTGCCCCTGCACTGCTGGGGGGTGGGTGTGGTGGTAGACATGGGTGGGGGCCTGGTGGAGGCTGCCCCTGGTGGCTGGGGGGTGGGGGTGGTGGTAGACATGAGTGGGGGCCTGGTGGAGGCTGCCCCTGCACGGCTGGGGGGTGGGGGTGATGGGAGACATGAGTGGGGGCCTGGTGGAGGCTGCCCCTGGTGGCTGGGGGGTGGGGTGATGGGAGACATGAGTGGGGGCCTGGTGGAGGCTGCCCCTGGTGGCTGGGGGGTGGGGTGATGGGAGACATGAGTGGGAGCCTGGTGGAGGCTGCCCCTGGTGGCTGGGGGGTGGGGGTGATAGGGGACATGAATGGGGGCCTGGTGGAGGCTGCCCCTGCATTGCTGGGGGGTGGGGGGTTGTGGTAGACATGGGTGGGGGCCTGGTGGAGGCTGCCCCTGCACTGCTGGGAGGTGGGGGTGATAGGGGACATGAGTGGGGGCCTAGTGGAGGCTGCCCCGGCACTGCTGGGGGTGGGGGTGGTGGTAGACATGGGTGGGGGCCTGGTGGAGGCTGCCCCTGGTGGCTGGGGGGTGGGGGTGCACGGGGACATGTGTGGGAGCCTGGTGGAGGCTGCCCCTGCACTGCTGGGGGTGTGGGTGATGGGAGACATGTTTGGGGCCTGGTGGAGGCTGCCCCTGGTGGCTGGGGGGTGGGGGTGGTGGTAGACATGAGTGGGGCCTGGTGGAGGCTGCCCCTGCACTGCTGGGGGGTGGGGGTGATAGGGGACATGAGTGGGGGCCTGGTGGAGGCTGCCCCTGGTGGATGGGGGGTGGGGGTGGTGGTAGACATGAGTGGGGGCCTGGTGGAGGCTGCCCCTGCACTGCTGGGGGGTGGGGGTGATGGGAGATATGAGTGGGGGCCTGGTGGAGGCTGCCCCTGGTGGCTGTGGGGTGGGGGTGCAGGGGGACATGTGTGGGGGCCTGGTGAAGGCTGCCCCTGGTGGCTGGGGGGTGGGGGTGGTGGTAGTCATGAGTGGGGGCCTGGTGGAGGCTGCCCCTGCACTGCTGGGGTAGGTGGGGGTGATGGGAGACATGAGTGGGGGCCTGGTGAGGCTGCCCCTGGTGGCTGGGGGGTGGGGGTGCAGGGGGACATGTGTGGGAGCCTGGTGGAGGCTGCCCCTGCACTGCTGGGGTGTGGGGGTGATGGGAGACATGAGTGGGGGCCTGGTGGAGGCTGCCCCTGGTGGCTGGGGGGTGGGGGTGGTGATAGACATGAGTGGGGGCCTGGTGGAGGCTGCCCCTGCACTGCTGGGGGGTGGGGGTGATAGGGGACATGAGTGGGGGCCTGGTGGAGGCTGCCCCTGGTGGCTGGGGGGTGGGGGTGCAGGGAGACATGAGTTGGACATGAGTGGGGGCCTGTGGAGGCTGCCCCTGGTGGCTGGGGGGTGGGGGTGGTGGTAGACATGAGTGGGGGCCTGGTGGAGGCTGCCCCTGCACTGCTGGGGGGTGGGGGTGGTGGTAGACATGGGTGGGGGCCTGGTGGAGGCTGCCCCTGGTGGCTGGGGGGTGGGGGTGCACAGGGACATGTGTGGGAGCCTAGTGGAGGCTGCCCCTGCACTGCTGGGGGGTGAGGGTGATGGGAGACATGAGTGGGGGCCTGGTGGAGGCTGCCCCTGGTGGCTGGGAGGTGGGGGTGGTGGTAGACATAAGTGGGGGCCTGGTGGAGGCTGCCCCTGCACTGCTGCGGGTTGGGGGTGGTGGTAGACATGAGTGGGGCCTGGTGGCGGCTGCCCCTGCACTGCTGGGGGGTGGGAGTGGTGGGAGACATGGGTGGGGGCCTGGTGGAGGCTGCCCCTGGTGGCTGGGGGTGGGGGTGCACGGGGACATGTGTGGGAGCCTGGTGGAGGCTGCCCCTGCACTGCTGGGGGGTGGGGGTGATGGGAGAAATGAGTGGGGGCCTGGTGGAGGCTGCCCCTGGTGGCTGGGGGTGGGGGTGGTGGTAGACATGAGTGGGGGCCTGGTGGAGGCTGCCCCTGCACTGCTGGGGGGTGGGGGTGATAGGGGACATGAGTGGGGGCTTGGTGGAGGCTGCCCCTGGTGGCTGTGGGGTGGGGGTGGTGGTAGACATGAGTGGGGGCCTGGTGGAGGCTGCCCCTGCACTGCTGGGGGGTGGGGGTGCAGGGGGACATGTGTGGGAGCCTGGCGGAAGCTGCCCCTGCACTGCTGGGGTGTGGGGGTGATGGGAGACATGAGTGGGGGCCTGGTGGAGGCTGCCCCTGCACTGCTGGGGGGTGGGGGTGATAGGGGACATGAGTGTTGGCCTGGTGGAGGCTGCCCCTGGTGGCTGGGGGGTGGGGGTGCAGGGAGACATGAGTTGGACATGAGTGGGGGCCTGGTGGAGGCTGCCCCTGGTGGCTGGGGAGTGGGGGTGGTGGTAGACATGAGTGGGGGCCTGGTGGAGGCTGCCCCTGCACTGCTGGGGGGTGCGGGGGTGGTAGACATGGGTGGGGGCCTGGTGGAGGATGCCCCTGGTGGCTGGGGGGTGGGGTGCACAGGGACATGTGTGGGAGCCTGGTGGAGGCTACCCCTGCACTACCGGGTGCTGGGGGTGATGGGAGACATGAGTGGGGGCCTGGTGGAGGCTGATCCTGGTGGCTGGGGGGTGGGGGTGTTGGTAGACATGAGTGGGGGCCTGGTGGAGGCTGCCCCTGCACTGCTGGGGGTGGGGGTGGTGGTAGACATGAGTGGGGGCCTGGTGGAGGCTGCCCCTGCACTGCTAGTGGGTGGGGTGGTGGTAGACATGGATGGGGGCCTGGTGGAGGCTGCCCCTGGTGGCTGGGGGGTGGGGGTGCACGGGGACATGTGTGGGAGCATGGTGGAGGATGCCCCTGCACTGCTGGGGGGTGGGGGTGATGGGAGACATGAGTGGGGGCCTGGTGGAGGCTGCCCCTGGTGGCTGGGGGGTGGGGGTGGTGGTAGACATGAGTTGGACATGAGTGGGGGCCTGGTGGAGGCTGCCCCTGCACTGCTGGGGGGTGGGGGTGGTGGTAGACATGGGTGGGGGCTTGGTGGAGGCTGCCCCTGGTGGCTGGGGGGTGGGGGTGGTGGTAGACATGAGTGGGGGCCTGGTGGAGGCTGCCCCTGCACTGCTGGGGGGTGGGGGTGATGGGAGACATGAGTGGGGGCCTGGTGGAGGCTGCCCCTGGTGGCTGGGGGTTGGGGGTGGTGGTAGACATGAGTGGGGGCCTGGTGGAGGCTGCCCCTGCACTGCTGGGGGGTGGGGGTGATGGGAGACATGAGTGGGGGCCTGGTGGAGGCTGCCCCTGGTGGCTGGGGGGTGGGGTGGTGGTAGACATGAGTGGGGGCCTGGTGGAGGCTGCCCCTGCACTGCTGGGGGGTGGGTGTGGTGGTAGACATGGGTGGGGGCCTGGTGGAGGCTGCCCCTTGTGGCTGGGGGGTGGGGGTGGTGGTAGACATGAGTGGGGGCCTGGTGGAGGCTGCCCCTGCACTGCTGGGGGGTGGGGGTGATGGGAGACATGAGTGGGGGCCTGGTGGAGGCTGCCCCTGGTGGCTGGGGGGTGGGGGTGATGGGAGACATGAGTGGGGGCCTGGTGGAGGCTGCCCCTGGTGGCTGGGGGGTGGGGTGATGGGAGACATGAGTGGGGGCTTGGTGGAGGCTGCCCCTGGTGGCTGGGGGGTGGGGGTGATAGGGGACATGAATGGGGGCCTGGTGGAGGCTGCCCCTGCATTGCTGGGGGGTGGGGGTTGTGGTAGACATGGGTGGGGGCCTGGTGGAGGCTGCCCCTGCACTGCTGGGGGGTGGGGGTGATAGGGGACATGAGTGGGGGCCTAGTGGAGGCTGCCCCGGCACTGCTGGGGGTGGGGGTGGTGGTAGACATGGGTGGGGGCCTGGTGGAGGCTGCCCCTGGTGGCTGGGGGGTGGGGGTGCACGGGACATGTGTGGGAGCCTGGTGGAGGCTGCCCCTGCACTGCTGGGGGGGTGGGGGTGATGGGAGACATGAGTGGGGGCCTGGTGGAGGCTGCCCCTGGTGGCTGGGGGGTGGGGGTGGTGGTAGACATGAGTGGGGGCCTGGAGGAGGCTGCCCCTGCACTGCTGGGGGGTGGGGGTGGTGGTAGACATGAGTGGGGGCCTGGTGGAGGCTGCCCCTGCACTGCTGGGGGGTGGGGGTGATAGGGGACATGAGTGGGGGCATGGTGGAGGCTGCCCCTGGTGGCTGGGGGGTGGGGGTGGTGGTAGACATGAGTGGGGGCCTGGTGGAGGCTGCCCCTGCACTGCTGGGGGGTGGGGGTGATGGGAGACATGAGTGGGGGCCTGGTGGAGGCTGCCCCTGGTGGCTGGGGGGCGGGGGTGATGGGAGACATGAGTGGGGGCCTGGTGGAGGCTGCCCCTGGTGGCTGGGGGGTGGGGTGATGGGAGACATGAGTGGGGGCCTGGTGGAGGCTGCCCCTGGTGGCTGGGGGGTGGGGGTGATAGGGGACATGAATGGGGGCCTGGTGGAGGCTGCCCCTGCACTGCTGGGGGGTGGGGGTTGTGGTAGACATGGGTGGGGGCCTGGTGGAGGCTGCCCCTGCACTGCTGGGGGGTGGGGGTGATAGGGGACATGAGTGGGGGCCTGGTGGAGGCTGCCCCGTCACTGCTGGGGGTGGGGGTGGTGGTAGAAATGGGTGGGGGCCTGGTGGAGGCTGCATCTGGTGGCTGGGGGGTGGGGGTGCACGGGACATGTGTGGGAGCCTGGTGGAGGCTGCCCCTGCACTGCTGGGGGGTGGGGGTGATGGGAGACATGAGTGGGGGCCTGGTGGAGTCTGCCCCTGGTGGCTGGGGGGTGGGGGTGGTGGTAGACATGAGTGGGGGGCTGGTGGAGGCTGGCCCTGCACTGCTGGGGGGTGGGGGTGGTGGTAGACATGAGTGGGGGCCTGGTGGAGGCTGCCCCTGCACTGCTGGGGGGTGGGGGTGGTGGTAGACATGAGTGGGGCCTGGTGGCGGCTGCCCCTGGTGGCTGGGGGGTGGGGGTGGTGGTAGACATGAGTGGGGGCCTGGTGGAGGCTGCCCCTGGTGGCTGGGGGTGGGGGTGGTGGTAGACATAAGTGGGGGCCTGGTGGAGGCTGCCCCTGCACTGCTGGGGGGTGGGGGTGGTGGTAGACATGAGTGGGGCCTGGTGGCGGCTGCCCCTGGTGGCTGGGGGGTGGGGGTGGTGGTAGACATGGGTGGGGGCCTGGTGGAGGCTGCCCCTGGTGGCTGGGGGGTGGGGGTGCATGGGGACATGTGTGGGAGCCTGGCGGAGGCTGCCCCTGCACTGCTGGGGGGTGGGGGTGATGGGAGAAATGAGTGGGGGCCTGGTGGAGGCTGCCCCTGGTGTCTGGGGGGTGGGGGTGGTGGTAGACATGAGTGGGGGCCTGGTGGAGGCTGCCCCTGCACTGCCGGGGGTTGGGGGTGGTGGTAGACATGAGTGGGGGCCTGGTGGAGGCTGCCCCTGCACTGCTGGGGGGTGGGGGTGATAGGGGACATGAGTGGGGGCTTGGTGGAGGCTGCCCCTGGTGGCTGGGGGGTGGGGGTGGTGGTAGACATGAGTGGGGGCCTGGTGGAGGCTGCCCCTGCACTGCTGGGGGGTGGGGGTGCAGGGGGACATGTGTGGGAGCCTGGCAGAGGCTGACCCTGCACTGCTGAGGTGTGGGGGTGATGGGAGACATGAGTGGGGGCCTGGTGGAGGCTGCCCCTGGTGGCTGCGGGGTGGGGGTGGTGGTAGACATGAGTGGGGGCCTGGTGGAGGCTGCCCCTGCACTGCTGGGGGGTGGGGGTGATAGGGGACATGAGTGGTGGCCTGGTGGAGGCTGCCCCTGGTGGCTGGGGGGTGGGGGTGCAGGGAGACATGAGTTGGACATGAGTGGGGGCCTGGTGGAGGCTGCCCCTGGTGGCTGGGGAGTGGGGGTGGTGGTAGACATGGGTGGGGGCCTGGTGGAGGCTGCCCCTGCACTGCTTGGGGGTGGGGGGTGGTAGACATGAGTGGGGGCCTGGTGGAGGCTGCCCCTGCACTGCTGGGGTGTGGGGGTGGTGGTAGACATGAGTGGGGGCCTGGTGGAGGCTGCCCCTGCACTGCTGGGGGGTGGGGTGGTGGTAGACATGGGTGGGGGCCTGGTGGAGCCTGCCCCTGGTGGCTGGGGGGTGGGGGTGCAAGGGGACATGTGTGGGAGCCTGGTGGAGGCTGCCCCTGCACTGCTGGGGGGTGGGGGTGATGGGAGACATGAGTGGGGGCCTGGTGGAGGCTGCCCCTGGTGGCTGGGGGGTGGGGGTGGTGGTAGACATGAGTGGGGGCCTGCTGGAGGCTGCCCCTGCACTGCTGGGGGGTGGGGGTGGTGGTAGACATGAGTGGGGGCCTGGTGGAGGCTGCCCCTGCACTGCTGGGGGGTGGGGTGATAAGGGACATGAGTGGGGGCGTGGTGGAGGCTGCCCCTGGTGGCTGGGGGGTGGGGGTGGTGGTAGACATGAGTGGGGGCCTGGTGGAGGCTGCCCCTGCACTGCTGAGGGGTGGGGGTGATGGAAGACATGAGTGGGGGCCTGGTGGAGGCTGCCCCTGCACTGCTGGGGGGTGGGGGTGGTGGTAGACATGAGTGGGGGCCTGCTGGAGGCTGCCCCTGCACTGCTGGGGGGGTGGGGGTGATAGGGGACATGAGTGGGGCCTGGTGGAGGCTGCCCCTGGTGGCTGGGGGGTGGGGGTGCAGGGAGACATGAGTTGGACATGAGTGGGGGCCTGGTGGAGGCTGCCCCTGGTGGCTGGGGGGTTGGGGGTGGTGTTAGACATGAGTGGGGGCCTGGTGGAGGCTGCCCCTGCACTGCTGGGGGGTGGGGGTGGTGGTAGACATGTGTGGGGGCCTGGTGGAGGCTGCCCCTGGTGGCTGGGGTGTGGGGGTGGTGGTAGACATGAGTGGGGGCCTGGTGGAGGCTGCCCCTGCACTGTTGGGGGGTGGGGGTGGTGGTAGACATGGGTGGGGGCCTGGTGGAGGCTGCCCCTGGTGGCTGGGGGGTGGGGGTGGTGGTAGACATGAGTGGGGGCCTGGTGGAGGCTGCCCCTGCACTGCTGGGGGGTGGGGGTGATGGGAGACATGAGTGGGGGCCTGGTGGAGGCTGCCCCTGGTAGCTGGGGAGTGGGGGTGGTGGTAGACATGGGTGGGGGCCTGGTGGAGGCTGCCCCTGCACTGCTGGGGGGTGGGGGGGGTGGTAGACATGAGTGGGGGCCTGGTGGAGGCTGCCCCTGCACTGCTGGGGGGTGGGGGTGGTGGTAGACATGAGTGGGGGCCTGGTGGAGGCTGCCCCTGCACTTCTGGGGGGTGGGGGTGATGGGAGACATGAGTGGGGGCCTGGAGGAGGCTGCCCCTGCACTGCTGGGGGGTGGGGGTGGTGGTAGACATGAGTGGGGTCTGGTGGAGGCTGCCCCTGCACTGCTGGGGGGTGGGGGTGATAGGGGACATGAGTGGGGGCCTGGTGGAGGCTGCCCCTGGTGACTGGGGGGTGGGGGTGCAGGGAGACATGAGTTGGACATGAGTGGGGGCCTGGTGGAGGCTGCCCCTGGTGGCTGGGGGGGTGGGGGTGGTGGTAGACATGAGTGGGGGCCTGGTGGAGGCTGCCCCTGGTGGCTGGGGGGTGGGGGTGGTGGTAGACATGAGTGGGGGCCTGGTGGAGGCTGCCCCTGCACTGCTGGGGGATGGGGGTGATGGGAGACATGAGTGGGGGCCTTGTGGAGGCTGCCCCTGTACTGCTGGGGTGGGGGTGATGGGAGACATGAGTGGGGGCCTGGTGGAGGCTGCCCCTGGTGGCTGGGGGGTGGGGTGGTGGTAGACATGAGTGGGGGCCTGGTGGAGGCTGCCCCTGCACTGCTGGGGGGTGGGGGTGATGGGAGACATGAGTGGGGGCCTGGTGGAGGCTGCCCCTGGTGGCTGGGGGTGGGGGTGGTGGTAGACATGAGTGGGGGCCTGGTGGAGGCTGTCCGTGGTGGCTGGGGGGTGGGGGTGGTGGTAGACATGAGTGGGGGCCTGGTGGAGGCTGCCCCTGCACTGCTGGGTGGTGGGGGTGATGGGAGACATGGGTGGGGGCCTGGTGTAGGCTGCCCCTGGTGGCTGGGGGGTGGAGGTGATGGGAGACATGAGTGGGGGCCTGGTGGAGGCTGCCCCTCGTGGCTGGGGGGTGGGGGTGATGGGAGACATGAGTGGGGGCCTGGTGGAGGCTGCCCCTGGTGGCTGGGGGGTGGGGGTGATAGGGGACATGAGTGGGGGCCTGGTGGAGGCTGCCCCTGCACTGCTGGGGGGTGGGGGTGGTGGTAGACATTTGTGGGGGCCTGGTGGAGGCTGCCCCTGCACTGCTGGGGGGTGGGGGTGGTGGTAGACATGGGTGGGGGCCTGGTGGAGGCTGCCCCTGGTGGCTGGGGGGTGGGGGTGCTGGGGGACATGTGTGGGAGCCTGGTGGAGGCTGCCCCTGCACTGCTGGGTGGTTGGGGTGATGGGAGACATGAGTGGGGGCCTGGTGGAGGCTGTCCCTGGTGGCTGGGGGGTGGGGGTGGTGGTAGACATGAGTGGGGGCCTGGTGGAGGCTGCCCCTTGTGGCTGGGGGGTGGGGGTGATAGGGGACATGAGTGGGGGCCTGGTGGAGGCTGCCCCTGCACTGCTGGGGGGTGGGGGTGGTGGTAGACATTTGTGGGGGCCTGGTGGAGGCTGCCCCTGCACTGCTGGGGGGTGGGGGTGGTGGTAGACATGGGTGGGGGCCTGGTGGAGGCTGCCCCTGGTGGCTGGGGGGTGGGGGTGCTGGGGGACATGTGTGGGAGCCTGGTGGAGGCTGCCCCTGCACTGCTGGGTGGTTGGGGTGATGGGAGACATGAGTGGGGGCCTGGTGGAGGCTGCCCCTGCACTGCTGGGGGGTGGGGGTGATAGGGGACATGAGTGGGGGCCTGGTGGAGGCTGCCCCTGCACTGTTGGGGGGTGGGGGTGATAGGGGACATGAGTGGGGGCCTGGTGGAGACTGCCCCTGGTGGCTGGGGGGTGGGGGTGCAGGGAGACATGAGTTGGACATGAGTGGGGGCCTGGTGGAGGCTGCCCCTGGTGGCTGGGAGGTGGGGGTGGTGGTAGACATGAGTGGGGGCCTGGTGGAGGCTGCCCCTGCACTGCTGGGGGGTGTGCGTGGTAGTAGACATGGGTGGGGGCCTGGTGGAGGCTGCCCCTGGTGGCTGGGGGTGGTGGTAGACATGAGTGAGGGCCTGGTAGAGGCCGCCCCTGCACTGCTGGGGGGTGGGGGTGATGGGAGACATGAGTGGGGGCCTGGTGGAGGCTGCCCCTGGTGGCTGGGGTGGTGGTAGACATGAGTGGGGGCCTGGTGGAGGCTGCCCCTGCACTGCTGGGGGGGTGGGGGTGGTGGTAGACATGGGTGGGGGCCTGGTGGAGCCTGCCCCTGGTGGCTGGGGGATGGGGGTGGTGGTAGACATGAGTGGGGGCCTGGTGGAGACTGCCCCTGCACTGCTGGGGGGTGGGGGTGATGGGAGACATGAGTGGGGGCCTGGTGGAGGCTGCCCCTGGTGGTTGGGGGGTGGGGGTGATGGGAGACATGAGTGGGGGCCTGGTGGAGGCTGCCCCTGGTGGCTGGGGGGTGGGGGTGATAGGGGACATGTGTGGGGGCCTGGTGGAGGCTGCCCCTGCACTGCTGGGGGGTGGGGGTGGTGGTAGACATGGGTGGGGGCCTGGTGGAGGCTGCCCCTGCACTGCTGGGCGGTGGGGGTTATAGGGGACATGAGTGGGGGCCTGGTGGAGGCTGCCCCTGCACTACTGGGGTGTGGGGGTGGTGGTATACATGGGTGGGGGCCTGGTGGAGGCTGCCCCTGGTGGCTGGGGGGTGGGGGTGGTGGTAGACATGAGTGGGGGCCTGCTGGAGGCTGCCCCTGCACTGCTGGGGGGTGGGGGTGATGGGAGACATGAGTGGGGGCCTGGTGGAGGCTGCCCCTGGTGGCTGGGGGGTGGGGTGGTGGTAGACATGAGTGGGGGCCTGGTGGAGGCTGCCCCTGCACTGCTGGGGGGTGGGTGTGGTGGTAGACATGGGTGGGGGCCTGGTGGAGGCTGCCCCTGGTGGCTGGGGGGTGGTGGTAGACATGAGTGGGGGCCTGGTGGAGGCTGCCCCTGCACTGCTGGGGGGTGGGGGTGATGGGAGACATGAGTGGGGGCCTGGTGGAGGCTGCCCCTGGTGGCTGGGGGGTGGGGGTGATGGGAGACATGAGTGGGGGCCTGGTGGAGGCTGCCCCTGGTGGCTGGGGGGTGGGGTGATGGGAGACATGAGTGGGGGCCTGGTGGAGGCTGCCCCTGGTGACTGGGGGGTGGGGGTGATAGGGGACATGAGTGGGGGCCTGGTGGAGGCTGCCCCTGCACTGCTGGGGGGTGGGGGTGGTAGACATGGGTGGGGGCATGGTGGAGGCTGCCTCTGCACTGCTGGGGGGTGGGGGTGATAGGGGACATGAGTGGGGGCCAGGTGGAGGCTGCCCCTGCACTGCTGGGGGGTGGGGGTGGTGGTAGACATGGGTGGGGGCCTGGTGGAGGCTGCCCCTGGTGGCTGGGGGGTGGGGGTGTACGGGACATGTGTGGGAGCCTGGTGGAGGCTGCCCCTGCACTGCTGGGGGGTGGGGTGATGGGAGACATGAG
The DNA here is from genome assembly GCF_040938575.1 of Ambystoma mexicanum. Classification (NCBI taxonomy): domain Eukaryota; kingdom Metazoa; phylum Chordata; class Amphibia; order Caudata; family Ambystomatidae; genus Ambystoma; species Ambystoma mexicanum. Next base: position 330,719,358 of record NC_090930.1, read on the forward strand.
TGGGGGCCTGGTGGAGGCTGCCCCTGGTGGCTGGGGGTGGGGGTGGTAGTAGACATGAGTGGGGGCCTGGTGGAGGCTGCCCCTTTACTGCTGGGGGGTGGGGGTGGTGGTAGACATGAGTGGGGGCCTGGTGGAGGCTGCCCCTGCACTGCTGGGGGGTGGGGTGATAGGGGACATGAGTGGGGGCATGGTGGAGGCTGCCCCTGGTGGCTGGGGGTGGGGGTGGTGGTAGACATGAGTGGGGGCCTGGTGGAGGCTGCCCCTGCTCTGCTGGGGGGTGGGGGTGATGGGAGACATGAGTGGGGGCCTGGTGTAGGCTGCCCCTGGTGGCTGGGGGGTGGGGGTGGGGGTGGTGGTTGACATGAGTGGGGGCCTGGTGGAGGCTTCCCCTGCACTGCTGGGGGGTGGGGGTGATGGGAGACATGAGTGGGGGCCTGGTGGAGGCTGCCCCTGGTGGCTGGGGTGGTGGTAGACATGAGTGGGGGCCTGGTGGAGGCTGCCCCTGCACTGCTGGGGGGTGGGGGTGGTGGTAGACATGGGTGGGGGCCTGGTGGAGGCTGCCCCTGGTGGCTGGGGGATGGGGGTGGTGGTAGACATGAGTGGGGGCCTGGTGGAGACTGCCCCTGCACTGCTGGGGGGTGGGGGTGATGGGAGACATGAGTGGGGGCCTGGTGGAGGCTGCCCCTGGTGGTTGGGGGGTGGGGGTGATGGGAGACATGAGTGGGGGCCTGGTGGAGGCTGCCCCTGGTGGCTGGGGGGTGGGGGGTGATAGGGGACATGAGTGGGGGCCTGGTGGAGGCTGCCCCTGCACTGCTGGGGGGTGGGGGTGGTGGTAGACATGGGTGGGGGCCTGGTGGAGGCTACCCCTGCACTGCTGGGCGGTGGGGGTTATAGGGGACATGAGTGGGGGCCTGGTGGAGGCTGCCCCTGCACTGCTGGGATGTGGGGGTGGTGGTATACATGGGTGGGGGCCTGGTGGAGGCTGCCCCTGGTGGCTGGGGGTGGGGGTGGTGGTAGACATGAGTGGGGGCCTGCTGGAGGCTGCCCCTGCACTGCTGGGGGGTGGGGGTGATGGGAGACATGAGTGGGGGCCTGGTGGAGGCTGCCCCTGGTGGCTGGGGGGTGGGGTGGTGGTAGACATGAGTGGGGGCCTGGTGGAGGCTGCCCCTGCACTGCTGGGGGGTGGGTGTGGTGGTAGACATGGGTGGGGGCCTGGTGGAGGCTGCCCCTGGTGGCTGGGGGGTGGTGGTAGACATGAGTGGGGGCCTGGTGGAGGCTGCCCCTGCACTGCTGGAGGGTGGGGGTGATGGGAGACATGAGTGGGGGCCTGGTGGAGGCTGCCCCTGGTGGCTGGGGGGTGGGGGTGATGGGAGACATGAGTGGGGGCCTGGTGGAGGCTGCCCCTGGTGGCTGGGGGGTGGGGTGATGGGAGACATGAGTGGGGGCCTGGTGGAGGCTGCCCCTGGTGGCTGGGGGGTGGGGGTGATAGGGGACATGAGTGGGGGCCTGGTGGAGGCTGCCCCTGCACTGCTGGGGGGTGGGGGGTGGTAGACATGGGTGGGGGCATGGTGGAGGCTGCCTCTGCACTGCTGGGGGGTGGGGGTGATAGGGGACATGAGTGGGGGCCTGGTGGAGGCTGCCCCTGCACTGCTGGGGGGTGGGGGTGGGGGTGGTGGTAGACATGGGTGGGGGCCTGGTGGAGGCTGCCCCTGGTGGCTGGGGGGTGGGGGTGCACGGGACATGTGTGGGAGCCTGGTGGAGGCTGCCCCTGCACTGCTGGGGGGTGGGGGTGATGGGAGACATGAGTGGGGGCCTGGAGGAGGCTGCCCCTGGTGGCTGGGGGGTGGGGGTGGTGGTAGACATGAGTGGGGGCCTGGAGGAGGCTGCCCCTGCACTGCTGGGGGCTGGGGGTGGTGGTAGACATGAGTGGGGGCCTGGTGGAGGCTGCCCCTGCACTGCTGGGGGGTGGGGGTTATAGGGGACATGAGTGGGGGCATGGTGGAGGCTGCCCCTGGTGGCTGGGGGGTGGGGGTGGTGGTAGACATGAGTGGGGGCCTGGTGGAGGCTGCCCCTGCACTGCTGGGGGGTGGGGGTGATGGGAGACATGAGTGGGGGCCTGGTGGAGGCTGCCCCTGGTGGCTGGGGGGCGGGGGTGATGGGAGACATGAGTGGGGGCCTGGTGGAGGCTGCCCCTGGTGGCTGGGGGGTGGGGTGATGGGAGACATGAGTGGGGGCCTGGTGGAGGCTGCCCCTGGTGGCTGGGGGGTGGGGGTGATAGGGGACATGAATGGGGGCCTGGTGGAGGCTGCCCCTGCACTGCTGGGGGGTGGGGGTTGTGGTAGACATGGGTGGGGGCCTGGTGGAGGCTGCCCCTGCACTGCTGGGGGGTGGGGGTGATAGGGGACATGAGTGGGGGCCTGGTGGAGGCTGCCCCGTCACTGCTGGGGGTGGGGGTGGTGGTAGACATGGGTGGGGGCCTGGTGGAGGCTGCACCTGGTGGCTGGGGGGTGGGGGTGCACGGGACATGTGTGGGAGCCTGGTGGAGGCTGCCCCTGCACTGCTGGGGGGTGGGGGTGATGGGAGACATGAGTGGGGGCCTGGTGGAGTCTGCCCCTGGTGGCTGGGGGGTGGGGGTGGTGGTAGACATGAGTGGGGGGCTGGTGGAGGCTGGCCCTGCACTGCTGGGGGGTGGGGGTGGTGGTAGACATGAGTGGGGGCCTGGTGGAGGCTGCCCCTGCACTGCTGGGGGGTGGGGGTGATAGGGGACATGAGTGGGGGCATGGTGGAGGCTGCCCCTGGTGGCTGGGGGGTGGGGGTGGTGGTAGACATGAGTGGGGGCCTGGTGGAGGCTGCCCCTGGTGGCTGGGGGGTGGGGGTGGTGGTAGACATGAGTGGGGCCTGGTGGCGACTGCCCCTGGTGGCTGGGGGGTGGGGGTGGTGGTAGACATGGGAGGGGGCCTGGTGGAGGCTGCCCCTGGTGGCTGGGGGGTGGGGGTGCACGGGGACATGTGTGGGAGCCTGGTGGAGGCTGCCCCTGCACTGCTGGGGGGTGGGGGTGATGGGAGAAATGAGTGGGGGCCTGGTGGAGGCTGCCCCTGGTGGCTGGGGGGTGGGGGTGGTGGTAGACATGAGTGGGGGCCTGGTGGAGGCTGCCCCTGCACTGCCGGGGGTTGGGGGTGGTGGTAGACATGAGTGGGGGCCTGGTGGAGGCTGCCCCTGCACTGCTGGGGGGTGGGGGTGATAGGGGACATGAGTGGGGGCTTGGTGGAGGCTGCCCCTGGTGGCTGGGGGTGGGGGTGGTGGTAGACATGAGTGGGGGCCTGGTGGAGGCTGCCCCTGCACTGCTGGGGGGTGGGGGTGCAGGGGGACATGTGTGGGAGCCTGGCAGAGGCTGCCCCTGCACTGCTGAGGTGTGGGGGTGATGGGAGACATGAGTGGGGGCCTGGTGGAGGCTGCCCCTGGTGGCTGCGGGGTGGGGGTGGTGGTAGACATGAGTGGGGGCCTGGTGGAGGCTGCCCCTGCACTGCTGGGGGGTGGGGGTGGTGGTAGACATGGGTGGGGGCCTGGTGGAGGCTGCCCCTGGTGGCTGGGGGATGGGGGTGGTGGTAGACATGAGTGGGGGCCTGGTGGAGACTGCCCCTGCACTGCTGGGGGGTGGGGGTGATGGGAGACATGAGTGGGGGCCTGGTGGAGGCTGCCCCTGGTGGTTGGGGGGTGGGGGTGATGGGAGACATGAGTGGGGGCCTGGTGGAGGCTGCCCCTGGTGGCTGGGGGGTGGGGGGTGATAGGGGACATGAGTGGGGGCCTGGTGGAGGCTGCCCCTGCACTGCTGGGGGGTGGGGGTGGTGGTAGACATGGGTGGGGGCCTGGTGGAGGCTGCCCCTGCACTGCTGGGCGGTGGGGGTTATAGGGGACATGAGTGGGGGCCTGGTGGAGGCTGCCCCTGCACTGCTGGGGTGTGGGGGTGGTGGTATACATGGGTGGGGGCCTGGTGGAGGCTGCCCCTGGTGGCTGGGGGGTGGGGGTGGTGGTAGACATGAGTGGGGGCCTGCTGGAGGCTGCCCCTGCACTGCTGGGGGGTGGGGGTGATGGGAGACATGAGTGGGGGCCTGGTGGAGGCTGCCCCTGGTGGCTGGGGGGTGGGGTGGTGGTAGACATGAGTGGGGGCCTGGTGGAGGCTGCCCCTGCACTGCTGGGGGGTGGGTGTGGTGGTAGACATGGGTGGGGGCCTGGTGGAGGCTGCCCCTGGTGGCTGGGGGGTGGTGGTAGACATGAGTGGGGGCCTGGTGGAGGCTGCCCCTGCACTGCTGGAGGGTGGGGGTGATGGGAGACATGAGTGGGGGCCTGGTGGAGGCTGCCCCTGGTGGCTGGGGGGTGGGGGTGATGGGAGACATGAGTGGGGGCCTGGTGGAGGCTGCCCCTGGTGGCTGGGGGGTGGGGTGATGGGAGACATGAGTGGGGGCCTGGTGGAGGCTGCCCCTGGTGGCTGGGGGGTGGAGGTGATAGGGGACATGAGTGGGGGCCTGGTGGAGGCTGCCCCTGCACTGCTGGGGGGTGGGGGGTGGTAGACATGGGTGGGGGCATGGTGGAGGCTGCCTCTGCACTGCTGGGGGGTGGGGGTGATAGGGGACATGAGTGGGGGCCTGGTGGAGGCTGCCCCTGCACTGCTGGGGGGTGGGGGTGGTGGTAGACATGGGTGGGGGCCTGGTGGAGGCTGCCCCTGGTGGCTGGGGGGTGGGGGTGCACGGGACATGTGTGGGAGCCTGGTGGAGGCTGCCCCTGCACTGCTGGGGGGTGGGGGTGATGGGAGACATGAGTGGGGGCCTGGTGGAGGCTGCCCCTGGTGGCTGGGGGGTGGGGGTGGTGGTAGACATGAGTGGGGGCCTGGAGGAGGCTGCCCCTGCACTGCTGGGGGGTGGGGGTGGTGGTAGACATGAGTGGGGGCCTGGTGGAGGCTGCCCCTGCACTGCTGGGGGGTGGGGGTGATAGGGGACATGAGTGGGGGCATGGTGGAGGCTGCCCCTGGTGGCTGGGGGGTGGGGGTGGTGGTAGACATGAGTGGGGGCCTGGTGGAGGCTGCCCCTGCACTGCTGGGGGGTGGGGGTGATGGGAGACATGAGTGGGGGCCTGGTGGAGGCTGCCCCTGGTGGCTGGGGGGCGGGGGTGATGGGAGACATGAGTGGGGGCCTGGTGGAGGCTGCCCCTGGTGGCTGGGGGGTGGGGTGATGGGAGACATGAGTGGGGGCCTGGTGGAGGCTGCCCCTGGTGGCTGGGGGGTGGGGGTGATAGGGGACATGAATGGGGGCCTGGTGGAGGCTGCCCCTGCACTGCTGGGGGGTGGGGGTTGTGGTAGACATGGGTGGGGGCCTGGTGGAGGCTGCCCCTGCACTGCTGGGGGGTGGGGGTGATAGGGGACATGAGTGGGGGCCTGGTGGAGGCTGCCCCGTCACTGCTGGGGGTGGGGGTGGTGGTAGACATGGGTGGGGGCCTGGTGGAGGCTGCACCTGGTGGCTGGGGGGTGGGGGTGCACGGGACATGTGTGGGAGCCTGGTGGAGGCTGCCCCTGCACTGCTGGGGGGTGGGGGTGATGGGAGACATGAGTGGGGGCCTGGTGGAGTCTGCCCCTGGTGGCTGGGGGGTGGGGGTGGTGGTAGACATGAGTGGGGGGCTGGTGGAGGCTGGCCCTGCACTGCTGGGGGGTGGGGGTGGTGGTAGACATGAGTGGGGGCCTGGTGGAGGCTGCCCCTGCACTGCTGGGGGGTGGGGGTGATAGGGGACATGAGTGGGGGCATGGTGGAGGCTGCCCCTGGTGGCTGGGGGGTGGGGGTGGTGGTAGACATGAGTGGGGGCCTGGTGGAGGCTGCCCCTGGTGGCTGGGGGTGGGGGTGGTGGTAGACATAAGTGGGGGCCTGGTGGAGGCTGCCCCTGCACTGCTGGGGGGTGGGGGTGGTGGTAGACATGAGTGGGGCCTGGTGGCGGCTGCCCCTGGTGGCTGGGGGGTGGGGGTGGTGGTAGACATGGGTGGGGGCCTGGTGGAGGCTTCCCCTGGTGGCTGGGGGGTGGGGGTGCACGGGGACATGTGTGGGAGCCTGGTGGAGGCTGCCCCTGCACTGCTGGGGGGTGGGGGTGATGGGAGAAATGAGTGGGGGCCTGGTGGAGGCTGCCCCTGGTGGCTGGGGGGTGGGGGTGGTGGTAGACATGAGTGGGGGCCTGGTGGAGGCTGCCCCTGCACTGCCGGGGGTTGGGGGTGGTGGTAGACATGAGTGGGGGCCTGGTGGAGGCTGCCCCTGCACTGCTGGGGGGTGGGGGTGATAGGGGACATGAGTGGGGGCTTGGTGGAGGCTGCCCCTGGTGGCTGGGGGGTGGGGGTGGTGGTAGACATGAGTGGGGGCCTGGTGGAGGCTGCCCCTGCACTGCTGGGGGGTGGGGGTGCAGGGGGACATGTGTGGGAGCCTGGCAGAGGCTGCCCCTGCACTGCTGAGGCGTGGGGGAGATGGGAGACATGAGTGGGGTCCTGGTGGAGGCTGCCCCTGGTGGCTGTGGGGTGGGGGTGGTGGTAGACATGAGTGGGGGCCTGGTGGAGGCTGCCCCTGCACTGCTGGGGGGTGGGGGTGATAGGGGACATGAGTGGTGGCCTGGTGGAGGCTGCCCCTGGTGGCTGGGGGGTGGGGGTGCAGGGAGACATGAGTTGGACATGAGTGGGGGCCTGGTGGAGGCTGCCCCTGGTGGCTGGGGAGTGGGGGTGGTGGTAGACATGGGTGGGGGCCTGGTGGAGGCTGCCCCTGCACTGCTTGGGGGTGGGGGGTGGTAGACATGAGTGGGGGCCTGGTGGAGGCTGCCCCTGCACTGCTGGGGTGTGGGGGTGGTGGTAGACATGAGTGGGGGCCTGGTGGAGGCTGCCCCTGCACTGCTGTGGGGTGGGGTGGTGGTAGACATTGGTGGGGGCCTGGTGGAGCCTGCCCCTGGTGGCTGGGGGGTGGGGGTGCACGGGGACATGTGTGGGAGCCTGGTGGAGGCTGCCCCTGCACTGCTGGGGGGTGGGGGTGATGGGAGACATGAGTGCGGGCCTGGTGGAGGCTGCCCCTGGTGGCTGGGGGGTGGGGGTGGTGGTAGACATGAGTGGGGGCCTGCTGGAGGCTGCCCCTGCACTGCTGGGGGGTGGGGGTGGTGGTAGACATGAGTGGGGGCCTGGTGGAGGCTGCCCCTGCACTGCTGGGGGGTGGGGTGATAAGGGACATGAGTGGGGGCGTGGTGGAGGCTGCCCCTGGTGGCTGGGGGGTGGGGGTGGTGGTAGACATGAGTGGGGGCCTGGTGGAGGCTGCCCCTGCACTGCTGAGGGGTGGGGTTGATGGAAGACATGAGTGGGGGCCTGGTGGAGGCTGCCATGCACTGCTGGGGGGTGGGGGTGGTGGTAGACATGAGTGGGGGCCTGCTGGAGGCTGCCCCTGCACTGCTGGGGGGAGGGGGTGATAGGGGACATGAGTGGGGCCTGGTGGAGGCTGCCCCTGGTGGCTGGGGGGTGGGGGTGCAGGGAGACATGAGTTGGACATGAGTGGGGGCCTGGTGGAGGCTGCCCCTGGTGGCTGGGGGGTTGGGGGTGGTGTTAGACATGAGTGGGGGCCTGGTGGAGGCTGCCCCTGCACTGCTGGGGGGTGGGGGTGGTGGTAGACATGTGTGGGGGCCTGGTGGAGGCTGCCCCTGGTGGCTGGGGTGTGGGGGTGGTGGTAGACATGAGTGGGGGCCTGGTGGAGGCTGCCCCTGCACTGTTGGGGGGTGGGGGTGGTGGTAGACATGGGTGGGGGCCTGGTGGAGGCTGCCCCTGGTGGCTGGGGGGTGGGGGTGGTGGTAGACATGAGTGGGGGCCTGGTGGAGGCTGCCCCTGCACTGCTGGGGGGTGGGGGTGATGGGAGACATGAGTGGGGGCCTGGTGGAGGCTGCCCCTGGTAGCTGGGGAGTGGGGGTGGTGGTAGACATGGGTGGGGGCCTGGTGGAGGCTGCCCCTGCACTGCTGGGGGGTGGGGGGGTGGTAGACATGAGTGGGGGCCTGGTGGAGGCTGCCCCTGCACTGCTGGGGGGTGGGGGTGGTGGTAGACATAAGTGGGGGCCTGGTGGAGGCTGCCCCTGCACTGCTGGGGGGTGGGGGTGATGGGAGACATGAGTGGGGGCCTGGTGGAGGCTGCCCCTGCACTGCTGGGGGGTGGGGGTGGTGGTAGACATGAGTGGGGTCTGGTGGAGGCTGCCCCTGCACTGCTGGGGGGTGGGGGTGATAGGGGACATGAGTGGGGGCCTGGTGGAGGCTGCCCCTGGTGACTGGGGGGTGGGGGTGCAGGGAGACATGAGTTGGACATGAGTGGGGGCCTGGTGGAGGCTGCCCCTGGTGGCTGGGGGGGTGGGGGTGGTGGTAGACATGAGTGGGGGCCTGGTGGAGGCTGCCCCTGGTGGCTGGGGGGTGGGGGTGGTGGTAGACATGAGTGGGGGCCTGGTGGAGGCTGCCCCTGCACTGCTGGGGGATGGGGGTGATGGGAGACATGAGTGGGGGCCTTGTGGAGGCTGCCCCTGTACTGCTGGGGTGGGGGTGATGGGAGACATGAGTGGGGACCACCCTGGAGGCTGCCCCTGGTGGCTGGGGGGTGGGGGTGGTGGTAGACATGAGTGGGGGCCTGGTGGAGGCTGCCCCTGGTGGCTGGGGGGTGGGGGTGGTGGTAGACATGAGTGGGGGCCTGGTGGAGGCTGCCCCTGCACTGCTGGGGGATGGGGGTGATGGGAGACATGAGTGGGGGCCTTGTGGAGGCTGCCCCTGTACTGCTGGGGTGGGGGTGATGGGAGACATGAGTGGGGACCACCCTGGAGGCTGCCCCTGGTGGCTGGGGGGTGGGGGTGGTGGTAGACATGAGTGGGGGCCTGGTGGAGGCTGCCCCTGCACTGCTGGGGGGGTGGGGGTGATGGGAGACATGAGTGGGGGCCTGGTGGAGGCTGCCCGTGGTGGCTGGGGGGTGGGGGTGGTGGTAGACATGAGTGGGGGCCTGGTGGAGGCTGCCCCTGCACTGCTGGGTGGTGGGGGTGATGGGAGACATGGGTGGGGGCCTGGTGTAGGCTGCCCCTGGTGGCTGGGGGGTGGAGGTGATGGGAGACATGAGTGGGGGCCTGGTGGAGGCTGCCCCTCGTGGCTGGGGGGTGGGGGTGATGGGAGACATGAGTGGGGGCCTGGTGGAGGCTGCCCCTGGTGGCTGGGGGGTGGGGGTGATAGGGGACATGAGTGGGGGCCTGGTGGAGGCTGCCCCTGCACTGCTGGGGGGTGGGGGTGGTGGTAGACATTTGTGGGGGCCTGGTGGAGGCTGCCCCTGCACTGCTGGGGGGTGGGGGTGGTGGTAGACATGGGTGGGGGCCTGGTGGAGGCTGCCCCTGGTGGCTGGGGGGTGGGGGTGCTGGGGGACATGTGTGGGAGCCTGGTGGAGGCTGCCCCTGCACTGCTGGGTGGTTGGGGTGATGGGAGACATGAGTGGGGGCCTGGTGGAGGCTGTCCCTGGTGGCTGGGGGGTGGGGGTGGTGGTAGACATGAGTGGGGGCCTGGTGGAGGCTGCCCCTGGTGGCTGGGGGGTGGGGGTGATAGGGGACATGAGTGGGGGCCTGGTGGAGGCTGCCCCTGCACTGCTGGGGGGTGGGGGTGGTGGTAGACATTTGTGGGGGCCTGGTGGAGGCTGCCCCTGCACTGCTGGGGGGTGGGGGTGGTGGTAGACATGGGTGGGGGCCTGGTGGAGGCTGCCCCTGGTGGCTGGGGGGTGGGGGTGCTGGGGGACATGTGTGGGAGCCTGGTGGAGGCTGCCCCTGCACTGCTGGGTGGTTGGGGTGATGGGAGACATGAGTGGGGGCCTGGTGGAGGCTGCCCCTGCACTGCTGGGGGGTGGGGGTGATAGGGGACATGAGTGGGGGCCTGGTGGAGGCTGCCCCTGCACTGTTGGGGGGTGGGGGTGATAGGGGACATGAGTGGGGGCCTGGTGGAGACTGCCCCTGGTGGCTGGGGGGTGGGGGTGCAGGGAGACATGAGTTGGACATGAGTGGGGGCCTGGTGGAGGCTGCCCCTGGTGGCTGGGAGGTGGGGGTGGTGGTAGACATGAGTGGGGGCCTGGTGGAGGCTGCCCCTGCACTGCTGGGGGGTGTGGGTGGTAGTAGACATGGGTGGGGGCCTGGTGGAGGCTGCCCCTGGTGGCTGGGGGTGGTGGTAGACATGAGTGAGGGCCTGGTAGAGGCCGCCCCTGCACTGCTGGGGGGTGGGGGTGATGGGAGACATGAGTGGGGGCCTGGTGGAGGCTGCCCCTGGTGGCTGGGGTGGTGGTAGACATGAGTGGGGGCCTGGTGGAGGCTGCCCCTGCACTGCTGGGGGGTGGGGGTGGTGGTAGACATGGGTGGGGGCCTGGTGGAGGCTGCCCCTGGTGGCTGGGGGATGGGGGTGGTGGTAGACATGAGTGGGGGCCTGGTGGAGACTGCCCCTGCACTGCTGGGGGGTGGGGGTGATGGGAGACATGAGTGGGGGCCTGGTGGAGGCTGCCCCTGGTGGTTGGGGGGTGGGGGTGATGGGAGACATGAGTGGGGGCCTGGTGGAGGCTGCCCCTGGTGGCTGGGGGGTGGGGGTGATAGGGGACATGAGTGGGGGCCTGGTGGAGGCTGCCCCTGCACTGCTGGGGGGTGGAGGTGGTGGTAGACATGGGTGGGGGCCTGGTGGAGGCTGCCCCTGCACTGCTGGGCGGTGGGGGTTATAGGGGACATGAGTGGGGGCCTGGTGGAGGCTGCCCCTGCACTGCTGGGGTGTGGGGGTGGTGGTATACATGGGTGGGGGCCTGGTGGAGGCTGCCCCTGGTGGCTGGGGGGTGGGGGTGGTGGTAGACATGGGTGGGGGCCTGCTGGAGGCTGCCCCTGCACTGCTGGGGGGTGGGGGTGATGGGAGACATGAGTGGGGGCCTGGTGGAGGCTGCCCCTGGTGGCTGGGGGGTGGGGTGGTGGTAGACATGAGTGGGGGCCTGGTGGAGGCTGCCCCTGCACTGCTGGGGGGTGGGTGTGGTGGTAGACATGGGTGGGGGCCTGGTGGAGGCTGCCCCTGGTGGCTGGGGGGTGGTGGTAGACATGAGTGGGGGCCTGGTGGAGGCTGCCCCTGCACTGCTGGAGGGTGGGGGTGATGGGAGACATGAGTGGGGGCCTGGTGGAGGCTGCCCCTGGTGGCTGGGGGGTGGGGGTGATGGGAGACATGAGTGGGGGCCTGGTGGAGGCTGCCCCTGGTGGCTGGGGGGTGGGGTGATGGGAGACATGAGTGGGGGCCTGGTGGAGGCTGCCCCTGGTGGCTGGGGGGTGGGGGTGATAGGGGACATGAGTGGGGGCCTGGTGGAGGCTGCCCCTGCACTGCTGGGGGGTGGGGGGTGGTAGACATGGGTGGGGGCATGGTGGAGGCTGCCTCTGCACTGCTGGGGGGTGGGGGTGATAGGGGACATGAGTGGGGGCCTGGTGGAGGCTGCCCCTGCACTGCTGGGGGGTGGGGGTGGTGGTAGACATGGGTGGGGGCCTGGTGGAGGCTGCCCCTGGTGGCTGGGGGGTGGGGGTGCACGGGACATGTGTGGGAGCCTGGTGGAGGCTGCCCCTGCACTGCTGGGGGGTGGGGTGATGGGAGACATGAGTGGGGGCCTGGTGGAGGCTGCCCCTGGTGGCTGGGGGGTGGGGGTGGTAGTAGACATGAGTGGGGGCCTGGTGGAGGCTGCCCCTTTACTGCTGGGGGTGGTGGTAGACATGAGTGGGGGCCTGGTGGAGGCTGCCCCTGCACTGCTGGGGGGTGGGGTGATAGGGGACATGAGTGGGGGCATGGTGGAGGCTGCCCCTGGTGGCTGGGGGTGGGGGTGGTGGTAGACATGAGTGGGGGCCTGGTGGAGGCTGCCCCTGCTCTGCTGGGGGGTGGGGGTGATGGGAGACATGAGTGGGGGCCTGGTGTAGGCTGCCCCTGGTGGCTGGGGGGTGGGGGTGGGGGTGGGGGTGGTGGTTGACATGAGTGGGGGCCTGGTGGAGGCTTCCCCTGCACTGCTGGGGGTTGCGGGTGATAGGGGACATGAGTGGGGGCCTGGTGGAGGCTGCCCCTGCACTGCTGGGGGGTGGGGGTGGTGGTAGTCATGGGTGGTTGCCTGGTGGAGGCTGCCCCTGGTGGCTGGGGGGTGGGGGTGCAGGGGGACATGTGTGGGAGCCTGGTGGAGGCTGCCCCTGCACTGCTGGGGGGTGGGGTGATGGGAGACATGAGTGGGGGCCTGGTGGAGGCTGTGCCTGGTGGCTGGGGGGTGGGGGTGGTGGTAGACATGAGTGGGGGCCTGGTGGAGGCTGCCCCTGCACTGCTGGGGGGTGGGGGTGATGGGAGACATGAGTGGGGGCCTGGTGGAGGCTGCCCCTGCAGTGCTGGGGGGTGGGGGTGGTGGGAGACATGTGTTGGTGATCAGTAGTGCAAGGTGACATGTGGGTTGGCTGGTGGGCATGGCCATGGTGGATGGGTTGCCTGTGGGACATGTGCAGGGGTGCAGGGTAGTACCCTGTGGTGTGGGCGGACTGCAGGGGCCGTGGAGGGTGTAGAGGGAACACCTGGGAGGACCCACATGGCCAAATCACGTGTAGCATTCCCGGGCACCACTGAAATACACGTACCCTGCTGAAATCGCGTGTGAATCTTCCAGCGCACCTCGGAATACACGTACCCAGGCCAATTGCGTGTGGAACTTCATGTGCACCCCGAAGTACACGTACCCAGGCCAATTGCGTCTGGAACTTCCCGCGCACCCCGTAGTACACCTACCCAGGCCATTTGCGTGTGGTACTTCCCGCACACCCCGTAGTACACGTACCCAGGCTAATCGCGTGTGGAACTTCCCCCGCACCCCGAAGTACACGTACCCAGGCCAATCGCGTGTGGAACTTCTCGCGCACCCAGGAACACGGCACACGCTATTTTTCACACAGCGGGTGTCCGTGTTTGTCGGTGCCCCTTTGAACCTGATTTGTCCTAGAGGGCCACTGTATGGCCCATTCATCATGGCTGTATATGGGTGCTTTTTGTTAGCGCACATTTTGGCGCACATTTTTTTCAGTTGCAGGGGCGCTACCGCCTGATTTCTTGTGGCGTACTTGTTTGGCCCTGTGCGCGTCTTTGACCATGCGCTGGTTTGCCCTATTCGATTCCATGAATACGGGTTGTAGGCGAGCGTGTGGGCGTTCCGCGTACTTGCCTCCTGTACTTCCCCGTGACACCCATATTTTCACGCGTTGTTCCCCATTCCGAGTGTTACGCCCCGTGTTCCGCCTACTTTTGTGATGTGCGCCGCGCTATGTGCGATTTCGCAGTGGCCATGGCGCACGCTGTTGGATGACCTGTGCGCCGGTGTGCGCGGCGCAAATTTTTAGCGAACATCCAATGTTTTTCTCGCGCACGGACTTCCATGAATCGATGTGCGCTGGTTTCCCTGCGATTTTCGCACTTGCACTGCGATTTTCGCACTTTTACCGTGATTCGCACGTTTTGGCACCTCTGCGCAGAATTTTTCGGCGCACATTATTTCCATGAATCGACCCCTTAGTGTTCTAAATACACCCCTGTGTCGTTTATTTACGAACATTATAGGGCACATGATGTGTTCTTAGAACAGTTTCAACCTGCCTACGAACAAAAATGGACAGGCATACCGTTCTCAGGACACCCCTATTTTGTTTATTTACGAACATTTCAGGACACCACATGTGTTCTTAGAACAGTTTCAACTTGCTACCGAACAGTACGGACAGGTATAGTGTTCTTCCGGACACCTCCATTTTCGTTTCTTTATGGACATTCCAGACACCCGCGCTGTCCGCCGACACCTAAATTGCTTTAAAAAAAAAACATGAAATGAATTAGGACACAATATAAAAATGTAACTTTATTTAACATGTATGATTAATTTATGACAGAGAAGGTGAGGCAGAAACTGAAACAACAACAGGAGAATTAGGGGTTTCAACAGGATTTGTATGAGGTGAAGAAGGGATGGAAGTCTCATCAAAACGTTTTGGTTCATGGAGAGGGTTTGGGGATAATTGACTGGGGCATGGTGAGGGGGGACAGGCACATGTGGGACAATGGTATGTGTTTTTTTGTTTAAAATGTTCTTCCACAAAGGTTTTTAAATTATTAAAATTAGCCAACAATAGATCAATTTTTTCTTGTATGCTGTGAAGAGTCTTATCCATAACAGCTTTTTCTGTAGTACTTTCTATTTTGGTATGCTCTGTACAAAAAAAATATAGATATGTTAAATGTATATAAAATATTTATAATAAAATGGTTTATATTGTAAAGTGTCTACCATTAGATTCACTATCTTCTGACATGTCCTCACGTGGGAAATGCTCCTCTAGCCACTCCAGAGTACTAGACATTTTTGTGAGAAAAAAAAACATAATATATTTTTTTTTTTTAATCTAATACAGAAAGTTCATAAATATATGAGTAAAATACAGTACACTTACTATTTCAGGAAAGGTATGTTCTGAGTGGTCTGTAGATCTGCTATTGTTCTTGGTTGTGTAGTGTCTGTGAGGTAATTATGTTGGAAGCCTATCTTTCTTCTTTTGGTATATTCCATTTTAGAGCATATTGTATTTAAATGAATGGTTAGTGTGTTACATATATGGGTTACACTTCTTATGTATTACTACATATAATGTGTATGTGTGCTGGTTTGTGAATTTGTAAAATGTTCATATGTTATGATATAACAATTAAACATACCCCCCCAGAGTTTTTGGGTAGTGGTGCTGTTGTCCGAACATGTCCGCGGACATTAAAAGAGTTTGCGGACATCAAACTCAGTAGAGGAGGTTCAATATGTTCAATTTTACATAAAATCAGAGTTATTATTATTAAATTGTGCTACTAAAAACCTATGAAATTCAGTGAAAAAACTTTGTTAAAGGGACGTTATGGTTAAGTTGCGCTACTAAAACCTATGAAATTCAGTGAAAAAATGTTGTTAAAGGGACGTTATGGTTCCAAGTAAAACCAAAAAAAACCTGAAATTCGCCAGTTATGGTAAGCTAAGCAACCATAACTCGCGCCACCACCATGCACTGCTAAGACTAACACCCATGAAATCAAAGATGACATCACAAATGTCATTGATGACATCACTGATGACATTGGTTGTTACAAGCAGTGTTGGAGTAGGAAGAATCGTGATGGTGTATATGCAATGAAGTGTAATGAAGGGTAATTTTGAAGTACTTAGATACCTGTTGGCATATTGAAACTGTTTTGAATTTCAAAAGCAGCATTGCAGTACTATAGATTTAGTTAGATACCAGTAGGCATATTATAACTGTTGATAGTTCTATAGTTCTGAAGGGTATTTTTTGAAGCTGTTAGATACATGTTGGTGTATTCTAACTATTTTGCAATTAAAAAGTAGCATTGCAGTATTATGGATGGAGTTAGATATCAGCTGGCATATTCTAACTATTGTTAGTTCTACAGGTCGGTGACTAAACTTTTTAGACCCTCATAATCAGTACATTCCAAAAAAAACATTACTGTGTGTTCTGCACAGTTGCTGTTTCTATTTGCATAATCATTGGGTTATTGGGAAAAACAATCCATACAGCATCAAAAAAACAACTACATTTATGTCAGTTTACCTTTCACAATATGTTTGTTTGAAGTGTGCAGTACTTAAGGGCATGATTGAAGTGCACAAATAAGTGTATTTGTTGTTAAAAGCAGTGTTGGAGTAAGAACAATCGTAATGCTGTAATTGCAATGAAGTGTAATGAAGGGTATTTTTGAAGTAGTTATATATCTGTTGGTGTATTTTAACTGTTTTGCTATTCAAAAGGCTGTGATAATAACCTGTTTTTTTATATCGTTAAATTGTATTGGAAGTGTGTGGAAATCATTAACATTGTATCCTGCTAATGTATTGAATCCCTTTTAATATTCTTACGATGACTGAAAGAAGATGGTTTAAATATTGTAGGGTGATAGGTATTTATTTATTTTAAGGTTTTATTGGTGATAAAATGTATCTTTTATTTGAAACAGATGTAAGCCTGTGTAAGCCTGTGAAAACAATGCATCCACACCCTACCAGAAGACGGCAAAGTGGGGTACACTGATGTCATTTTAACGTTATGTGTAGTATATATGTTTTTAAATGTTGTATATACAAAGACATGTGTCTGATGGTAAAAGCAGTGTTGGTGTAGGAAGAATTGTGATCGTGCATATACAATGAAATGTAATGAAGGGTATTTTGAAGTAGTTAGATATCTGTTGATGTATTCTGTTTTGCTTTTCAAAAGTACTATTGCACTATTTTTTTAAAGGTATTTTTGAAGTACTAAGATACCTGTTGGCGTATTGAAACTGTTTTGCATTTCAAATGCAGCATTGCAGTACTTTAGATGTAGTTAGATACCATTCTAACTGTTGATAGTTTTATAGTTCTTAAGGGTATTTTTTGAAGCAGTTACATAGCTGTTGGCATATTCTAACTATTTTTCTATTTAAAAGTAGCATTGCAGTATTAGGGATGCAATTAGATACCAGTTGGTGTATTCTAACCGTAGATAGTTTTACAGGGCAGTGACTAAATTTAGGTTTAAGGAATATTAAGTAGGCATTTGTTAGATTTGTTGGTAATCTCTGTTTTAGAGTAACAGAAGCATTGTCGCATTCAAACCAACCACTTCTTTTTTAATGTATGCAGTATAGTGATCTGCAGTGGTTGTGGCACCAGTGTGGTAGATTATGCCTACTGTTGTGAGGGTTTTCTTGCCAAGAGATACTTGCCCATGTGTGAAGCTAATAAGCATGCAGTTGTTTTTGGTACCATCTGCATTGTACCTTAAAAGCATTAGTATCAGATATTGGCTATGTGAGTTTATATGCAAGGTGGAACGATTGTCTGAATTGCAAAAAGTGCATAATATGGAATGATTTGCATTTTGCACTAGCTTATGAAATGGAATGGATTCACAATTTGGTATAGATACATCCACAAATCATTCATTAGGGATGTGCTCTTGTGAAGCATGGTTGCAGAGATTACATGCATTTTTCCATGTGTATGAAATCTGGAAGATTTTATTTATAGGTATATTTTTGGTTTCCAATACTTGCAGTAAGTACATTAGACATTATTGTGGCTCTTCCTGTGTGTTTATGGTGAATTTTACCATTCCTGCACAGTAGTCCAATTCTTGCCTTATTCCTGAGACAATGTCAGGGTAATTCATAGAATTTCGCACAAAACTGGCACACGCGGCTGGCGCACAGTGTGCGCGTGTGAATGTCTGTGCCAGCCGCGTGCGCTAAAATCGATTTCCGCGCACAGTGTATTCATGGATTTTAGCATCCAAAACCAGCCGTGGCGCAGAGTGGTGCAGCGACCCTGCAGCAGCGCCAGTTACGCCCCCAAGAACGCCCTCGCGCAAGGAAAAGCCATCAAAATCCCCAATTCAGCGCAAAGGGCTGTGCTAACCCTGGACCAGTTTACAGGGCTACCAAACAGCAAAGCCAAGCGGGGAACGTGTATTACTGGGGTGCGCATGAAGTTTCACACGCGAAAGGGCCTGTGCGAATGGGGTACGTGTATAACTGGGGTTTGCGTGAAGTTTTACACGGGAAAACGGCCCTGTGTGAGTGGGGTATGTGTATTCCTGGGGTTCGCAGGAAGTTTTACACGCGAAAGGGCCCTGTGTGAGTGGGGTACGTGTATTCCTGGGGTTCGCGTGAAGTTTGACACTCAAAAGGGCAACGCCCGTGTGCGACACGTCACAGACGTGCTTACGCGATAAGGGCCTTTGGTCCAATGAAATCGCGTACCTGTGTTGACCCGCTTACGCGCTAAGGGCCTTTCTTCGAATTACACGCTGACGTGCACATTTTTCACATGCCAAATCACTCCATATCAAGCTGGCCACGCATACACACACACGGAAGACCACGCTCCTGCCCTGAAGGCCATTTTCCTGCCCCCCAGAACCACGAGCACGCTCCCACCTGCCATCTGCTGCTGCCTGACTGTCTGCTGCCCACGTGCCCTGCTATTTGGTGCCTGCACATCAGCCATCTGCAGGGGTCCAGTTGCTGTGTCCACCCCTGCTGGAACGGAAGACTCCCGACTGGGATACCATCGCTCCACAGCCCAGCCCCAGGACCCAGTTGCCCACCCACTCCTGCCTCTGGGGCACATCTCCATCTGGCACCACAGGCAACCCCCAGCCAGAGAGGCAGAGAGCCACCAGCTTCACTGCCACCGAAGTTGGTGTCCTGGTGGAGCATGTCCTGGGGCATTATGATGCCCTCTTCGGAACATCACGCTTCAACAAGGAAGGACGGGAGAGGATCTGGGACGACGTAGTGGTTGCCATCAATGCGGAGGGGGTGGCAACCCGCAACATCAAGCACGTCAAGAAGCGCTGTGAAAACAGAAAAATAATATGAGGCCGGGTAGCCCAAAAAGAAACACACCAACACAGGTTACAAAGAAACATACAAGTGCTTTATTTAAAAGCTACAACAGTTACCAAGTCAATTGACAAACGGATAGCTATTCGGCTCTCAGAGTAACATAACGAACTTCAACGAGGGTTCGATGTGTTAGTGAGAGATCGCACATTGGAATACCAGGGCTTTTTATACAATTTGTCCAGCCCTTGGCCAACCCTCTTGCGGGTTAACCATTCCGTGAAACAGGTCTATGGGTTCCTTGCCAGGTCAATCCTTTAATATATGCATTTCGATTAGTTTCACTGATATAGTTGTACATTTACATATAGGTCAATGGTAGGACAAGGTCTCAGTTCGCGACCCCGACAAGTAGCCTGCAGGCATATTAATTATTCATGTGTAAGGAGGTCACAACGGCCAGAGTTTTACTCAGAATGTCATTTGGCCTCCATCTTGATGTTCAGGGTGACTTCCATATAACAAGAGAACCTAAAATGGCGGCTTAATCCAAGATGGCGATTTACATTACTTTCTCTAAGGTCAAGCACGCGATTTCAGCAGGGTAGGTGTATTTCGGGGGTGCAGGGGAGTCCTACACATGATTTGGCAGTGTGGGTCCTCCCAGGTGTTCCCTCTACACCCTGCACGCACCCTGCAGGCAGCCCACACCACACGGGACTACCCTGCACCACTGGTCATGTCCCACAGGCAGCCAATCCACCATGGGCATGCCCCCCAGCCAAGCCACATGTCACCTTGCACTACTGATCAACAATGCATGACCCCCTGCACCCCCACCCCCCAGCAGTGCAGGGGACCTGCCAGCAGGCCCCCACTCATGTCCCCCTGCACCCCACTCCCCAGCAGTGCAGGGCACCTGCCAGCAGGCCCCGACTCATGTCCCCCTGCACCCCCACCCCCCAGTAGTGCAGGGCACCTGCCAGCAGGCCCCCACTCATGTCCCACTCATGTCCCCCAGCACCCCTACCCCCCAGCAGTGCAGGGCACCTGCCAGCAGGCCCCCACTCATGTCCCCCAGCACCCGCCCCCCAGCAGTGCAGGGCACCTGCCAGCAGGCCCCCACTCATGTCCCACTCATGTCCCCCAGCACCTCCACCCCCCAGCAGTGCAGGGCACCTGCCAGCAGGCCCCCACTCATGTCCCCCAGCACCCCCACCCCCCAGCAGTGCAGGGCACCTGCCAGCAGGCCTCCACTCATGTCCCACTCATGCCCCCCTGCACACCCACCCCCCAGCATTGCAGGGCACCTGCCAACAGGCCCCCACTCATGCCCCACTCATGTCCCCCAGCACCCCACCCACAGCAGTGCAGGGCACCTGCCAGCAGGCCCCCACTCATGTCCCCCAGCACCCCCATCCCCCAGCAGTGCAGGGCACCTGCCAGCAGGCCCCCACTCATGTCCCACTCATGTCCCCCAGCACCCCCACTGCCCAGCAGTGCAGTTACCTGCCAGCAGGCCCCCACTCATATCCCACTCATGCCCCCCTGCTCCCCCACCCCCAGCAGTGAAATGCTGATCTCATGACACAAACAGAAATTCAACTATGTACATCAACACATGTCCGTCACACACATACACTGGTTGGCATTGCTTGTGTAAACCCACATTTTCATATGCATCAACCCAATGAGCGAATCCCACACATGGAACTAAAAAATGAAAATGTATTATGTACATGGAATCAAAAATGAAATTAAAGCATACCAAAATATGAAACATGAAATGAAAAGCATGTGAAAAAGATGATTGAATGAAAATGATAACCAATCCAAAAAAAATTGAAAGAAAAACAGTCCAAAGTCACCCTCCAACAACGCAAATCCAAAGAAAAAATTCATTGCTCCATGTCCATAATGCTAAACAAAAAAATAAAAAGGAATACATGATGAAACTATATACAATCCATTGTCCAAGGATGTAAAGGGTCCATGATCCCAACCAAAAAAATGAAACCTACCTACCTACCTACCTAAAAATATAACTATATACAAATTTGGGTGGCATTGTCCATTGACCACAAATAAAAGGAAAACGAAAAGGAAACCTAAGTCTAAAAACTATTTACAAGGGCAGCGGGCTAGTCCGACGGCTCACTTTTGGATGTCCCGGGCCAGGGCATCATCGAACTCCTGCTCAATGTCCTGGAGGCGGTCCTCTTCCATGGCCCCGAGGGTTTCTTAGGGACAACGACATGATCTCCTCCAACTCCCTGCGAATTGCCTCGAAACACTTGGCCCGCCTCAGGGCCCTCCGCATGGAGTCCTCCGCCCTGACCATCGTGAGCTGTGCCTCTTCTGCCCGCTGCTGCTCCGCATCTATAGCATGGCCTAACCGCTGCCACATGGAAGACACTTCCAGTCCTGGGTCCTCCTGCCCTCTGGCCGATGCCTGCCCCTCCAATGTCGAAGGCCCCGAGCCATGATGGCTCCCACCTTGTTGCTGCTGCTGCTGTGTCTCTGCCTGTGCCCTGGCTCTTGCTGCCTGCACATCCTCCTCCGGCTGGGGTGCAGTTGTTGAGGTGGCCACCCCTGCTGGACGTCCGACTCCTGACTGTGGCAGGGATGTGTCCTCCACCAGCCTGGCCGCAGGGTCAGAGGCAGCTCCACAGGGTACCCAGGTGATACATGGGTGGGACGATGGCATGGAGGACGACTGGGGCATAGGGGGTTCAGTTGAGGAGGGGGTCGGATCAAGGTCCAGAAAACGGAGGAATCCGGCCCTGGTGAGCTGTCCCAGTAGGTCTACGCGGTCAACGAGCCATCCGAGAAGACGTGCAGTCTCCTCATGGAAAGTCAGCTCGCATGGCCCGTTGACGCAACGCCACCCCACCCAGGACAGGCTCAACCCGGTCCCGGATAGCCACGTCCGCAGGGAGAGGAAGGCCAGTTGTTGTAAGCGGATGTGTCCTCCACCAGCCTGGCCGCAGGGTCAGAGGCAGCTCCACAGGGTACCCAGGTGATACATGGGTGGGACGATGGCATGGAGGACGACTGGGGCATAGGGGGTTCAGTTGAGGAGGGGGTCGGATCAAGGTCCAGAAAACGGAGGAATCCGGCCCTGGTGAGCTGTCCCAGTAGGTCTACGCGGTCAACGAGCCATCCGAGAAGACGTGCAGTCTCCTCATGGAAAGTCAGCTCGCATGGCCCGTTGACGCAACGCCACCCCACCCAGGACAGGCTCAACCCGGTCCCGGATAGCCACGTCCGCAGGGAGAGGAAGGCCAGTTGTTGTAAGTGGATCCCCTCCCTGAAAACGGGTCTGGACGTAGGCATCCCTGCTGGTGCTGGATGATGCAGTCACAGGATTGGGAACAGGATTACAGACAGGCACCTCCGCAGTGGCCTGTGCTGCCTCCTGTCCCTGCCCCTGCACTGCACCACTGGCACCAGTGGAATCCCCACCTCCAGACCCCGTCTCTGTCCCTTGCATGGCCTCCTCCTCCACCAAACCCCCCACCAACCTGGATGACTCCGTGCCATCTTCCTCCGTCGGACCCTGTGGGGTCTCAGCTGCCCCTTCTGCTGCCGAGGAGTCCAAATCTGACCTCCGCCTCTTGGACCTTCGCTCGGCAGCTGCGGCCTGGGACACGGCACCGGACTCCTCACTCCCCGACACTCCCCGACAAGATGACAACCTGGGAGGGGAGCCGGGCCTTGCGTCTCCGGCTGGTGGGATGATCCCTGCCGCTGTGCTCCACAGCACCCTTTCCGCCCTCTTCTTCAGTTGACGCTGCAGACAGGGAGAGATAAAACACAGGCATCAGGGCACTGTACAATGGACTGATACACACATGACAGTTGCACACGACTGGCATTGTTTAACTACAAACACGGCATCACACTCCA
Source organism: Ambystoma mexicanum (assembly GCF_040938575.1). Classification (NCBI taxonomy): domain Eukaryota; kingdom Metazoa; phylum Chordata; class Amphibia; order Caudata; family Ambystomatidae; genus Ambystoma; species Ambystoma mexicanum. The sequence continues at coordinate 330,741,724 of NC_090930.1, forward strand.
CGACACACATGTCATTTCAACTCACACACATGAACATTTCAACAGCAACATTGCACCAGGCAGCACCATCCATACACATACAACAGCATGAACAGGCAAAGGTGAGCCTAACATCACATGAAACACAAGGAGTGCACTAGACATGCACACACGCCACCACACTTACATGCATGTCTACATCTCCTCCAACTGTTGCAGTGATGAGATTGCCATACATGTCACATCTGCCATTCATCCTTCTACATATCAGTGTCAAGTGCATCCTTGTTGCATCACATTTGCACACTTGTCAGATACACATACATGCACATGTACACATTGCAGATACATGCATTATGAACCACCATCCATGCCACAACCATGCCAATGTACATACACATAAATTCAAACATGTGTGCTCCCACACATACATTTGCCCAGCATGCTTACCAACACATACACCATCAATGTGTCTCACAACTGAGAGAACTCACATGTGGCTGCCGCACGCCCATGTTCATACACACCACTACATGCCCCTAAATAAACACATGTGCAACGTGCACACTACTGGTACACCACGACACGCACAGCGTACTATCACCATGCATGTACACTTACCGCTCGACTCCAGACGGGTCTGCCTCTCAAGGATCTGGACGTAGAGCGCTGGGCATATGCGTTCCAGGACCCTCATTTGATGGTTCGACAGCTGGCCCCGGCACCCCTTGGCATCCGCTGCCTTAGCGAGGCGCTGGGCCTTGTTGAGGGTCCTGGACCTGAAGTCCTCCTAGCGCTTCTTGACATGATGTAAGTCGCGGACTGCCACCCCCTCCGCGTTGATGGCAGTCACGATGTCCATCCAGATCCTGGTCCGTCCTTCATTGTCGGCGCGCAAACTTCCAAAGAGGGCATCATACTGCCCCAGGACTTGCTCCACCAGGACACCAACTTCAATGACAGTGAAGCTGGTGGCCCTCTGCCTCTCTGGCTGGGGGTTGCCAGTGCTGCCAGATGGTGTTGTTCCAGACATGGCAACCCCAGAGGCAGGTGGGGGTGGGCAACTGGAGCGATGGAATCCCAGTCGGGAGTGTTCAGTTCCAGCAGGGGTGGTCACAGCAACTACACCCCTGGCTGACGTGCAGGCAGCAAATGCCAGGGCACATGGGCAGCAGGCAGTCAGGCAGCAGCAGATGGCAGGTGGGAGCGTGCCCGGGGCTCTGGGGGGCAGTAATTCCGCCTTCTGGGCAGGAGCGTGGTCTTCTGTGTGTTTTCACATGGCCAGCTTGATACGGAGTGATTTGGCATGTGAAAAAATTGCACGTCAGAACACGCAAGCGATTCCATTGGACCAAAGGCCCTTAGCGCATAAGCGCGTAAGTTACATTATGCGCGCAGGCGTTTCCCTCATAGCACGTGATGAAAGAGCACACGTGGAAAAACTGCACGTCCGAGTGTCATCGCGTGTAATTGGAGGAAAGCGCCCGCGTACATGCGTATCTGACGTGTACGTGTGGGCCGCTTTAAAAGCTACATGTAGGACGGCATTTCCTTGTACGTGCTTTTCGTGGAGAGCAAGTGCATAAGTGCCCTTGGATTTGTGAGGCGCTCAGCTGATGATTGCTACAAGCGGTGGAATGACCTGAAACGCAGAGCAAAGAACAAGTTGGCCTCAAATCATGCCGCTACTCTGGTGACTGGCGGTGGGTCTCCACAAGAGGACAATGAACTCACTGAACATGAGTCTGTTGCTGGGGCCTTCGTCACAGAGGAACAGATCCAAGGTGTGGGAGGACTACCTGATTATGATGCATTGTCCGGTGAGTGCCCATGCATGTGTGTGTAATGCATGTGTATGTTGTTTGGGTGACGGGTTCTGATTGAGTTCCAGGTGAGGGATTGTGTGCCTGACTGGTATGGGTCACCCATGTGCTTCATCCAAAACATTCAGCGACCTTGGATTTGGGTGTGACAGTACCCCTTCTTCCCACATTAGTAATTTGGCTCAACATTACGGCAGTTGCCCTTGAAGTGACATCTTGCAACAACGTTGTTTGTATTTTTCAGTGTTCGTTCAGGCTGATTGTTTCAATTCTCCCACTTTTGCTATGCATTCCTCAGCCCTATTGTCACATTTGTGACATGCTTCTGTCATTGATGAACCCCACATTGACCCACATGTGTTACCTTGTTAGATGAATGATTTGACAATTCAGGCTAATTGAGTATTGATCATAGGAATTTTTGGGACCTGTTTGAATGTGGAACATGATAGTTGTTTCCTGTCATGTTGAAGTGACCAACCATTGATGTGTACATCGGCCTGCAATCACTGTCTATTTTGTCACACTATGTAGCATTTTTTCATCTCATCATGTCCATCTCACATGGATGGCTGACAGTATTCATTCACTGACATATGGATGTACTTGCGGAATGTACCATGGCTATGGTACATGCCATCTGTGTGATGGCATGTGTCATGTATGTGTATTGGACATGCCACTCACAGGCCAATGTGTGATGGCAGTGCTACCCAGCATGCAGAAAATGTATTGCTCTTCCATGTTGGTTTCATCAGTATCTGCCTTTTGCCCCCCCTTCCAACTCAGTGCATGCATGGGAGGGTTATAGTCATGTGGGACATGTGTAAATCATGTACTGGTTCTGTAGCTTGTCAGGCCTATTTGTGTGCTATGGTGCTAATGCCTGTTTCCATTTTTTGTCTTTCATGTTTTTGCAGGGGATGATGCACTTGATGCTATTGAGGTTGAGGAGATGGTGCAGACCCAGGAGGAATCTCAGGCACGACCGGGCACCAGTGGGGGACGTGGTGTGGTGGTGGGTGAGAACCCAATCTTGCTGAAGACCATTCTGTCGAGGGATGCCTCTGGGTGCACCTCCCCAGACCTCTATTCAGGTGCTGATTCGGATGATGAGACCTATGTGGCGTCGCAGGTAAGTGTTTCTGGCAGGGATTCTGTTCTGTCCAACCCACCTGTACCAGGGGTAGAACGCTCTATGGGGATGTCAGTGTTGGTAAGTCCGCCTTTGGCGGTTACAGATGAAGGGTCACACTCCACAACATCTGATCCTGTTCCTGGGCCAGCAGATCAGAGGGGGAATGCAGTCCTGCAGCCTCAGGCAGTGCCGGCACAGCAAGGCGCAGATCGCCTTGCCCCAAACAGGTGTGGTGCCCGCAGACGCGGTGGCTGTACGCCACCAGGCAATACTGCATGGGAACAATCCATTTATTGTATGGCAACCCAACAGGCAGCATCAGTTGAGATGATGGCTCAAGCAATGGAGAGGGTGGCCACTTCCATTGCCCCCCCTGAAAGGCAGATGGAGCAACTACAGCAGGCAACAGACTCCATTTGCCAATCACACAGGGAGGACATGTTGGCGTCCAACAGGGACAGACAGGCGGCACTGGAGACTCTACGCCAATCGATATCAATAGAGTCCCAAGGCCACAGGGAAGCCCTGAGGGTAGAACTCCATCACCTCAGGGAGACTCTTGTTGACCTTGAGGCTTCCATTAACTTGAGGACAGAACAGCAGCTGGAGCAGCTCACACGTTCACTCTCAGCTGAGGTGCAGGCAACTCGGGAGGAGATCCGGGCATCACATCAGGTGCTGCATGGGGATCTCCGCACTATAATCCTCCAGAACGAGACCTTCCACACCCGCATACTTGCTGGCATGGTGGACCATTCCAGGGCTTTGTGTGGGCTGCCTCCCATAGCACCACCACCTCCTGTGGCAGCACCACCTCCTGTGGCAGCAGCAGAGTGTGATGAAAGCGACAGCAGCAGTTCTCCCACATTGGCATAGCCGTGCAGGCCATGAGCCCATGGAGGTGTTTTTTTTTCCCAACATCCACACAGGTGGGTGTTGGTGCGCACCCTGTCCTCGGACCTCCTGGGTGCCCCCCCCCCCCCGGCCCCCACATGGCCATTTTTGATTTTTGATTTTTGATTTTTTTGGTTTACAGTGTGTTGCCTTGTGTGGCTCCCTTGGGCATCCACTGTATTCCGGCTGGGCACATGCAGGCTTGTTCTGAGTTTAGGTTAGATGCTTGGGTTCATGAGACACACACCCCTCCTGCTTCCCGTTTCCATGGGCTTGCAAAGGGTGTGCCCAAGTGACATTGACTTACATGGTGACGTAGGACTCCCATGAGCTATGTGGGCAGTCTGTAGTCAATACTGTGTATACATTCCTAGTGGATATTGTTGTTGAAGTGTACACTGCATGGTGTATTGCTATGTGCTTGTGCATCCATGTCTTTCGCCTAATTTGCAGGTTAATTCCTCATGTCTTCACAAGGCCGTCTAATTTGGAGATGGAGTTCATGTTGTAAGCAGTGCATTTGGACATTTGCGTGGCAGCAGCACTGTACAGTTGGAAGTGGCCGATGTGCTGACATGATCAGGTTGTAAGACTACCACTACTTTAACTTAGTACTCTCATGTTTATGCGTTGTTTGAGGTTGTGTAGCTGCATTGTATTGTTGGTAAGTATTTGGTCATGTGTGACCAATCTCAGGCTGGTATGGTTGTGACAGTTGACTGTCCCTTATGTCATCATCATTGATTGTCAGATGGCATGTGCCAGGGCTGTGTGCACTCCACAGGGGTGTGATTTTAGGTGAAGTAATTAGCCACCAGCTGCGTACGGGCTGCCTCACCCCGTGCCCTTTCGCCTCCCATGCGCAGCGGGCGTGCATGTGGTTGGGGATATGGGGGCACCACCATGTCCACGGGCAGGCCCTGGCGTGTTGCAACGTTGTGCAGGACACATGCTGCCACTATGATCCTGCACACTACTGGGGGAGCGTATAACAGCTGCCCGCCAGAACGGTCAAGGGAGCGAAAGTGTGACTTGAGCACTCCGAATGTGCGCTCCACTATGCCCCGGGTTGCAATGTGGACTGTGTTGTATCTTACCTCGGGTGGCGTGGTGGGGTTCCGAATTGGCGTCATCATGTGGGTGCTCAGAGGGTAGGCACTGTCCCCTGGGGAGGTGGTGATGGGTATCATTAGTGGGGTTGTGAATTACTCAGTATCTGACATGCATACATGTGCTGTGGCATTTATACTCACCGAGCAGCCATGTATCGCTATGGCGCCCAGCTTCTAGGTCCCGGTTTAGGGTTGACATTCTGTAAATGAAACTGTCGTGGGTGGACCCTGGATAGTTGGCATATACTGAGGTGATGATTCCCTTGGCATCACATACTACCTGTACGTTGATGGAATGCCAGTGCTTGCGGTTTCTATAGATGTGCTCTGATGCCCTGGGGGGACGTAGAGCCACATGGGTGCAGTCAATAGCACCTAGCACTTTGGGGAAGTGTGCCACCCCGTAAAAATCCTGGATGACAGCCTGCCTTTCTGCAGGTGTTCTGGGCAGGTATATGCGCCTGCGGACTGATGGGCGTGCAGTCATGATGGCGAAGACCTGGTGTAGGCAGCGTGACTGCGTGGCCTGTGACACCCCCCCACTATTGCAGTTGTCCGTTGAAATGATCCAGTGGCCAAGAAGTGCAGTACATTGAGGACCTTATGTAGGGGGCTGAGTGCTTGGGAGCACAGGGTGGGTGATGTGAGGTCATCCTCCCACTCACTGACCCGGTCGAGTATTATGCGAGGTGAAACCTGTACCTCCCATACACCTGGTCAACAGGCATCCCAAAAAGGCTGGTTCTGGGTGTAAATATTCTGAGCCTGACTATCCTCCTCCTCCTCCTGCGGTATCCCACAAGCACTGCTGCTAGGAACGGTATATTCATCCTGGCGTCTGTGCTTTTTTGTTGTTTGCGTGCACTTTTATGCTGCGCGGGTCCACGTACGCCTGCTTCCTGCTGGCGTACGTGTTTCCTGATTAGCGCGTTTTTTTGGCGCACGCCTTAGCAACGTTCTATACCATGAATAGGTGTTTTGAACGTGCGTGTGGACGTTCCGCGCACTTGCCTCCTGTACTTCCCCCGTGATGCCCACATTTTCACGAGTTGTTCCCCATTCCCCTGTTCCTCCTACTTTTGTTGTGTGTGCCGCGCTATGTGCGATTTCGCTGTGCGCTCAGCGCTCGCTGTTTGGAGACGTGTGCGCCAGCGTGCGCCACGCAGAAATTTGGCGCACATCCTGGGATTTACTTCCATGAATCGCTGTGCGTGGGTTTCACTGCGATTTTCGCACTGGTGCTGCGATTCACACGCTTTTGCACGCTTGCGCTGAAAATTTCGGTGCACATTAATTCCATGAATCAACCTCTGTAAGTGTTGTCAGGATTATTTGTGGAATTTCTATGAAGGACGAGAATTTACAAACACAATTGATATGAGTAGTACAAGTAAATGTTTTGAACAATTAGTGGAAATTGGAACAGAAGATTGATTGCTACAGTTGCGTAGCAATTTGTGTCCTTCTTGATGGAGTAGCAGTTGTTTTTTGTTTCTTTGGTGATATTGTTGAGAGATCTCTTATAAGGCCTGTTTACTTTCATTTTCTTTTTAAAACATTATCTTTTTTGAGGAACAGGGTACATATCTAGATGGGGTGTGCAGAGTGGACGTAGTCTGTTGTAGTCTAGGATGCAAGAAATGTCAGCCTTGACATTTTTGCATTAGAATTGACTAGGAATAGTCATTTGAGTGTATGTAGATGGTGCTACATAACTCATACCTTCTTTAAAGACAGTGCCACCAATGTCAATCCATGCCTGATCTAAGTTTGGACCTTGCGATTTGTGAATAGTGACTACCCATGCAAGAGACAGAGAAAATTGTTTTCTACATACATAGATGTCTTTGAAAAGTAGGAATCGTGCTATTGAATGTCAATTCCTTTTAACTACTGAAAGTTTGTCAAAGTTGATGTTAACATACTGAATTTTGTTATTATGTTGATATGTATGCATACCAACAACTGTACCAATTCCTCCATTGACTAAACCTTGCTCTATGTCAAGGTTACGTTTAAGAATTACTGTGCAGTTTAGACAAATTAACATTTTCTTCAATCCAGCTGTGTTGGAGATAGATGTTTCTAAGCTATTTAGTCATGCTGTTGCTTGTTGACATATAGGTAGTGTCATGCTAAGTATTTCCAGTTTGTCTGTGGAGCTAATGTGCAATATTGGTTGTATTTCTTTTTTTAACATTGTCTCATTGATTTGACTACAGCTTGTTAGGGTTGGCATTCAGGACATGCATTTTACATTTTTGTGTGCTAATTGTTCCATTACATCAGGAGCAGATGTGTTACGCCCATATAGGTCATGGATGAGTCTACTATTTAAGAAGGATTGTGCATCTTTAGAAAGAAGACCAGTTCTAATGTTTTTTTAAAATGTTAGCATAGTTGAGGTTAGCAGACTGACACATGTTTTGAGTTAGTTCTCTGTATTGGAAATGTTGCCAGAGATTTACATTTCCTATGCTGCCAAGTGTTTTGTGGCACAGTTTGTGTCCTAAGGTTTTAAAAATAGGTTTACGTTTCACTGGTGTTAACTGTAGGAGATCCCCAAAAACAATAACGTGTTTTCCACCAAAGAGTTGTTCGTAATCTGTTTTTAGGACTTCTTGCAATCTGAGGTGAATTAATGCCAACATAAGGTTGGAAACCATGCTTACCTCATCTATTAGGAGCATTTTCATTTGTATCAGAATTCTGCGTACTTCAGTAGCAGCTTCTGCTGATAGTTTGTTGTTTTCTAATTTGTTTTGGTGTTCTACTAGAAGGAGCAGTAGTCGGTGTAATGTAACACCTCCTAGGTTGTAGGCTGCTACAACCTAGGAGTTTTAACTTTTGTAGGAATTGGTGATGATTTTAATTAAGAATGTTTTTCCAGAACCAGCTTCACAACTTTCATAGAGAAGCAGAGGTTTATAATTTGTAAAGCTACGAGTTTTACTTTCATGCTTCAAACCAAGTTCAATTTCTTCAGTCACTTCTAGTTAAATGGTAAGTTGCTCATAATTTACATGTAATTTCAGCACGGAAAGGTTTTCTTCTGATTGTTCATATTGATACATGGTGTTTTCTACTTCAGTCATGGCTATTTCTTCTTCATTTAGAATGACTGGTTCTGCAAGTGGTTCTTGGAATCCTGTAAGAGAAGGTTGACTGCCCTCAGCAGTGTCTTCATCTAGGTGTGCTTAAACTTCTTCTTCTTGTTGGAGCTCATTGTCCAGATTATTTCTGTTTTGCTTGAAATTAACATTTGTTATGCTGCTTTCATTTGCAAAGAATGCAGCTTCAAATGAGTTATGGTTACCTACTAATTCTTCTTTTCTCCATGGTTTAAAACGTTGCACTGCAGTAGGGCCATGTAATAAAGTTCTCAAAATTGAGGCATTTTAAATGATAATTTTAAATGATAAATGATAAGTTTAAAATGATAGTGTGATTCAATTGTCATTTTACCTGTTCTAATGTAAAGCACTTTGGATTAAAGGGCTATATAAATTCAATAAAATACAAATACAAATAATTGTATATGATTAATTAGGATGGGTTTGCTAAGTTTGTCCAGGCTTACTTCACAAGATGAGACAATATATTTTCCTGTTTTTTCATCTGGTTTGACAATCTTTTTTGTAGGAGTAGTTTTGTGCTATGTGGTATAGGCACATGTTTTCCAAAGCAGTACTTATGTTTGGGTAGTAAGTGTCTAATACATTGTTTTTTAAAATGTCCCGCTATTGGGATCATTTCTGGCTATTGTTTCTATGGGCCTCATTACGACTCAGGCGGTAAGGGTTTTACGGCGGCGTAAACAGCGCCGACCCTTACCGCCTGAGTACGAGGTCCCTTAGCGCCATGGAGGTTTTAACACCTGCTTTTAGCAGGTGTTAAAATCCATGGCGCTAAGGGACCATGGAGTTAATTACACCACCGTAATTTACGGTGGCGTAATTAACGCCTTCCCCACTCCCATTATGCCCTATGGGGCAAAATGGGAATGGGGAAGGGTAAATGGGAAAATGGGGATTTACCGACCCGCCAAGGTTGGAATGGGGCGGTAAATCCGCCAACCACCATGGCGTAAACGTAGTTTACGCCATGGTGGTTAAGTCACGGCCCAGGCGGTAACTTACCGCCTGGGTCGTAATGAGGCCCTATGTCTTGGTAGGATTTCAGCACTCTTTTTCTGGATGCAGCTGGACCAAGGCTTAGCCAGATTATGTGTTCAGATTTGCCTTATAAGGCTGTGCCTGTTAAACGGTCTGCAGCTTCGTAGCAACCACATTCTCTATGGGAGAGCATTTTTATGCCAAAGCTTTACCATTTTTGTGACAGTGTTTTGTCAGATGATATGCCATCTCAGAGGACTTTTAAATCTGATTTCTCAGCTTTGGTGAGATAGGCTGTGACAACAGCAGTGGAATTGTCTGCAATATATTTTATATCCATGTTTGCATTCCACAAGAGAGCAATGATTGCATTGTAATCATTGATGTATTTTGAAGCTTCATTTAGTGTTGTATGTGTTTTTAGGAAATGTGCTTTTCAGACTGTGTCTGACAAAAAAACATCAAGCTGTTTACTTGTCATTTTGCCGAAACTGGTCAAGGGAAACCAAAGAGGCATTTGGTGTAGTATTTACTTTTGTTTTTATATCTACGTCAGCAGTATTTGCCACACTTATGTTTTTGGAAGTGTAACATTTGTGTATGTAGGTCAGTATGTGTGGTTTCTGAAGGAATGTGGCCGGATATGTATTTGTGAGTGAACTGCAAAACAGTGGCATCACTGTCATTACCACATTTAGGAGCATCTGTTATCCGCAAAAGCATGTGGATGTGTGGTGCTCCTCTGGATTGATATTCTTTTCTCAAAAAGAAGTGTTCCTCTTCTCCGAGGAGAAGGGGTGATTTTATTGCAGATGAAGTGCAGCATAGCAAAAAAGCGATGGTGGAAGTATCTTGACACATGTGCAGGGTCAAGAGAGCAGAGTTCTCCTAGCGTTTTTATGTATATTCCTTCTTTATTTTGGTGTGCTATGAGTAAGAAGTTGTGCAAGTCATCTCATGCATATTCTGCCCAACTTAAAGTAACAAACCATGTGGATGAGCCGAGGTTCCTTAGCATACAACGTACATGACTGTGACATCAGAACCACTATTAATTTGTACCACACATGTTTGCCAAGAGATTTGTGATACTTGCCTGCAAAACTTCATCTTTGTCTTTTATCTTTTGAAGCAGTTGGGTAGCAGGCATGTTTAAGAAATTAGAGCCTGTTTTTAATGTGTGTGCAACTCCATAACATACAGTTACTAGTTCACTTTCAAACAGGAGGAGGAATATGTATTCTACATTTTGTCTGAATCTGGGTGCTTCAGAATACATTTGTAAAGAGCGACATTCTGATGCTGTTATTTGTGTGGATCTTTCATCATCATTTCCTCCATTCACTGTAGGAAAGAGTAGAGGAAAGGAACATGTTTCTACACTTTTCTCCCATATGCTGATTGTAGATCCTTTGGCTTGGCGCATTTGATATGTTTCTAATGTATCATCTATGGTGTATTTTGAGTACATGTTCAAATTGGCCAGTTGGTGATGAATCCTGAATTATTTGGGTGGTTTCTCTTAAGTTCTTTTCTATGTTTATATCTTTGTAGTATGCATTGTTTTTTTAAAAAATATTGTAGCAGTTTTTTAGCTTTGTTTAAGTCTACTAGTTATTGGCTATTTTTGTTGTCTTTTGTCAGTACACCATTAACTAGGATACTCAAAGATTGATCTATTGGCTGTTGCACTCCTAGAGTTTCTACAGGTTTGTTAAGCTTTAATGGCAAATATACTACTTTGACACAAATGCCTTTTAATAATTCAGAGGAGGCAATTTGCTTTGGGTTGAAGGTGTATTATAGCTTGAAATGGGTGTACTGTTTGGATTATAATGCTCTCATACAAATTAAGTTGTTGGAGAGCTTTTGGAAGTGGGAATATTTCCAAGTTACTAGTGACAGCACGTGATGGCATTTAGTTATTATCAAGCTTTGTATTGCAGTATGTGCAAAGTATTGAGAGGTCACTTATTTTGTATTTATTTTCTGTTATAAGATATAAAGCTAATTGGAACAATTGGGATTCCTCATTGTCCTCTAATTTGTAAGTTATATCTACAATTTTTGTGCTCTTTTAATAAAAAGTTCTGCGACAGCAGACACATACTAGGTTTGGTATTTCGGCAGATGTGCTTTTAAACTTTTTCATTCCTTTTTTGGATGTGTTTGTTAGAAGGTTTGTTTTTCACTAATGTTTACTTCCAAAATATCTACTTTAGATGTGTTCTATTTGTTGAAGGAGTTCTTTGGCTGTTCCACGTAGGAGAATGTTATTAAAATGTTGCAGTTGTAAAGCAGGACTTTTTGCATAGTGCAGTCTTGGCAGAAGATTCTGTATAGTGGACAGGTGTGTTCCTAAAATTTTGATGTGGTGGAAGGTGCTTTTGAAAGCAGTTCCCAAAATGCAGGCTAATCGATGTCCTCACAGTCCGGTGTAGTTTTGCACTGGACAGGAGTCAATGGTATGTAAAGTTTTTGTTCTAATTTAGTGTTTTACTTTCACATAGTTATTGAGGAATTGTCATAAAGATTTGGAGGATTGTTACTGTACGCTACACGTTGAGCTGCTTGGCCATTTGTAGACTAAACAGATTGGTTGGGTGAAAGGAACAGTTGATTGAAAGTTTGTTGGGGACGTTTTTTCGATAAGCGTTTCTTGTGCCAAAATTGTGTTTTCTACCATTTCTTACCATCAGCCATTACTATGCATGGCAATTCGGTTTTTCTGTTCTTTTTTATAAGCCTCTTCATTGAAATATGGTTCTGTGCTGCTTGTGTGAATCTATTCACCTTCATAGAAGTTTGAAAAGGTATCTATGTTGACATTGCTCATGTTTGGAAGTACTTTTTGGAATGTACTGATTAATTTTGTTAGTGGCTTCATTATGTTTAAAATTAATATAAACAATTTTCTATTCAGCAGAATTGTGCTGTCAATTAGAGCTTCCAGGTCTTCTGCAGTTATTTTTAAGGGTACACTGTGACTTTTCAGCTGTTTTCATAAGATTGTGAAGTACTCTATGGTGGAGCAATTTTTGTAAAATACATTTTTTGGAATGCTTAACTCTGGCTACGTTAACATTGTTAGATATAGTCCGAGGGTCATTAGCAGTTTTCTTCTTTATACATTTTTGTTTATTTTTTGTTTTTGGAAGAGGGCACCTAGTTATTTTAGTGGTTGCTCGTTTCGTTTTGTTGACTGATTGTATTAGGAGTCTTGTTTGAATATTTGCTATACATAGAGGTGGATTCGTATTTGCAATGCTTTTATTTTATCTGCTCTGTTTTTTCTTTATTTTCTATGGTGTTGCTTTTTAGTAGGCATTCTGTTCTGTCTGTTGGAAAAAAAGGAAAGTGTGGGTTTGAAAGCTGTGGAATATATAAATGTGTGCATTGTGAATGAATGTGTGTATATAAAGGCTGTGTGATTGTGTAATGGCTTGCTAGTTGTGTTTGGGAAGGTTGTAAGAGTATCTCTGTGTGTAGACGTGTGAACAGATTGGGTAGTGCATAAGAGAGTGGTAGTATGAACGAATAAGTAAGGACATTACAATGTGTAAAGGATAATTGTGGGTGTTATAATAATGGTGTTTAGGTGACAATACAAAGAGTGGACATTTTGAGGTGTAATGAGTAAGAGCAGAATAAATGTTGATTTGAAAGGAATTTTGTAGGCTATTATGAGACTAAACTATACTGTATGAGTAACAGAAAGAATACTACTGCACTAATGTGCTTACTTTGTAGGATGTGAAGAGGAGTTTTCTTCAGGTTGTTGTCTTCCCGGAGGTTGTTGTTCACTGCAATTACAAAAGAAGAAAATTAGATGGTATATATGGTAATGGTGAAGTAATTCTAGTACACAAAGACATTATTTATGAATGTAGGAGGAGTTGTTGGGAAGAAGAGTTAATAACATTAGTCCTCATTGCGAGTATGGTGGTAACCCTGCCGGTGCTGCATATGGGTTGACACCATTTTCCTAATCATTTTTCGGCACCTAGCTTCTCTGTGCTACCAGGACTTTACAAGTCCCTTTGTCCTGGAAAGTCTGGTGCCAGAAAATGTTAGTCCCTATTCCCATGGGACTCTACGGGAATGGGGCATGGGAGCACTGGCACCATTGCTAATGGGGCCGGTGGTCCTGTGATAAGTATGTGTAACGGGGCCACAGCACGAAAGTGTGACATTTTTATACAATGCAAAATGAAACATGCTGAGCATTTTAAAAGATGTCCTTTTTGGGAGGATGTACATGAAAGTAAAAAAATGTTTTTGTGAATTTATAGCAGCACTGTGCGTAACCTTTTTATAAATAAAAGAAATGGAGACGGAAAATATTTGTGGAACACTTTTAAGTGCCACTTGTGTGAACATTTTTTATGTTGTCAGTACATGCATACTTGCCAATGTGATGCTTTCCAATGTGTAGTTGCTTACCATGCTTTAGTAACAAAAATTCAGTTTTCTTTTTGACTTTGCATTGTGGGAGTTTTAGTTTAACTTTGTAGTCATGTTACACTTTATATGTAATAAATAAAATGGTGCATTAGGCACTGTGGAACATTACTTTTGGAGGAAAGCATACCAGGCAAGTGGGGCTGCACATATGAATATTGTTGTGGATTAAAGATGTTGCTGAGTTTGGTAAGGAAAGTGATGGCTGTGTGATGGAGTTCATAGGAACTATTACCTGTTCCATTCCAGCTCAGCATGTGAATGCTGATCTACAGAACAAGGTGGAGAGGTTTCAAAAGCACTCCTGTGGAAAGTACTGTCAGAGAAAATACAACAGTAAAGATAAGTACTACACTTTGGCTTTCAAAGACGTTTGACAACATGGAGTGAACAGTTTAATGTCATCTGTTCGACACCATGGTACAGGTAGGCCACCAAGAAATACATTTAATTTAAAATGTAGGGAATGCCAATTCATTCATGATTACAATCTTGTCATTGCTCAGCTATGGAATGCAAATACTGATGTACAGTTTATTGTTGATGATGCAACAGCTGTTGCTTGTTATGTTAAAGCATACATGACAAAAGGTGAAAAGAGCAATGCAACTGAAGTATGGGCAGGTTTATCAGCAGATACAAATCTTAGTCAGAAACTAAGCTTTGGTCTGAAGATGCTTTCACATTGAGAGTGTGATAGCTACAAAGCTGCAGATTGTCTATCTAGTTTGTCTCTGTATGGACATAGCATTAATGCAGTTTAGTTGAGTCTTGGACCAGGTAGTACTAGAAATTGGGTACTGAAGCCTTTGAGTGAAATTGAGCAGTAAGCTGAAGCAGTGCCTTGCAGTACAGAAATTATGAAAACCAACTTAATTGATACATATTATCCAAATCAATCGGAAATGTTGGAGGATCCTTGTTTATAGGAAGTAGCCCAATGCTACTCATATCGAAATATTGAAGCAAATAGTGACAGAGGATGGTTCAAAGTACATGGATGTAGTGGTTTTCTACTGGGACATGAGAAGCCAAGTCTCATTGACCACACAAAACTCTCTTGCCAAACTGCAGAGAACAAATAATTATTTTATTTTTGTCTTTTACAGTTGTAATTCACTTGGCATGCAGAAAGTGATTAGCTTGGAAGTTTTGAAACTTTTGAAAAATATTTTTTTGCCTAAAACAAACTTAATTACATATCCAAAATGTAAACAGTACTTGCAGTTACTGGAGAAAGAACTAAGTCAAGAAGAACTTTTGGCAGCTGGATTGGAAAAAAAGAGCCCTGAGGGAAACCAAAATTCTACAGTAGGAAGTCAAAATATGCTTGGTGAGCCAATTATTCAAACTGATATTGAGCTTGCCATGGAGGAGGTAGAAGGTGCAATGCAACAAAGTAAAGCTGCATATGTAAAGTGTGTTGAAATTGTTAGTAAACTTAATGTAGAGCAAAAGAGGTATATTACAAAATTAATGATAGGTTCTTACATGGTTTACTGCATGACAAACATGAATGCTCATGAGTGCAAAACAAACCTGTATTGTTGTCTGTTAGTGGACAAGCAGAAACAGGTACATCTTTTTAAATTCATGCAATAAGAGCTATGATCCAAATTGCAACAGATTCATCTTTGTCATATATTGTAATTGCTGCAACAGGTTTAGCAGCATTTAATGTAGGAGGTATTGCTTTACATTGTCTCTTGATGTCACCAGTGTAGCATGACAACAAACTAGAGTATCAAAACCTTGTATCAAGTCAAGGACAAGAAGTAGGAAAAGTTATTAGAACATTAAATACTATGATTGTTACTTAAGTAAGTATGGTGTCTAACTTGATGCTAGCTTTCATTCACTTGTGAATACAAGAGGTTTTGAAGACTGACTGCAGCGTTTTGTTTGGAGGTAAACATGTACTTGTTTTTGGAGACTTGTTACAATTAACTCCTGTGAAAGGTCAACCAGTTTTCAAAATTCTGCAATCTAAGGATACTCAAAAAAGTGTAGGACTATTGCTCATTTTGACCTTTGTTATGTGTTGAATTCCAGAAACGTACCATTATTATGAGGCAACCTGCAGACTTAGAGTATCCAGAAATGCTTAAAAAGATTTGTATAGGTGTTCTTGAGGAAAGTATGAAAGCAGTCTTAAAAGGAAGAAGGATTTCTAACATGTTTCATGCAGATAGCAGTCTATCTGTTGTCATGTTGTCTCTTCAGGAAAGACACATTTCTTGTGTTGCTTTGATGTGCACACTTGCAGGATTGCAGGGTGTAATACGTTTAAGTCTACAATGCTACTGTCAGAGAAGCAAAATATTGTGCAGGTAAAAGTGTGTGATGTTTTAGATGGTCATGTTATGCCTTTAGAGTTGGATAAGAGAGAAAAAGAAAAGCTTGATTAGGTCCACTAGAGAATTCAATTTCTAAAACAGTGTTTTAAAACTGTGCATCAATGCACAAGTAATGTTAAAGAGGAACTTAAATGTAGAAATTGGTCTAGTCAATGGAGCGATGGGAAGAGTCATTGCTTTTCACACTTTTCCTCACAGTACAAATATTGAACATGTTGAACTTAAGTTTGATCATGTAGAAGGAACTCATTTGATTTCTAGAACCCCTGCACGTTTCATCCTTTTTAAGGATACCTTTGTGAAAAGAGCACAATTTCAATTGGGCTGTGCTTATGCAATAACTATTCATAAATCACAAGGGTTGACTTCAGAAGCAGCAATTATTGACGTTGGTTATACAGTATTTAAAGAAGGAATGTCATATGTGGCTTTGACACGTGTGAAAAATATAGAAGATTTATTTTGAATAAACTTTGATGACAGAAAAGTGACAGCTGACATTTCTTGCATTGAAGAATATAATACATTGCGTGTAGTATATGTTCCTCACCTGAACCATATACCTGTACCTGTGAAGCACTCATCCAGGAAACAGAAGGAGTCAGTGAAAGCTCATTAAAATGAAATCAGTCCTTGTAAGACTAAAAAATAACAGAATTTAACGAATTTGGAGAGCTGATCAACTATGACATACTGTCAATACAGATTTAGTAATGAAACTGGAGTTGAATGCTATTGTAATGCAGCTTTGTGTATGTTGTTTCAAATGACTCAATTGATGCAAGAACTAGCTTCCATAGCAGATAAGCAGCTATGTGTGGAACTTTCATTTCTTAAAATATATGTAGATTAAAAATCACACAGTTTACATTCAGCAATGTCAATCCGAAATGTAGTAGCTGTTGCAAGTGGAAATCATCAATTTTCTCAATATACACAGGAAGACAGTAAAGAATTTTAATAGCTGTCTTCGATTTATTAGTGAAGGAAACTGTTAGTCTAGCTAGGTATGTAGGAATTAATTACGAGTGGTATCATATGTGTCCACAATGTAAGAAAGATTATTCTACTCCAGATCTTTGTGAAAGATTTGTGTACGTACCTATCCGTAATTACAAAAGTGTACATTTGTTTGATCTTGTAACTAAAGCATTCCATGACATGCAACTTACAATCAACACAGCAAAATCTAGTTTTTAATAAGTATGTTTTGATTATGTTTCAAAAATTCAGTGTAGATGGTAGGAGAATTAACACACCAATAATTAATTTTAAATTTGGTGAAGTTTCTGCTAGCAAGAATACTTTTAAACCGTGTGTAATTATTTTTCATTGAGGGGCATCTATTGAAAGTGGACATTTCACGACATGGGTGCACACAGAAGTAGATTGGCTTGTTTGTAATGATTCTAAAGTCACACACCAAGCTAGATTGCCAAATGGTTTAAAGAATGCTTACTTAATATTGTTAAGAGCAACATTTTAAAATATATGTGTAATATTCTTTGTGAATATAAAAATGTAAAATAAAAGTCTAAAATGGAAGAATAGGGTAATATGTGTTTTATATAAAGTAGGAGATAGATTGTTACTAGAATGTACTTTAAACACAGTACACAATTAATTTAGAGGTAATATTATTAAGAGTATATAAATTAGAAGAGAAAACAGCATTCTGCAATCTTCTACTTCTGTTTTATTGTGTAAAATACTGTAAATTCTAATATGTACAAGTGTTCCCTATAAGAGCTAGGTTACATAAATGGTTCCATGTACATTATTTTGAGAGTGAGGGAGTGTAGCAAGGAATTACTGTTAACATATTCTAATTGAGATAAAAAATGAAAATACCATAGTCAAAGGGTTAGTTTATTACATGTATAAATATCTTCTGTATGCAGTGTGAAGTTTTCAGAAAAGTCATTAAACTGCACATGTTTTTTTTCATTTTATATGGTAGGTTTCAGAAAATATTGGCTTACTAGGTGTGTAGGTGGCCAGAAACAGGATGCACACCAAATGATGAAAAAAGTTATCAAATGGCAATGTAGATAAAATAAAATGTTAATTTAGAATGTGTATTCATATAGTAAAACATGTATTGCACACTTCATACAACTATTAGTGCCAATAGAAGTTTAAATAACAATTCTTCATTTTTTTAACAATTTAAATATGAGGTGTATGTTATAAAATGTCATTAGAAACTTTGTATGTGTATAGGTGGCCAAACAAAGGATGCACACAGATATTATAAGAAGTATGGAAATTACATTTGTTAGGTTCTGAATGTAGTTTTCGCTAAGTGTTAATATATTTACACACAAATGTTTTATTGTCTATGTATTATTTGAAATATAGGTATGAATATACTTTAAAAAGATTCATACTCAAAATTATGTTACACTGTTGGCATGTCTTTATTTATTTATTTGTAAAACTGAAGAAATAGGTTATATGTCTTGGTTTCCTGTTTAAGGTTGCATAAATTTATGAATATGTCATCATTTAATATTAAATACTGTTTGTACAGTATTTTAACATATTTTCATTGTAGTGAAATGTCTTTATTGGTGTACGAACTGTTGATGGTGTGGGTAAAAAAAAACTTTAGAATTTGCTGATGCAAAACCAAGTTCGTACTTACCTAAATTGTTAGTATAGTTGAAGTGATAATACTGAATTTCTTTCCTATACTGCACTGTATCAGCTCTTAGTTTTTTAAAGTGTTATTTTGTGAAGAGTGTTTTTTGATACAATGTTTATTTTATACCATTGTTTACATTTTTATTTTACATATTATATACATATACTTGTAGAAAGTGAGATAGTGTATACTTGGTATATGTATATATAATTATTGTTAAATGAGTGAATATATATTTTTTTCTCCAACAAAAAGTGTTTTACCTCTATACTATGATTAATGAATAAAACCTCTTAATGGCTGTGTACTAGGAATACAATCAGCATTCACTACAATTATGAAAAAAAGAATAATGTTTTTATTTTGTTATGAACTATGTCTTATTGTGTTGTTAGAGTTGATATGATGGAAGAAAAAAGAGATCAAGGTATTTGGTAAGTCATTTGATTAATATGATGTATATATGTATACATGTGTATCGCATATATGTACAGACACAGAGTTGTATATGTTTTAAGTATTTTTATTTGTAGCCACAGATACAGTATCAGCCAATGAATTGTAGGAATTTGCTTGCACGGCTAAGGCGAGCGATGAATGGGGTGCTTTTATTCGTGTCTAAACTGCTTTTCTTATTAATAGTATAACCGCGACTATACATAAACAATTGGGGGATGTTCATTACTGAAACTGCATAAAATAAATTACAATTAATACTGTAATATATTATTGCGGTTTGTTTTCAATTTTATTTATATATATTAAAAAGTGGCCCTTAAAAAGGCAATTTTGGGGGATGTAGAGAGGGGGGTGGAAAAGGGGTGAAAGCACATAAGGATGAAACCTATAACAAAGGGAATAAATATAAAAAGCAGCATATATATATATATATATATATATATATATATATATATATATATATATATATATATATATTTACATGTTTTTAGAAAAAAGGAGGGACTAGCCACTTGAAAAAAATTAAAAAATAAGCATGACAGGTAATGTGATGTTCAGCGATTAACTTCTGCCATTGCTGAATTGTGGTATCTCCCTTGACTACCCATTTGAGACATTGTTTACACATGACGTGCATCATGGAAAGATCTGGAGTCAGTAAAATAAGAGTCTATGCAGTTGACACCATTGTTGAAGTTGAGGCTTCATTTCCAGTTGATGATGTTGTTGCACTGGTGGATGGAGGTGCTGCAGGTGGTGCTGATGTCCGTCGACGCAAGGCATGGGACCCATCCACTTTTCTTTTGATGTGCTTTTCAATAGTCATCATCAACATTATCCCAGTGGACTCGCACTAGATAGATGTTCCCAGGCTTTGAGAAGGAACATCAGAATGCCCACTGAGTAGAGTTTTGTTGCAAATTGTGCAAAGTACCTCTTCTGCCTCTTTTTGGGGAACAGTGTTTTTTACTTGAAAGAAGCGCCAAATGTCTGCAGTGGTTTTCATCCCAGTTGCCTTCTTCCTTGGTGGCGATAGATTCAGAACCGAAACGATAACATCAACATCACTGCTGCTACTCTCGTGGTATATAAAATACTAAAATTTACAACAGAAAAAAGACAATGCCAATCAATCTGACTCTGCGATTGGATGGTCTTTGGGCAGGGCTAAAAAGACATGTGGGTGCAAAGCCGATATGATTGGCTGTAGGGTGACTGGCATGGTTGCGTACCCTGCGTCGATATAATTCGGCGTGCTATGGGTTGATTTTGCATGCGCGGATGTCGTGCAATGGCGTGGGCATAGTCACATCAATGCATCTCGATGTGCCCTTGGCTCATTTGTTGACACGGCTATGGCACCGCAGACATAGGAGCTCGTGATGCGATTGGCCGGTTCCAAAGAGGCGCAAAGCCACATAGCCACGTCAATGGAACAGCCATGTCATGGATAAACCACCTCTGTAGACGCGGCTATAAAACTATTCTTTAAAAAAAGCATAATTACATCATTTATGTGGGCAGTTGTTTTGTAAACATTGTTTTAAGATATATTGAGTGTACTCTTTGTACACAGTTACTGTAACACTTTAATACGTTTCTGTTCATAAACAGTAAATAAAATTGCAAACACTTTTAAAAGTTATATTAATATGCAAAGAAACATTTTTAAGAATAAGGTCCTTTGGCTGAATATGGGTGCACAATTGCTTTTTATTTTACTTTGTACAAATGATACATTGTTTTCATTAGCCCAATTGTCTGTATTATTAATGTCAATTATGTATGGAATAACAAATCCCTTGAAATTCAAGGAAAAAACTTAAGTAGCAGGGACGTTAAGGTGAGCAGAACTTTGAAATTCAATTAAATACTTTAGTTGCAGTCACGTTAAGGTGAGAATTTAACACAACAAAAGCTTTGAAATTCTGCTAAAGCCACCTTAATTTCAAGCCTCTGTTGGGCAGCCTATCACCACAATGATGACATCACACATCACATCACTGATGCCATCACTAATTACATTAAAACAGTAACTGGCATTCAGCATGGCCTTCAGCCATGGTCAGTGTGAATGGCCAACGATATTTTAACACATGAATGGGTACTAGTCATGGCCTTCAGTTATGGACAGTGGTTACAACCTCCACCCATGTGCACTTAATATTTTAAAACACTAACAGGCTACCAAGCATAGACCTTGGCCTTTACCATTGGATACAGCTTTCAACCGTGTCCACTGTATATTATATACACTGGTCAATCACAAGCCATGGACTACTGGCCAGTGGCCACACTCTTTGGCTGTGCCCACTATATATTTTTTATTTTTTTATTTTTTTTATTATTACTTGTTTTAATTGAATTTTTACAAGAATCGACATTTTCATTTCTGTTTTCCAGTAAAAGTAAAAAATTAAAAAGAAAATCAAGATCCTAGAGATGGGGGGCGGTAGGTGCGAGGAGTAGAAGGGTATAGTACACAAAGTGGTTTATGCTCAGTCTCTACTTTCACAACCCTTCAGATTTCTCCTTTCATTTGTCAATGTAATTTCTACTGCTCAGTTCAAAGGACGCACCCCTACCCGTCATTCGATCTTTCATCTTAACTTTCAGTTGATTCCTCAGTCTCCAGATTCAAGTTCTTAAAGAATTTAGTAACAGTGATCACCCATGTAGTTCTTTCGCCACTCAGCAAACGTGACCACCATGCATTTTCATCATAGGAATGAAGATCGAAGAGGATGTGTCCCAAATAAGTCTGGCACTGTCCCTCAAGTGTTGGCAATTTAGTAGTAAATGTCTCAAATTTTCCATTGACTTTGATTTTGCAGAAACAACAAGACTTTTCACTTTGTTTAGTCCTTGTGGTTACCACCTCTTTAGTCTTTAATAGGTTTAATCTTATTCTCATGAAGTTTTCTCTTAAACTTTTGTTAGGACGTTTTTTAATGTAATATGGTGGTTGGTTAATTCTGTTTATTACCAGAGGGCCATTCTTTGTCAATTTGTTTCTGTTAGCCTGATCTTGCGTTAATATCCAATCGTGGATAAGTAGCTTTTTTTCATTTTGTTCGGATTTTGCAAAAGAACATCCTCTGTGCAACTGATTTGCTCTAGTCGCTCTTGAATATCCACGACCCATCTCGACATGATGTTAGTGCTGTTTTCCTGGAGTTCCTTTCTGATTAGACCAAATATGTGTGGACTTGAGGGGTCAATTATCTTCCTGTGCAGCATGATTTTATTGCGAATCCCTATCAATGAGATTGATTGAAGGCTTAGTTCCCTCCGGATCGATGCTATTGGTGTTGATTGTGGGAGTGTCAAGACCCTTCGTCAAAACTTTCCTTCTAGCTTTTCCCATAGGGTTTCAGGGAGGTTTGGCATTGCTTCCACACCATATGTCAGGCTTGGTATAATCTTGGCCTTGTAAAAATTCAGGACCGGTATGAAGGAGAATCTTCCATACTTCTTGTTTACAGCTTTGGTCTGTGCGATCAGGGATTTCAATTTTTTTTTAAGGGCATCTTGCATTGGTAGATCTCTTCTAGTTGAGCTAAGGATCACACCGAGATATTTGAAACTGCTGACTTTGCTAGCTTTTTCCCCTCGATGAACCACTTTGAGTTTTTGATTTTCATCTTAGTAAGTTCAAAGGACATTATCTTTGTTTTAGAGTTGTTTATTCCCAAATCGTTCTCTTTAATGAACGAGGCCAAATTATTCCATTTTCTTTGGAGGCCGATTTGTGTTTGATTGATAACGATAATGTCGTCTGCATAGATTAATCGTGATAGTGGTTCGCCACCGAAAGTTGGAGGAAAAGCTGAAACTACGAGGTCTCTGGTCCTGTAATCGGCGATGTAGGCATTGTATAACACCAGGGCCAGGGGGAATCCCATTTGAACCCCCGGGCCATTTGAAAAGGTTTTGTTAGTTGTCCTGCCCTACTAAGGTGCACTTGGATTGTGGTCTCGGAGTATAATGCTTTAATTTGCGCCAATAGTGGCGATGGACAATTCCAGGAGGCAAGTTTGTGTCACAGTTTAGACCGATTGACCTGGTCAAATGCTTGGACCAGGTCCA
The DNA here is from genome assembly GCF_040938575.1 of Ambystoma mexicanum. Taxonomy (NCBI): domain Eukaryota; kingdom Metazoa; phylum Chordata; class Amphibia; order Caudata; family Ambystomatidae; genus Ambystoma; species Ambystoma mexicanum. The sequence continues at coordinate 330,764,798 of NC_090930.1, forward strand.
TAAACCCCATGAATACTCTCGGTTTGCCTTCTAAGACTTTGTTCTTAAGTATGCTCAGAAGAAGAATGTTTGCTGTTGTTCCCGTTGCTTTAACAAATGCAGTCTGCAGAGGATTGTGGATTTTGCTAGTATTTGTCCAGGTTTGGAACTGGTCCAGTACAAAGGAGGCAAAGATCTTTCCTATTGTGTCAAGTAATGTGATTGGGCGTAAGTGTTTGGGATTATCCCTTGCCCCTTTCTTGAAAATTGGCACAATGTTTGCGCATTTCCATGACACTGGGATTGATCTGGTTTTCTGACAGTTTAAGAAAACTTTGCTGATGAATATCGACCACGTATCCGCCTGTTTTTTTAGATCGAAATTGGTCACTCTGTCTGGCCTGGGGCTCTTGAGTGGTTTAGTGTTTTTATTTTGGTCAATATTCGCTCTGGGTTATGTGGAAGGCCACATTGCTCAAGTTCCTTCTCAGGCTTCTGTTGCGGGCTGTTGTTTCTTGCTTTGCACAACTGTTCAAAGTGTTCAATCCACTTTGCTTTGCCCACACTGTTCTGTAATGCTTCATTTGTAGATCTCATAGTAGATTTTAATAGAGTCCAGAAAGTGCTTATTTTTCTTCCGCAAATGGCTCTCAGCATCTCTTCAGAATCGGCCTGATACATTTTATTTCTGTGATTTCTCACCCAGATTGTATACTCTTTTTCTGCTTCAATGGTGTCAGTTCTTATTTTGGTTGAGGTTGTGCGCATCCATCTGCGTTTTGAAACAAATTCTTGGTCGTATCTATGATTTTCAGGCTTTGTGGACTTCGTTGATTTTTGCGTCCGATTTTCTGAAAGCCAGGAGGAGCAGGTGATAGTCTATTGTTTTGTTGGCCACACCAATATCAGAATATTGTCTAGTCAATTGTGCAATTCCTGCTTCTGTTATTTTGAGGCGGACTGCGCCATTGTCATCCTGTAGCTCATGCTGCATTGTCCGAGTTGATGGTTTTGGAGAACTCCACAGCATCTGCAGCATGTTGTGATCACTGTGAATTGTTCTTACTACATTAAAAGTTCTTACTTCAGTGAGCAGGTTTCGGGAAACATAAATGTGGTCAATGAGTCATGCTTGGTTTTCTCTCTCCCAAATTGGTATTTTTTCAGTTGTTGTATCAAATACCAAGTGGAGGTTGTGCAGGTCATTGATCTTCATGAGTGACTCCCATAATTGGGCTCTTCTTAGCGAGTCCATATGTTGCGGGTGAATAGATTTTTGATTGCCGATCCCTTCGCAGGTTATGTTTAAGTCACCCCAATCAAAATGTGGTCTATGTCGTGGGTCTCTAATGTTATTTCGATCACATTTTCCAGTTCGTTTAAGAAGTCGTTATCAGTGATAGCATTTGGGTTCTAATAGATATTTATAAACATCAATTTCCTTTTTATCGATTCTGATTTTGCGGTGTGACAATTCCATAGGGCTAAAGAGGCTTGTATACATTTTGTTGATGTCAACGATGAGATCAAGTAAAACCCACTGCTGGAGCGAAATGCAGTTAATAGGCCAGACATCGGGCGGCCTTTAGTACCTCTGTATGCAGGAGATAAGTGAATGTCAAAACCGTCCAAGGAAGGTTTATTTAGCAGCCATGTTTAATATTATCACACCATGTGATCCCAGATTTACGTCACTTTCCTTGGTCAAATGAACAAAGCCTCTGGTGTTCCACGAAATAATGGATAAATTCTCTGTTGGACCTGCTTTAGATGGTTCACATGGTCGAGGATCTGTAGTGGACTTTTTTAATTGCTAAGCGTTGTTGTTGGCTAGAGCAGGCGATATCCAAGGCCGACCACTTTTCCACACTCTTTCCCCCATTATGCTTGAATTGGGTCGAAACTTTTTATTCCATTCGTTGGTCATTTTTGATCAAAAGCAATTTTCATCGTTGGAATTGGTCCTTTCGGAAAGTGATCGGGATCTCTATCTTCAGTCGATGAGTCGCATTCGCTAGAGGTCGAGTGGACAATACCTCGAGATTTTTCCATGCGTGGGGATTTATGTTGTATTTTTTCCCTGTGTTGTTGAGGTTTCAAAGGGGGGCCACTTTTCCTTGTTTTTCTGTTTTCGGTTTCGCTTTCTGATTTGTCCTTGGTAGGTGAGGGTAGCTGGTTTCACTAGAGTGGAACCGTGTTCTTCCTTCAACCCTGGATTCTTGGGGTGGTCGGTGATGTCTATAAGTGGATCTACCCAAATGGTTATGTGCGGGAGATTGTTCATAGTTCTTACGACTAAGATCTTCAAGTGTATATCCCAAATGATATACATCATCAGCTGCCTTTCTCATCCATTCTTTTACAGTGGAGGATTCAATAAACAGGAAAGCCGAATCATTGCGCCCATCTATTCCCGGCTCCACGATTTTTAAGTCGCTTGATCTCATTTGTTTTAGACTCAGTATTCTTGAGAGTAGTTGCGTCTGTTTAATATCAGATTATCCCTTTTGTCAGCGACTCTTCCAATTTTGAAAGATTTTTCCAGTCCCATCTTTTTCGCCTCTGGCGTTGTTCGATTGTGGTTTCGGTCACAATCTCGTTAGAGATTAGTTCTTTTGTTGCAGTGATCTTCTTACTCTATGTTCATCTAGCATGATGGACCTGTGATTAGATCTCTTGGGGAAGTTGGTATTGATGGTGATGTCCTGTTTCCAGTAGACTTTTTGGTTCCAGTTTTCATGCCTCTCTTTTGATCTATAGTGAGTAGGTTGAACTGTTGGAGTGGCGAATTCCAATGACTTCTGGCTTTCCCTCATGTTTTTGGTCATTTGAGCGTAAGAAAAGTTGGAGCCAAGGGTTCTTTCGTTTTTTTCTTTTTGTCTTGAGATGGTAAGTCTTTTTCATCAGTTGTCTGCTTTCCTCTTCCTCCCTTCTGATGGTGGAGGGTTCGAATCAAGATCATCCTCAAGATGTACACTCATGTTCAGCAGATCCAGCGAGTCGTGAAAGGTTTTGCTATCCGATGAATGCTGGGTGCTTCTTAACTTTGGTGCAGAAGACTTGGAGCGTCCTTTAGTTGTATGTGAGGAATTGGGTTTTTGAATGTTCAACAGGACCACTCGTCGGCTATCTGTTCTAGGCGCTTTCTCAGTGGACTGTTTGCCTGTAGTAGAATTTTGCTTTAAATCAGAGGACCACACGATATCTGTGATTGTTGAGGCTTTTTTTGAGAAAATCCCAAAGGACGCCACCTCGTCCGACTGCCTCTTGGACTGACTTCCAGCCGGGGGAGGTCTATCTGTGACTGGTTCTGGTCTTATCTCTGAGTTATTAAACTGAGATATGCATCCATTTGTAGCTGGGACTCCCCCAGAAGGTATCTTTGTTACACTGTTTGATTTGTTTCCAACCACTAATGATGATGTCTCTACAGCGGCTCCTTCTTTTTCCAATGTTTGTGTTTTTTTGGATTCCTACTCCCTCAGTCAGATCTATTTGTCCGTTTTCTATATCTGGGATTAAGATGTAGGAATCCTTTGGAAGCTCATTTGTTTGAATTCCCCATAAATTGGAAGATTTCCCCATTATGGGATTGTTATTTTTTTGACTAGTTTTGCTGGATAGTTGTTGAGAATCTATGGGAAGAATTTCTGTTGACTGGTTCTTCATTTTCGGTACTTCCATATTCTTAGCCAATATGTAGCTTTCCAACAATTAAAGTTTTTAATTCATTATGGCCATTATGTTTGTATGATCCTTCAAGGTTTCTGTGATTCCCTCATACAGTTTACAGAATGGAGCCATGGCAATTGTAATTGAGGACATGATCGTTAAAAGATCAGGCTTTTTCCCTGGAGAGTCTGTGGACTTAGGTGTTTGAAGATCGGAGTGTCTTCTCCTCAGCGGAGAGCTGAGAGAGGAGTGGTCTTTCCGTGGAGTTACTTCATAGGATTTGGCCTTTCCAATCTCCCTACTGTCCCTTGACTGTGATTTGTTTCGCGTTGAAGTTCGTCTGATGAAATTTGAAGAATATCCAATAAACCACCTTTAATACCAGAGGACAACACAGCTTCAGGACGTGACTTTTTCATGGAATCAAGAGCCCTGTTATGTATAGTGTCGTTAAGCCTCGAAGGACCTAGCTTGTTGCTGTGTTTGAAACTTGGAAGAGTGGAAGATTCATCTAGGTTCCTACCTTCTTGCAGTGGGGGTCGTGGTACCATCACCAACAACCCAGCTGCTTATTTGGTTGGTTTTTACTCATCAAGGGGGGAGACCAGGGGCTACCATAGTGCCATCTTAAAGATTGAGATGTTATGTTTTTGGGTAATGGTGCCGTAGGGTCCAAGGATCCTTTTTTGGACGTCTCGGCTGAATTTGATTGCTCCAATAGAGCGACTGATTCGTCCAGCCCTTCAAGGATTTCTACATCTGAATTTTCTCCCGAGGGTTGGCCTCTTTTTTTTAAATAGTTAAGCACTGACTTGCAGGATATTTTTACATCTTTTTGGAACGAGTGCAAACCATCCTTTTTCAATTCTCGCCTTTTTCTAAATGTTGATATTTTCCCCTTCTTGTTTACATGCTGTTTTCTGGTTAAAGGGGCTTGTTTATCATGAAGCTTGGGGAGCACTTTTTTTGAGGTCTTCTTAAGATCGGAATTCAACTCAGACGAGTCGGATGTTGCAGTTTCATAGGAATCCAAAGGTAGTTTGTCTATTGTTTTGTCCACGATCCACCGGACCATGGTGTATGTGTCCTGAGAAATCGTGGGCTCAGCCAGCCCAGCGTGCGCGATCTCGCTAGGATCTCCAAGCAAAACAGATGGCCGTACAGAGGTTTTGTCTCCTGGGACGGACGCAGCCAGGATGTCCACCCATGGAGTACCATAAACCTCCACCTGCAGTGTCAGTTGGTTCGCAGGTGTCAAGCTACCCCTTAGCTCATCCAGGGAGAACAACGGAACTGGAACAGGTAACGGGTCTGGTCCAGATGGTACATGGAGATGGTTTTCCTGTTCACCATCAGGTGAACCTTGCAAGTCTATATGGATATGCGCTACGGTTGAGTCAGGATAAACCTGAGAGGACTCAACGGAGTCCTGGTTGTAAACCAATTCATTTTCAGTTTGTTTGAGTAGGGGGGGACTATGCACTTCAAAGAGTAGTTTTAAGGGTGCAGAAGCACTTCCTGACCCCCCCCGTGGGCAAGATGGTTTTTGGAGGGGCACCAGCCCGATCGCCCAATTTCACTAAACAATCTTGAGTTGAAGGAGAAAGATTAGTTGCTGACATTGTCATGCACGAGATAGAGCGTGCTCTCTTACCTGTTGTGGCTAGGAGCTGGAGATGAGACACAGGCTGACCGCCTCTGACTGAGGCTGAAATGCGTACAAGATCTGCACGCGCTCCTGGGCAACGTAGGGCAGAGCTCCTTAACAAGGGACCAGATACACACTCCTGGCAATTTTTTGGCTCAGCCCTTTCCGCCATAGACTGCCACTGACGATGGTCTTCAGCTCTTCACAGCTCCAAACAGTCTCCCAAAAGTCTTGCGCTCCGCCCTTTTCACCGCGCCGGGCTAAAATATAAATGGGCCATTAGCCATGGCCTTTGACCTTGAGCAGTTTGTACATCTTTTGGCCATGTCCACGGTATATTTTAAAATAATAAATTGCAATAAGTGATGGCCTTCTGCCGTGCCCACTGTATATTATATTCACTAACCAGTCACTAGCTATGGTCTTTAAAACAATACTAGCCAGTGGCCACGGCCTTTGGCTGTGCCGACTGTATATTCTGACAGATTAATGGGCACTAGCTATGGCCTTTAGCCGTTCACTGACTACAGCTTCCAGCGTTGCCCACTGTATATTTTAAAACAGTGATAGGCCACTAGGCATGGCTTTTAACCATGTACATTGGTATTTTTGAACTCTAACCAACCACTAGCCTTCGGTACTAGCCAGTGACCCCAGCCTTTGTCATGGCCAAGTCCACGGCCTAAATTGTTATTAAGGTAGTCAAACTTTTTAAATAATGTTATATCTAATTCCATTATTGATGTAATCAGTTATATTCAAAGTAATTAGTGTTGTTACCAGTGATGGCATCAGTGATGTGATTTGTAATGTCATCAGTGTTGTCATACATCATGTAATTAGTGATGTGATCTGTGATGTCATTACTGTGGTCATAGGCTGCGCAGCAAGGGTGCAAAGTTGAGGCGGCTTTAGCTGAATTTCAGGGGTTTCGTTGCGTTAAGTTCTCACCTTAACATCCGTGCAACTAAAGTTTTTTCCTTGAATATATAGGCGACATGGATGTGCCTACTAGGGCCTCACTATAGTTAGTGGTTCTCCTTTTGCACTGAATACATCCTGGGTTTGCCAAAGCAAAGATCAGGTTACACTGAGAAGGAAAATAGAGATACAGAAACCAAAAAAGGTTTTTGGGCACAAAAAGCTACAATTGACTTTCATTAAAATGTAAAAATAAGGTAATGATAGGAAAAGCAAAACTATCTGCTTCAAAGGGAACACAATAATGCTTGCATAACCGTCATGTGAACCACGTAGACTCACAATTGTAGGTACTTAACATAAATGGAAAAACATCTTTTCAGTATAAGCACGGCCAATGTGAATAATACAAGTGAAAATCACTTGCCAGGATGAAAACCAGCGTGATATGAGTAATTTGCGCCTCAAGCAGCCAAGACTATTAGCATTTCACCTTCACGGGCACTTACCTTTAACCCAGAGAATCACACAGAAGTCATTTTAAGGCAATTACAATCCTGACACATGTCTTGAGTTTTACAGAACACCTAGTTCGTGCACCGCCTGCTAGTGGATGTTGCCAATAACTATTCTATGTTAGTGCAGAGAACTGCCATCCCTTTCACGACCTCATCTCTGATTCGAAATATGTTTGATTCTGGGACTGGAAGTTTAGAACAAGAGAGCATTTAAGGTACTGTAAACCGTTTTAATGACGGATTACTGTAAACGGGTTGAATGGTCCTGTGCTTGTTAAACGATTCTGGCAAACAATAAACCGCAGCATTGCTTATTAATGTCCTTCGAGCAAATGAATGTGGTATGAAGCAATTAACACGTGCTGAAATAATTAAAAACATTTTCCGCGTAGTGTTCCAGTACATGGTGTGTTTTCCAGCTCTTTCAAGCCTGGCTCCTTTCCTTCTTAAATTGAAAAGTTGTCGCCAAACTTTTTTCTGTAAAAATACTTAAATTCCACTTCAGTGGTCTTTATAAAAAATGCCCTTTTACTGCCGTGATGCTGTCAATTTTGAAACAGTCCTCACTGGGAGCCAGAGCGAGGCCGTGGGGTTCTGATTTGCACAGTGTTCGCGAAGAGTGTCAACATTTCTGTGCTGCATCAAAGCACGTCTGCCACAATTATCTAAAAAGCTCAAAGGGACTTGTCTCGGTTAAAAAACAAACAAAACAAAAAAAAATTCTATGCAAAAAGGAAACCGTTTCATATTATTACTTTGAAGATTTCAGAATCTGAAAATGTATAAGTGATTATATAGTGGCGTACAGATAGCTCCATGCCACTTAGAGACATGCCCAGTCATCCAGAATGAATCTTCAACACATGCCTCTAGACTAAGAATGACTCGCACCAAACATAAAATTAACTTGTTTTCTCATGTAAAAATGAAATGAAAAGTGACAGGCGTTAAAAGAGGGAACTTGACACGCATGCTCCTTTCAACAAAAATTGCAAGATGCTCGTTCTAAATCATCGTGAATATTGTGCCGCACTCCGGTTCCATTGAGTTTGCAACTCATACGAACATGTTTCCTAGTCTAATGGTGCGACGCTGTATTACCCGGTCAAGTGCACAGTGAGTAGAGCGCTCGCGTTGACATCCATGCAGAGCGCAGTTTCGAATCCCGGCAGGGCCAAACTCATCCTTCCAAGGTTGATAAATGAGCATCACACACCGTGGGTAATAAGCAGCGCTCAGATACCTGAGGGTTCGTATCCCATATAAATGCCAAATTATTGTTATTTATTATAAGCTCGGCCGTCAATGCGGCAGGATTATGGCTGGTGCAAACCGAGCCACCAGCCGCAAACCGTGTCTAGCGCGGGCAACGCCACAATTTACACGCTGCTGTGAAGTCACATAAAGAAAGATAACTTGCACGGATTGCCGAGCACGTGAAATGCTGATTGTTCTGCTTTTTTAGTTTGGGCTTTTAGCTGACATACAGTAGGAGGGAGGTGGCATATGAGAAGGGGCACAGCGTTTTTTGTGTGTTTTTTTGGGTATGGACCCACCGCTTGACTGCCCATGGCCAAGCTAATCTTTATGTCCATTCCTGCCCATTACCTCTCCCCTACTAAAGCACCTCATCCTGGGATCTCTTTGAACTTGCTTTTTTTAATCAAGCAGTAGCATCAAATGTTAGCCTGCCAGTGTTCTTTTTAAGCAGTCTGCTAAGAGTTAATGGCTTAATTGCAGACGTAAATGGCTACTGATGTAATACAAATCCCTTGGTCAAGTGTGCCTTCAGCCACTTAATTTATATCTCTTAAAAACAAGCAAAAGACAAGCAAAGACAAAGCCAACAGTTTTGGCTTGCGGTATTAGATTGGCATTTGCTAGGTACCGACATCAAATGACCAGGTAATCACGCCATTGTCCTGCTGTTGCGATCTTATGGAAAGGTAAAACCATGCAAATGCCTATCCCAAACCTACACGAAAGCCCACATTGTTGGGATTGCAAATGTTTGTTTTATTTTGTATTGCAATCTGCTTTGCTCTTGTGTCGCAACACTCACATGTGCTCTTTGTTTACGGCGCTGGAACGGTTCAATTCTGCACGTGCACATAATTGAAGGGTAGAACACTGCGCGTGCAAGCTGAAGCTCTCAGGCTAGGGCTTGGGGTTCTCCCACAAGAACGTCAACGGGGACGTGGCAGAGAGATCGAGCAAAGAGTGCAATGCACACAGAACAGAGTAGCAGAAAACCATGGTACCCACAGGAACGTGGCCGATGGTGCAGAGGCCCAGATGGCAATCTCCAGAGTTCCCTTAAGTCCAGTTTACCACTGCCTGCGAACTCACTGTCAGTTTGCAAGTGTCACCTCCCATCGGGCACTTTCACACCCACATCTTTTCATCCCAAACCTGAATCATGACAGAGCCATGGCTAAATGGGCCTGACAGTTTTACCTATTGCCTCCTTCAAAACTCCAGCATGAACACAAGGAAGAGACAGACCTGCCTGCGATTGGCTGGCATGAGAGTGTTGGCAGAGTATTCACGGTGTGCTTTTTGTCTACCCTCTCGGTACAACTGTACCTAGCAGCCTGAGGGAATGCCGTTGAAGGATATTGAACTGACCTGCACAGTTCCCCGATGTCCTTTCTCCTGTCAGCAGGGGGTGGGCAGGGAAATGGGGCAAGGTTGTGATGTTAGGCGTAATAGACTATAGCCATGCTGCAGTGAACACAAAACAACACTAGGTATTCATTAGCAGTTAGTCTCAGCTTTGTTAACAAGGACACACGTGTGGCTGCTTGTCAGGGTTCTTGCTAGGCCTGGAAAAGATCTGGGGCCACGCTAATGCCGGGGCTGTCATGAATGGGGGTTAGCTAGCCGTTAGGCATAATCATATGCCGTACCCTTTGGGAACACCACACACAATTAAGACTACAAGTGACAGTACAAATGCACCTTTGGTACAAGCCTGTACTACACAGTAAAGTGGTAGTGATGACTGAGCAGCCAAACTTATCTCAAGAGTAAAGAGAGCAGTATCGGAAGTTACACAAAGGACAGCAGTTACCATGGTTCAAACAAACACTGACTCAAGGTTTCTGAGTAAAAGAATATACATTTATTTACACAATCATTTGTAAAACAGTTCACTAAGTAAAGAATCAGAAAATCACAATCTTAATACACTACACACCACCCAATGAATTCTGGACAAGTTAAGCTCAAAATGAAGTGAGGGCAAAATGGCACTCCAGCAATTTAAAAAGGGAGAGCAATTCAAAATCAAGCAGCACCAACAAGTAAGTAAGCAGGGCAATCTAGAAAATGCTTACTACAATGAGGATTCAAATCAATAGGCCTGGCCCGATGTTAATGGTTCAGAGTCTTTGCAGAGGATCACACATTTCAGAGTAGTTCGAGGTTAAGTCTTTGTAAAGAGTTCGAAACGAAGTTGGTCGGAAGAAAAGTTACTTAAAAGAGTAGAGAAGGACAATCCCTCGGGTTGGCGAAAGATTTAAAAAACTTTCACTGCGGTCGGACGAAACAAACAACCGGGTTTGAACAGTACATTTTGAAGAAGAATAATGCTGTAGCTGCAGCGGTAGTTCCTGGCAGTTCCTGCAGGCTCACAGTTCCTGAAGTGACTGTCGGACTGACAAGAAGGAGGAAGACTGGAGGGTCCTGCCCTGCGCAGGGAAGAAGCCGGCAATGGAGAAAAACAACGAATAAAAGGTGTGCTTCTTAAAAGCACAAGGGGAGTCTCTCAAGCTGGCTATCCGGTTTCCTGTGGCACAGCAAATTCGACCAGGTTGCAGAGAGAGGTCCAGGGGCTTTGTGAGCTGGTTGGTCCCACCAGGCTCAAGGGGAGAAGACTCCTTGCTGATCTCCTCTGTCGACAAAGTTCAGGCGATTCAGACCTGCAGCAGGTCTTCACAGGGATGTCCAGTAGGTGCAGCAGTCGTCTTCCTTCAGCTTCTCGTTGGCTCTCTCGATCCAGTGGTGACTCTGCCTTCCAAGTCCCAGAGACCTGCTTTTTATGCAGTGTTTCCTCCATTCACACAGCCTAGCTGTCAATCACACAGCAGGGTGGCTGTCCTGGCCGGACAGTCACCTAGCCAATCAGATCATAGTGTGACTTGGGTCTCCAAGGAGACCCTGTGCAGGGGGCCTAAAACCCTCCCTCACATTAAGACCACCCAGAAACACAGAGGCCTTAAGGAGGGCTTCTGTGCAGAAGCCCGCCAAAGGACGGCGAACAAAGGAACCAAACATGGTTTGGCACGTTAGGTAAAACACGAGAAAGACCTTTACAAAATGAAATGGCGAATAAACACAGCCGGAACCAAATAAAATTAAAAGGGGTCCAGCGGATTAAAGTTTGAGGCTACTAACTTAGCCTAAAATAGTACGAAGGCTATTTTCATAGACCGCGGTAGGAAAAATACAGTAGATACCACTGCCACCAGCCAAATCTTTAAGAAAGGGGAACAAAGTAATGTTCCATGAGAAACGAACAAAAGGGATAACTATTAACCCTTTCCAGTACTCTATGGAAGTTAGTTTGTACTGGGTCTGTGGATTTAAAAAGACTAATAAAGACAATGGCAACTTTACATGTTCTGAGAGACAGGAGTCAGTCCCAGAAAATGGAGTTTAAAGTGGGAAGTCTAAAAAAGACAACCCTGTGTCACTGCACTAAAGGTGCTATGTGACACACAGTAAAAAGATGATGCCTATGGAGTAGGTGAGGCTCCACAGTCTACGAACACAAAAATGTTAAACACACAGCAAAACACATAAAAGAGTGGGAAAAAAGGCTCACACTCTTACCGGTTGAAAACAATAAATCCTAGAAATCCAGCAAAGCTGCTGAGGGACTCAGTAGGTAAGGGAAAGTAGCCATTCTGGAGAATTCTCCCTAACAATCGCCCCCCCCGCCCCCAGACTAAGGGACAGGAGGATTTAATCCACTCCTGGATGAATCTCTTCACTCTAGTCGGTTATAAACATCCTAGAGAGACCATCAGCATTTTGGTGGTGACATCCTGACCTGTGCTCAATGGTGAAATCAAACCCTTGCAGGCAGATTGACCATCTTAATAGTTTTGGGTTCTCCCCTTTCATTTGCATTAACCATCTCAAGGGTTGGTGGTCTGTCTGAATTACAAAAATAGATCCATACAAGTATGGTTTAATCTTCTTCAGAGACCACACAATGGCAAAACACTCACGCTTTATGGTTGCCCACCTTGTCTCTGCTTCCTTTAGCTTCCTGCTGATGAATCAAATGGGGTGCTCCCTACCTTTCTCATCCAGTTCACTAAGGACTGCACCTATACCTGTATTGGATGCATCTGTCTGCACAATGAAGGGCTGGTGATAATCAAGAGCTCTTAGGGCTGGAGCTTGACAAAGGCCTTTCTTCAGGTTTTCAAAGGCTTGAGTGCACTCCTCATTCCATCTAACCTTTTTAGGGAATTTCTGAGAGATTACATTCAAAGGAGAAGCTATGGACCCATAGTTCTCAATGAAATTCCTGTAATACCCAGTAAGTCCTAGGAAGGCTCTCACTTGGGATTGAGTACTAGGGGTGGCCCAGTTTCGTACAGCTTGTACTCTAGGCAATGGCCTTATTTCACCTCCTCCTACCTCATGACCAAGGTAGACCACTGTACTCTGACCAATTTGACATTTGCTTGCCTTTATGGTCAGATGGGCCTGCTCAAGAGCCTGCAATACATAGCCTAAGTGATCAACATGTTCTTTCCAAGTATGGCTGAACACTGCAATGTCATCCAAGTATGCCATGCAGAAGTCTTCCATCCGTTTCAGAACTTGATTGACCATCCTTTGGAATGTAGCAGGTGCATTCTTTAATCCAAAAGGCAACAACAGTAAAAGTTACGAATCAGCCACTCTAAATATGGGCCAGCAAATCGCAATATGTTATCATGCAGGCTTGTTCTAAACAAATCAGCAATTTATATCCAATAGTTCCACTTTTCAGCTTTCCATTCCTCACATTTTCTGTAAACTTTCATATTTTCAATCACTACAAATTCTGGGGATCCCTAGGAAGCCTACCAGCTTTTTGCAACAGCAGAAAGCAGGCGGACTTCGTAGGGATACATTGTAAATGCTGCCTGCCATACTTGCAAGACAGGCAACATTTACCTGTCATGCACGCATGGGGGACAGCGTTTACACATTTGCACAACAGAGTGCAAATGTTCAGGGGAACAGTTGGCATACACACTCCACTATACAAATGACCAAAAGGGGCAGGGCCGTCTACGTGTAGGTCTACATGTAACGGAACCCCAGCCAAAGGATGTAATGGAGCAAAATGAGCTCCATGGTCTCTATGTTTGAATTCTTTGAAGTGTTGCACCATTTTAGAATGAATATCTCAGGTTTATGTTCTATGCCGGGGCTCAATTCTAATTGCCTCTCTTCGATTGCAAAACCTACGTAAATAAGGTTTAATCATGATGATATAGAGTAAATTCCATTTTGTGAATTGAAGTTCAACATGAACCGAAAATTTAATTTCAGGCTTTTTTATTCAGTGAACATGAATTTCTTTAGTTGAATGAACACGTCCCCATTTTGAGCCTAACTCGCAGAACGTTTTCCAATGGGGTTTTTCCAATATAAAATGCTTCTGTGAATTAGGCCCATTTGTACTAGTCTCCAAGACTGAAGGTTGTGTGAAATAGCACCTGGAGCCTACCAAGTGCTGGATGGAATTACCACAAAAACTGATCTCAGGCCCAAGTAAATAGTCAGACTCAAAGAATATGGCAAAAATACTACTTTATCAGTTTAATAAAGTAGGGAAACCTGGCAAACAGATTGTAGCTCACACACTCTCGAATACATTTCGGTTACACAAAGGCTTTATTCCTCGATGTACATCAGCTATGACGTCATCCTACGTGGCAAAACAGTAAAAACCTATCGGGTGGAGGGATTGGTTAAGGGAACATATATACCTATAGCTTATTTAGGAGTTTAACTTTCCCTGGCCAACCTTGTGAGAACTATAATTCCCAAAGGTAGAAAGGATCTTTGGACCCCTTTTACATTTTATTAAGTGAGACCAGCACCCCTCACCTTATGTGGAGTGCTGGGGAGATACTGAGTATCCCCCTTCTCATTTTCAGTGTAACATTTATCTACAAGGACAAACTTAGCTTTAATGGCTGGTGGCAATGAACCTTTTTATTAATTTGCTGCACCTTTACCACAGGCACAGCCCAGACAAAGGCACCCATGGGTGCTCATTTTACCAATATTGCTCCTGTCTTGTTTTTTTCACAATTTTAGTATTCCTTGCCCTTTCTTGTTCATTCCCCTGACATCCAGGGTGGGAAATTCCTTTGTGTGATTTATATCTTCGGCAGGAGTCCTGTGGACACCCCGCCCAGGCTCCAGAGTGTCTGTGAAGGCAGGAAGCGAGGGAGAAGTCCAAACCTCTGCAGCCCTTTGTCTTTCAGCCTGAGTGCAAGATTCCAGCTCACACTGGAAGGCTGGCTGTCCTGAAAGGATTGCCAACTCCCTAAGTTTGAATGTTGCAAGGCTGTTTGATTGGCTGAGTTCCTGCATAAGAGGTTGATCCTGGAAGCTGAAGAGGTAGTCGACCACTGGAACCAAAACCAAAGAGGATGATGAAGGAAAAGTGGCTGGGACGATTTCCAGTGACCGGAGAGCCTACTCTGCAAACAGAGCCTGCTGTAGCCCTTCCTTCCAATCGATCTGGAGACTCTGGAAACTCAAGAAGACCCCAATACCCTGGGACCTCAAACCATTGTGAGGCGCACAGTCTTCCGAATTCCGAATCTTGCTGAAACTTTATGGGCATCCCGCTGAATCTCCAGAAACACAAATCAAGTCTTAAAATTCCCATCACCAGAGTGCTGCAACTTTGTAATGACAAGAATCCGACCAGCAAAATTCTGTCTTCTTCTGTGCTCCTGAAAAGGTGCCAAACACACAGAGCCGCATCCAGCCACAAGGACAACCTTGCCGAGAGCCTTCTCTGTGGATACCTACTACAAAGACCCTTCCAAGGTCCTGTTTTCAGTCACCACAACTAGGAATCCACCAATCAGGTTTTTGGCTGCAGATCCTGAAGTCCTCATGCTGCTAAATCTTCTTCTGCACTGAGGTACTGTTAAGGCTTGGGTATTTACTTACCTTAAGTCTCTTTTGATTCCTGTGTAGTTTTGCGTTGTTTACTTTGATTGGGAAGCCTCTCGTCCAGTGCACCCAGGCCCCTGCTGGAATCCCCGTAGGGTGTCTTCTGTGAATCCCCTGGACCCTCAACTAACCTTAAAGAAAATGACTCTCCTGTTTGGACAGTCTTCCTTAGGAACTTTAAGAACCTATCCTGACACTGCCTGTTGGATACTCGACCCTAGAGTACCCCCTTCTGCCACTGAGAACACTCATGCTGCAAGAATAAAGGAAAGACTTTCAAAGGATTGGGCCTTTTGCCTAGAAAAGAGAATACATGTTTAAAAGTGACTTACTTGTAAAAGAGTTGGTTGGTAACTGTAACTCTGAGAGTGAACAGTTACACAAGTTATTACTTACCTTAGAAATGTTCTGCCATTCTGAAAGGTATATATAAGGTTGTTTACTTACCTTAGAAATGTTCTGCCATTCTGAAAAGTAGATATAAGGATATTTTACTCATCTGTGCATTGGTTGTGCTTCGTCGCGAAAAGTAATGCAGCTGGTTTCAGTTCACTATTACTGTTGGGATAAATGTATGAATGTCCCCGACTGGGTCTTGCTTCCCCTGACCTGCTGTTAGCCTATTCAGAATAAGTCTGCATTAGGCTTTACCTAACTAGAATAACTTTGAGTAGAGTTATTACTTCCCTTAGTCTGTGAACTGAAAAGCAACTGTAATTGAATAGTACATCAAAAGGTTTTACTTACCTTGAGTATAACTGTGTTATCCTCAAATAATTTAGAGCTATTGCTTCCCTTAGTCTGTGAACTGAATAGCAACTGTAATTGAATATTACACCCAAGGTCCAACTCCCCAAGAATAACTGGGTTAAATGTTATCCTGAATCAGAGTTATATGTTTATACTGTTCCTAAAATCTGTGTTTCACTAGATCAGAAAAGTATATTGTCCAGTAGATATCACTATGTGATTTCTTGCTGAGAGTCATGGTAAAATTGATAGGGTCTACTACCCTTGTATCACTGAAAGTAATCTAACAGTAACAATTGGTTTTGTCTTCCCTAGAACTCCTGTTTGGTGTTCCAAATTAGGTTAAATGCTTTGGTCTTTGTACCTTCAAGTATAGCGTTGTGTTTTTATAACTGTGGGTATCTATAATATTCAGTGAAAAAAACTTTGTTAAAGGGACGTTATGGTTAAGTTGCGCTACTAAAAACCTATGAAATTCAGTGAAAAAAACTTTGTTAAAGGGATGTTATGGAACCTGGAAAACCCTTGAAATTCACCAGTTATGGTACGCTAAGCAACCATAACTCTTACCACCTCCGTACACTGCTAAGACTAACACCCAGGACATCAAAGATGACACCACAAAGTTTTTTTCAATGAATTTCATAGCTTTTTAGTAGCGCAACTTAACCATAATATCCCTTTAACAAAGTTTTTCACACTGAATTTCATAGGTTTGTAGTAGCGCAACTTAACCATAAAGTCCCTTTAACAAAGTTAAAGCGGTTATTTACCACCGTTGATGGAAAGGCAAAAGTTGATGCGAGCATGGTGCTCAGTCGTTGTAAGCTTGGTTCATATAGCTATGGTACTACATCAATGAAGCGACACATAAAGTCGTTCCATGATGGGGCTATTCCGAAGGTTGTACCTTTCGATAAACGTAGTAGGTTGAGTTCCTCTGCAGCATCCTCCGTTTCTGCTCCTGTCACCACAAAAGACACTCCACTGGTACAGCGCATCCCTCCAACTGCCTCACAGGCCATCCATGATGCTGTTGACCCTTAACTTTCGAAGGTCACAATATTGTGCATGTACTGTGATGCAGTACTCTGCAGGGGGGAGAACCTTCGGAGTGCTTTCGAGACTGCGGTCAAGGAACATCAGAAGTTCTGCGACCTACTTCAATAAGGCCCACCCTACATCTTCCTCTCTCCACCTGCCCTTTCTAATCCCCATGGTTGATGTCCCTTCCTTACGCACCTTTCCTCTCCTTTCCTTGTGTGTCATGTTTAAAAAAACAAAACATTTTATAAAACAACAAAAAAAGGCTCTTTTCAGAGCTGCCTTTCACAGTTTAAAAACAGAAGTGACAAATAAAAAGTGCAGGGCCCTGTGCATTTTTTAGAAGTCCGCAGACAGTCCATAGACATCTAAAATTTTGGGGCGCTGCCCTATCAGAACCATTGCACTTTTCTGCAGGGGGAAGTTGTGGCTCTGAAAAGAGCCTTTTTGTGGTGTTTTCTTGTGTTTCAAAAACTTCAAATGGTCAATACCTACTGCACAATGAATTTCTGTAATTCCAAAAAAGGTCACAATGCATTTTGTATATTTCTCAGAAAACCTGATTGCCGGCATAAGTAAGATGTACTTTATCTCTGTGAAAAATGTGTCTGCTACAAAAAATAATGTTTTCATTCTGAAAAGAGGACATACCAACATCTCTCAAAAAGGCCCAAACAGCCTTGTTAACATTGTGCCTTGCTTTCTCCATTTGTGGTCCAAATGAAAAAGAACGCAACCACATTTGTCTCGGCGCAATGCGGGAAAAAATTACAATAGAGTTTGGATACATGTCCATGACTTTCCCAAGTCCTTTTTCATTTCAAATTGCAAAGAGATGCCAGACACATGTCCTAAACTGTTCCCTCCACAATGAATAATAATAATGTCTGGATGACGCTGTGTCAACAAAGAAGCACAGAGAGGTACCAAATCCACCCACTTCATTCTACACACTCCATGCCATTGCACTTCCACATGAGAGAATCCAAGATGTGCAGACACTCCACAGCGATCTGCATGCACCTCCAACCAATTTATCCAAGAATCTCCCAAAATCCAGACAATTTGCTTTCTGAAACACACAGCCATAGCTATCTGCTCTTCTCTCAGGAAAAATACCTACTGACAAACTCTCTCCTTACAGAGCACACCCAGTAAACCTTCTTAACCAATCCCTTGCTCTGCTTAGTCTCATTTGCATGCCTCTCAACCCCAAAATCCCCATATGTAATACGCGTTGTCTGAGGACAACCGCGGTGTCCACAGACAGATCAACATGCGGAATGAAAATTTAAATAGTGTTCCCCATTTCCCCTTTGAGGTTCGCTGTGAAAAGAGCCTTTTTTGGGTTTTTTGGCAGATGCTTCAGAAACACCTTTTATTTTGTATTTTTTTTTCTTATTTTCCTACAAAAATCTTCACGTTAGCTTCTCCAAAGCAACCCTTATGTTGCAAAACAGCATGGCATTTCTCATAAAAGATAAAGAAATGCCATGTTCTTTAAAATAAACAACTTTACCAGAATCAATGTTCTCATTATTACAAAAGAACACACCAGCTCTAAGCATGAAAGCAAACATGCCTCGGTTAATTGCACACCTAGCAATATTTTGCTGAGGACAAAAAACATAACTATTTTCCAATACTGCCCTAGGTAACAAAGCAGAAAAAATAACTTTGGCATTTGGAAGGACTTTCATGTTTGCCTGAAACACGTTTTGCAGATCTTGCAACAAAGTAGGGGCACTGAAATAGCCAAAATGCACAGCACCACACTGCAGGACAACTACATCTGGACTATTGAACCTAGCCATATCCTGACAAACTTTCAAAATTGCCTGCAAATGAAAACCGGGCACAGTAATCCACACCACCTCCACTCCTTTTACATCAAAATTCTTTGCCACATTCCTACATTTAGCACACTGCTCCAAACTATCAACAGACATATCTCCGAGCACCAACACCCTGACTTTCTCCACCTCTGCCATCTTCACTACACACAGCATCTTTCAACACAAAACACAACCTCAACATCTGATTGGCTGATCCCTACAGTCCCTTTTCCATGCTGGATTTGCTGAGAAACCCCGGATGTGGCACGCCCTGTCCATGGACAACCGCGGTGACCGCAGGGCGCGTAACACTGGGGCAGCCCTTCTACCCTTTCCACTTCACTCTCTGCACCATTCCCTCATTGGCTACTGTTAAGCAGTCACACAATCATCCACCAATCACATCCAAGAAATCTACATCTAACTCTCTCATCACAGATCAGCACTTTAGATGTACAATTGATTACTCTGAGTACAATTCGGCTGTGACTGCAAAGGACCTACAGCAACAACTACTATAAAACTTCCCAAGACTTCTACTTGCAGATTCATGCACATCGACATGCATGAACACAGACTACAGGTATGAATATTTTCTACACAGTACATGTACAGCTCTTCAAGGAATACAATACATCCCGGGAGCATAGCTCAGCGGCAAAATGTGCGCCTTGGAAGCAAGACGACATGACACAACACAGGTACGATCCCAGGGTCCGTGCTTAGAAACCTCTGGGTGTTTAAGCACGTTATAAATACACTACTAAGATAAAATAATTACGCTACTACAAAACAAACAATTCCTGTAACAGCACCTCGAAACCCGCGGGCTGTGTGAGCACTTTAAAAATGTTAAATGAAATAAATAAAAATATAAACAGAGTAACTGCCACTTACCCTGTAAAAACTGTAAAATGAACTTACTGTCATTTCTCCCATCTGCTATGATGAAGTGTCAATTGCAAAACTTTCTGCTCTCCAAATGTGTGTTTATACACACACACCTATCTAAAAAAATATTATTTCATATTATAAGATGGGAGAAATAACAGTATAATTATGAAAACAAAAAAATAACAATGTCTACATTAACAAAAGTGCTATAAACACACATATTCACTAACTTCTTTCTTTTACAATTGCAGTGAAGACCACTCTCCTGAAAAGCATCAGCGTCTGAAGTACGAACAAGGACTTAGAAGAAAACTACTCTTTCCATATAAAAAAGTAAGTATAATACTAACATAATGTTCTAACTGTTACTCAAACACATTAGCATTTTAGTTTTGTAGAACAAACAAGTGTATTAACCCTTTGCAATTAGATGTAGTATTAGTGCATTCCCTTACCAGTTCCATACTTTATATTGTCATCTTAAGCCCAGTAAAGTAACACACAAATACAAGAATAGCTTTCCGAACTTGATGTAGCTGCCCATTGCACAATCACACACCTCCACAATCATACTTACCATCATACTCAGACACTCATGCACAAAGAACGCATACACTGCACAACAGCCGAACCCACACTTTCTTTTTTTTCTCCAACAGACCCCAAAGAATGCCTACCAAAAAGCAACTCCGTAGAAAGGAACGCAGAAGTAGAGCAAATCAAAATCAAAATAAAAGTGTCCAAAATAAGCATCTATCTCTAGCAGATTTTGTACAAAAAGTTCAAACAAAACAGCTAATGCAGTCATTAAGCGAATCAAAACAAGCTTCCACTACAGAAACTTTCCCTCTCTATCAAAATGTAAAACGAAACAGAAAGTGATTAAAAAGAATTCAGCTACCACTACTGCTAATGCTGCACCTATAAATCCTGATGTAGTGGCAAGTAAGCATACCAAAATAAATATTTTACAAAAAATGTTCCGCCACAGAATCCTTCAGAACCTTATAAAAACAGGAGAAAAATCATGCACAACCCTTAAAACCTACCATAGAAAATGAATCATAGAAGCTCTCATTGACAGTGCAATCCTTCTCAAAAGGAAGTTATTTATTTTAGCTTTAAACAGAATGAAACAACTAACAAAACTAACTACTAAACTACAGCAAATACTTCTCAAGAAATGGAATATCAACAGAAATAGCTTCTTAAACATCTTTGGGGGTGAATGGAGTCACACCATGACCACAATTTTGACAAGGGGGGTCCTGGGAGTCTCTCTGCCAGACATTAGTCCTGGTTGCAAGAGACTTACCCAGAGTCTTTAGCTCACTATCTTTCACAGAGAAGAAATATCCCAAACATATCAGTCTTTGTCCTGCCCTGGGGCAGTCCAGCACCGAAATGCTAGGCAATTCTCCTCTGAACAAGAGTACCAACAGCATCCCCAGACAGTCTGGATGGACCTCATCAGTAGGAAGGAGCTGTGCCTCTCTAAGAATAGTGAGCAAGGGGTCCACGTCTGGATTCCCCTAGTAACATAGGGTGAGACCCAAAGTTACTTAAATATGCAAATTGACAAGGGGGGTCCTGGGAGTCTCTCTGCCACACATTAGTCCTGGTTGCAAGAGACTTACCCAGAGTCTTTAGCTCACTATCTTTCACAGAAAAGAAATATCCCAAACATATCAGTCTTTGTCCTGCCCTGGGGCAGTCCAGCACCGAAATGCTAGGCAATTCTCCTCTGAACAAGAGTACCAACAGCAACCCCAGACACGTGTTTCGGTCTGGTTGGACCTCATCAGTAGGAAGGAGCTGTGCCTCTCTAAGAATAGTGACCAAGGGGTCCACGTCTGGGTTCCCCTAGTAAATTAGGGTTAGACCCAAAGTTACTTAAATATGTAAATTGACAAGGGGGGTCCTGGGAGTCTCTCTGCCAGACATTAGTCCTGGTTGCAAGAGACTTACCCAGAGTCTTTATCTCACTTTCTTTCACAGAGAAGAAATATCCCAAACATATCAGTCTTTGTCCTGCCCTGGGGCAGTCCAGCACCGAAATGCTAGGCAATTCTCCTCTGAACAAGAGTACCAACTGCATCCCCAGACACGTGTTTCGGGCTGGTTGGACCTCATCAGTAGGAAGGAGCTGTTAATCTGCATATTCAAGTAACTTTGGGTCTCACCCTAAGTTACTAGGGGAATCCAGACGTGGACCCCTTGCTCACTATTCTTAGAGAGGCACAGATCCACCCTACTGACGAGGTCCAACCAGACCGAAACACGTGTCTGAGGTTTCTGTTGGTACTCTTGTTCAGAGGAGAATTGCCTAGCATTTCGGTGCTGGACTGCCCCAGGCAGGACAAAGATTGATATGTTTGGGATATTTCTTCTCTGTGAATGATAGTGAGCTAAAGACTCTGGGTAAGTCTCTCGTAACCAGGACTAATGTCTGGCAGAGGGACTCCCAGGACCCCCCTTGTTAATCTACACCATGACCACAGACACATATTTTAATGAAGAAGCATATAAACAAAAGCAAACAAACCCAATTGCCATACATAGCAGTGGACGAGGGTATGAAAAACGTAATAACACCATTATGGAACAAGAAACTATGCTTACAAAAATATCCCCAGAAAACTCAGTATCACCTCTCCATTCTACTGGACCAAAACGTCCAGTCTACAAATGGCCGTGCACATCAATATGTAAAATTGCCAAAAATCTTTCAAATCTTTAGGCCAGTTCCTCAATCAGTATGTAAAAAGCAAAGACAAATTCAAAATGAAACTTCTACAAAATATGGATGCCTGTCCAGTGTGCAAATACACAGGACTAGAAGGACATTTATTATCCTGCATTTCAGGACCTATTTGCAAAAGCACCTTCCATCATTTCAAAATGATATCAACACATCATTCAACTATAAGAAATCTGGTCCAAAAACTCTACTACGCTAACAGTCCTGCTTTAGCACTAGCCAATTGAAACAACCATCTTCTACATGGTACAGCCAAACAACTACTCGAAGAAATAGAGCATATCCAGAGAAAATATTTTGGTATTGAAAGCCACTTACAAAATGCAATAGATGTACAACAAACTAGCAACTACTGTACAAATACCAACCTTTTATTAAACACATACAAAAAAAACCTAAAGTTTAAAAGTGCCTCCGCTGAAGTACCAAACCATTTGTGTGTGTGTTGCTGCATTACTTTTTTATAAAAGTAGCACAAAAGACTGTAGACATAACATACAAAATAGAAGACAACGAAGATTCCAAATGGTTCCAATTAGTTCTCTATCTTATAGCAGAAAACAAATATGACATTACTGACCCCTTAATACTTTGCAATTACTGCACTGCAAAAGTTGACAACAACCAAACACCATCACATGCTATCACAAATAACTTGGAATTATTCCTACTACCAAAACCCCTGCAACAAATAAATCTATATGAGAGCATCATAATTCAAACAGTGCACCCATTTCAAGCAATAATACTCCTCCAACCAAAAACAGCAAAATGACCTTCCTCTGAATTAGTGAAAGGCATTCGTGGAAAAGTAGTTCATTTACCATTAGATCTCAAAGAAAATGTACACACTCTAGGAGTGCAACTGCCAATAGATCAATCTTTAATTGTCTTAGTAAAGGGCGTACCTACAAAAGTGGATTTACATAAAGTTTGACAAGCCCTGCAATATCTAAAAAACAACAATGAATACTACAAAGAAATTAATATTGAGGAAAATCTGAGAGAAACCATTGAAATAATTCAAGAGTCACCAGAAACTGGTAAATTTGAACTTCAAAATCCTGCTACAGAAGCCAATATTTTAGACCATTATACAATTCATTCTTTACACTCTAAAGACAGTATAGAAGATGCACTGGAAACGTACCGAATGCGACAAGGCAAAGGATCTCCAATCAGCATATGGGAAAAAAGTATAGAAACACAGGCCTTTCCTCTACTCTTTCCTACTGGAAAAGGAGGAAGGCACGAGGATAGACCCACACAGATAACAGCATCAGAATATCGCTCTTTACAATACTATTCTGACGACCCCAGATTCAGACAAAACTTGGTACCCAAAACTTGGTACTTGGTAAAATCAGGTACCCATCTTCAAATATATGTCAGCTACGCAATTATTACAAAAAGTGCAAGAAAAAGATGAGGTTTTACAGTCAAGTATTACATATCTTTTAGCAAACATGCGTGGTACAAAAGAATACTGGTTCCGATGTCACAGAGATGTACGCTTTATGAAAAGAAACTTTGGCCCACTCACCTTTTTTGTTAGAAGGAGCACCACACATCCACATGCTATTATGGATTAAAGATGCTCCTAAATTTGGTCAGGACAGTGATGCCACTGTTTTGCAGTTTATCCAAAAATATGTCACTTGTGAAATCCCTTCACAAACAACACATACCTTCATGCACACATTTTACAATTTCAAAGACACAAATGTGGGAAATATTGTCGTCCCAAATATTTTAAAAAAAGGGAAATACTATACCAAATGCTGCTTTGGTTTCCCTAGACCATTTTCAGCAAGAGGTCAAGTAAACAACTTCATGTCTTTAGTCAAACATAGTGTCAAAGGTAAATCACCTAAGAACACATATTACATAAAAACAACAGAAGAATCAAAATACATCAAGGATTACAATGCAATCATTGCTCTCCTATGGAGTGCAAACATAGATGTGCAGTACATTGCAGACAATTCCACTGCAGTTGCAATATATTTCACAGCCTACTTAACCAAAGCAGAGAAAACAGAGCTTCAGGACCTCTGGGATGACATATCATCTGACAAAACACTATCACAAAAAATGTACAGCTTGGGCATAAAAATGCTCTCTCATAGAGAATGTGGCTGCTATGAAGCTGCAGACCGTTAAACCGGTACTGCCTTGTATGGAAAATCTGACAATATAGTATGGCTAAGTCTTGGTCCTGCTAAATCTAGAAAAAGAGTTCTCAAATCATATGAGGGCATAGAAACAATAGCCAAAAATGATCCCATCAGCCACAACATTTTGAAAAACAATTTACGAGACACATACTACCCAAACAGGAGTACCACTTTGGAAACCATGTGTCTCTACCACGTAGCCCAAAAGTTCACATACAAAAATAATGTTAAACCAGATGAAAAGAAAGGTAGATATAGAGTTGTAAATTGTGAAGGCAGCTTAGTGAAACTTACCAAACACAGCTTATTTAATCAGATCAAATTGTCATTAAAAACTCCTCAACATAAAGAACTGTATTACATGTCCCTGCTACAACTTTTTAAACCATGGAGAAAAGTAGAAGAGTTACTGGATACACATGACTCTTATGAAGATGCTTTTAAAGCAAATGAAAGAACTATAACAGACGTAAACTTTACACAGTACCAAACAATGTTGCACAATGAACAACAACACGAAGAAGAACTCCAGACCAAACTACAAGTCGACACTCCTGACAGTAGTCAACCTTCTGTAACAGGAAGTGCAGAAGCGCTTGGACAGCCACTAATAGCAAATGAGGCAGAATTAGCTGCCATGTGTCAGTATGAACAAGCTACAGAAGACTTCGCTGTACTGAAATCACAACTGAACAATGAGCAGCACAGCATTTTCCATGAAATAACAAAACAAATTGAACATGGTGTGGAACATGAAAATAAAAACTGTACCTGCCAAGACTACAAACCTATACTGCTATACGTGAGTGGTGAAGCTGGTTCAGGCAAAACATTCTTAATCAAAATCATCAGCATGTAAGAGGATTCAATTCAACACTACAGCTAAATCAATGCCTAGTCTGGGATACTGAATGGAAACTCTTATTGATATATCTTTATGTCCAGTTCATGAGTTCTGGATGACTACCCCTATATAACACCCCTCTCTTAGAATCCGCCTGACCCCACTGAGCCAAGAAGTAGTTCTGTTTTGCAAGTTTAAAAGGTTTATTTGAGAATTTAAACAATATATATATATCACACTTTATAATAAATTAATATCTGATAGTACACTTAGACATATGATGTTGATCAACAATGGGTAATCTGGCACTAGCACACTTCTTTACAATCAATGAGGAGTTAGTATAGGATGGATAAAGTAGCAAAAATACTTTTATGATTTCAAGGGGAAAAGCAATGAGGAATAAAATGCAGTACAGAAATACTTGATATGATTTTAGCAAAAGATAAGATAATCACTTTTTCTCTGGCAATTCACCCCCCTCCCCTATGCAATGTAAGAAATGGAAGGAGATGGAAAGAGGAGCACACAATTCTCAGGAATGCAATCAAATACAATACGAAATTCAGTTCCCCCCCAGCAAGCTTAGAGGAAACAGGTAGGAGTTTGAAACACAGGCCCAAAATGCTTTTTAAATGTGATGGCAATGGATGAAAAATATGCTGAAAATGCTTTTAATTCCCTTTAGGAGGTTCAGGGTGAGTGAGAGATACTTGGGATGAGCTCAGGCTCGCTTTAGCAATGATTCAGGGATGGTTATTAAGAGACAAACAAATTTTTAGCACAGAAAAGCACAGGAAAGCAAAAAGCTGCTATCTTTTTACAGGTAAAGAAATCAGGCCAAATCGCAAATCGCGGCAAAATTCGCGAGTGCGTGAATCGTGATTACGGCATAAGTATAAGGAGTAGCAAGTCTATGTTCGATGGAAAGGTGAGATTCTAAGCTTTCAGATGAAAGTTAAACCAAGTTCCTAGGACAAACGGTCATAGAGATATGAACGATTTTGTAAAGGTCGTTTTTCGGATTTAAAGTAAACTCAAAATGACAGGTGACAGCTTGCAGCTGCAGAATTGACAGGTGACAGTTGTGCAGCTTTAAAAATGACAGATGACACGATTTCTAGGAGGCTGTTCTACTTAGGTTAAAATAGTTTGGATTAGATTATTTTAACTAAGAGATTGATTCTGCTAGGTACTCACAATATAAATTTGAAATAGGCCTCGCCACGGATCTGGTCAGGTTTTGGACTGGACTCTGGTTCTGGTCTCGGCACTTCACAGTGATCTGGGTCAGCTCTCTGGTTCTGCTCACAGCGGTCTGGGTCACTCTGGATCTCTGGTCTGGTTTCTGGGGCTCTCTGCTTTCTCTGGGTACAGCACTGCTTCTGGATCTTTCTGGCGCAGGGTTTCAGGCCAGAATCAACAGCTCAGCCCAGCTGTGAATAGTCTGCAAATGATTTTGAGGCCTGCTGACAAATACTTTTTCTTGCAGTGGGCCTTCTTGGTTCAAAGTTCTGTAGTCTCTGTTTAGCTTGGAAGACTAAGTGTTGGATCTCTGGATGTGAAGTTGTCGGTCAGCATGCTCCGCAGCAAATGGAATTGAATCTCTCTACCTGTCCCAGCAGTCTCTTTTTATGTGTTTTGAAAATGGGTGTGTGCCTGGGCCTAGCTAAGCCTGCCCTCTCTACTTGTCATTGGCCCAATTCTCCCCACTCCCATGATTGGGGGAAGGAAATGGATTGTCAGCATGATGAAGTCTGTTTATTGGTCAGAGGATCCTCCCCTGGTCTGTTTGCCCACAAATCTATATTTGATTCAAATACATCCTTCCCAGATATACAATTTGTTGAAATTACATGTGCACATTATATATTTCTTATGGTCCATGCTTGTCCGCCTCTGATCTTCCTGGGGGCTTGCATTAAAAAATGACAACATTTTGCGCTTTTTAACTGGTTTTGCAATATCGGACATTTACCCAAAATTACACACATGTGCGCAAGGAGTATGGACATTAATTGATGAAGTGTCAGATTTTTAACATGCAGACATTTGGAGTGAAACCCTATTTTCCGCTAGCAAACCCCCAGAATACACCACGGGGTCCTAACGCCTCTCAAAATGTTCACAGAAAAATCACAAAAATAATGATATTACTTATATAATTCTGACATGTCCGCACTATGAGTTATCTATCTTTTTAAAATTATGCTCTAGTCAAAAAGCATCACAGGGTGGAATAACTGGTTTATCCACTTCCCCCAAGCTCAGCTGCTAGCAGAGGCACTGCCCCTCCCAGTTTCCCCTAAGAGGAAGACACTTTACGGCCCCCAAATATAACATTTGCCTGAGTCCAGGACAGGCCTTTGTTCAACTCCCTGTAGTCCCCAGCTGCTCCACCCCTAATCTAATCAGAGAGGTGACAACTTCTTTTGGCAAGGGGAGTGGCTGAGCAGGTTTCAACTCCTGTCGGGGGTAGTTGTCAGGCAGAATCCAGTTTCATTAAGCCAGGTTTCAGTTAAATGTCACTTTTTGTTCCCAGTTTTCTACATTCAAATCAAACTGACAATTTTTACATATACATTAAATAATTACTTCCTTCAAGTCATTTCAGAATATAGTTTTACATTTTATCCCCCTATTAGCAAGTCTTTCCTTGGTCTGGTTTTGTTTCATTTGTTCAGTTTTACACAAAAGTCTGGTGGTTTTAAAACGCCGGCTTTCTGATAGTGGTGAGTACTGGTAATGCAACCATTTTTGGGATTAAGAAAATGAATTCCCCACAGTTCTGAGTTGCTTTTTTTTGGCAATCATCATTGCCATCCCCAATGGTTTCAGGCTACTGTGTGTGTAGCCCACTGGTGGTTTTAGGCAGTGCCCTCCTGTGCTCACAACATAGGAAAAAATGGGTGGCAGCCTATTCTTCATGTTTTCCCTGTGCACTCTCTGGGGAGTTCTGGCCATCATGATGTTTTCCATGCTAGTACTGCACAGTTTTATTGTAGGGCTTGGATGCATGGGTAAAAACATCACACAAGCAAGTTTCTTCAACAATTGACAAACAACAAACTGTCAGCTGTTGTAACTGCCACCACAGGTTTAGCTTCCTACTACATAGGCGGTGTCACTTTAAACCGATTATTAGTCCTTCCAGTAGAACACCAAAAAAAATAGACTATTACACATGCATTGCAGCTTTCCACAGAAGCTGCAATGCAACTACGCAGAGTTTTCAAACAAATGAAAACGCTGCTAATAGATGAGGTGAGCATGGTCTCCAACCTAATGTTGGCTTTGATTCATCTCAGATTACAAGAGGTCCTCAAAACAGACTACAAAAAGCTCTTTGAGGAAAACACATTATTGTTTTCGGAGATCTTCAATTGACACCAGTGAAAGCTGAAACTACTTTTAAAACCTTAGGGCACAAACGGTGCCATAAATCTCTTGGCAGCATAGGAAATGTCAACCTTTGGAAACATTTCCAATGCTGAGAATTAACAGAAAACATGCGCCAGTCTGCAGACCTCACATACACCAAACATTTTAAAAAGTATTAGAGTTGGTGTACTATCTCAAGAAGCACAATCAATATTAAAAACCAGGCACATCCATGCACTCTATAGCCATAACTCATGTGCTACTGATGTCATGGAACAATTAGCACACAAAAATGTCAATTGTATGTCCTTGATGCCAACTCTTCCAAGCTGTTCAAAATTCAATGAAACAATGTTGAAAAAAGAAATACAACCAATAATTGAAATTTGCTCCACAGATAAACTGGACTTACATGGTATGACACTAGCCATGTGTCTACAAGCCACAACAAGACTAAATACCTTAGAAAGCTCTATCACCAACACAGCTGGTTTGGACAAAATACTAAAATTATCTTTAAACTGTGGAGTAATGCTCAAACGTAACTTTGACGTGGAGCAAGGACTATTTAATGGAGCACTTGGTACAGTTGTTGGCTTTCAAACATACCCACGTGACAACAACATTCAATTTGTCAATATTCTCTTTGACAAACTATCAGAAGTTAATAGGATAGAATGCTCAACAGCCCACTTCCTTCTTTTTAAAGACATGTATGTACGCAGAGAACAGTTTTCACTAACTCTAGCATACGCAGTTATCATTCACAAATCACAATGTCTTACCCTATATAAAGCATTAATAGATATTGGTAACACAGTCTTTAACGAAGGCATGAGCTATTTAGCACTGTCACGCTTATGTACACTTAACAGGCTATTTCTAATCAACTTCGATGCAAGTAAAGTAAATGCAGATATTCCTTGCATTCTAGACTACAACAGGCTGCGTTCACTCTACACCCCATCTAAAAACCTATCCTGTTCCACAGAAAGCAAAACGTTGTAAAAGAAAACCACTTCAAACTGAAACGATACAGGATATCACTGCAATTCCTCCAAAGAAAAATAAGAAACTAATACTTCAAGTACCGCAACCAAAGAAGAATCTACTGGTCTAAGTAACTCAACTACTTCTTCAAAGAAGCAACACACACTCTGAACAAATGACTTCAACACAGAACTGTCAGGACCATTCAAATTTTCAAATATAACTGTTGTAAATTGCTACACAAATGTAGCAATAAATATTCTATTCCAATTGCAACCAATTATTAAGAACATTTACTTACACAGTATAGACCAATTGTGTTTGCAAATGTTAGTCTTTCATAGAAATGCAACCAACAATCCTGACAACACTTACAATGTTCATGGAATAAGAAAAGAATTGGACTACTGTGCTGAAATTGTCAAATTCACTATAAACTCACAAGAAGATCCACAAGAATTTCTAATGTACTTACTACAAGTACTGCAAAACAAAAACATACCTATGAATGAAATCTTCCGAATTTCATACATGTGGAAACATACATGCACTCTCTGCAGCCATGTGGCACAGAAACAAGTCCCTAATGAACGCTTTGTGTATGTATACATACCTAACTGTGAATCCATTCTATTTCAGCAACTTGTACAAAATGCAAACCATGGCAGATTACTGGTGTACTACCTGCAATTCAGATAATCTCTCCACCTTACAAATATAGACACACATAGTAAATACATAATATTAATGCTTTTACGTTACAATGCAGATGGTACCAAAAACAACTGTAAACTGACTGGATTCACACATGGTCAAGTATCACTTGGTAAGAAAACTTTGACAAT
This sequence comes from Ambystoma mexicanum, assembly GCF_040938575.1. NCBI lineage: Eukaryota > Metazoa > Chordata > Amphibia > Caudata > Ambystomatidae > Ambystoma > Ambystoma mexicanum. The sequence goes on from NC_090930.1 coordinate 330,795,265, forward strand.
AATAGGTATAATCTACCACGCAGGAACCACAACCAATGCAGGTCACTACACTGCATATATAAAATAGAATTCTGGATGGTTCGAATGTAATGATAGTACCATTACTCTAATGCAGCGATTACCAGCAAATCTTGTAAAGGCTTACTTAATATTCTTAAAACCAAAATTTAATACATAATCTGTGTATGAACATAAGCAAAACTTCAACTTCAAAATGCCAAGATGTATATAACTGCCCCAATGTTCTGCAACAAGCAAACAGATAAATAAATACCACTAAAATGTAACAAGAAATACACAGTTAGAATACACCAAAAGGTATCTAACTGCCCCAAGATTCTGCAACAAGCTAATAGATAAATAAATACCACTAAAATCAAACAAGAAATATACAGTTGTAATATGCCAACAGGTATCTAACTGCCCTAAAAAATCTGTAACAACCCAACAGATAGATGAATAGCGTAAAAGTAGAAATAAACAATTAGAATATTCCAACAGGTATCTAATTGCCCCAAAAATCTGCAACAAGCCAACAGATAGAAGATTAGCAGAAGCAAGAAACAAACAGTAAAACAATGAAAGAAATATATTGTAACACAACATTGAAGTTTTTTTTTAATCCAGCATGGATTTTTTTTTCCCACAGACCAATGATTTAGAATACAAACACAGAAACTGAGGATTTGCGCAGTGCACTGGTTTGAACTGTAGTACTTGTAAAGTACTAATTATGAAGGTCAAAAAATACAGAAATGTCTATTATGAAATGCAATAACTCATTATGAACTACCTACTCTAACATAAGATCTTTTCTTTTATCACAGAGATCGAAAAAAGTATGTCTGATCCAGTTACCCATGTCATGAAAAATCTGCATACAACCACAAAAAACTCAACCAGTAAGTATAAAATAAACAAACACTGCAGTCCTTGTTACAAACTCTACAATCTTAACTGTACAGCCTAGCCTAAACTTCACATACAAACTCTACAAATGAAACAGTACACAAACTTTTGGGTTGTGGATATTTGATGGGTGTTTGATTCTATTGGTATGTTATGCCGCAGTGTTTGTGGCCAGGGCCTAGAGTCTTGGGTACATGGCACACCTATGCTACCAAACATTTTGACTGTGGTATGTTGGATATTGGGAATAGTAATTACAATCAATGCTCTACTAACAACCCAAAAGCAACATCATACTAAAATAAAATGGCAGTAGTGCCTTTATTATGTCTGTGGACACCCGCGAAGACCGCGGGCATGACGAACACATCAGGGGCACCTGCCACCTAAACAAATACAGTATTTGACCCATCTCTTACTCCACAACCTTCCCCAAGCACGCCTGCACACCAACACACTCCCCAAAATTGCATTTTGCCTCTGTTTGCCGCTGCTCTGTTGGCAAATCCAAGATGGTGGGTGCATTGAAACAATGTGACCCACCTCACGCCTCACTCCGCCAATCGGTAGGCACATTGCGTGTCATGACGGACATGACGCAATCTGATTAGCCAATCGGTGTCCTGTCCGTGCAGCGAACAGGGAAGTGTGTCCGCGGAGTGGACATAGATATCACACAATTTTTGCCTTAAGTTTTAATCATTCAAAAGAATTTGCGGCAGGAGCGGCAGCTTAGTGCCGAAAGCGTGCTTTTGTTATTTTGGTGGAAATCCATCCAGCAGCTGTAGGCGTGCGCAAAGATTCTTCCCATTATGTCTATGGGAAAAAAAGGAATGTTGGGACCAAACCTCACAAACATTTGCAAATAAATTCAGAGTGGGCCATATACTTTGTTTTGCAAATTTTGGTGAGAATTCATCCAGGGGGAGTGAAGTTATAAGCCGCCCAAAAAGTGCTCTTCCTATGGGATTAGCAACTTAACCATAACTACACAGCCACTACTGTGGGCTAAGTAATTATAGTACATATTTACCCCAAGATGAATCTGGGCCTACTTGTATTTAAATAAACCATTTATTTGTACAATACATAGTGTTTCAGTGTTTCTTTTGACCATTTGCATTAAATGTCCTTTATACTTATTCTTCAGCCCTCTCTACTGCCTGAGATAAGCCTGGCTGCTCTTTTCTACGCTATCCTGAACTCAGATGGTACAGCCTTATACTAAGAGTGGGGCCTTGTACTGCCTCAGTGGAATGGTTTTACTAAGCTCTTAGTTGGACTTCAAAAAAACTGTCCTTACACTAGACTATTCATCACTGTCCCCAGCTTGTTGCCAAGGCCATTTGCCAAATTCATTGGGTCATGACCTACAGCCATTTTGCAGAACACCTCTAAGCATCTCACAGTAAACATTTGCCCTTGCATAAGGGCAGTCACAGTGCCAACTTAACCCCATGACCGGTTCATGTGTCACATCTCACTTAGTATATCAAAGTACACGTTGGGCTTTGCAGCAGGCCAGACATATTGCCAACTTCAATCCCATATATTATCCCTCATGACCATGGCCAGTGGCCAGATTGTTTGGGGCATGGCCCTGGCCACAGGTCAACTTGAGCTGGCCTCTGGTCATAGCTGTAGGCCAAGTTGTTCCCTCAAATGCCCCAAACAATCTGGCTACTGACCATGGCCACATAAGATCCTTCATGGCCATGACCATTGACCAGATAGTTCGGCCCTGGCACTGGCCACAGACCAACTTAATCTGACCACTGGCCACAGCCACAGGTCAATTCTGTGACCCCTTCCCATGCCCCAAACAATCTGTCTGCTGTCCATGGCCACAAGGCAACTTTGCACTCCCTTTACGAAACTGGCCCCAATACTCACTTTTCCCTATCTGAAATATTGTAAAACCCACCACAACATATATATAGAATTAATGTGCATTAACAATTCCCTCATCGTCATGGCCACAAGGTATCTCTGCATCCCCTTAAAAAACATGGAGCCGCACTGATGAGGTGGAGGAGGAATGCATGGATCTTATCTCCACCCGTGCCACTGCTCCCCCTCACCAATGCACTTTGCATTTACGCCTCCATTTAACATTCCACCGTTTATGTGTGTCCTAGGTTAAGGTCTCACAATCTCCCTGCAATCACTCAGCCTAACTTGTGAAACATGGTGTCTTTCTAGAGCAATTTGGCTAAAGCCTCTGGGGTCCACAGCTTCTGTATACATTATGTTGAAGGCACAGTTGTAGAGTTCAGAGAGAATCCAGTCTTCATTACCTTAAAATGCCTGAGAAGCCCGAATGGCACTTTACTGTCAGGCAGAAGCCTATGAGGCACTACAGGACAAAATGCCTGTGCAAGTCAGTGTGTTTCCCAAGACAACTCACAGCCTGCCATCCAGCATTGTAAGGAATGATAAATTAGGCCTTATGTGTTCATATCCAGGGCAGTGATAACTTCCAAAATCAAAGTTCATATCTTTTATTTACCTTGGTACTTAGGGAAGCAAGGGAGCACAGGGTCCCAGGCACACACCTTTGCACTCTTATGAATTGCTTTCTGGGTGCTGCTCAGATTCCCCTTCCATGATATCCATGCCAAAGGCACAGTGTGTATCTGTGTCCTGCTGCATCAGTATCCCGATTTGCAGTGCCTGTTCAACCAGTGGCACATAGCAGGTTCAAGTTCAGAGGTCCCAGTTGCCCATTTGACACCTGCAGGTGACTGCCAAATCTCTGCTTCATAGGAGCTGCTTTTAAGATATGAAGCCCTACACCAAAACCTTGATTATACATAGCTCATGATGGTGGCAGGATAGCTATGCCTGAATTAAGGCATAGTGCATGGCACAACTTATGATCATTGCAGCCACATCCAATTTGTTATCACACATGTTGCAACTCCTGTGAGCCAGGCTCAGCTGTGGTAGGTGATGTGTATTCTGACCAACTGTGTTGAGCCTGTCAAATGACAGTCCAGGAACCTGAATAGCCAGGCCTCCTCTTTTTGTGTGCGAAGTAGCACGCTTCGCAAGGATGGCTGCACAGTTGGCATCTGCCCTGGACCCAGGCATCAAAGGAGTACATCCATTCAAAGGGAGTAGCCGCACACCAAAGTGATTCATAGCTAAAGACCTTTGATTCTATGATTCTATGCAGACAACCACAAACTGCAACTATGATTGACTGATTACTGCCACTTGGTCCATCTTTGGGCCATAGTGACTGGATAGGTCAGTTTAATCCTTTTGCACAATCTCAAGAACATATCCTTTGAGCATTGTGGTCTTTTATTGCCTTTTCTTCCCTGTTTCATTACCCAGAATGCTGCATCTATTCTATCTTTGCATATTCTGTGTTCTTTCTACAGGGGAGGGATTTTACAATGTTTTCTAGTTAGTTAATATTGTACATGGAGTGTCTGATTAAAGTATATATTCTAATAGAACCTTTATTGGACATTCCTTTATTTTCGGCTGTCATACTTTGCTGTTTGGGTTGCTACTGACCCACATTCATACCCCTCTTGAGAATATGGCCTTCTCTCGGCCCACGTTACCACAAAAGGCAAAGCATTTATATCTCTTAATTGTACCTGCTTTACTGTTATGACTGTGTTGGTCTGGTTTGTAGAAGTGTGAGGGGTAAACAGCGAGCCCTGTTGTCTGGAGTGAGGGAGATAAGAGACAGGAGGGCGCTAGGACCCTGCAGCTGCCTTCCCTACCCTTGAAAACAGCATCTGAGGGAGCCCTTGATGAAGCCTGTGCCAGGGGCAAGCCCCTTTGTTTGAAGCAAGGGTGACAGGATATGGGATGGTGCTAGAACCCTGCAACCTCCTTTCCTGCCTTTGAAAATTGCATCTTAGGGAGCCTGCAGCGAAGTCCGCGTCAAGGGTGAGTCCCGTTGTTTGGAGTGAAGGAGGGCACCTTCCCTGCCCTTGAAAACAGCGTCTGAGGGAGACTGCGGCAAAGCCATCGCCAAGAGAGAGCTCTGTGGTTTGTAGTTGTTCAGAGTTGTGAGCAGGCATCGCACACCATACAGCACATGCCACTTTATTTGCATCTGGAGACTGGAACTTGGAACCTTTAATGTTAGCCACGGAGGTCGAGCACCTTAGGTACTTTGCCCCAGTGGATAATCATTACTTTTTATTTGGAGCTGCTTTGATTACTTGGAACCCTTAATCTGTCTTCTATTGTGCAGTGTGCATCCCGTGGTGACAACTCCAATGTTTAGGGGTGGTATGTGTTACTCTTTGTTCAGGAGCCAGCCGATAACATGTTTCCTGAAGATCTGGAAGGACTCAATAGTTTTAATGTTGAGTGGTAAGGTGTTCCAAAGTTTGTAGGCAAGTACTGTGAAACTGGCAACTCCAGCTCTTTTTTAAGGAGAATCTAGGCACTGTCTAGCATAAAGTATTGGAGGATCTGGTGGTTCTAGTGGCGGGTTTCAAGGTGAATTTATTGGTGAGATAAGGTGGGGCTAGGTGATTTAATGCCTTGTATGTGAGGCAAATGGTTTTCAAATCAATTTTTTGTTGTATGGAGAGCCATTTGCACGATTTCCTAACAGTGGATATGTGCTCTCATCTGGGGATGTTAAGTGCTGCATGTAGTGCGTTATTTTGAAGTACCTGTAATTTGTTAATTATAGATTGGTTAGCACCTAGGTACAGGCTATTGCAATAATCCAATTTGGACTGTATAAGGGCTCTAGCAAAAGTGAGGCAGTTATTGGATGATAGGAAGGCTCTACTGGCCCTAATTAGCTTGCGTGTGTAGGTGGAGGCTGAGGCGATCATGTTAGTTTGTTTGGTGAGGTTAGAGTTGTCATCAAGGTAAAAGCTGAGAGTTTTCACGCTTTTAGCAATAGGGATGGTGTGACCATCGATAATGATTTTGTTGTAGTTCGGATTAAGTTTAGACAGGTTACTGGGAGAGCCGACAAGGAGGAGCTCCGTCTTCTCATCATTCAGGCAAAGGCCATGAGAGGCCATCCACGCCTGAATGATGGAGAAGATTTAATTAATCCGGGTGACGTCCGCATGGTAGTTGCCTGTGATGGTGAGGAGTATCTGGGTGTCATCTGCATAATTTGTGTAGGTGACACCCAGACGGTCCAGTTGGTCAAATAGTGGCTTTGTAAATATGTTATACAATGTGGGGAGACACAGGAGCCTTGTGGGACCCCGCACATGATAGGAATGGGGTCTGTTGCAGCTGTTGTAGAGAAAACCTGCATGGTTCTGTTCACCAAAAAGGATTGTATCCAAGTGATGGCAGAGGTGGAGAAGTGAGCTGCGGTGGCTAGGTGGCTGCAGAGGATTTTGTGATCGACCAGGTCGAAGGCCGCTGAAAGGTCTAAGAGGAGTAGGATAGCGGTATTACCTTTGTCTTAGATTTCATCAATCTGACTTTTGAGGTCAACAAGGGCAGTTTCTGTTCCATGTTGAGGTCTGAAGCCAGATTGACGTATTCCTAGCAATTGGTTGGATTCCAGATATTCCTGAATTTGGAGGTAGGCGACTCTGTCCAGGATTTTTAATAGGAATGGGACTGTGGTGATGGGTCTGTAATTGGTGGGTATGGCTGCTTCTAGTGATTGTTTTTTTAAGAGTGGGAGAACCGATGAATGTTTAAGGTGGCTGGGGACTGAGTTATTGATGAATGATAGGTTAATAAGTTTAGTGATGAAGGGGGATAGATCTCTAGCTGCGCCTTTTATGATCTGGGCGGGACAGCTGTCCCCTTTGCAGTTTGAGGGTTTTAAGGAGGTGATGATTTTTTGAACTTCTATCATAGTTACTTTCTTGAATGTGAAGACCAATTTGGTGTCGATGGGCTCTAGGGTTGGTAAACTTGTTGTTGGAGAGTTGTTGACGTTTGTCCTCAATTTTCGTTTGGAGTCCAGTGATTTTGTTGTTAAGGGCGTTTTGGATGCAGGTGCACCAAGGTTTGTCTTTCAAGCAGGTGTCTATAGGTGGATTGGGATTTTCTAGTTCTTTTAGAATCTTAAATAATTCTTTAGTGCAGGACCCTGCCTGATCAATCCTGACGTTGTATGCATCTTTTTGGTGCAAATTATCTCACTTTTATATAAGGAAGATATATTCGTAGGATTTGATTTATTTTCCGCAGAGGGATTGGTTTTCCATAGGAATTTTGCCTTAGCTTTCTTTTTTCTGAGTAGCTTGAGTTCAGGGGTGTACCACGAGTTCAGATGAGCTCTTGGTTTATCTTTGCGCAATTTCAGAGGGGCAATGGTATCCATCGCATTGGCCATGGGGTCATTGAAGGTGTATTGGGGGAGAAACAGACTTTGGCTGCTCCTCAAGCTGTTCGGCATTCCCTTACTGCATTACTGTCCAAGGATCATTTATTTTATTTTTTTGAGAACTGTAACAGGGCGAAAAGGAAAGCAACATCTAAGCTCTCTCAGCATAGTACGGCCAAAAATAAGACGCATAGTATTCTCAAACCTGTGAGAGGCAAGCACTTTGATAAATGAGATTAAGCAATTTCTAATTAGGATCAATGACCATGATATTCCAGCTATTTCTTGTAACACCAGTGCATCAAGGATGATAAGAACACTCTGTCAGTAATTGAAGCACTAATGCTGATCTATGTATTGTAATGGATCCCCAGCCCCCAGCACATCCAGAGTTTACTCAACACAGCTCCTCAGTTTCTTGCACCACTGCAGTTTCACCGCCCCTTGCTGAGCCAGCGCATAAACCACTGAAAGTAAACAAGGATCCGTTATGATATGATATGATATGGCATTTGTAACGCGCCTATACACAAGTGTTTCAAGGCGCGACGAGGCAGGGAGGGGGGAACAAGGGGAAGACAGACAACGATCCTACTGGGCCAGGTGTCATTCAGATCGCGCAAGTGCAGGGGTAGGGGGAAGGGAGAGGTGCATGGGGAAGGGGAGGGGGAAGTGCAGTACAAGGTAATTAGAATAATAAATAAAAGGGCCAGCTGGTGGCAAGTGCAAGGTAAGTGCAGAACAAGTGCCGGGAAGGGGGGGGGCTGTAGGGATACAGAGACAGTCCCGCAGTGCAGGGGTTGCCAGGGAGGCAGTGCAAGTGGAGAGTGGCTGGGCCCAGGACTGAGGTCGGTGAGAGTGGCCCAGTTGCAGATTCAGTGCAGTTTCAGCGAAGAATTAGCAGGGGAGAGGGAGAGAGAAAGCAGAAGCAAAGAGGAAGGTTTTGAGGTGCTTCCGGAACCGGAGATGGTTCTCCTGAAGTTTCAGGGGGGCAGGAAGGCTGTTCCAGAGGGAGGCCCCTGCCGCGGAGAGAGACCTACCCCCAGCTCGTTGCTTCAAGAAGCGGCTGACCCTGAGGGAGTTGGAGACGGATGAGCGAAGGGCTCGGGAAGGAAGATATTTAGGAAGAGAGAGTTGAAGGTATTTAGGCCCCAGACCCCAGAAGGCCTTGTGGACAATGCAGAGGGTTTTGAACTTTATCCTTGCAGCCACTGGGAGCCAGTGTAGAGATTTTAGTCCTGGAGAGATACGGTCCCTAGGCTTGAGGCCAAGGACAAGTCTCGCAGTTCTGTTTTGGATGAGTTGCAGAGGGCAGAGTGTGGAGGCAGGCAGATTAAGATAGAGGCTGTTACAGTAGTCCAGCTTTGAGAGAACCAGGGCTCGGGAGACAGTGAGCTTCTGGGGGAAGGAGAGGAAGGGAAGAATACCTCTGAGGAGGTGCAGCTGGTAGTGTGACTTCATAGAGAGGTCAGATATATGAGGAGAGAAGGAGAGTGTGGAGTCGAAGGTAACCCCGAGGTTTGTTGCCTTGCATGTAGGAGCAGGAAGAGGGCCAAGAGAGGCCGGCCAGAGAGCTGCAGGGAAGGAGGGAGTGGGTGTGCCGATGAGCAGAATCTCAGTCTTACTGCCATTAAGGCAGAGGTCATTGGCGGCACACCATTCCTGGATAGCAGACAGACAGTCAGAGATGAGGGACGGAGAGGAGGAGGCCGAGGGTAGCCTGAAAATGAGCTGGGTATCATCCGCATAGCACTGAAAGTTGGGGCAGAGAGCGGCGATGTGGTGGGCAAGGAGTGCCAGATGCCGTTTGAACAGCCAGGGGGAGAGATTAGATCCCTGGGGGACACCACAGGTGGAGAAAAAGATGTCAGAGAGGAAGGACCCGAGTTGGACCTGGGAGGGTTGATTAGAGAGGAAGGGGGTCAGCAACGCCAGAGCCTGACCAGTGATACCCAGGTTATCACGGAGACGGTTGAGCAGGATGGCATGGTTGACAGTGTCAAAGGCAGAAGAGAGATCGAGCAGAATGAGAACACACTGTCATGATCTCTGCTTCCAAAAGGTCAGGGTTTTCCCAACTCCCTTGGAAGCAGATCCATAACCCAGGTTCCGAGTGCCAACCAGTCCCAATTGGGACCTTTTGGACCCAGTCCTGGCGCCAGTGGCACCAGGCTCATAAATATGCCCAGTCCCAGCGCTGGAAGCGCCGGGCTCATAATGCTTGGGTGGACTTACCTGCAGCAGACCATGCTGCTTACTTGCCTTGTCTGGTTATCCACCAAATATCTACTTCTAAAAGGGCCACGCACATTCAACCCAAGATACCTTGGTCCCTATTCCATCACTACCATAGTAAACCCAGTAGCGGTCAAGTTGGACTTGCCCCCGCACATGAAGATACATCCGGTCTTCCACGTCTCTCTATTAAAACCCGTGCAACCTCAAACCCGACTAACTAAATCTCCAAAACCTATCCTAGTTGATGGAGAACTCGAGTTTGAAGTCAAAAGCATTCTGGACTCCAAGATCTCCAAATCTAAGCTATTTTACCTAATTGAGTGGAAAGGCTACGGCCCCCAAGAGAGATCCTGGGAACCTGCTGAATATGTCCACGCTCCTCGCCTAATCAAAAGATTTCACCGAACATTTCCTGACAAGCCAAAACCCCCGGAGAAGCCCGGTTTGGGAGGGGCCTTGAGGGGGGGTACTGTCATGATCTCTGCTTCCAAAAGGTCAGGGTTTTCCCAACTCCCTTGGAAGCAGATCCATAACCCAGGTTCCGAGTGCCAACCAGTCCCAATTGGGACCTTTTGGACCCAGTCCTGGCGCCAGTGGCACCAGGCTCATAAATATGCCCAGTCCCAGCGCTGGAAGCGCCGGGCTCATAATGCTTGGGTGGACTTACCTGCAGCAGACCATGCTGCTTACTTGCCTGCCAGTTGAGCCTCTGATCCTCTTCTGTTTGGAACTACTTTTCCTGTTGGGTGGGGCAGGAGCCACTCCCTAGATTCAGAACACTGGAACTCTTCTGGAAAGCAGGAACTCTTTTCTTACCTAGGCGTGGCTGTGGAAAGAGACACCAAAGCACTACAGGAGGCTATTTAAACCACACCCGATGGATGAATCTTGCTTTGCGTTATTCTGCATCCTCTGCAGCAGAACGCTCATCGTGTCTTCTGCATCTGATCCTGGGCCTAAGGAAAAAGGCTTACCATCCTGAATCCAGTCTTCAGCAACACCTATAAAGACAAGAAAGAACAGGTTAGCATTACGGTCTTCAGTGACAGCTCTTCACTTACCTGGTCCATCGGCTGTCACCAACGCCTCGCGCTGCATTCCGGCATCTGAAAGACAAAGGCTTACCTACTCTTCGTGCGCTCCGGAGGTCTTCACACTGCATTCCGGCATCTGAAAGACAAAAGCTTACCAAATCTTTGCACGCTCCGGAGGCCTTCGGCGCTACATCCCGCATCTGAAAGACAAAACAAGGTGCGTTTAAAGACATTGGGGAACTTTAATACTCACGTGCCATTACTCCTTTCCACATCTAACCCAGTGGGTATTCCAGCACCCTGCAGCCGCTCCGAACATGTACCTGCAAAATAAAAAGACAGTTAGAGCGCATCGTGAAGCAGGCAACAAGCGCTTACTTACGTGCTTCCAGGCGCTTCTATTCATCACACGGGCTCCATCTTCAACTCACTTCAGCCCGTCATCCGCCATCGCCGGAACCCTGCAAAACAAGAGACATCATTACTAAAGACTTTAAAGACATTAGAATTACTCGAAACTTACCGTCCGTGCAGTAAACGACGGACAGCAGTCCTCTGAAGTCAAGAGGCCTGCTCCCCTTATCCAGTGAAGAAACTGGTTACAGCACCCTGCCCCGAGGCAGATGGAGAGCACAGCGTTCACTTACCTAAGGTGAGAGCGTTAACCTTTAGGGTTCTACAGGAGAAGAGAAAGGGAAGAAGAGAGAGACATTCAATAACCCAGTCCCTTAATCCCATATTTTCTATCTGCAGACATCTTACCCTTCGAGTCAGACATACAGCGCACAGAGGTCCAGCCCAAAGAGCCAGCCGTGTGTTACACATCACCTTTGAAGATACGGTATACGCCCAGTCAATACCGGCGCCTCTACGGGAATCAGGTGAGCGTTACACACACGCAGTGTTGGAGTCGAGGTTCAAGAGCAGGTTCTCACGGATGTTCTGGAGAGCAGTTTCTAAATTTCAGTTAGCTAAAGTTAGCTTAATTCAAAACAGCTAGGCTTAAAGACCAAGAAGGTGGCAGATGTTACAACATACCTGCATTAGCGCATACACCCCAGGTCAATGGCAAAAAAGTCGACTGGTACTCCTGTTAGCCGGAGAGGCATCTCCCTGTATGGATGGTGTTGATGCCCTCACAAATATTTTGCTTACTGTACAAAACCTGAGGGTGTTTCACTACTCAATACCCAGGAGCGTTTATTCAGGTGGCCAGGGAAGGGCCATCGCTATTGAATCCCGACCCTGGGGGTGGACAAGCGAGGGTGGATCACCTAGGTAGGGTGTCCTTGGGGAGTGCGGAAGAAACACCGGAAGGTGAGACATGCTTTCCCCCATTTCCTGACAATGGTTTATCCTATATTCGCCAATAACGTTTTGGAATTCTACAACTCCCATAATTCCCCTCCTTTCTGTGTCAGCCCAACTACTGAGATGAGGAAGATGGAGATTAGGAAGATTACTACTAGTAGTATGCAACGGTCCTGTCCTAGTAATAAGTTCAAGCAGGGTCAGGCCTCATTCCTAATCACACACACCTGATATAGATTGATGGCTAGCCAGAGTATGAAAGGTGGAGCATAGAATCAAACACGGAGCGAGTTGGAGCCCGAGAAAGAACATGAGTTGAAGGTTGAGCAGGTAGGCAAACTCGGTTACCTAGGTACCCTGAAATCTGTACGCAGAGAATGAAACACAGAGACGCTGAGGGCCTGAGAGGTGAAAAGGCTACAGAAAGCGTGACAAAGGAGCTGGGTTCCAAGGAGCCAGAAGGGGGTCACTCGAGGAAACAAACTCCAAAGAAAAATCCTGGCACAGGTGCTCATTCCCCTGGGCATGTGCGAAGAGGCCCGGGAGTGTTGGAGGTGCAGCAGAGGAGACCCTGACCTCGACAGGCAGCAATCGATAAAGAGAAACACAGCCGATAAATTCAAAGCAGAAGGACGCCCGGTTTGTGAAAGGTGTGAGGTGCAAGTGAAATACAATGTTGCAAAGTGACGACACGCGTATGGCGAGAGACGCAATGAAGATGAAAGCTTCAACTGTCAATTGTTACAAAAGATGAAAAGAGACAAAGTGACATGCAAGGCCGTGTGCATGTTTACATGAGTAAAGGGAGACAAATTGAGATTGTGAATTACAGATGGCTCGAAGCATGAGCAAAAGTGAAGATTAAGAAAGACAGTGCTGGGGTCACAAACTGTATAGGCAGCCTTAGTAACATAGTGGTATCGCACAGGGCCGAGCAAGATACTGTGCATTTGCAAAACTCTCTGTTACTGTACTATGAAGTAAAGAAGTGCCAAGGGGACAAATGTGTGAAAGCCTCACTGACAGAGTGGTCCCACACATGGTTAGCTAATATTGTGCATTTGCGAAAGTCTCTGTCATGTAAAACATTGAAGGATTGTTGAACTGTTGGGGAAGGGAACCCCATTGTGAAACATTTTGAGTTGTTGCCGAACCAGACGAGGGAAACCTGAGAAAACCGTGCCTTGAGAAGTTGATGCCAAACCAGATGAGGGAAGCCTGAGTGACTGTATGCTGTTGAACTGTGTGAATTCCGAGCCAGTCAAAGGAAGCCTGGAAGAACTGTGCCCCATTGAACTGTGTGAACAAGCCACCGAAGCTCCTAATGAACTCTTATTACTCAATCTTGGGGAAAGCAGTGTTTTTCAACTCCATTGCCATCCTGATATTATTTGACTCACTCTTTTGTTTTGACCTAACCCCGTACACATTATTATTGTAGAACTAAGTGAGGGCGAGATTAGGTTTGACACAGACATCTTTATTATGTTGACAGACTCACTCTGGAGGCCAGTTAGGTAGTCTCCAACCCCTTTAAAATTAAATAAAGGTTTTCGAAACTGTTCATTTGTGTATGTGTCTACCTTCTGAAACCATTCCTACCTCACATAATGGAAAAGGAAACATTTTCTACTGGATTGATAGGGGTTCCTTTAATTGGCTTACATCCTAGTTTAATAAGTCACCCTGTACCACTTGGGGTGGGCACAGCCATTGAGTATGTTGTATCAATATCAAATAGATTTGTCCCACTTTATGAATTGAAGGAAGGAGAGAGCCCTGATGGAAACATCCCCACTCATCCACTACATTGTGAAGGTGCCATTTTTCCTACATCCCAAGTCAAACAACTTATAAAAAAACAAGGGCGACCCTCTTTGAAAACATTTGGTTTTACAAATACAACAATAACCCCAACCCCAGGTTCATATCACAAGTTGATAAATCATTTTAAATGCAACATTGTATTAGAATAACTGGGCTCTGTTAAGACATTCATTTCATCATTATTTGTTGAACTACAAGGGATGAAAAATAACAAGCTATATTAATCATAGTACTGTTCACTTGGCGATACCACCCTGAAAAGTGGGGCCCAAGGAAGTAAAAAGTATGGATGCTAGTACAAATACAACAGGTTTGGGCACATATCCAGGTACTGCATCGGAAGCAACCCACACCAAAGTAGTGTTGAGATGCACATCCAGCTCCCATTCCCATCCAAACAGTTCAGGTGCAGGAAAATCTATTAGCGCATGCAAAAATGAGCATGTAAGGCTGCAGGGGGGTTGAACGCGCAAAGTGGGAATAACGAACAGTCATGCAAGTATCGGTAAATCCATGTTTAGGGCATGAGTGAAATCAAAGTACAGTAGTTAAAATAGAGTGTACAAGGGTCATGACGAGGGCCCTGGTCCCAGATGTGAGAAATACTGAAGCACCGCCATATTGGAAGTGAGGTCTAGTATTTTGCAGGCCCTGTTGGAAGTAGCAGTGTAGTGCGATAATTGTTTGAATCACCTTCCCATTCCAAACCCCAGCGGTGAAACCGAACATAGAGGCCTTCAGGCCGAACAGATAAAAAAGTTATTGTAACAAACTGTATGTCTATGAAACCAGAAAGGAATGTGAATGGCCGAACACAGACAGGGTTGCGCCCGTCCCGAAGGACAAACCCATGGGAGCCAGGGTAGAGGTCTTGAACTGCCAAAATGTCCAGTCTAGATTTAGGGCTCTATCCCTAACCCCCTCCCACCCCCCCACCCCCCCCCCCCACACCCCTCTGGGGAGAATAGCCATCCTATTTGAACTGCATAATGCCTATAAAACATAAAACAGAATACCTAAATCCATCAGAATTTGGCTGATTAGTGTGTTTCTCGAAAGGCCCAGGAAAAGCTTCAGGGAGGGGTAGCTGATAAGGGAAGAGCCAGGAGTGAAACACCCTGTGACTTGTGATCTGAGGAGCAGAAGGTGGAGCCTACAAATTTAGTTCACTGACAGGGAGGCATGGTTGGATCGCCTGCATTTCTGGCATCAAGAGAAGCGCATTATTATTATAAGGAGCCAGTTTGACCACAGAGATATCCACTGAGCTCATGTTAACAACCAGGTGTACACCAAGGCGATGGAGAGGGTAACATTCCAGGTGCCTCGCCAATCAGGTGGCAGCAAACCAAGATGACAGAGTAGGGGGACCACGTGTTAGCAGGTAGGGGTAGATTAGGATGTGGCCAATTGGTCAAGGGACTATAGGGGACTGGTAGTATGTATATTGGTGGTAGCCAATTAGCGTTAGGGTTTAACACTGTATATTGCTTACGTCACAAGTGACACTGTTTTCCTTTGAAACCTTGTGTTTGCTTTAAACTAACAGAGAGCTCTATGGCAGTTTGGTTCCAAGGGACCTTCCGTCACTTTTTTCTTTTTTGTGCACAAAATAAACTTTGTTTTCCTTGCAAAGAGGTGCACCAAGCTTTTTTCCATAGAGGAGTGTTTTTTACTGTCTGGATTCTGGAGGTCTGCCTTACCAGATTGGTGACCCCCATGTGATTCCAGACCATACGCGGTGATGGAACATTGATGGCTGCAAATTCATAGGGGCTGCACCACCTGCAGTGACCAGTCCCTTGTGCACAAAACATAGAGGTTTACAGGAGCCGTGTTGCCTGAACTGTTATCTGCTCTTGCTAGCGGGACACTGCCCCCGGATTGTGCATGCTGTTGATGGGTCTGAGTGACAGAGGAATTCGGGAGAGCGTGTAGATGTAAGTGCACCTTTTGTGGGACAAAACAACATGGGAGCAGGATATACGAGTGTTGGGGAGTTTATGAATGTGGACTGCGAAATGGATGTGGAGTTGAAAGACCATGTGGCATAATATATTTATTTGGTTTATTATATGAGGTAAAAGGATACGAGTGGAACAGGATCCTCTCAGATTGGGGGGAGAAGACAGCACTTTTAACTTACGAGTAAAACAGAAGAAGGGTAAAGGCCCTGTATATTGAGAGGGCCTGGTATCTCTCTGCCCAAGGGGGCATGAGGATAGTAGCCTGTTGTATTTTATTGGTGTTTTATTGTGGAGGTGTGGACCAAGGTGAGGTCCAGAGGTTGTGTATAGTATTGCCTTAAAATGAAAGTTGTGAGTGAGTGGTATGGGGGTGTGTGGACTGTAGTGGGGTGAGTAGATTGGAGTGTGTGCGTGGGGTGACAAGTGGGCAGGGCGGGGCAAAGAAATGGGAAAGGGGTGGTCGAGGGGTGTTCAGGCACCACAGGATTGGAGTTCGGGTTTACTGAACACTTATTATACAGAAAGGGACAATCAAAATGGAGCCAATGACTCCCCTGGAGTACATCCGTACGACCCTCCCTTTATATGGGGAGAAAATAATGAAATATCATAGAGAGTGGGTGGCCGAGACGAGAGGGGGAATGTATAAGCCATGGCCAAAACAGATATAAATAAATAAAAAAGGAGGAATAGAAAGCTGGTCTTAGAATTATGGCGGATGGTGGAGGATTTGGAGGATGTCAGTGAGTGGGTCACCAGTAACGTGTCCTAGTCCCAGCTGTGCCCATTGTCCTGAACACTCGAGGGTGACCCGCCCCACCACACCGTATCTGTAGCACAACCTCCCCCTGCACATACCCCATGTATGTCCCACTGCCTGCCACAGCTCTTCCTCCCCCTTCAACGGTAGCTCAAAATGAGAATATGCCAAAACCCATAGCAATTGCAGTTGCTCAAGCTTAAGCACATATGGACACAGAGCAGAGTCCACAAAAGGAGTTGGAGGAAGCATTAAAAAGGACGGAAGAATAGTTAGCAAGGTTGAAGTTGGACCGAGAAGATGGGCAGAGGGCATCAGTTGGGATGGATGCATGGAGAGCGGGGAACATTTTATTCGGATTTGATAGCATGGCAATAAGGGATGTGCATGTGGAAACAGAGGGTGGCGGGAAGTATTCAGAGGGACAGTGCAGAGGTAAGTGGCGGACTGGTAGTTTAAATTATGGATTGGTCCAACACGATGCCGTCATGGCTGCAGTAGCAGAGGAGGAAGAGTGGGATACTGAAGATGAGCAGGGGTAGGATAACACTCTGCCCATGATTTCGCAGTGGGTGGACAGTTTGTGGGGGCCCAGGCCGAGAGCCCCCCACAAGCATATGGCATTAGTGAAGTGGAAATAAGGGTGAAACAAGATGGTGGGAACGCAAGTGGGGGCACAGTTTTCATAATTACACAGGGGCCCTGGGAGAGCACAATCTATTTGTTGGCCCCACATGGACAGGAGCAATCTTATCAAGTCTCTACTCTCTCTTACTGAGGGTATGGGCAAATGGATACCTGTGTTTGAGAAGCAGACAGCAGGTATTACCCTAGCTGTGGGTGACATGAAGAGCTTGTTTGCCTCTGTAATGTGAGACCAGGCAGATGACATTTGGACTAAGGCAGGGTATCCGGGGGTGCAGATATGGGATGACAGCCATGACAGAGCCTACTTCAATGACTGTAGGGCCTGTGGATGGGCCACATGCGGCACACATATCCTGACACACCAGAAATGCAATCTATAATGGCGTGGACTGGTGAGGTGATGGGTTTCTGGCACAGTATATATTCAGATGCAAGAAATGTGGAGGACAGAGACTGGAGATCCATGGGATAGGTGCATTGCACTTTATACTATATGGTAAAGAAAGGCCTTCCCAAGGAAGTACAGAAAACACTAGGTAAGGTGGACATACAGTCTATTATTGTACACCATTATAAAAGGCTCAGAGACAATGTAAAGGAAACAGCGGAAGCCTAAGAAAAAGGGAAGAAAAGCTATTACAAAAGAAACTTGGCGAAATTGACAGTAGAGGGGGCTGTAGAAACTAGGCCACAAGGAGGGCAGATGGAACAGAGAGCGATATTGGGGGTGGTACGAGAGGTCCCTGTATGGCAAGGGGTGTATGATTGGAACACTGGGTTTCAGGGACAATATCAGGGAGAACAGTATCAGGGGGAAGCCCAGGGATGGTACCCCAGAGGAAGGGGAGGAGTTGCAAGTTTACAGGGGGGCACGGGAGTATTTGGAGGGATTTGGAGGGATGGGCCTGGGGCGGCAACCTGGGCAAAGTTGGACATGTGAGAGGATGTGCCACTTCACACTGAGGTATAGGAGCAGACAAGTGGCTGCATATAACCCGCTAATGATCCTGTATTCACCAGGCTCACCAGCCCCTTACCCACAACTGTATGCTGCGGCACCCCCAAACGTCCCCTATTGTACCCTGCCTCCTAAGGCCACTCCGGTAATCCCATCTCAGTTCCCACATATGCCTGCCCCCACACCTAACAGTGCACCAGTTTATGTGATACATCCAGTGCAGCCACAGGTCCCCCATGTGCCTAACAATGCAATACCTCATGGGTCGGTCACAAACTATCAAGGGGCCTGTGTGGTGGGAGAGAATCATTTCACCTTCCCAGGAACTAACCCTATCCAGATTAGGACAGCACAAATAGAGCCTTAGCCTGCCCAGTCCTGTCAGTCACTTCCAGCCCAGAAGAGGAACCACTGGTGGGTGTGGAGATAAACCTTTTTTTATGGTAGATACTGGAGCAACAGAGTCATGCATTAAGGACAGGCATTTCCCTGTATCGGGTGAAGTAATGGACACACAAGGGTTCTCTGGGCATTAAAATCAGTTCTATTTACAGAAGAATCACCATTAGTAGGTGTGGGCACCATTATTGTTTTCAATGGCCTCTCCTGTAAATTTGTTGGGAAGGGATGCCCTGAGCAAATTGAACATGACAATCGCATTCACTAATAAAGGTGTAGTGTGTTCGCCCCCTGGGATATGTTATGCAAGGGCGATGATCATTGTACAAGCGTTGGGAATTAAGGGAGCAACCCGAATTGGGGCCAGTGCACCAGAAATTGTTTATTTATAGGGCTACAGTGTTGCTCAATGCGGTACCTGGTATGGCTAAGCAGCCATGGAGTGTACCGTCAGAGTTTCTGTCCAGTCCAGCTCAGGTCCAAGATTATTATTACATGGGATGATTATCGCACTAGATTTGGAAGTGGTGGTGGTTTCCAAAAATAAAAAAAGTGTTTATAGGGACAGATGAGGAGGGAGGAGAATAGCGCACTGTCCTCTGCATTGATCCAACCTTGGCATTAAGATGGGCAATTTTTTTAAAACATGGATAATGACGGGGGAGATGATATTTGAAGTGTGTATCCCATTTGAAACAATGATTCAGTGTCAAAATGTTCCTTGTCCTATGATGTTAGCAGAAAGTGTCCCACAGTTTGCTTACGTGACTTAGCACAGGAGCCAAATGCGTTGTGGACAAGAAACCCCCAGATGTAGGCCTGTTGTGTAGAGTGTAGGAGCAGTGCACATCAATCTCAAACCAGGGGCAATCATACCCCAAGTAAAACAGTACCTGCTGTCTAAGGAGGCAGATGAGGGGATATGTAAAACCATTATGGCACTATTACACCAGGGTGTTATAGTACATCAGATTCCCCATGCAATACAGTTATATATCCCATCAAGAAAGCAAAGGGGATGAGTTGGAGGATGATTCAGGACTTACACCCCTGAACAGCATGGTGCAGGATGAGTTTCCAATTGTATCGAACATGGTGCAGGATGAGTTTCCAATTGTATCGAACACAGCAACAAAGCTTTGTAACATACTCATCATAGCGATCCATTTTACTGTCAATAAATTAAATAATGCAATCTTCTCTAATCCACTGAATCCCGATTCCCAGTACTTCACTGTGTTTGCCTATTGGGGCATGAGATTCCAGCATACTAAGCTTCCACATGGGTACTGTGAGTCCCCCAGTATTTTTAACTGGATACTCCATGCTGATTTAGGAAACATACAAGTTCCCAGTATCATTATGCAGTATGTTGATGATTTGTTGGTATGTAGCACCAATGAGCAGCAGTGCAGAGAGTATTCCATCATGGTGTTGGACCTCGGACCCTCACCAAGTCTGGACCCTCGGGACATCTTCATTAGCTTCTGGTGGCAGGAAACCCACCGGCAGACCTTCTACTGCACCCAACAACCCTGGGCTCCCTCCGCTGGGAAAAAGTAGTCAGTGGTGACAGCAAGGATGTCCTTTCAAATGTTCTTTCGCAGATTAGAACATTTGCAGCTCTGGGTGTCCAGCAGCACTATGCCACGGTACCCCCTCTTCTGGGCAGTAGGTAGCAATGGCTTGCAGCGGTCACAAAAGGATCCTCTGGACCCTGGGCGACACCAATGTACTTCTGTGGCTTGAGATGTCTGGCACTTCTTTTCTGGACTTCAAAGACCCTTTCCGCAGACGGCAGGCATACAGGACAGGCTTCCAGGATCATTTGATGAAGAGCAGCAGCGTTGCACAATGGTCTTTCGTAGCTCGGGGAGAGGTCTCCTTTGCAGTCCTTGGGAGACACAACAGCTTTCGGATTACATTGAAGAAATGCAACAGCAGACTTCTCTAGTAGCTGGGCTTCAAGGAACAGCTTCTTCTTGGTTCAGCTTTGTCTTCAGAATCTGGACAAATTGGTAAGTGAGAGGTCCCCAGATATAGACATTCGTCTCTCATTCACTCTGGCTGAGCCAGGCTCAGTCAGCCTATCACACAGAAGGGCATTCATGCAGGCAGGCAGCCAATCAGGCTCAAAGGTATTCAAGCCATTCACTCCACCCAGACACCCATAGCAAAGAATGTAGATTGGGGCAAGTACCCAGCCTTTCAGCACACTACACTGCATTCATGTCAGTTTCAGTCAGTCATCTATGATATTTCCACCCAACAGCCAGTCGAGGGAAGGGGAACAACAGAGACATATATGGTGTTTTGACCCAACAGCCTTTCATGAGGAAGGGACAGAGTCAGGGCTTCCCAGGACTTTGGCAAACAGGGTAAAAGGCAATCGAAATCGAGAGGCCACAGGGGCATTCTTGCCTTCTATCAGGAATCCATTGATTCCTATGGCAGGGGCTGGGTATCCCAAGAATGTAGAACACTAAGACTCAGAGCCACTGCCAAGTCAGCATGTAAATGCCACCAGCCCATGCCCTGCTCTGTGGGCAACATATAGGTGCTCAAAAACACACATATGGGGTACAGGGGTGTACCCCCACCCATGGATGCCATATGGGTATCCCATGGGTGTTATTCACCAAAAGATAAAAAGAAGCGCTGCACTGCCAGAGGTCCAGGCTGATCCTCAGTGGCAGAAAACATAGAGAAAACACACACAGATAAGTGGTAGGACAAGGACTAGGAGGTCCTATCCCTTCATAAGGCATTTCCAGTACCACAGGGGGTTAACACTGTGTATTACTTACATCACGAGTGATGCTGTTCTCTCTTAAAACTCTTGCTTTGAATGAATAGAGAGCTCTCTGGCAATTCGCTTCTGTCAACTTTTTCCTTTTTGTATACAAAATTAACGTTGTTTTCCTTGCAACAAGTTTTTTTCCTAAGAGGAGTGATTTTTTCATGTCCGGTTGTCTGGAGGTCTGCCTTACAGTGGCATTGTCTCAATTGCACAGTGCTCAATAGCCACAATATGAATACCCAACAACATTCCTTTCAACCATTAATGTCTATAGTTTTACCTCAAGAAGGCTCCAAGAGCTCCATCCAGCAGGAATCCACACCTTCGTTCCAGAACACATTGCACATACATGCATACCAACCTAGACAACCCTCAGCACATTATTAGGATGAAGGTCTCAAAACCTTTCAAGCAATCTGCCTCAAACCAGATCGCGACTAAGGAAGGTTTAATACATAAAGCATACATTGGATGCATTATGTTCGAGTTTGCACTTCAGTGATACGTGAAGACATGGTAAATTGCTCCAGACTGTATTCTCAAGGGATTGTTACTGTTGAATGTATTTGAGTGGATCTTAGGGAAACATATGCAGCACATGGGATCTTGGGAATTGAATTTAGATCACTACCACCACCCAATTGCAAAATCAAAATAACAGCGTATCCTTCAAGTGGTTTCTCACAACATCAATACAGTTTTCCAAGAGGAGGAAGGCACCAGCAAAGCCCTCCAAGAAATTCCAGCCCAGCCACTGAGCGAGGAATAACCTTGTACAGACAAGTATCATTTATAACGCTAGAGATGGAGGGAATGGCCTAGACTCCGTTCAGTGACGAGGCAGCCCTCATCCATCCCCTCCCCCAGTCACAACAGATGTATTTTGGAACATAGGATGTGTAGCAAAGAACTTGACTAACGGAGAATGGGTAGAGTATATAAGAAAGTTCCAAATTATTTGTCTACAGGAGAACTGGGCACTATCAGATTATCACTTACAGGGATATAAATATTACTATATTTGGGGGAACAAGGGAGCCAGAGGTAGAACTTGGAGGGGTCTTACTGCATGGATCGATTTGAATTATAATTATGATATTACATCTTTTGACACAGGTTCTGTTGATTTACAGGAAATTCAATTTACCAAGGGTTTTTCCCAGGTGGTATATTAAGGCAACCATATCATTTAGTATTTACAATCGACCAACCGTTTAAACAGATAAGTGCACAATTAACCTTTTGAAGTTCAGAGATAGGTTGGCTATAGAGAGATACCACAGGGACTCTTGCATCATTTTGGTGGGAGACTTTAACCTACAAATAAAGCCCTTGAGAACTCTAGAGCTTCTCTTGGAGGAGGAAGACGCCATAAAGGATTGAACCTGGACAGTGCATCCCTTAAGATGAGGTAACAGTATCTGAGATGCAGATCTTACACAAACATGAATAATCAGACCGAATCAAGAAGTTGGCAAAAGGTGAAACTGTTTTAATAACAAGTCTTTTAAACAGGGAGTACAAAGGACATCAACGGACGCCGCACATACTTAGCTCTACATAATACATAAAAACATTGCCTGTATACTAAATATTCATCATGAGTGACATCAGGATATGCGGCAAAATAAGAAAACCCACTAGGGGTTGTGGTTGGTCAACAGGGAACATCTACATATACTTTCTATGGTCTAGAGGGACGTGATTGGATCTCTAAGGTCAGATGGGCAACTAAGCCCATCCTAAATACAAGTCATCTTCCATGACATGAAAATATACAACATACAGGACTCCTTAAGACGTGGCCCTCTACAATTGGTTGGCATGCTTGTACCATTCTGAAGGATTCCACATGCTAGCAGCATGCAACTGTGACTCCAGGTGCTGTGTGGTTTGGCCTGGTCATGCCTCCCACCCAATTAGCCCAACATCCATCATCACTCCTGCGGTCTGCCGTTCAATTAATACCTTTGAACTCTGCCTTGCAGAGGCTCACTGCACCTGGGAATACAAGGGAGTGAACTATGGTCTTATCTTCTGGTCTCGGTGTAGCTCGACCCAAAGTCTATTCTAATCCCAAATTCCAAAGTCTCATTCCAAAGTCCAAAGTCTATTCTCATCCGATCATGTGACTGGAGACCATGTTTTCAAGCTCTTTGTTGTATTTTAATACCATTAAATGACAAAATCTTGGCACCCTCAATGGTTTCCATTACACCTTAAATGGAAGCTGAGCTCGCTTCTCTCGTTTTTGTATATTCTTGAGTACATGGCTAGGCTCTCGGCAGACCCAACTCTTGACACTGGGCCAGGCAAGCCTTTCTAGAATTTTCAGTCACCATCAGCTATTATTCTGCTGTGCCACACTTCCATTTCTTCCATTCATGGGGTCCAACTATGCTAAAGTGCTTTGTAGAACATCCAGATTCTATATATTTCCTATGTGTATACATTAGCGCATCACCACAATCTATTCACTATGTAGCCAGCTTTATGATTACTTAGTCTACTTGCGATACTGCCTCTCTACAATTGTAAAATGGTTTTGCATTTTCTTCAGTGCCTCTCCGCACATGCAGATTTCCTTTCAAAGGCAAAATGTTACATACTTCATTACTTAACCATCAGGTTCTATAGGGCCTATATCCTTACTTCATTTATATCTCTTCTGTGTGCATCACGTCTACTTCATGTGACGTCACCAGTTCTTTCTTTCATTCATTTTCACACTTCTTCCAGAGCTTCCTTCAGAAGATCGTCATTTCTTTGTGGATAGATATAACGTTTTCTCAATGGATACCTTGTTTCAAGGACTTTTCGCAGTGTTGGCACTCGTAATGGTTTTGCACATGTCGCAATCTCTGGCTGCCAACATATAGGCAAAATAGGGACAGAACTTTGGTAGAGGTACTTGGCTCCTCCTCTACACTCCCCTCTCTGGGCAATTCATCGATCACTCTCCCATTAGTATTCCCATCTAGACATCCTCATCTGAAGAAATGTTTCTTTGGAGTCCATATCTGTATTACTCCTTTAAGACATCCTGCTGACTACACATGTTCATCAATATTCTAATTCATAAGGCTGCACTGTCCATTGGGACTAGAGTAAATCCATCTTCCCACATACTTCTTTTGGTTTCTTGCATACAGGAATGTTGTTCTCTCAGATGCGTGAATACTGCCCTTTACATAGTTTCTAATTTATTCATCTGTCAGCTCCTTGGGTTTGAATCCAGATTCGACATCAATCATCATCTTCATTCCTGTCGCTTTCTTTGCAGTCTTTTTGCATTGTGCCATTATAATCCTAACCACACAGAATCCAAACATGATCATCACTAACAGGGCTCCAAGGAACTTGAAAATGTTCACCATCCATTGTGGAACCCATGAGAAGATTGACGTAAACCGGCTGTCATCAGCAATATCTTTCACTTCATCTTCCATCTTGATGTGCAAGTTTGTCAACATCGTTATGGCCTCTGTCAAGGTGCCATTCTCATCATCATGAGAAGGTATGAATGCGCAACATGATTCTCTGATTTTGGCACAATCACCTCCATCCATAGCTGTTATCATATCCAGAACATATCTATTATGAAGAGTTATACGTCGTATGGCTCTCAGCTCTTCCTTGATAGCATTGAATCCGTTTATCATAGTTTTGATCATCTGCAAAAGCTCCCATCAGGTTATTTGGAACCACTTGGCATTTGCCATCGTCTGAATTCCTGGCATGAAGATAATAGTAAAAATTGACCATTAAAACGAGCCTCATGCCACTTTCTTGAGAAATTGCGGATCAATATAAGATCTCCACTAAATAGTTTAGGAACAGGTAGTTCTTGGTATCTGGTTGCTGAATGGTCTTCACCTGTGTCCTGAGACTGACATCCCTTACACCTGAGTTGATCTGAAATGACAGAGATACCGGTGGTCATACATGTTAAGTTAGCATGTAGCTCATTGCCTAACAATTCTGCAGTTGTCTGGGCATCACTCCTAGTCTTTGATGGAGGAGCCAGAGGCGTTCTCATTCACCTCCCTTTTGCTAATTCATTAGGTATCAGGTGGTGGTCCGACCCGGGCTGATTTCTCAATGCATATAATGCAAGGGGCATACAATGCAGCCACCCCTTCTTTAGTGTCAACCTCAACTTGGCAATCCTCTCTTTGAGAAGGCTGTTGAGTCTCTCATATATCTCGTTCACTTGCGGGTGATACGCAGAAGAAAACCTACATTTAATACTAAGCAATAGACTAACTTGCTCGAACACCTCATTGACAAAATGGGGCCCATTGTCGCATCTTAGCACATAACATACTCCCCATCTAGGAAATCCTACTCGGACTAAAAGCTTCGCAGCACAAGTGGCATCAGGATGTGTGCATGGACCAGCTTCAATCCATCTTGAAAAGGGGCACACTACCACTATCATATACCTGTATCCACTACATAGCTGCAGCATGTCAACATAGTCAATATGTAAATGTTGAAAAAGACCATTCGGTAGAGGAATTACTCCTCTAATTGTTTGCAATGTGTGCCCAGCAGTAAACTTTTGACATACACTACAATTTACTACATAAAATGCAACATGTTCTAACAGGTTCGGTACGAACAAGTCTTCTGCAATAGCTGCAGCAAGACTCTCCCTAGTTACAATCACAGAGTAGCGTATCTGTTCTAATGCTACCCTTAATAAAGCTACAGGCATCATTACTTTACCAGTGACGTCCTATCGCCACACTGCTGCAGAGGGATATAAGGAACACCCCCTCTGTGTCCACAGCTCTTTCTCTTCCTGTGGAGCACTACCTTGAACTTCCATTAATTGCGTTCTTGACAGATAATTAAATCCTTCATTTACAATCATAATTTTTACCACTTTTTCTTTCACTTCAGGAGTATCAAAACTGGAAATATCCTGAGAATATGCAACCCCTTTTGGCCTCTTCGTCTGCGGCTTGGTTGCAGCATAAAATAAAGTCAGTTCTCTTAGTATGTGCTGCACCCTTAACTATTGTGATGGCTACTGGTAGTTGTAGTGCCTTAATAAACCTGTCCAATAATGTTGCGTGTTGCACTGGAGTGCCGTCCGCTCGGAGGTAGCCCCTCCTTTTCCAATGTGCTAATGCTGCGTGTACGGTTGATGTTACATAGGTGGAGTCACTGAACACCATCACTTCCTGCCTGCTGATTCTCGAGCATGACAATAAGCGCCACCAATTCTGCAACCTGTGCTGAAAAATGAGACATATGATATGATATGATAGGTTATTTTGTAATGCGCTTAATAACCAGAGGTTTCTAAGCACATACCCTGGGATCAAACCTGTGTTGCTCCGTGTCGTCTTGCTTCCAAGGTGAGCAGGTTGCCCCTGAGCTATCCTTGTGATGCTGGAAATGCATTGGAGGGACAGGGCCTCCATGTCCTTGTCCTGTAGTCCTTTTTAATTTGTTTTCTGTATTGTTTTCTGCCCTGGAGTCCTGTGGGACTCCTGACATTGCAGCTCTTCCTGTTTTTGGTTTGGTGTACAGACCCCTGGCATACTCTTTGGCACCCATGGGTGGGGGTGCAACCCTGTGCCCCTGGTGTATGTTTTTGGGCACCTGTGTGTGGCCCACAGAGCAGGGTATGGGCTGGTGGCAGCTCCATGCTGAATTTGACAGGTGCTCTGAGTATCCTCCATTGTGGGATACCCAGGCCCTGCCATTAGAATCAGTTGATTCCTGATAGGAAACAAGATGGCCCCTGTGGCCTCTTGCTTTCTATTGCCTGTTACCTTGTTTTCCCAAAGTCCTGGGAAGCCCTGACTCTGTCCCTTCCCACTGACTGGCTGTTGGGTGGAAGTTCCATATATGGTGTTGTTGTGAAGTCGAGGCCAGACTGGCTGGAGCCTTCCCAGTGACTGTATGTTGTGGGTACACACTGTGGGTGGGACCTGGGTGAATGGAGTGTGTGACCAATATGCACTTCTTGTTGTGGATGTTTGGTTTCTGGTATGGGAGACAAAGACTGAGACAGCCCTGCCTAAAACTGGCATGAATGCAGTGTGCAGTGTTGAATGGCTGGGTACTTGTCCCAATCCACATTCCTTGTTGTGAGTGTCTGAGAGGAAGGAGTATGGCCTGCATGCACTGTATGCCTGATTGGCTGACTGACTGCATGAATGCCCTTCTCTATGATTGGCTGCTGAGTGTGACCCAACAGTGTGGATGAGAGACAGAATAGTATATCCGGGGACCTCTCACCACTGGAAAATGTTCAGAAGCTGAGTTGACACTTGAAGATTAACTGGAACTGCTTATCCTTGACGCCCAGCTGGAAGAAGAAGAACTGCTGCTGCATTTGCTTCGACCGATCTGAAAGCTGTCGAGTTCATCGAGGACTGATCCGAGAAAGGACCTGGTTAAGTGCCCTCTTCCTGTGCTCCACGGGACCATCGAGCACCGCTAACCTTCGCCAAAGCTCCCTGGAAGTCAGACCCTCAAAAGGCTGCCGACCGGAGACAGGGACCGTCAAGGAGAACGAAGTGAAGCACCCGTACATCGACGCCGTCAAAGTCCATTACTGTCGACCAGGGTTCGGGGTATCGCTGTAACAGCTGGAGGCCCGTCGAAGCTGTGTTGCCCTGAAGAGGAGACTGCTTTACGCTGTGCCGCCAACGAACAGAGCTGTCCGCTCCTTTGCCTAAGACTGTTGAATTGAAGGACTGCCTTGTCCGCACCGTGGACCGCTTTATCCCGCCAGAGAAAGTCAAGGACGTCCATGCACCGAGGAGAATCCGCTGGTGGGTTTCCCGCCACCCAAAGACCACAAAGACTTCGACGACTGGACGCTCTTGTCGGGCGACAGTTCTTCAGAAACTCTTTGCGATCCTGAACTATAAATCACTGAGGTGCCCCACACACCTCATCCTCGCAGGACATAGCCGACGAGCACTGCCTGGTTCTACAACATGGTCTCGGCACCCTCGAATTTTTCATCAACGCCGTAGATGTCAAGTTCACCTTCTTCGACACCTCACGACGATCTGTGGCTCCTGCTTTAAAGGGAGTCAATCAAGAAGGATCCATCGACACCTCTTCAAAGAACTCTGCTCTATCAGGTACATTGGGGGGTAGAAACATTATAGAAGGAAATAAGACTTATAGAACAATATATGGACTGGGCTTGTGCTATATCTTGATTTTACAGGTTGCCCAGGTGGGTGGACCCAGGTGGGTAGACCTCCACACAGAACTGTGTCTAGTGGTAGGGGCCAGTATTCTGCCAATTGTTCTAACCAACTGCTTTTCTCCTATGTCTATTGTTGGTTGTCTTTATTAAGTGATCTGTGTGACATTTGACCAGAGTATAGTTGATGCACTACCTTGAATATTAATTATATAAAGACTGTGTTTTAACTAATACAGTGTGTGGACATTCTTTTGTGGGGGATTGGGGACTACCAGCCTGCATCACCTCCTGAGAAGATAAGCCTTTATTGCTCGTCCATTGCTACCATAATAGAGAATCTTGGCTGGGGTCCTCTGTGCCTCTCTACCATATAGAGAGCAGAAGTACAGACCCCCACTCCAGTCTTTACACTGGAGGCAGTGGTGGGATGCTTATGGTTTTAAGAATCAGCATATAACCGTACCACTTACAAAATATCTACACTTTGTTAAATTGAGGTTTAGTTGTGTACTAGATAACTGCAATACAAGCAATGGAGTCTATTGCAAATGGTAAATTGACTAGGATGAGCTTAGAGGCTCTCCAGAGTGCTTGTGAAGCCAGGGAGTTAGACTTTGTGGATACGTCTAGGGCCAAACTGATAGCTGCCCTGCTGGAATACCAGACTGATGTTGAAGCTCTTGAAGGGGGGGATGCAACCAATGAGGACTCTGCCCCTGAGATTGTTGCTGAATCTGTTTCTGGGAATGCCACCATTCCTGCTGCCTCTGTTCCAAACCCCAGCAATTCCTTGGAGCTTGAGTTATTGAGGATGAAATTGGCCTTTGAATACGGCAAGTTGGAAATAGATGCTGAGCTTAAGAAAGGGGAGTTGGCTCAACAAGTGGAGCTCAAGAATAGGGATCTTGAACTCAGAAATTAGGACCTTGAACTCAAGTACAAGCACACTGAATGTCAGAGAATCTAGCTAGAGAAAGCTAGAGTGGAGACTTAAGCTAAACCCAGTGAGTGTCAGGTCCCCAGCAACCAGGTTTATGAAAGATTTGGTTGGTGTGTTTGTGGAGGGTTCAGATATCCTCCAATGGATTGAAGCGTTTGAAATGGCTTGTGCAATTCATGATGTTGATAAGAGAGATTGGGCTAAGTGTTTGTTAAGCAGAGTGCCTCAGACTGGATATGACTGTATTCTGAAACTGAGTGTGGAGGAAGAAAGGGTCAGTATGAGTGCATGAAGTCTGCTTTGATTGCCAAGTTTGGCAAGACACCTACCCAATACCTGATAAGGTTCAGGGATTTTAAGAAAAGAGAGAATGTGTCTTGGGTTGACTGGGTGAGTGCTGCACACATGAATATGATGGGGTGGATTGATGGTTACAAAGTGAAAATGTTTGTTGAATTGTCTCACCTTTTATTTTTTGAGCATTTTTCTGAAGCCTGTTCACCAGAGCTATGTCAGTATGTTGCTGACCAGAACATTTTGGATCCCTTTAAGCTGGGTAGGTTGGCTGACAAGTGGGTCTCCCACCGGGTGTCCCCTAAGGACTCCATTTGGATGGACAAGGACAAAGAAAAGGGGACCTCTCAAAAAGCTGAGGAGTCCCAAAAGCAGTCACAGTCGGGTAAACCAAAACTTTCCTCTCCTAAGACCCAAAGATCTAGTGGGTATAAGTCATCTGTGGGTAGGATTAAGAGTAGTGGTCCACCTGCTGCAAAGCAGGCTCCCAGTGGTTCCAGTACCGTACCCCGCATTCCTGGCACCTGTTGGGAATGTGGGGCTCTAGATCACAAGAAAGGTGACTCCAAGTGTAAAGGTAAGGCACTTGGAGTACAGGCTGTCAGCATGACCTACCCTTACCCCATGTCTGAGGTGGAGGCCACTGTCCTCCCCTCCTCTACAGGGATCACCTTTGGTGCTCCTGTAGAGATTTCCTTAGTGTCCCTTGGGGCCTGGGACCAGTACGCTGAAGTACTGGTGACTATCCCACAGAACACCCATAGATTTTTGAGAATTGCCCTCTTGAATGGCCAGCCTTCTACTGGCTTGAGATACACTGGGGCAAGCATGACAGTGGTGGACACGACCCTGCTCAAGCCAGAGGACTATGTAGGTGCTCCTCTGAGAACCACCAGGTTAGCTGGTGGACCTCCCAAATTATCGAATGTAGCCTTAGTCACACTTATGATTGGAGACAAGACAGCAAAGCTTCCTGTCCTGTTTCAGGACAATCTCCCCGCTATCATTCTGTTAGGTAATGATCTAGTAGAGTTGGGGTTGATCTCAGATGGTCTTGGTCTTCCCATGACTGCTGCTGTAGTCACTAGGTCACAGGTGACACAGGGTCTGGCTGTGAGTCAGGTACCTGAGCCAAAGGCGAGGCCTAAGGCAAGAAGAAGGAAGAACAAGAAGGCCACCGCTGCGAGGGGGGTCCTTCTCTTCCTGCTGTTCCTAAAGCACCCATTGGGATCCATTCTCGGGACAGGCTGGGTCCAGTGGAAAACCCAAACTCAACGCCTGAGGGAGAAGAGACAGAAGACTCTCCTGTGGGAGAGGTCCTCAACCCGGAGGACCACCTCGACCTTCAATGCCTGTTGGCTGAAGGGGGACCCTCCCGGGCGGACTTCTGTAAGGGTCAGAGAGAGTGCCACTCTGAGGAAACAGGCCCTGTCCCAGGCACAAGGAGAAGTGTGTCGGGGTGATTCTCCTGGGGCCGGCAGAGTCATCCTCAGAGCTTCGGGCTGGGGAGGCCCCAACTCCTCCTGTGTCCCCAAAAGGAGTATGAGACACACACAAGAAGCAAGGCGGTACTGCAGTTTATTATAATAACCTCAGGGAATAGTCTCGGTTCGTATGCATCCGACGGGACTCTCGCTCGTAGTGGGGCTTGCAGGCCCTTTTTACAGCAGTATGACGCGCTACTCGCGTCACCTGGGAAAGTTAGCATAAAACCTATCGCCACTCTGGATTGGTTCCCCGAGTGGTAGGGTTAGTATAGGTAACATATGTAAAGAAATATTAGTGGATGAGGATGGGTCAGGTGGTACGCTTGGGTTGTCCCTTGCAGTTGTTACTTTAGAATTGTTACAGAGGGACCCTTGGTAATTGGCTAAGAGTAATGGTGTCAGTAATAAGCCCTCCTGTATTCTGATTGGTTCTCCTGCAAGCCCCCAAGCCTGGGACCATTGCCGTTCCCAGCTCGCGGTGTACCTGTCATTAGCAACAATGTGCAACTATGTGTTTGTGCAGACAATGGACAGGTCCGCTCATGGGCTTGTGGATAGGTCTTTCCCATCGCTGTAGGTGTCCATCTTGCCGCTTCGTTGTTGCAACCTGTGTCCCAGACGTGGGACCCTGGCAGCTTCCTGTCTCGTGAGATTGGCACCTTGTCAGTTCGGCTTGGTCACGTGTGGAGAGACCGTAGCTGGAGCAGAATTATGAGCATTAGATTTGTATTTCGTCTCTGAGGGCTTGGCACTTACAGGTGTAACCTTGGCACTGGGCTCGCAACATGCGAGTTGCATCATCGTGGCCTTGGCTGTGAGCTCTTGCTGGGGGCTCGTCCTGCATGGTCAGCACTTGTACTCTTGTTCTGAGAGGATTTTCATTGCGAGGCTCCTGCCTGGGGACTCTTGCTTGCATCCTACTCGGGCGTAGTTCATGGGTGGCGGTACATAATACATAGCATAGAGATCGCGGAGCGACAGAGTGTCACACGCAGCATTAGATATACATGGTGGTGTCGTCATAGGGATGGGTGGCAGAAGAAGCGTCAGCAAGCATGTACACGAGCTCTTCGGCGTCTTGCGTTTCTGCGGTGCTGTAAAAAGGCCTATATAAAAATGAAAATAACAACGATGCACGTCATTGGGTATGTCAGTCACCTACGTCATAGCACTGAGTATGTTCTTCGTGTAGGTTGGTGTGTGAGTGACCAGTGTGCATGGTGGCACATGTGTTCTCGTCTGTTGGCTATGTCGTTATGGCATCTCTAACGATGTGGATACTTGTGGCTGTTGTTCTTAGTCGAGCTCATCCATGTCGCAGGCGTCGGCTTGAGCTTGGCGTGCTGGTGGGCATGCTCCTCTTATGTGTACGTTTCTGAACCAGGGTATTTTATCATCTGGTAAATAGACAAACTCGTCTCGTGGGGGTGTCTAGCCCGTGATCCAGTCTAGGCCATGGTCTGGATGAGATTGGGGGGAGGGTCTTGTCCCATTCTCCCACTTCAGTCCCCCCTCTGTTCGACTTTTCGACCACAAACTCATCCTTTTCCTTATCTCCTTTCACTCTCCATACTTTAGTTATTCCAGCCAAGTGCCCATAGTGGTTGACATGATCTTGAAATGACCAGTGCATGTAAACGCAGCCGCCGCCAGGTTTGCAGTATATCCATCTTCCAACATAGCTCCTTGGGTTTCTTGGGTTTTCCACCTTCACAGATGGCGGATCCATATGGTTGTCAAGGATCTGTTTGCGCAGCCTCTCTCTTTCCTTTAATATCATGTCGGTGTGCTTTCCATCATCGGCTGGCAGTAAGGCGTGCATGCCTACCATCTCCATTATTTTGTCTGTTGTATGTGCTTTTCTAGCTTTCCAAAACTTTATTATGATCAACACAGCTGCAGCCAATATTATGCATCCTACTATTATCTTCAGCCCATCTGATAGCCATGAGGGCATCCATGACCACAGGAACGAAAACCAGCTGCCGTCTTTCTCTACTCCTTTACTTTCTTGCACCATTTTGGAGTGCATCAGGGTGAGTTGTGATACTGCTTCAGTAAGTGTTCCATTGTCTGCCTCATTAGCAGAGATTAATGTGCAACATGATTGCCCTATTTTTGCACAAACTCCTCCTTCCATTGCCGTGACAAGGTCTAGCACATACCTGTTTTGCAGTGCTACCATTCTTACCGCTCTCAGTTCTTCTTTTATTGCGTTGAATCTCCATTTACTGTCAAATTTATTGTCATCATCAGCTCCCATCTGGTGATCTGCAACCATTTTGCATTCGCATATGCCTGTAGTCCTGGGTCTATTATGGATGAGAAGAACATTGCTGCTCTGCTGAATAGTCTGTGTTCTGGTGGGATGGGGTTGAGAGCTGTTTCTGATTTTCCCCACAGGTAGTTTCCCGTCGGGTGTTCTCCTTGTCTTTTCACTCTTGGCAAAACATTATTGTTGTTGTTCTCGTCACCTTCTTCTACTTCTACTAATCTTTTCCTCCTCTTGTTTCCTTCGTCCATCTGGGGAAAGTTGGCCATGTTGACGTGTTTCTGAGGCACAACCAGGGATGGTACATTGATGTGCACCATAGTGCATATTCCATTCCATGATGAAGGCAAGGTGTGGTACGCCTTATCACCGCAGGCCCAATAATGGTCCATTATGATTGCTGTGCCGGCACCCCCCTCTGGTATTTCTATCGTGTTTTTGCAGTTGGTGTTATATCCCACATCCACATCGCAGTTGTGTTGATAGAACAGTGCGGGTGTTGTGAGCGGTAGTATAGTTATTGGATCTTTGTCCTTCTCCAACCATGTTAACATCGGTACATATTTTCCCCACGTCGTCCAACATCTGTCGTTGTGCTCTTTTATGGTGGTAATATTTTCTCTTGTTACCATGTTGCTCCCAACCACTCCTATTTCCCAACCTTCATTTGTATATATTTTCCCAGTTATAATTATTAGAGGTCTTTCCCAACACCCTTGTTCACCAGCAACTTTGTTTGCATACCAATCACACGGCAGGTATTGTAACGTTACTTTCTTCGTTTCTACTTTTTCGGGGCCATCTGTCATGTATCTGAAATCTTCAGTATGGAGGCTTCTTTTGTGGCACATCAAATATGTTTTGATGAAATTATTTTCGTATGGATATGTATCCCTTGTTTTCCATTGAAGTGTCACCACTGTTCCTTGAAACCGTCCTTTTGTTTGGAAGAGTGCCAAATATATTAGGCATTCCACTGTCTTTGCTGGTGCTTCAGTGGCTACAAATGTTCTTGATGCGCTCATAGCGTATGGGATCAATGAGCATACATAGCAGTTGTCCTCAGTTGTCTGCTTACCAATTTTGGTCATGTGCTGATACCACATGTTGTACGAGACGTGTGCTGAGTCTGTGAGGTATGTGTCAATTTCCTTATGCGTTTAACCCTGTGTTCCTTACTTCTGGTGTTACTTGTACCACCTGACACCGTACCTGTTGCAGCTGTGGGAGGGGGTGAGTTAGTTTGGGGTACAGCCATCACATCATAAGCGTAGTGTTTCTGCCAGACAGAGGCAGCCAATAGACCAGTGACAACCAACGCACCTATTAACTTTATTACAATAGCTAATCTCACTGGCATTTTTGCTCTTACTTTTGCTGCGGTCCTGCAGCTTATTCTTGTGATGTTAAAGATGCCCGCCTGAAAATTCTGAAAATGTGTGTTATTTTGTTAGTGTTTTTAATCAAGCTCTGCCTGTCAGGTAGTCGTTTAGTGCCCAGGCGAAAAGCTGTTCCAACGCTAATCTCAGTGACCTATCTCTCAGAGCTGGTAAGTGCTTGTGGAGATGTGGTAATTATTGTTCTATGGCCAAAATGAACATGTTGTAGTACACGTGTACCCTTCTCTTTTTTAGATACTTTGGTCTCTGTATATGGTATACAAACTGGTGTGACAGGGCCTCAGGGGTGTTATCATCTGTGGGTAGCATTTACTCCTGGGCAGAACACGAAGTTAGTTACTTCACTTTCTAAACAATACAGTAATATGTGGTGCCTGCATGTGTGAGACAAAAAGGAGAGAGAGAACATACACATGTTTATATGTGTGTGTGCAACATTCCAGTTTGTTATACAATTTCCTTTATTCGGTGATGGCAGTGACGGGGCTGGGCGGGGTGGAGGTTTGTGTGCTTTGAGTTCTTGTGACCATGGGGTGGGCTATGGGTGATTGTCCAAAGTCTATGGGTGTGTCTGTGGCTGGGTAGGGGTCAGGGGCAGTGTCACAATTGTCCTTGTCTGCGGTTACTGTGTCTTTGTCTGTTGTTGGTGTTGTTGATGCTGTTGTTTTTTCAGTGGCCCCGTCGTCAACGCGAGGGCGGGTCTGGCCTTTGTAGGGCTTGACATCGTGGAGGTGGTTCGAGACCTTCTTGTCAACTATTTTAATTGCTCTGGGAGCTACTGCTTCCACTAAGTGGGGCCCCGTAAACCTGGGGCCGTTCCACTTCCTGTTGAAGTTGCGGAGAAGAATGTAGTCTCCTTCTGCAATTGTGCACTGTTTTTGCTGCTCTTGTTCCTCATGTGTTCCTTCTGGTTGGGTGATCTTCGACCCACCCCGCGTGCGCTCGAGCTGTTGAGAGATAAAAGCAACACTAGTAATCAAGGAAGACACGTATTGATACATTTCATCACCAAATACATTTGCAGAACTTTCGTGGTCGGTGAAGGCCCTTGATGTTGGCGTTAATGGAAGGTGCATCTGACGTCCAGTCACCACCTTGTGGGGAGTGAGGTGGTGGTCGGATCCTGGCCTATTCCTCAGCTCAAACAGAGCCAGGGGAAGGCACTACAACCAGCTTTTCTTAGTTGTCTGCTCTATCTTGGCTGTTTCTTCTTTTAGCAGGCCGTTTAGGCATTCACAGACACCGTTAGCCTGCGGGTAGTATGCACATGCAAACTTATGTTTTATGCCGAGCATTGCAGTTATGTGCTCTAACATCTCATTAGCAAAGTGTGGGCCATTGTCTGACTGCAGCACTTCGCACACACCCCATCTTGGGAAGACTTCCCTCACCAAGAATTTGGCTGCTCTGAACACATCCGCATGGGAGCAGGGTCCAGCCTCAATCCACCTTGAAAATGGGCACACCACTGCAATCATGTATCTTTGTCCTTGACATACGTTGATCATGTCAACATAGTTAATATGTAAGTGCAGGAAGGGTCCTTCAGGCCGGGGTATAGTACCTTTTATCACTTGCAGCGTGTGACCGGCTGTAAACTGTTGGCACGTTAAGCAATTGCTGATAAATGCTGCAACATGTGAATTTAGCTCAGGACAAAACCAAGCTTCCTTTATCCGTGCTGCAATCACCTCCTTTCCTGTGTGCGCTGGATGGTGTAGCTGAGCTAGGGCTGTTTATAATAATGCTAGGGGCATCACTACCTTTCCTGTATTGCTCTGATGCCACAATGCATCTGTAGGTGACATTGTGCATCCTCATTTTACCCATAGTTCCTTTACTGCCATAGGTGCTGCTGCCTGTAATTCTAGTATCTGCGTTTCAGGGATGTGTGTATACCCATCCTTCATCAACATTTGTCTCGCTCCCATCCTCCTCCTATCTTTTTCTTTTTCTGGGGGGGTTCACATTTCTCCAAAATACGCAGCATGCTTGGCATGTGCGTCTGCTGTTTCGTTACCTTTTGAGATAGAGTCATCCCCATTGGTGTGGGCCTGACACTTAACGAGAGCTATCTCTTTCGGGTCAATAATTACTTCAATTAGTTCTGCTAGTAATAGAGCATGTTGTACTGGCGTACCATCTGCTCTTCTGAATCCTCTCCTCTGCCATTTTATTAATCCTGAGTGGACTGTTGACGTGACGTATACACTGTCAGAGTATATCGTCACTCTTTTATCAAAACTCTCCCTTAATGCCAATATTAGGGCCACTAGCTCTGTGGTTTGTGCCGAATAATGTTGTGGTAGTTGGACACATTTTACTGGCACATACATCCATTCTTCCA
This sequence comes from Ambystoma mexicanum, assembly GCF_040938575.1. Classification (NCBI taxonomy): domain Eukaryota; kingdom Metazoa; phylum Chordata; class Amphibia; order Caudata; family Ambystomatidae; genus Ambystoma; species Ambystoma mexicanum. The sequence goes on from NC_090930.1 coordinate 330,832,334, forward strand.
TCAATCTAACCACGGCTGCTCCTGTCCTTCTAACACCATTGCTTTGGTCTATCGTCGATGACCCATCAATGTACATTATTTCCCCCCCTGCTATGGCATTTTCCTCAACTCTTCTTGTGCTGGAGTAAAGTTCAATGGCTTGTGTGCAGTCATGAGCGTAGTCACCCTCCTTAACTACCTCAGCTATGAATCTTGCCGGGTTCACATTGCTGCACCTTACAATTGTCAATTCTGGCCTGGAAATAATAATTTCACAACCTGAAGCTCTCTGGGCGGTCAGTATGGATTTAGGCTTGTTGAAAATGGCAAAGAGGGCATGTTCCACGAATAGTGTGGTCGGACACCCCATTGTTATCGATGATGATTTTCCACTGCAAAGGCTGCGGCGACCAGGCTTTGTTTGAAAGGGAAGTAGCCTAACATTACAGGGTCCAAGTGTCCGCTGTAGAAGGCTACGGGTTTGTGGCCCATGCTTGTTTTCTGTGTCAGTACTGCCTTCATTACTGCTGAGTCGCAATGTGAAAAAATGAAAAATTGGTGTTCATAGTTCGGAGTGGCTAGCACAGGTGCTGTAGATATAGCGTGTTTCAATTGATGAAACGCCTCTTTCATTTCTCTTGTTCACCCCAACTTTTTGACCCCTTTTTGTGTGTCTCTGAGGGCCTCAAGCAGGGGTCCTATGTAAGAACTGTAGTCGTCAAAAACCCATGTCCTGCAATAGTTGCATAGGCCCAGAAATTGCTGTAGTTCTCTCACTGTCTGTGGTTGTGGTGTGTTGGTTATTGCTTGTGCTCTTTGTGGTGCGATGTTCCTTCCATGCTGAGAGATAAGTTGGCCAATGTACAGTACATGTTCCTGACAGTACTGTCTCTTTTCTTTGTCCACCTTGTACCCCTTCTCAGCCAACACTGTGAGCATCTTTACTGAGTCTTTCCTACATCTTTCTTCAGTGGTGCTGCAAATGATGATGTCATCAAAGTATTGCAGCACCGTGCTCTCCATTTCGATATTCCCTAAATCCATATGTATTATTCTGTTGAAGATGGATGGTGACTCACAGTACCCTTGAGACAGCCTTGTATGTTTCCATTTTGTGTTCCTGTATGTGAAGCATGTGAGGTCTTGTGAATCTGGGTGTAGAGGTATCAAGAAAAGGGCGTTTTTGAGGTCAATTACGGTAAACCCTGATGCCTCTGCTGGTATTCCACATAGTATTGTGGCTGGGTTTGCTGCTATGGGGTACTCTGCTTCTTCAATGTAATTCAAGGGCCTAAGGTACTGGATGAAATGCCAAGACCCTCCTTTTGCTTTGCACACTGGGTACACAGCTGTGTTACATGGTGACGCTGATGGTACTAATATACCGTTGCTTATCAAGGCTGTTATTGTTTCATATATGCCCTCGGCTGCCTCTTTTGATTGTGGGTACTGCTTTACCCTAGGTAATATTGCTCCCTTTTTCAATTTTATTTTTACTCCTCCAATGCTCTTTATGCAGCCCACGTTACATGGACTGGTGGTCCACAGTGATGCTGGTACTTTTGCCATATATTCCTCATAAAATGGTACTGGTGTGGAGGCAGGAGCCTCTAGTGCCATTGCCATTTTTAGTGCCACTTGCTTGTATGTCACCCGTAGCCAGATGTCAACACTCAACATAAACACCATCTCTCCTTCTTTATCGTCGGAGAAGAGCTCCTCATCAGACACCTGTGTGAGCCTGCACCTTCAGCCAGTGCTATTACTGCTCTCCAGGCCCTCCCCTCTCTGTCTTGGGCATGTACTGCGATGTAATCTGCAGTTGGCATGATGCTCCCGATGCTCACTGAAATTATCTTCCCCTCCGGTTCACTTGCCGGGGTCTCTGGTCTGAACAAGTATGCTGCTGGCCTCCTCCAGATCTTGCCCTCAATCCCAGGCATCCATGCAAATGCCATGTCTGTCCCATATTGAAATAGTTCTCCATTTACAGGTTCAGCCCGAGCCACTGTTTGGCCACAGTAAACTTACAATATTTGTCGGCTGTGAGCATGTTTATTCCTGGCGTGGAGCAGATTATGCCGTTCTCCGTGAAGGAAATTCTCATAGTCAATCTGCTCATTATGTCCCTCCCAAGAATGTTTACTGGTGACTGCTTCGAATACAGGAGCGGGAGAGACATATCATGATCTCCTACAGATAAGTAGATGTTATCAGTGAAGGGAACCAACCCTCGAGCCCCAGAGAATCCTTGAGTGTGCATGGCCTCGCCTGACAGTTTAAATTTACCCTCCCTTATGCAGGACCTAGTGGCCCCGGTGTCAACAAGGAAGGACATTTTTTTGTCACCTATCGCTACCTGTATGCGTGGTTCCTCCGCAGTGCTAGGTGTTACCGATAGGATGGGACACATCAAAGACATCTGTGGGCTGTCCTATTGTGGATATAGTGACTTACCACTACCTGTGTAAGGGTTATGCCCCAATATGGTCACCTTCCCCAACTGTGTTTGTTGTAGTTGTGTACCAGTTGTTGACACCTGATTGTCTTGTATCTGGGTAAGCTGCTGCTTTGGTTGTACCTGGTGCTGTTGTGTTACTACTACTTGTTGTGGCTGTGTGTATGCCTGTACCTGTTGTTGCGGTGCAGCGTGTGGTTGTGCCTGTGGTTGTGGTGCAGTATGCTGTTGTATCTGTTGCTGTGGTTGTTGCATGGAAGCTTGGTGTTGCGGGGTGCACTGTTGTTTTCCTTGTTGCTGTTGGTAAACTAGTTGCTCCCCCATATGCCCTTGTTTCCCCGGCTCCCCCCAAGCTGGTGGGGTGGGTCTCATTCTACATGTGCGCGACATGTGCCCCACTATTCCACAAACCCAACATGTTGGTGGCTCCCTGGCCTGCCATGGAAAGTTCCCCGTGTTATCCGGATACCCTTGCTGCCCGTTTGAGTAGTATCCCCGGAATGTCCCCCCTTGTTGCTGTGCATGCTGGCCATAGTCCCTTCCTCTCATCAGTCCGCCCCTCCCTCTGTAGTTGTTATAGTATCCATTTCCCATTTGCATATATCCCCCTGCTGTGTTTGCCGTGTAGGGTGGGGTGGGGGCATTTGTTGTGTCATTATTTGCGCTGGCTGCTGAATTTGTGCTACATGTTTTTGTGTCGTGCCTTATGCAACTATGGCCTGAGTAGGTGCTGGTGTGGCTATCACGGGTGTTGTCAATAGTGCTCCCTCCATGGTGTATTTGGATAGATTCTTCTGTACCAGTTTTGCATCCTCTGCCTTCCTACCTTCCTCCTTTTGTTTCATCTTTTCCTGCCACATCCTACAGTGATGCACTATAGTTAGCTGTATTTCTGGTCAAGCTTTAACTTCCATCCCCACAATTTTCTTCAGCTATTTCTGAACTGGTTCGGGGAGACCTTGTATTAGTATGTGGTAGAAAATTGCTAATGTTTTATCCCACGGCTCCCGAGTTTCCAAGCGCCACTTCTCCTGAATCTCCTGGATGTAATCAATAGGATCTTCATTCTCACGCATTTTCCGTGACGTAATTGCTCCTATGTTTGATGTGTCTGGATACTGAACCCTTAATGCCTGCCACAGCGCGTGCTTGCAGTTGGCAAATTGTGCCCCATCATGCGACTTATCTGTTACTGTAACCCCTGGGAAGCCTGCCCTTCTCCAGATGTCATCTGCAGCATCCCCTAATATTGATATTAGGAGCCCTTTCACGTCCCCCACCACTAGTTTTTGTCCTGCACTGTGTTTCTCCATTTCATATATCCATTTCCCAGCTCCCCCACTTAGGGAGGGGAGTCTGCACTTTATGTTTTCCTTGTCGGCATGCTTCCATGGGACATATTGTGGTCTGGCCCCTCTCCTTTCTGGGAGTGGCATTAAGTTCCCCCCCTTCGTTTCCCTTAATGCTTGTGGGGCTATATCAGTGTACTCATCCTCTTCCTTTGTGTCATGTGATCCTATCATTAGATCATTAAAGTTATCTGTTCTGTCGTCCCCTTCATTCTCCCTCCCTCTTGTGTTACCCTCGTGTTTCACCACGGGCATGCTCGTCCTTTCTTCCTGTCTACGTCCCGGAGATCTCCGAGTCTGTCAACATATGGAGTGTGCTGTGGGCGTGGTGTTGGTGGGCAAGGTGGGCGCGGCGCTGTTGTTACTGTATGTGTCGTTCTCCCTGCTACTTCTCTTACCTGTTCTTCGCTCGTCTTTTCCTCCTCCCTTTTCCCACATGCCCAAGGTGACTCACAATTTACCCGTGTGATATACAGATTATCTAAGCTTTCCCTATTGCCATCTCCTCCATTATTTCCCGAACATCCTTCCTCCTCGTTGCACCAAGAATAGACAATCTCCAGTCTGTCAGTTTTCCCCCCACTGTAATCGTCTTTAAATCGATCAAGTTCCCTTCGTTATGTTCTCCTCTTTTAACAGTTGTTCCCTGTGTTGATGTTGTAGGTACCTCCGAGTCCTGGCGAGTGTAAGTTCTTACTTCATGCTCCATTCTCTTATCTCCTGTCTCCCTTCCCTCGTTTGTTTCCCAATGCTTCACCCCCTATTTCCTCTCTCTTCTTGTGTAATTCCTTCATTACTTCATTACTTACCTTCGCCAGTATCTTTTCGTCTTCTTCCCGTCTTCCCCAGTTTGCCCCTCCTCTTTTCAACATGCTCTCTATTACTTTATCTTCTTCATATTTCAAGGGGGCTTTCAGACAATATTTTCTTTTTCCACATTTCCATTTCCTTTTCCTTTTCCTCCTCCTTCCTTTTCATTTCCTGCTGATCCATACGTGACACCCTCTCTGCTATCGCTTTCATCCTTTCTGCTTCCTTCTTTCTCTCCTCCAATCTTTCCCTCAACCTCTCCTGCTCCTCCCTACTCTCTTTTCTTTCCTTCATCCTTCCCTGTGTTTCTTGCTTGTACTGTCTAATCAGGTCACTTCGTACTTCTCTCAGCTCGGCCAACCTTTCCTCCAACATCTCTTCATCTGCTTGTGACAGGCCCTTCCTCTGCATTACTCACCTCAGTCCCTGTCTGCGTTTTGTCCATTTCTTCCTCTTTCGTTTTCCTCACCACGTCCTCCTCCTCCCTTGTTAGTGTCCCTCAGAGCTTTAGGAGTACCTGTGCTGCGATCCACTCATCTGGTTGCAACGTGTTCTCCACTTTCCTACTCTCCCCCTGTGCCGACCTGTATTGTGTTTAATCCTAACGTACCCGCCGCTGCCGTCGCCCCAAGATGGAGGGCTGTATGAGGAGTTTGAATATCTCTCAGCAGCTGTTAATTGTGGCGTGGTGGCTTCTCTTAATTCCGTCACTGGGTACAATCCTCCTTCCTCCTTCTTTACTACTTTCGCCAGAGGTGTATCGTCTGTCCCGTCCTTCTCCATCTTTACTTCTGATACTGCAACCAATCCTCCTTCCTCCTTCATGCCCTCCTTCACTCGTGGTGAATTGCTGCTTGCCGTGCCCACGTCCCCTTCTTCTTCCTTCACCTCTTTACCTTCCTTTGTTTCTTTGCTCCCCTTCTCCTCTCTTGCCCCTTCCATAGTAAACATCCCTGTTGCTCCTGGCTTAGATCACTGGAACAACCTCCACAAGTTAAATATCTCTACATGATGAGCTAATTTCTTCCCCTTGTACGTGTTATGTATGTATATCAATAGCGAGTGTTGGACATATGGGTCAAAACTGCCGTTAGGCAGCCATGGTTTGTCATTTTGTTGTCTGTTCCTTGTGTCAAGTCTTTACTGTACTTGATAAGCTTCTCCTTGTAAGGTGATAGTGTCTTGCAAATATGTTGGAGGGGGTTAATTAGAGTGTTTCCCCACCCTCTGGACCCTGACCCATGGGACATTGTTATTTTATACTTCAACTTTTTTCAGCAACCACTGTCTTTACCTGGCCCCGTAAATTGGGGACTTCCGACCATCCGCTGAAAGGTAATAAAGTTGCTGATATACAGTTATTTTCCTCTATTGTTTTTCCTCCTCTGATATCACTCGTATGGCCCCCTGCGGCTGCGTCCCCAGTGTGACGTGCTGATACAGCCACCCCACCTCTTTTTTTTCCCCAAACTTCTCCCTCCTCTTTTCAACCACCTTGCTCAACGTGACCGGCATTCTCCGTGCGCGGCCACTTTTCCCCTTTTTGCCCTCCCCTTATCAAGGGTTGCCGGCATTCTCCGTGCGCGGCCTCCCCACCTCTTCTATGCCACCCTTATCCCGATACTTATCCCCTGGCCACCCCTTGGTCAATATGGTGTGGCCGTGGTGTCCTATGGAAGCCCTATGGGTGACGTCACCAACTTCTTCAAACTATTACCGGTAAGAACCTCTTATAACATTAATGGAGCGTGCAATATGTTTTATACTTTTGCCCTCGTCGACCCCACAGCTGTCCTCTCGCTACGCCCGGAGCAAAGTATTCAACAAAAAACTCTTATAATCGGACTGCACAAGCTGGTCACCTTGCATGTGATACGCCCCTCGCCAGGGGAGCTTAACCAGCAAATTATCCTCCGCACTTGGCAACAACCTAGCTACCACCTACGGGAAAACGTCATCTACCTAACGAGTTTAACACTCAATCAGTAGGGATTCTCGTTTATTCATTGATCAAAACGCCAATTCAGAGGAAAGCCACACACCCCTTTTACAGGTGCCCGGGATCTAGACAAATCAGTGCCTTCGAACAACCGCACGTGGTGCCTTTTGACTCCACCAACCCTGCTCTGTGCCTGTCCCGCTACCGCTCACTCGTCTGTCAACACTTATCAATCCAATCCTTGCAACACACTGTAAAAACACCTCCCGCCGCTCTTATTACAATTCATCCCCCCTCCCTCACAATGTCTCATTGCTTGTTGGGTGTGTCATACTCACCAAATTCCCTTGATGCGGGCCGCTCGACTGTGTGCACCCCTCCAAGCGGCTCACCACCTCCCCTCATCTGGACCACTTCTGGACACTCACCAACCGCGGGTGGGATACTTCTCAATCGGCTCCCGAGGGCCAATTTCCAGATTGCGCTGTCCGGTCTTCTCGCAGTTCCACGATGGTCCTGTAGTCCTCAAAGAGGGCAACGGCAGAGGGGGCCACGCTGCCGGGTCACCTCGCTGCAAGGGCCTTGGACTTGTATTACCAGGCCAAAGGACATCAACCGATCTCAGCAGTGCCTCCAACTTGTCGGGGTGATTCTCCCGGGGCCGGCAGAGCCGTCTGCGGACCTCCGGGCTGGGGAGGCCCCAACTTCTCCGATGTCCCCAAAAGGAGTATGAGACACACACAAGAAGCAAAGCGATTCTGCAGTTTATTATAATAACGGCAGGGATGAGTCTCGGTTTGTATGCATCCGATGGGACTCTCACTCATAGTGGGGCTCGCAGGCCCTTTTTATGGCAGTATGATGCGCTACTCGCGTCACCTGGGAAAGTTAGCACAAAACCTATAGCCACTCTGGATTCGTTCCCCGAGTGGTAGGGTTAGTATAGGTAACATATGGAAAGAAATATTAGTGGATGAGGATGGGTCAGGTGGTACGCTTGGGTTGTCCCTTGCAGTTGTTACTTTAGAATTGTTACAGAGGGACCCTTGGTGATTGGCTAAGAGTAATGGCGTCAGTAATAAGCCCCCTGTATTCTGATTGGTTCTCCCGCAAGCCCCCAAGCCTGTGACCATTGCCGTTCCCAGCTCACGGTGTACCTGTCATTAGCAACAATGTGCAACTATGTGTTTGTGCAGACAATGGACAGGTGCGCTCATGGGCTGGTGGACAGGTCTTTCCCATCGCTGTAGGTGTCCATCTTGTCGCTTCATTGTTGCAACTTGTGTCCCAAACGTGGGACCCTGGCGGCTTCCTGTCTCGTGAGCTTGGCACCTTGTCAGTTCGGCTTGGTCACGTGTGGAGAGACCGTAGCTGGAGCAGAATTATGAGCATTATATTTGTATTTCGTCTCTGAGGGCTTGGCACTTACAGGTGTAACGTTGGCGCTGGGCTCGCGGCATGCAAGTTGCAACATTGTGGCCTTGGCTGTGAGCTCTCGCTGGGGGCTCATCCTGCGTGGTCAGCACTTGTACTCTTGTTCTGAGAGGATTTTCATTGCGAGGCTCCTGCCTGGGGACTCTTGCTTGTGGCCTACTCAGGCCTAATTCATAGGTGGCAGAACATAATCCATGGCATGGAGATCGCGGGGCGACAGAGTGTCACACGCAGCATTAGATATACATGGTGGTGTCGTCATAGGGATGGGTGGCGGAAGAAGCGTCAGCAAGCATGTACATGAGCTCTTCGGCGTCTTGCATTTCTGCAATGCTGTTAAAAGGCCTATGTAAAAAAAAATAACAACGATGCATGTCAGTGGGTGTGTCAGTCACCTACGTCATAGCACTGAGTATGTTCTTCGTGTAGGTTGGTGTGTGAGTGACCAATGTGCATGGTGGCACGTGTGTTCTCGTCTGTTGGCTATGTCGTTATGGCATCTCTAACAATGTGGATACTTGTGGCTGTTGTTCTTAGTAGAGCTCATCCATGTCGCAGGCGTCAGCTTGAGCTTGGCGTGCTGGTGGGCATGCTCCTCTTATGTGTAAGTTTCTGAACCAGGGTATTTTATCATCTGGTAAATAGACAAGCTCGTCTTGTGGGGGGTGTCTGGGCCGTGATCCTCTAGGCCATGGTCTGGATGAGATTGGGGGAGGGTCTTGTCCTATTCTCCCACTTCAAGTGCTTAGGACATTCCGGATCTATTGGGAGGGTGAGCTCCTTGTTAGTGAGCCCACTAAGCCTGAACCTGGTGCTCTCAAGAGGTTGGTGGCACCCCAGGTTTACAGATCCTTCCTACTGCAGTTGGCACATGAGGTGCCCCTAGCTGGTCATCTTGGTACCAAGAGGCTATCTACCCATTGCTCCTGGCCTCGGATGGGAGTAGAAGTGGAGTCCCACTGCACAACCTGCCCAACTTGTCAGTTGTCTGACAAGACGGGAGGCAGTGTCATTGCCCCACTGCAGCCATTGCCAGTGGTTGGCACACAGTTTGTGAGGGTGGACATCGACATTGTCGGTCCCCTTGACACTACCACTTCAGGTGGACATTGGTTCATCCTGGTCTTGGTTGATCATGCCACCAGGTACCCTGAGGCTATACCCCTTCGGACTGTTACTGCCAAGGTGGTTGCCAAGGCTCTCCTGGGCATTTTCACCCGTGTTGGATTCCCTAAGGAGTTTGTCTCTGACAGAGGATCCATCTTCATGTCTAGTTACATGAAAACCACGTGGAAAGAGTGTCGGGTAACCTACAAGTTCTCCTCCTCTTACCATCCCCAGACCAATGGTCTGGTTGAGAGGTTTAATAAAACTCTCAAAGGCATGCTGGGCGCCTAGGAAGAGTCCCTAAGGAGTAAATGGGATCAACCTCCTGCCATGCGGTACCTCAAGAGGGTGTTGGTTTCAGCCCCTTTGAGTTACTCTTTGGACATCCCGTGAGGGGGCCCCTTTCCTTGATCAGAGAAGGTTTTGAAGACACCCCTCCAGGTCCTGCCAAGCAAGCGGGGGGCTATGTGTTAGGCCTCAGACGTAAGATGACACTGATGATGGGTCAAGGAACAGTGAATCTCAAGGCCAGCCAGGAATCGAATAAATACTGGCATGACCTTAAAGCCTTGCAAGTGTATTGGACTCCGGAACAGGAAATCCTTGTGATGGAGCCTACCAAGCGTAGATATTTGGCAGACAAATTGACTGGACCACCCCCCCGCTAGAGCATTCGCCTTTACCCTCGGGATTTCATTATAAAACTCCTCGTAATTCGAGCAATCATGCACCTGCTCGTCCTCCATCACAAGTTCGGCAAAAAATTTGGCAGGGTTAACTATTTTACACTTGACTATTTTGGTTGCTGGTTTCTATATGACTACGTCATATGCAGAAGCTCTCTGAGACATCAGTGTACCCTTAGGTTTCTCCAGAAACAACAAACAAAGCCTGCTCAACAAATAAAGTCATGAACACCCCATCATAATGCTGGCAGACTTCTCAATAGCGAACACGGCTGCTGCCAGCGATTGTTCACAAGGGAAGTGTCCTCTTAAAACTGGATCTAAAATCCCACTTTTATATGCCAAAGGTTTATACGCAAGTTTGGTTCTCTGTGTAAGCACTGCTGTCATAACTGTTCCATTCGTATGTGAAAACAAAAATAATTCCTCAGAATAATTGGGAATTCCTAAAACTGGAGCTGTACATATTGCTTTTTTCAAATCCTCAAACCCCTCCTCCATTTCCTCTGACCATTCTATTTTCTCATTGTTCACTTGTGCTTTCTTTAAAGCCTTCAAAAGAGGATTCGTATATGAACTATAATCAAATACCCATGCTCGAACATAGTTATACAATCCCAAATACTGCTGCATTTGCTTTATTGTGTGCGGTTTTGATGTTTTCATAATCGCCTCAGCTCTTTCAGGTGTAACCTTCTTTCCTTCATGCGAAATCAACTGACCTATGTACAACACATTTTCCTGGCAATATTGTAGCTTCTCCTTATCTACTTTATATCCTTTGTCTGCCAAAATAGTCATTAGTCGAATAAAATCTTGCCTAAACGTATCTTCTGTTGTGCTACAAACTAAAATATCATCTACGTACTGCAGCACAACAGTTGGCAAATCAATATTGCTTAGGTCCATCTGCAGGACCCTATTGGGGACTTGCAGTAACCCTGTTCAAAGGAGTACTCTTCAGCTTAATTTGGCAGAACGTAAAGGACGTGAGGTCTTGAGAATCCTTATGCAACGTGATTGAGAAAAATGCATTTTTCAAGTCAATCCCTGTGAAATATCATGCATCTGTGGGAATACTACATAAAATCGTTGCAGGAATCGGAACTAAAGGAAACTCTGCCAATAAAATCTAGTTAATTGGCATCATGTCTTGAATTAAATTCAATGGCCCCCCCTAGATTTTTTCATAGGATACACCACATTAATACACGGTGACTCTGACGTCATCAAAATGCCTTGTTCCATCATAGCTGATATAGTCTAAAAAAAAAACTTCTGCCTCTCGAGACATTTGATACTGCCTTGCTCGAGGTAAAATTGCTCATGGTTTCAGCTTAATCTTAACTTCTCCCACCCCCTTCAATAGGCCTACATCATAAGGGCCTGTAGTCTATAAAGAGGTTGGTACCTTTTCCATGTCCTCATCAAAAAATGCAGTGCGTTCCCGCACAATCACCATTCACTCTGGGATCTCCCTTTTCTCTATTCTGACCCAATATGTAATACTCATTTTGAATACTACTTCATCGTCTGATGGATCATCCCTAAACATGTCTTCATCTGTGACGTTTGTCAATCTATACCCTTCCCCAATTGCAATAACCATTCTCCATGGCCTGCCTTCATCATCAAATCTTTCAAGCATTGTTAATTCCCCTCGCACTATAGCTGCTAGCAATTGTAAGGGAAAATATGTCCCCCCTCTTCTTCCCTAGGTATCTGTGGCCTGAACAAAAATTCATCAGGTATCCTCATAATCTTCCTTACTAAGCCAGGTAACCATGTTAGCAAAATACATACCCCATACAGAAAAACATCTAGCTCTAACAGCACTCCTCGCAGAGCTATCTGCCCTGTAAATGCCATAATAAATTCACTCACGTTTAAATACTGTATAATGTATCCCTGGAGTGAAGCACACTATTCCCTCATCAGTAAAGGAAATGTTATCATTAAATCTCTACACAGAATATTAACTGGTGTCTGCCTTGAATACAATAAAGGTACAGACATATAACACTCCCCTATAGCGACTGGTAATTCATCATTAAAAGAAACTTTATTTGTAGCTCCAGAGAAGCCTTTAGCATTCATGACATTTCCTGATAACGAAAACTTTCTGTCTCGTATAGATGAACCAGTTGCTCCAATGTCTACTAAAAAAGAAAAAGATATGCCTCCTATGGTAACATCGACCCTTGGTTCCTCTTGAGGATTTGGTGTCGTCGATACTACTGAACACATCAAGTCACCCTCTGAGCTGTCCTATTGTTGGTACATGCTGATTCCTGTGCCCGAGAAAGAACTTCCTCCCACAATAGTGAGTCAATAGCTGTCCTGTGTTTGCATTCTGCTGTATCTGCATGGATGCCTTCTGTGAAAGCCCTTACAGCTGATTCAATGGTGCTTGCTGTGGTTGTAAAGCCTGTTGTGTTTGCTGCACTTGTGCCTGATATACTGTCTGATCTTTGGCAAGCCCATCCCGACTTTGTGGGTTGTATGCTGGAGGATAAGCTGTCCCCCTCTTGAGAATTGCCCATTCTGTACATACCCTTTGCTCCCACATGTTCACGCAATAAGCCCTGTCATGCCACATGTCCAACATATAGGAGGAAATCTCCTCACTTGCCCTCCCTGTTTTGATTATTATTCTGCAGATTCAGAAACCCGCCTTGGTTATTTTGAAAACCACCTTGATTATTTTGGAAACCACTCTTCCTCTAAAGCCTGTACCCCTGCCACTAGGCATAAACCCATCTGTTCCTTGATCCAACTGGAGTTGATTATTCGACTGTTGTGCACTCACTATTTGCTGCATTCCCAGTCCCTCTCTTCTCGTCAGTACTGCTCCTTCTATAGCATACTTTGATAATTTCTCCTGGATTAATTTAGCTTTCTCAAAAGTTTCCTAGCATCCTCCCTCTTCTTATTTTTCTCTTGCAGCAATCGGCAATGGTGCACGATAGTCAACTGTATCTCTGCCCATGGCTTGCTTCCATTCCGATTAGTTTCCTAAGATGTCTCTGTACGTGTTCTGGCAACCCCTGACACAAAATATGGTAGAATACTGACACAGATTTCCTCCAAGGCTCTAGAGTTTCCAAGGTCCACCGTTCCTGAAAATGTTTAATATAAGCAAGCAGATCTTCATTTTCTTACATGCCATAATTGCACCCATATCTGACGTATGAGGATACTGTACTCTGAGCGCTTTCCAGACAGCCACCCTACAATTATTAAACAGTGCTCCATCATGCGCTATGTTCTGTTTTGTGACACTCGAATAACCTGCTCTGGTCCGTATATCATCAGCTCTTTCCCCAGGAATGGGTGCTAGGAGACCTTTAATGTCCCCTATAGCCAACGTATTTCCTCCTGTCATCTTCTCTAGTTCATAGATCCATTTCCCTGCACCCGCTGTTAAACTGGGGAGTTTGCATCTTAAATTATCCTTGTCCATTTGGGGCCAAGGAATATGCTGTGGTCTGGCCCCCCCTTTCTCTAGTAGAGGGAATTGTGTAAACCCAAATCCGTAAACTGCTCCTATTGTCTGCCTAGCCTACGCATAGTGGGAACAATAGTACTTGATTGCATTCTACTTGGCACTGACCTGAACCTGCTCACATATGGTGACGATTCTCCTCTCTCGCTGTGTGATCACCCTTTGGTCACTCTGAGTATGCCATAGGGTCTGGCAGACATCCCTAAGGGCCCACGTACTTTCTCCCTCTTCCCCATGGGAGGTTTCTCTTTCTTCGTCTGACATGTCTAGTCCCAAACTAGTGTGGCTTTCGTCTTTCTCATCTCTGTTTAACGTTAGCCTGTCCAAAGACAAGGCTCTATGCTCGAGACTAAATTGCTTCCTTCCTTGCCTCCTGACAGGGCACCTGTGAGTCGATCTTCCTTTCCCTTACTTCTCGACTCATTTTTTCCTCATCTCCTGATAAGCTTTATCGATTCTATCTTCGATACTTCCTATCGCAAAATTGTCATCTAGGCTCAGCCTAGATGGTCCTGGAATTACTCCTTGCGACGGGAAAAACTTCTCTATGTCGCCCCATGGTATTACTGGACGTGGTTCCATCAGTTCTTACTCAATGCAAGCAATATTGCATGCCCTTTGTCTTCTTTTCCATTCTATTTCTACGTTTAGTTCCCTTTGTTTGCTCGCTTCCCATCTAACTATATCCTCTTCCTGTCTTTTCTCCCTAATTTTGTTTGCTCCATGCTCTTCTTCGTCTCTTTGTCTTTGCATTCATTTATCTCGTAATTTCTGTTCTTCCTTTTCTTCCCTCTTTTTTTCTAGCCTGTCTCGTTCTTCAGTTGCTCTCTTCCTGTTGTCATACTTTCTCTGTTCTTCTGCCCTTTCTTCCTTTGAGTTGTTTCTCCTGGTACATTTGCTCTCGCCTTTCTCTACTCTTCCTTTTTGCTCATCTTATTTGAATAGTTTATCTCATTCTCTGTCTTTTCTATCTTGTTCGTCTTCATCTTCCCCTTGCCTTACTTCCTCAATGCTCTTCTCATCGAGTTTGACCAACATCTGTCCACCCATCCATTTGTTCTGTACTAGCTTAATGTAGTTAGTTCTATCTCTTTCACCTTTCCATCTTTTAATCTCCCATTCTATGTCTAAGGATACACTTGATTGTTCACTCTTCTCCTCTTTATCTTGCAGGACCTAAGAGGCTCCTCTTTTCCTTAAGCTCTTTCTCTTTCTGGACTCTCGTCACTGCTATAAGCAGGCAGTTCATATATCGGATTACTATATTCAATTGCCGCTTTTAGTTCCCTTAATGGGTACAACCCATCATCTTTCGTACTATCACCATTTACTTGAGATGCAGTAGGGGATCAGAAGGCTCGACACCCACCTCCAGGAGGTGGATCTTCTTGTTCCTCCTGGTACATTTTCCAAAGCTCTAAACTAGCTAACCATTTCTCAAATGTCTTCCCTGTGTACGCAGCATGCAAGTATGTGGTCATGTGTTGCAAAACTGCTTTTGACAGCAATCCTCCTTGTGACCGTGGCATGAACATTTTGCCAGCGGTACCCTTAACCCATTCCGCACTGTACTGTTTAAGCTTCAGTGCGTGCTTTGGCAGCTGCTTGTACAGATGCATTGGTGGAGTCTCATCCCCCATTGTGACAAGTCTTAATTGACTGCCAATACTTACCGTTAATTTACACAAAATACATGTCGGAAAAATAATCAAATATGAGCGCGCACCAACAGTCGCCACTCAAAGCCTCTAGTTCACAACTTTTCTCCAATCTAATTATTTGAACCGGAGCCGATAATGACTAAAGCAGATATATTATAACATTTTAATCTCTACCCAATGCAACCTTTCCTTGTCACTCTTTGACACGTCACCTCTCTTATACATAAAATGCACAAACAGACAACCTAGTCAGCTCTTCAATACATATACTTCCGCACCGCTCTTCGCTGCTGTTACTTGCACCTAATTTACTCCAATAGGAGTGTAAGTTGTCCCCTCTTATAGATCTATCGATGTGCAGCCTAGGTTTACCCACTTGGGTTTTGTGACGAATCCTTCTAGAGACTTCTTAAGTGTAGGACACTGGGCTTTATCTCAGACGCTCTTCGTCTCTGACGTTCCGCGTCACATATATATATTTATTTACTTAATCAACCCCCTATTACTCTTTACTATCATCACAAGCCCCCGTTCTCTCATTCATTTTGCCACGTCCTTCAATCCGTTCACCATTCGACTTTCATGTCTTGACACTCTGGATCGTCTCCTCCTCAAATTGGCCTTTTTTGCCTTCGGTCCACTCAGCGCCTGTGGAAACCAGGAGGGATTTCATGAAAGAGGGAGCCGTCCCACCTGTGTCTTCTTTACTTCTAAGTTTGTCTATGTTCGGCCGTTCTCCACAGGAAACCTTGTGTTCTTCCAGCTAGATGGCAGAGGACACCCGATATTCCGCAGACTCTAAGGGCTAACTAAGGTTGATGGGTCTGAACCATCCTCTCTCTTCTACCAAGTGAAACCGACAACGGGTCCTTTAAGGCGAGGTAACAGTATCTAAGATTCCAAATTAATTGTCTACAGGAGACCTGGGCACTATCAGAATATCACCTACAGGGGTATAAATCTTACCATATTTGGGGGAACAAGGGAGCCAGAGGTAGAACTTGGGGAGGCCTTACTTCATGGATTGATTTGAACGATAATTATGATATTACATCTTTTGACACAGGTTCTGTTGATTTATAGGAAATTCAATTTACCAAGAGTTTTTCCCAGGTGGTATATCAGGCAACCATATTATTTATCATTTACAATCGACCAACCGTTAGCACAGATAAGTGCACAATTAACCTTTTGAAATTCAGAGCTAGGTTGGCTATAGAGAGATACCACAGGTACCGTTGCATCATTTTGGTGTGAGACTTTAACCTACAAATAAAGCCCTTGAGACTCTAGAGCTTCTCCTGGAGGAGGAAGCAGCCATAAAGGATTGAACCTGGACAGTGGGTCCCTTAAGACGAGGTAACAGTATCTGAGATGGATGGGGAAGCAGATCTTACTCAAACATCAATAATCATACCGACTCAAGAAGTTGGCAAAAGGTGAAATTGTTTTAATAACAAGTCTTTGAAAGAGGAAGTACAACGGACATCAACAGACGTCGCACAGACTTATCTCAACATAATTCATAAAAAACATTGCCTTTATACTAAATATTCATCATGAGTGATGTCAGGATACGTGGCAAAATAAGAAATCCAACTAGGGGTTGTGGTTGGTCAACAGGGAACATCTACATATACTTTCTATGGGCTACAGGGACGTGATTGTATCTCTAAGGTCAGGTGGGCAACTAAACCGATCCCAAGTGCAAGTCATCTTCCGTGTCATGAAAATATACAACTTACTATTGGCTTATCAAACTATAAGGCTCCTTAATACGAGGCCCTCTACAATTGGTTGGCACGCTTGTACTCTTTTGGAAGATTCCAAATGCTAGAAGCACGCAACTGGGACACCAGCTACTGGGGGGTTTGGCCTGGTCATGCCTCCCCACCCAATTAGCCCAACATCCATCATCACTCCTGTGGTAGGCCATTCAATTAATACCATTGAACTCAGATTTGAAGAGGTTCACTGCGCCTGGGAATAAAAGGGAGTGAAGCATGGTCTTATGTTTTGGTCTCGGTGTAGCTTGACCCAAAGTCTATTCTCATCCGATCATGTGACTGGAGACCACGTTTTTGAGTTCTTCATTATATTTTAATACCATTAAATGAAGACCTCTTGGAACACTCAATGGTTTTCATTACACCTGAAACAGAAGCTGAGCTTACTTCTCACATTTTTGTGTCTTCTTGAGTACATGGCAAGGCTCTCGGCAGCCCCAACTTTTGACACTGGGCCAGGCAAGTCTTTCTCGAATCTTCCCTCAACGTCAGCTATTATTCTGCTTCACCACACTTCCATTTCTTCCATTCACGGGTCCAAGTTTGAAAAAGTGTGTTGTGGAACATCCAGATTCTATATTTTTCCTATGTATATACATTGGTGCATCGCCGCAATCTATTCACTACATAGCCAGCCTTACAATTACTTTGTCTACTTGCGTTACTGCGTCTGTACAATTGTAAAATAGTTGTGCATTTTCTTCGGTCCCTCTCCGTACATGCAATCTTCATTTCAAAGGCGAAATGTTAAATACTTCATTACTTCGCCATCAGGTTCTATAAGTTATATATCCTTACTTCATTTATATCTCTTCTGTGTGTGTCACCTCTACTTCAAAAGATCGGCATTTCTTCGTGGATACACATAGGGTTTTCTCAATGGATACCTTGCTTCAAGGATTTTTCGTGGTATTGACACTCGTACTGGTTTTGCACATGTCACAATCTCTGGCTGCCAACATATAGACAAAATAGGGGCGGAACTTCCAGTAGAGGTACTTGGCTCCTTCTCTACAGGATATTCTCAACTTGCAAGCCGACTACCCACTTTCCACGTGTAAGCTGGCTCTTAGCACCTGTCGTGTGCTTATTAAGTTAGAACTGAGGACGTGCCCTGCAGAACCCCCAAGGACTATCCAGCAAAATGCAATTTTGTAAGAGCCCCTGAATCTTCCTTATAGTTTATGCCCTATTAAGTGTGAGGGACTGGTTCATGTAAAAGGATATGTGGTTCAGGGTATGGCTTGGCTCCAAAATCCTAAGTAAGTCAAAACTAGACTGTATGCCCTGGATTGGGCTAATAATTGTGAGCAGTGCACAAAATATCGTGACTGTGATCCAGAAGGTTATCGATTTAAAAAACACAGCACTCCTGATGCATATTTAGTTCAATCTCCATCTACGGCTCATAGAAATTACTTTCTACGATTCAGACTGAACCTATGGCCGACAAGACAAGTCTTGTTGCATAGGAAGATTAATAATGAAGCCTTGGACATTTGTCGATTTTGCTTGGATGACACCTAAAGAGAAGATCCACAGCACCTATTGACTGAGTGCAAAGCACTGTTACCACAGCGCCACCTTCACTTTAAAGCAATTGTTGATCAATACAAAGTCAAAACCTCGATGATCTATTCTGTCTACTGTGTGAAACTGAGAATTCAATCCTTAGCGCCGCTGCGCGGACTTAAATTGCGAGAGAATATTGGCGTAACTGGTGCAGAGGCTTAATTTTGGCCTCAAGGATTGTATGTTTTGCACACAAAAAAAAAATCAATGCTCCTTTTCTCATATTATTGTTCTTGATTTATTTTGTATTTGTACAGGTGGGCAACCTTATGTTGTGATTTTTCTTTTCTTTTACTCCTTTTTCTTTATTTTGGTGATTTTATCTTAGACTTGTAAATCCTGTACATTTTAAATGTTTTGAAATGTTGTAAAGTTGATATTTTTCAGCTGTAACAATAACAACAAAAAAAGGATATTCTGGTAGATGACAGAACGGATAGTGACCATAGGCCAGTTTCTTTAACGTTAGCCCTAAAAGAAAATATGTCAAGATCTTCATCAAGTTTCTGCCCCCAGAAGGCTATTTCTTTGACTTGTAATGCCAGACAGAAGATCCAGTGGCAGCACATACATGATAATAAACTAGAATCAGCTATTTAAGACACAGTATTACCTGATTTGGAATTCTTATTCTCTGCTTGTTACCCAACTGATCGTGTGATATCTATATTTGAAACCATGACGTTGAAAAGTTGGTATGCAGTGATTTAAACAAATTGAAAATAACGAATGCAATTTTAACGAAAACTAAAACAACGAAAAAAATATCATTTGTTAGGAAAACATATGTAGGGGTGGGGTAAGTGGTTAAAATTGGTGGGTAGGTGTTGGGGTGTGGATTTAAACATAGGGAAACAGGGCTTGCACAAATAATAAATACATAAATAAATATTGTTTCATTGTTTTAGGTTAGTTCAAATGCATTCTTTATTTAGTCATTCGTTAAAATCACATGTAACCGTTGAAGATATGTCCCATGGTAACAAAATTGCGCAACCAGGTTGTGGTGTCCACCATGTGCACTAATTATTGGCATGAGATTGAATGCCGCATGGCGAAAAAAGACATCATAGAGCTAGCTAAGAATGGGGAAGTGTGCGATGTCCACTCTCTTCAATTATCCAGGACGCACTATAAGGCTCTTCTGGAAACCAAAATAAGGGACCATGACAAATAACATTGGCAGGATCTGCCAGAAGCGGCAGCCACAAATGAAAGCTCCAAGTTTTTGAGAAGGGTGTCTCAGGCTAAATGTGATTACCAAAACCAGCTAGAAGCTGCACCTCTGAGAATGAATGGATCCAACAATTCACCAAGCTTTACCCCTCCCATGAAGACTTCAGGTGGTGCGGAACATCAGGATTCTTTGGTGGGGATCTTCCAGCGATGAGATTTACATTGGAAGAGATTAGGAAGGAAGTAGGGCAGCAGAAAAGGGGCAAGGCCCCTGGCCCCGATTTGATAACCGTTGACCTCTTCATGAGTGCATCTAAGATCTGGGTACTTTTTTTAATCGTTTGTTCCATTCAGTGTTGGAATCCAGAAAGACTCAGAATTCCTGGATGAAGGTGACAATAAGTCCATTATATAAAAAAGGGCCCTGTTTATACATCTGTAAAGCTGGGTTTCAGAGAATATAATATAATTCGTCTTTTCCAAGCTGGTTTCTAAACCAGGCTCAGTACAGATGACCAATCGTTTAGACTTTACTTGTTAATTAAGAAGTATGTCTTCTTATGTAAGATTTGATTGTATGTCACCTCTGTTGATTTAAAATGTGCCTTCAATGCAGTACCCAGGATAAAGCTATGAACGACCTTAACGCCCCACTGCTACTGCTTCACGGGATTCAGGGCATGTATAATGGCAGTACAACTAGCGTACAATAGCATCTTGCAGGTGACACAAAGGTCCTGATAAACATCGACCAAGAGGTGAGACAAGTGTGTGTTTTAGCACCAACCTTGTTCTGTGCGTTTATAAACAAGATCATTACCACTCTCACAAGCTTGTAAACCGATGCTCCAATCCTGGGTGAGCGTCCATAACATTATTGTTGTTTGCTGACAATGCCATCTTAATTTCCATGACGTCTGATGCATTACGCAAGCAGACAAAATCATTCCATGAGGCATCCAAGGGGGGACGACAATCATTTATGAGAAGACCAAGTCACCATGTCCTGGTCTTCCATCCATCACGTTCGAGGGGCTCGGCTAAGCTTAAGATTGAGATTGATGGACAAGAGCAAGTGGATAGCTTTGATTCCCTTGAAAATAGGTTCACTTGTAATGGTGGATGGACGCGTCAGGTGGATAGGGCCTTGCTCATGCTTCAGAGGCAGAGCAACGCAATATTGAGGTTCAGTTATATGCACGGCAACTGTGCTTTCTCTCCAGCACTCCAGTTATATATAACGTATAGGCCAGAGCTTCCACTATTATTGGTGCAGATATGGGTCCTAGTAACTACCACTAGGATGGCCACAATTGAGAATGCATTTCTCAAAAAAGCGCTGTGTCTTCCTCCTTCTACCTCTAATGCCATGCTACGGTTAGAAACAAATTGGAGGCAAATTTCGGATCTGATTGCTATCACACCTGTCCGTTATTGGCTTTGGTTGTAGTCTTTGCCCATTTGGGACAAATACAGGGAGACAATATCCGATATCGTGTTCCAAAGTGGTGGGCTGGAGTTGAAATGGTGCATTCATGTCTGTTCAATGTGACACCAGTTGGACTTTCAAGATCTCTGATATAATCTTGGCTCCTATGGTATTTTATACCGTAGGTTTGATTATGTCCTTAGGGATAGGGAAACCCTTACACGTTACGAGTCTAAACAAACAACCCAATACTGGACCATCAAGTTAGACTTTGGTTATGAAAACTATTTAAACTACATGGTGCTGAGCTACCTACGCTCTCTATATATTTAATTCCGCCTAGGTACATTACCTTTGTATGACCGGCTCTTTCCCTGACAAAAGAACAACACAGACCAACGTCTCATGTATCAGCAACACATAGAGGATATTTCACACTTTTTGTTCTTGTGCCCCTTGCATAAAGAAGTCAGGCCAGGTCATCTTAAGCCCTTGTTATGCATGCATGCCTTCCAACATCTTTAGGATGCCTTGACATTATGCAAATCGACTTCCAGCAGGCTGGAGACTTTTACTGTGTCGACCTATCTACGTAGGGCATGGATCAAAAGGGGGAAATATATTACAATTTACACACATTGTAATGACTGAAGTGGTACTTGTATTTCAATGTTGGTGGTGGGTTTCAATTGATGATTTTAGGCCATGTAACGAAGGCTAATGCTACTGATTTTAGTAATTTATGTGGTCATTAACATTTTTTGTATCCATGGATTTTAATCTTATTTATTGATTAATGACCATATCTTGTTAAATTACAATGTCTGCGCATTGAGTTTTATCAACATGTTGTGTATTGTTGGCAGTTATGTTTTTGATCAGATTTGTTTTTAATATCCTGTCCGGCCCATAATGAAGCTGGCATCAAACTGTATTTGTATTTATTAGAAGCATGCACTGTTTTAAAATTGTTGTTTTTAATGTGCACTTTTATGGTCTATGGGCCGACAATAAGTAACTACTGACTGTAAATAGGCACTTTAGCCTCTACTCATCCTTGTACTCCTGTAGAGTAGAAATCAATTTGTCACAGTGGTTCTCAATAAATACAATGCATGAAAACTATCTGTTGAGATGGCGGGAAAGCAAAAGAGTGAGATAGAGAGACTGAGTGTGAATGTGAGAAAGTGCAAGTGAGAGAGATAGAAAGGAAACCAGAGAGAGTGATGAATAATGAGACAGGGAAAATGCAAGCTACTTGCAGAGAGACCAGTGTGTTGAGGGATAGAAGGAAAAGCATGTGGAGTGTTAGCAATAGAGGTTTGGGGTGAGTGCTAGCACTATAATAGAAAATACCCAGTGGCCACCCCTTGTCCCATGGATATTTTCAACAATATTATTATGTTGAAGTATTCTTGGACTAATGTAACAATTGATACTTGGCCCCAACATTCTAATGGACCGCACACACACACACACACACGCACGCACACACACACGCACGCACGCACAAACTCACTTTCTCTCTCTCCCCCTTTCTCTCTCTCTCTCTCTCTCTCTCTCTCTCCCTCTCTCTCTCTCTCGCTCTCTGTCACTAGACTGTCATACCAAATGACGGACTCTCTATTTACCACACAGCCCCTCCCCCCCAGGAAAGAAATCTGCCAAGATTCATGCTGAAGAGGATGTTTGCAAACTCCAACCACCTAGGGATTGTGCTTCAGGTGGAAACCTGCAATTGTCAGATGTAAATCATTTGCAAAAGTTTGAAAACATTCTGTGCCAAGAGCCTGTTAGTGGAAAGATTTGCATTTATAAATGCTGTCACTGGTTGGCTTGT
Source organism: Ambystoma mexicanum (assembly GCF_040938575.1). NCBI lineage: Eukaryota > Metazoa > Chordata > Amphibia > Caudata > Ambystomatidae > Ambystoma > Ambystoma mexicanum. The sequence goes on from NC_090930.1 coordinate 330,855,066, forward strand.
GAAAGGGTGGCAACCCAAAAACCGAAAAATAAAATCCAAATGACCAAAATAATCACTGCACCTATTTGCAAGGTAAACAAGGTTTATTACATGCAAAAAGGGTCTCAAGACGGTGGCCTAGAACCAAACTGGCATGGAGCAAATTAACAATACTATGTATAATAATGAGTACAGCTTAATCTCACCACCCTCATTAGCTACCACCTATAGAACATGCTAATCCCCCATTATAGTCCCTTTTCCGATTGGCCACATCTAAACTACCCCCATTCCACTGAACACGTGGTACCCTACATCATCACTGTCAAATTCAGGTATATGATTGGTGGGTTCTTATCAATCAGTTTGTAAATTTGGGACCATCATGTGATCAGATGCAATCAAAGTTACTTGTCAGCCCTGCTTTTTATGAGACAATAGGCTTCCTCATTAACCCAGACATTGAAATCACCTGTGCTCCTCTTGTCCTGAAACACAGGACATTCCAGACACGGCTTCCTCCTTGTCTCCTCCCAACTCCGGGTACCCAGGGATGATGTGACAAGGGTACCACTCTTGAGTCTGAATTTCGAATATTTGTTTGCTTAAGATGTGTGTCGTGGTGTAATTCATACGGGGTGTCCGCCTCGCGGTGAGTGTAGTAGTGTTCTAAATATCTGCCTGGCTCATTGACATCACAAATTCTTGTGCCCTATTCTCATGAATTTGTCCTTCAAAGAGTGCATACCTTCCTGATCTTCTACTAACTAGCATTCCATTCCCATCATGTCCAGGCCCTGCAGCTTCTTTGTTTGTTTGTTTGTTTTATTATTTATAATGCGCGCTGGACCCAAGGGTATCAGGGCGCAGAGAGTATCAAGTAAATACATTTTCAATTTAGGTTACAGTGCTGTACAATATATGTAGAGATTGGAGCTGGATACAATTAGTGTTTATATGCAAATAATGGGTTCCTCTGACCTCGGCTTCTCGCCTGGGGAACGGGAAAAGGGATTTGTTTTTTGGAGCTGAACTATCAGGCCTGTGTTCTCTTCTGTTCATTGTGTGCTAGGCCTAAACATCTAAAATGATGTCACTTCTAGCAAGTTAATACACTGACCTCACTTTTACCACGCTACCTTACTGACTCCATCTTCTTCTTGTTTCAATCCTTCCCACACATCACGTTATCCTACGTCACAACAATACATCCATTAAACATTGGGCCTATAATACTGCCCTATCTGTTAATAGATTTGTTGCTCTTTCGGTGTTGCCATATGTAAGTATCAAATATGTGTCAGACCTAACTAATAACATGTATATACTGTCCGTGGCACAACCTTCACTCTGCTCCCACAATGTTGTTCTCTAATAGGTTTTCCTCACCTTGAACCACTTTTCCTGGTTGGGATGCTGTCCGTGCATCCCAAAATTTGCAACCCTCCCAGCCAGGTGAATATGCTGCATTCCAGGAAGTTCTATGTGGCCAGACATGCACCCCAATTGAGGCTAGCATATTAGCTGATGTGATAATAGGAGGAGTCTTTATTTGTTGAGCCAGAATATCAGAGCGTAGATCGCTCAAGTATCCATACTCACAGATAATTATGGCGACTGGCTCATATGGCTAAAAAAGATAGCAAAGCACAATTGTATGAATGAGCAACACATTCCCATCTTAAAACACTGCACTGTCATATACAATATACCATCCTGCTTTAATGAACCTGGCTGAAATGCATTGGCTAAAAACACATAGCTTGCAAACCAGTCATCAATTCTGCATTTCCAGCGTCAGCACTCTTCTTTAGCTAAGCAGGGGTATTTACAAGGTTTTTTAACAAGCGTCTCTGCTCCGGACACCTCATTCTTACCTGATAGTGGTGCCTTGCTTTTCGCCACGCGTCCACTCGGCCCCCGACCTTCTCATACCTGGAGAATAACCAAACCATAGGCAAAATCCAAGGCGATGTCGACATGGCTTTGAGCCGCTCTGAGTCGATGCATAGACTATTGTCGCACGCCTGGGTTGTTATTAATTCGTAAATGGGCCAAGGGCAAAAGCGTTCTATATACTGTGTATTCCACTGCCAGGCTCTGAATAAGATCTTTTGCGCATGCCTATGGCGCAACGCCAGCCTCTGTGATGATTGAGGGATCTTCCTTCACCCTAAATCTACCTATACATGTGGAATATGTATGTACGTATTGAGATGCATGTTGTGGGCTGTATAGCGCCTCAATACACTATCTTCCATGCGCCAAATTATTGGATAAATGCTAACTCAGGAACATATCACTCAGATATGAGCTATATCTCATCCGAACGCATTCCTTCCCAGTCTATATTCTGTAGAGATGCGTCATACCTCTGCATTTCTAATAACTTACTGTTTACTGTGTAACTAGTGTGAAGCTTGTTAAAGCTATTATTGTGCACCAATGCAGCCTAAATGGCATCAGGCAATGATACCGTTGGCATGTGCACGCACTTTTTACTGTAGTAACAGGATAAGCACGTATTTACAAGATCTTGAAAATTAACGCTAGAAATGATTTGCTCTACCCTCTCAGGCTGCATATTTCTGTCTTGGCATCTAAGGTCAAAACGAAACCTTTGGCGCCTTATGAGCGCTTATGAGGCTCGCGCACACTGCTTTCCTACTCTTCCTGACCTCTGCAGGGTGGATTGAGTGAAATCACACAACAATGCTTCATAATATTAGACATGTTCAGCCTTAACAGGCACTCCGGATTCCCCTGTGAGCATCGCCCCTATGTGCCTGATAAAGGTCTCCTTATTTTTCCCTAGAAATACCTTGCAAATTGCAAATTGCTCCATGAACCCCTCCACATAAATCACCGAGAATGAGCCAAGTTCTCTAAGAGCTGGCTTACCACACATTATTGCAAGTGAACATGCATTTTGTGCATGCGCTCATGGTATATGCAAATGCACAATTGTAGTTGCTTGACTGAATATTAATTTGCCCTGCATATGCATTAGCATAAATGCCTTTGTACATGTGAAAATTGCATTAGAGCTGCGCAAAGATATGGTTATCTGACCCTGGCTAGGATTTTCCAATGCTACGCCCCCTCTGATGTGCCATGGCGAGCCCAGGCCACGTGCCCCTATGGACGCTTTTCAATGGCCCTAATCAGCACTTTCTCATTGGCTCTAGGATGCTGGAGAAGGTGGAACGTTCGTCTTTCCTTTGAGGATGTCTTTGCCTCAGAAAGAACATCTTCTCATCCACTGGGAGCCCTGCAGTTCACTAACAATGCAGTATGAGAGCTGAATCACTGAAATGACAGTATATAGACAGGCAAAAAGGGCAGCAAGCACGATGAAAGGCCAGTGGATTTGCAGACAGCATAGCCTCAATCGAAAAAGAACGAAAGCCAGACATACTGATCCATAAGCTAAATTGTCACAGAATGTAATTTGCCACATAAAATAATATGTTTCTCCCTGGACCATGTTTATATTTGTTATGGTTGCTGCAACCTGCAACTGTATGACTGTGAGATCCTGGGGCAGCATTACAGAATGCTAAATCGAACCCATGGTCCATCCTCAATCCTGCTTTCTCAGGTAGGCTGGGATAGTGGTGGATTCCACGCCTGCTAAGGCCACTGGACATGGTGGCACATCATGCGCAGGCGTCGCAGCAAGTGGCCGGGGAGTGCCTTGGGTATGACCGCATTGACCACATTGGGTGGATGGGTTTTCCCAGTGAATGACTGAAGAACATACCATGAACAAAGCAGATGGCTTGGACATATCTGGAGCATGGCCATACACCATGCTCTGGGGGATGTTGACAATAGGAATGGCTTGAAGGCAATGTCCCAAACAAAGTGCTCACTGGATACTAGTGGCTAAATGAGCTGTCTTTGTCATTACCAAAGGGCATGTCCACAGGTCATGTCCAGTGGCCACATTATGGCTCTGAATGAAGCTCGGGCATTTCCGGTGCAGATGGGAATGCAGCAAGATAGGATGTGCCATGGGGAAAGGCCATACGCCAGGCAAAGTAACCACTAGGCTTCATTAAAGGGAAGAACAAAGGACACATTGGGGATTTTATTTTTGCATGGCAGGCAGCGTGCACAATTACAGGCATGCCGGGCAGGGTTTCATTGTAATGTTGAGAGTTGCTTGACATGCAAGAATGGCAAAAAGTGCTCACAATTAAAAGTAAATGCTGAGTGGCATGCGAGCAAAGCATGCCAGACAGTGTTTACTCACTTTACAGAGTGGCCCCCTTTTTCCCTGCCCTTTTGCAATCCGCCGTACAAATGACAAAAAGTTAGGGGCGTCGCATTTTAACGCGTAATTGCTCCCCGCCATCAAATTTCAATTTTGTAGAACATGAGCCCATGAATGTCTTTGCAAAGATTCGTTTTGCCAAGTGGGGTAAGGCAAGCAATGTCTCATAGGCCAATGTTCTCTCTTGTCTACATCAAATACTGCTGAATGGATTGGCCCAAACCTGCGCGAGCAGCTTGCACCCGGGCTGACTTGCAATCCTGTGTTGGTCTTGTGAAAATCCATACAGGTTTTTTTTATTCACCCGAAATTGACCACCATATTGCCAGAAATATCTGGGCTCATGGACCTCATTCGCTGATCCATAATGTGCACATTTGCTATTTCTTAGAGATTTTGAAAAAGTGCTAACCAGAATGTCTATTTGAAAAACAGCCGATCTGATTGGTGTAGGACCAAGAAAACATTTCTAAACAGTAGCCATTTTGGCACCTACATATTTTCTGGGTCCTTTGTACCCTGTAGCACACAGATTTTGAATAGGGTCTTTTTGCAGCCGGTCGGAATTCTCTTGACACTAGGGAAGTTGGTGGGTGTCAGAAAGGTGGTATATGGCCAAAGAAAATTGCCTTTTTTTATTTGTAGACCTTACTCCACGACTCTGGGTTCTCATTTACCCTACTTAGGTTGGGGTACTTGTAGAGATTTCAACCCTCCTTGAACTCACTCACACCTGTAGGACTGGTTCTGACCCACAGACTAGGCCATTGGAAGCCAGTGAGCTCAGCATAGCCACTGGTTTGGCCTAGAGCAAGGCCATACTTCGATTATAGTACTCACTGGGCAAAGGCGCAGGCTAAACCCAGTGGGGACAGATGATGGCTTGGTAGTGCCTTGGGTATGGCTGAAGGTCATAACCTGGCCAACGTGGCTACTGAGTATGATTTCAGGACAAGCCCATCTGGCAGACCGAGACACTTGGTAGTGCCTGTGGCATGGAATTTGTCTATAATGTGCTATATACTGGAATCATATTGTGTCAAAATGTACAAGCTCCATTCTGCCAACGTTTTGTAATTAGGCAGTATGGGTTCTGTTCCGAGTGTTCTAACTTCGCATAAAGGAATTTGACCACGATGTGCTATGTGATGGACATACTGGCTCGTGGTGATTATGTGATAGTTGCAGTTGGACCATAATGTGCTAAGTGGGTAAAATATGAACTAACCGGGGTGTGCTAACTAGGAATTATGGGCTCTACATTCAATGTTTGAAGAACAGCTGATCTTGACATAATGGGCACTGGCTATGATGTACACACTGCATAGTAGAAAGTGAAGTGCTAGTAGGACATTATGGAGAGTGGAAGTCATGTGGTAACTGGGTAAAATGGATTGCGCCCATGGTGTAATGTCCTGGTATAAAGTCAAATGACCGTACAGGGGTAAAAGAACATAATAGAATCTTTGCTCACTTGGCATAATGGAAACCAGCAGGGATGTGCTGAGCAGCATGAACAATGATGATGGGTTACTGACTCATGATACTGCCCTGATATGTTTTGGAATGCACCATTTGACACTACAGTTTATAAACATATTTTGGGTGAGAGCAGCCAAACTTCCCTACAAAGTATTACTCAAATCATGTCAGTCCCGTGGTACTGTGAGTGCATGGAATGTCCCAAAAATCATGTCGTTAAAGTTTTCTCTTATTCTTAAAAACCTCTCATCAATGTTACTGTCCATGAAAAACATTTGCCACTTGAATTTCGAAAACGTTCTTCTGTTGATGGCAACTACACTGCCCCACTTTGACGTGGCCTTTATTTAACGTCAAATTTTGACAAATGTTACTTGCCCAATTGGGGTTTAAACCATCTCTGATTTCTACAAGAGGAAGTCTCCCTGGACCCCGTGACACGGGATTCACCGGGCCCTGTGAATGTCACCCTAATTTTCATTTTTGAAAAGTTGACAGCTGTGCTTCCATGATTCTGCACATGACATTGACAGGGTAATTCATAGAATTTCGCAGAAAAGTGTCGCAAGCGGCTGGCGCAGAGTGTCCGCGTGCGATTGTCTGCGCCAGGCACGTGCGCTAAAACCGATTTCCGCGCACAGCGTATTCATGGATTTTAGGCTCCCAAACCAGCCGTGGCGCAGAGTATCGCAGCGACCCTGCAGCAGCGCCAGTAACGCCCCCAAGAACGCCCTCGCGCAAGGAAAAGCCATCAAAATCGCTAAATCATCGCAAAGGGCTGCGCTAACCCTGGACCAGTTTACAGGGCTGCCAAACAAGGAACGCAAAGCGGGTAACGTGCATATCAGGGGTACGCGTGAAGTCATACACGCGATTAGCCACGGTGCCAGGGTACGTGTATTTCAGGGGTGCGCGAGAAGTACAACACGCGATAGTCCAGGGAACGTGTATTACAGGGGTACGCGGGAAGTTCAACACGCGATTGTCCAGGGAACGTGTATTACAGGGGTACGCGGGAAGTTCAACACGCGATTGTCCAGGGAACGTGTATTACAGGGGTACGCGGGAAGTCTTACATGCGATTAGCCAGGGCACGTGTAATACAGGGGTACGTGGGAATCATCACACGCGATTTGGCAGGGTACGTGAATTACAGGGGTGCGTGGGAATTATCACACGCCATTTTGCTGGGTACGTGTATTACAGGGGTGCGTGGGAATTATCACACGCGATTAGGCTGGGTGGGTCCTCACAGGTGTTCCCTGTACACCCTCCACGGCCCCTGCAGGCAGCCCACAAAACAGGGGACTACCCTGCACACCTGCTCATGTCCCCCTGCACCCCCACCCCCCAGCCACCAGGGGCACCCACCACCAGGCCCCCACCCATGTCTCCTACCACCCCCACCCCCCAGCAGTGCAGGGGCAGCCTCCACCAGGCCCCCACTCATGTCTCCCACCACCCCCACCCCCCAGCAGTGCAGGGGCATCCTCCACCAGGCCCCCACCCATGTCTCCCACCCCCCCACCCCCCAGCAGTGCAGGGGCAGCCTCCACCAGGCCCCCACTCATGTCTCCCACCACCCCCACCCCCCAGCCACCAGGGGCAGCCTCCACCAGGCCCCCACTCATGCCCGACTCATGTTTCCCACCACCCCCACCCCCCAGCACTGTGGGGCACCTGCCAGCAGGCCCCAACCCATGTCACCCACCACCCCCACCCCCCAGCAGTGCAGGGGCATCCTCCACCAGGCCCACACTCATGTCCCCTATCACCCCCACCCCCCCGCCACCAGGGGCACCCCCCACCAGGCCCCCACTCATGTCTCCCAGCGTGCTACGTGTATTTCAGGGGTGCGCGGGAAGTTCCACTCGCGAATAGCCTGGGCGCGTGTATTTCAGGGGTGCGCAGGAAGTTCCACACGCGAATAGCCTGGGCGCATGCATTTCAGGGGTGCGCGGGAAGTTTTACACGCGATTTCAGCAGGGTACGTGTATTTCAGGGGTGCGCGGGAATTCTCACACGCGATTTGGCTTGGTACGTGTATTACAGGGGTGCGTGGGAAGTTACACACGCGATTAGGCTGGGTGGGTCCTCACAGGTGTTCCCTGTACACCCTCCACGGCCACTGCAGGCAGCCCACAAAACAGGGGACTACCCTGCACACCTGCTCATGTCCCCCTGCACCCCCACCCCCCAGCCACCAGGGGCACCCACCACCAGGCCCCCACCCATGTCTCCTACCACCCCCACCCCCCAGCAGTGCAGGGGCAGCCTCCACCAGGCCCCCACTCATGTCTCCCACCACCCCCACCCCCCAGCAGTGCAGGGGCATCCTCCACCAGGCCCCCACTCATGTCTCCCACCACCCGCACCCCCCAGCCACCAGGGGCAGCCTCCACCAGGCCCCCACTCATGCCCGACTCATGTTTCCCACCACCCCCACCCCCAGCACTGTGGGGCACCTGCCAGCAGGCCCCAACCCATGTCACCCACCACCCCCACCCCACAGCAGTGCAGGGGCATCCTCCACCAGGCCCACACTCATGTCCCCTATCACCCCCACCCCCCCGCCACCAGGGGCACCCCCCACCAGGCCCCCACTCATGTCTCCCAGCGTGCTACGTGTATTTCAGGGGTGTGCGGGAAGTTCCACTCGCGAATAGCCTGGGCGCGTGTATTTCAGGGGTGCGCAGGAAGTTCCACACGCGAATAGCCTGGGCGCATGCATTTCAGGGGTGCGCGGGAAGTTTTACACGCGATTTCAGCAGGGTACGTGTATTTCAGGGGTGCGAGGGAATTCGCACACGCGATTTAGCTTGGTACGTGTATTACAGGGGTGCGTGGGAAGTTACACACGCGATTAGGCTGGGTGGGTCCTCACAGGTGTTCCCTGTACACCCTCCACGGCCCCTGCTGGCAGCCCACAAAACAGGGGCCTACCCTGCACACCTGCTCATGTCCCCCTGCACCCCCACCCCCCAGCCACCAGGGGCACCCACCACCAGGCTACCACCCATGTCTCCTACCACCCCCACCCCCCAGCAGTGCAGGGGCAGCCTCCACCAGGCCCCCACTCATGTCTCCCACCACCCCCACCCCCCAGCAGTGCAGGGGCATCCTCCACCAGGCCCCCATCCATGTCTCCCACCACCCCCACCCCCCAGCAGTGCAGGGGCAGCCTCCACCAGGCCCCCACTCATGTCTCCCACCACCCCCACCCCCCAGCCACCAGGGGCATCCTCCACCAGGCCCCCACCCATGTCTCCCACCACCCCCACCCCCAGCAGTGCAGGGGCAGCCTCCACCAGGCCCACACTCATGTCCCCTATCACCCCCATCCCCCCGCCACCAGGGGCACCCTCCACCAGGCCCCCACTCATGCCCGACTCATGTCACCCACCACCCCCACCCCCCAGCAGTGCAGGGGCAGCAGGCAGTCAGGCAGCAGCAGGTGGGAGCGTGCTCGGGCTCTGGGGGGCAGTAGTTCGGCCTTCCGGGCAGGAGCGTGGTATTCCGTGTGCGTACGCGTGGCCAGCTTGGTACGGAGTGATTTGGCACGTGAAAATCCTGCACGTCAGTGTGAAAACTGAGGAAAGGCCCTCAGCGCATAAGCGCGTCTGTGACGTGACCCGCACAGGTGTTTCCCACACAGCACGTGATGACAGAGCACACGTGGAAAGACTGCACGTCAGAGTGTAATCGCGTGTGATTGGTGGAAATGGCCCTACACGCAGAAGTGACAAAGCGTGTGATTGGTGGAAATGGCCCTACACGCAGAAGTGACAAAGCGTGTGATTGGTGGAAATGGCCCTACACGCAGAAGTGACAAAGCGTGTAATTGGTGGAAATGGCCCTACACGCAGAAGTGACAAAGCATGTAATTGGTGGAAATGGCCCTAGCGCGTACACGCCGCGTAAGTGACGCTGGACGTGTGGGCCTGTATAAAAGGTACGTGTAGAACACGTTTTCCTTGTACGTGCTTTTCGTGGAGAGCGAGTGGGTGAATTCTGTACTTCTTGTCGTTTCACACGCGATTTACTTCACGGCGTTTCAAGTTCGTATTCCCTGTTACCTCTGACAGCTTTTTCTCTTTTTTCTCTTTTACTGGTTTACCTGGGCCTGTTCCCTCAAACAGTGTTCCCTTCTACTGTTGTCCTGTCTCCTCAGACAGCGTACAAATCTTCTTTTGGCGGGGGTGTTGCCAACCAAACGTGCTCCTTTTACACGCTCGTTTACCAGGCAGACGGTGAGTCACGCACGTATCTAACATCTGTGCTTGCCCCGTGTGTAGCCTACCCCTTCAGAGGTCATTCTAGGCTGCGTGTGACACGCATACGTTCATTCTTGTGTTACTGGGTGCCACAGCGTAGTGCAGGTTTTTATTTCTGCACACGTGGTCTAGGAGGGGTTGCGTGCACGTCATCTCCCTTTTTTGGGCCTCCTGTGCGTTGCGTGACCCGTCATCTTTCCCCAGGGGTTACAATCAGCCTTGCTAGAGCACTAGGGTACAATTACCATCTGGTACCCAACCCCTTTGACCCCCAATTGCCCAGGACAATAGTCTACATCCACTCCCATACGCACATTAACATCAGTGCCATGGCTGGGAGGCGAGGATTCCGTAAGGGTGGCAAAGGTGGAAGAGCCACAAGTGGTGGCCGTGGTGGATCCGGTAGGGGACGTGGTTGTAACTTGCAGGGTGAGCCTGTCCCCCCATGTGTGGAGGACCAGTCACGGGCACCCATAATCCCCCCCCCCCCCCTCCCGTTGAGGCTGATGTGGCTGACACCATCCATGCTCAGCCCTTGTTGGACCAGCCCATTGTGGCACCAGACCTGGCTGACTCCACGTGCGCTGGTGCACGTTGATGCCATCATGCCACGTGGATCTGGGGCAGCAAGGTCATCTGCTGCACCAAGGAGGCAGGGCGGAGAGGCTGCAGGGGCAGCTGCGGCTCCATCCACCCCAGCCCTCACACACCCAGCCAGGACAGTGTCGGTCCTAGTCCATGCTGCTGACATTCCCCCTGACACCATCACACTAGAGCCAATGCCTGCACCAACTCCCATGCTGAGTGTGCAATCCCACACTCCTGATACAGAGTCCACCAGGGCTCCTGCCCCTAGTGTCCAGAGCGGCGCAGGACACTCAGGATCACCACCACCTTCCAAGCGGAAGAGGAAGAGTGCTCGTCCGGCACAGGCTGATGCCCCAGACACGGCTACACAGTCCGGCCCGTCCAGGAAGCCCAGCTTCACGGATGACGAACTGAATGCACTTGTCGAGTATGTGTCCGGACATGACAACGAGATGGTCATTGTTGCAGGATCCAAGACCACACCTGCACAACGCCAGGCACACTGGCAGACCGTTGCGGACATCGTAAGTGCCCTTGGAATCGTGAGGCGCACAGCCAATGATTGCTATAAGCGCTGGAATGACCTAAAGCGCAGGGCAAAGAGTAAGCTGGCCTCAAGTCATGCCACAACTCTAGTGACTGGAGGTGGGTCTCCAGTAGTAGACATGGAACTCACTCCACATGAGTCAGTCGCTGGGACCTACGTCACGGAGGAACAGATCCAAGGCGTGGGAGATCTGGCTGATTACGAGGCATTGTCCGGTGAGTGCACATGCATGTGTGTGTCATCCATGTGCATGGTGTGTGTGTGAGGGCTTCTGTTTGTGTGCCAGGTGAGAGTGTGTGCGCCTGAGTCGTATGGGTCAGCCATGTGCTTCATGCAATACTTCCTGCGCAGCTGCATTTGGCCATAGCAGTATCCCTTCTGCCAACAGTAGACATCTAGCCCAACTGCACGCCAGTTGCCCTTGAAGTGTCACCTTGCCACAACATTGTTGCTTTTTTTTCACTGTTCATTCAGTCAGATTGTTTGCATTCCCCCACTTTCACTAGCCATGTCGCTGTCCACTAGTCACATGTCTGACATGGCAATGGTGAAGTGGAGTGACTTTGTTACCTGGATATCATTTGTACACACATGTCCCTGTGCAATTGGACCATTTCAGACTGGCAGCTCCAGGTGAAAAATCTGACCTGTTAGAATTAGAAAAGCAATTACATGCGGGAACTGGACTGAATGAATAGGTGCTGCCCTCCTCTCCATCTTCACTCAATAGCAATGGTACATGCCATCTGTGTGATGGCATGTGTGTTTCACCTGGCAATCACAGGCCAATGTGTGATGCCACTGCCAGGCAGCATGCAGAAAATGTGTTCATTTTCCATCTTGGTGTCATCAGTGTGTGCCATTTGCCTGCACTTCATACGCAGTGAGGGTGCATGCATGGGAGGGTTTTAGTCATGTGGGACATGTGTCAATCAAGTACTGGTTCTCTTGCTTCTCAGCCCTCATTGTGTGCCATGGTGCTAATGCCTGTTTCCATTTCTTTGTTTTCATGTCTTTGCAGGGGAAGACGCACCTGATACTGTTGGGGTTGTGGAGATGGTGCAGACCCAGGAGGGGTCCGAGGGCCGACCAACCACCAGTGAGGGACGTGGTGTGGTGGTGGGGGAGAACCCACAAGTGCTGCAGGTCGTGCTCTCAAGGGGTGTCTCTGGCTGCACCTCCCCCGAGCTGTACTCAGGTGTTGATTCGGATGAGACCTACGTGCCGTCGCAGGTGAGTGTTCCAGGGAGGGATTCTGTTCTGTCTCACCCACCTGCACCAGGGTCAGAACCCTCCATGGGGATGTCAGTGTTGGCAGCTACGCCTTCGGTGGTTACGGATGCAGGGTCACACTCCGCAACATCTGATCCTGTTCCTGGGCCAGCAGATCAGAGGGGGAATGCAGTCCTGCAGCCTCAGGCAGTGCCGGCACAGCAAGGCGCAGTTCGCCTTGCCCCAGACAGGTGTGGTGCCCGCCGACGTGGTGGCCGTACGCCACCCGGCATAACCGCATGGGAGCAATCCATTTACGGTATGGCAACCCAACAGGCTGCATCATCCGAGATGATGGCTCAGGCCATGGATAGGGTGGCCACTTCCATTGTCCCCTCAGAAAGGCTGATGGAGCGAATAGAGCAGGCAACCGACTTCATCTGCCAGTCACACAGGGAGGACATGTTGGGGTCCAACAGGGACAGGCGGGCGGCACTGGCGACTCTGCAGGAGGCCATCTCCATTGAGTCCCAGGGCCACAGGGAAGCCCTGAGGCAGGAGCTCCTTCACCTCAGGACGACTCTTGTTGAGCTTGAGGCTTCAACACACCAAAGGACAGAACAGCAGCTGGAGCGTCTCACCCGTACGCTCTCAGCTGAGATGCAGGAAACGAGGGCGGAGGTCCGGGCATCCCGTGAGTTGTTGCATGGGGACCTCCGCACACTCATCCTCCAGAACCAGACCTACCACACCCGCATGCTTGCAGCCATGGAGGAGCAGACTAGGGCCTTGCGTGGGCTGCCTCCCATAGTGCAACCACCTCCGGATGCAGCTGCACAGGGTGATAATAGCGACAGCAGTGATACTCCCACAACAGGGTAGCCGTGTGGGCCATGAGCCCATGGAGGTGTTTTATTTTCCCAGGATCCACGCAGGTGGGTTCTGGTGTGCATCCTGTCCTCGGACCTCCTGGGTGGCCTCCCCAACCCCCCCGCGCCCATCAATGGCCATTTTTGATTGTTTCTTATTTTTATTTTTATTGTTATTTCTTTTATTCCCTATTTTTTTGGGACGATTTGTTGGCTTCCGTGGTTCCTGTGGGCATACGCTGCATTGTGGCTGGGCACATGCAGGCTTGTAATGTATTTGGTTCAGATGCTTGGGTTTGAGTCACACACACCCCTCCTGCTTCCCGTTTCCATGGGCTTGCAAAGGGTGTGCCCAAGTGACAGTGAATTACACAGTGACGTTGGACTCCCATGAGCTGTGTGGGCAGTCTGTAGTCAATACTGTGTATACATTCCTAGTGCATATTGCTGTTGTGTTGTACACTGCATGTTGCATTGATGTGTAACTCATCTTCTGTGTCTACCTCCCAATTTGCAGGTCCCTTCCTCATGTCTACACAAGGACCTCTAGTCTGGAGATGGTGTCCATGTTGGCAGCAGTGCACCTACAACTCTACATGGCGCCAACACTGCACAGTTGGTAGTGGTGGGAGTGCAGGCATTTCCAGGTGGTGAGACTACTAATATGTAACATTTGTGATGTCATGTCAATGGTACTACGTGCTCAAGTATGTAGTTGGTCCGGCATTGCTGTGAGCATTTCAGGTGTTGCAGGTTTCTAATAGGGACACTGTACATAGTGAGACTAGTGTCATGTTGTGGGGATTACTTTGTTTACCTGCAATTAGCATGACATGGCACGGTGTGTCGTGTGGCGGTGCTGGGGTTGGGTTGGCTGACATGGCACTGTCCTCTTGTTGCATTTTGCAAGTGGGTAATCATTTTAGCTGCTTGAATGTGTAACTTCACAAAACTGCATTGGTGGTGTCTGTGTGGGTAGTGATGCACACATTGTGACACTTCCAGGTGAACAATCTCAGGCTGATATGGTATTCACGGTTCATTCTCCAGACATTCAGGATCAGTGTCAGGTTGAGTCATCATTGATTGTCAGATGGAATGTGCCAGGGCAGTGTGCACTCCACAGGGGTGTGATTTCTATGTGAAGTAATTAGCCACTAGCTGTGTACGGGCTGCCTCCCCCCGTGCCCTTTCCCCTCCCATGCGCAGCGGCTGTGCATGTGGTTGGGGATGTGGGGCCACCACCATGTCCACGGCCAGGCCCCGGCGTGTTGCAACGTTGTGCAGGACACATGCTGCCACTATGATCCTGCACACTACTGGGGGAGCGTATAACAGCTGGCCGCCAGAACGGTCAAGGGAGCGAAAGCGTGTCTTTAGCACTCCGAATGTGCGCTCCACTATGCCCCAGGTCGTAATGTGGGCTGTGTTATATCTTACCTCGGGTGGCGTGGTGGGGTTCCGAATTGGCGTCATCATGTGGGGGCTGAGAGGGTAGGCACTGTCCCCTGTGGAGGTGGTGATTGGTATCATTGGTGGGGTTGTGACCTTGCTCAGTATCCAACATGCATGCATGTGCAGTGGCATACATACTCACCAAGCAGCCATGTATCGCCATGCCGCCCAGCTTCTAGGTCCCGGCTTAGGGTGGACATTCGGTAAATGAAGCTGTCGTGGGTGGAGCCGGGATAGTTGGCATATACTGAGGTGATGATTCCCTTGGCATTACATGCTACCTGCACGTTGATGGAATGCCAGTGCTTGCGGTTCCTATAGATGTGCTCAGATGCCCTGGGGGGACGTAGAGCCACATGGGTGCAGTCGATGGCACCTAGCACTTTGGGGAATCGTGCCACACCGTAAAAATCCAGGGCGGCAGCATGCCTTTCTGCAGGTGTTCTGGGCAGGTATATGTGCCTGCGGACTGATGGCCGTGCAGTCATGATGTTCAAGACCTGGTGTAGGCAGCGTGACTGGGTGGCCTGTGACACCCCACCCACTATGGCACTTGTCCGCTGAAATGATCCAGTGGCTAAGAAGTGCAGTACATTGAGGACCTTCTCCAGGGGGCTGAGTGCTTGGGAGCACAGGGTGGGTGATGTGAGGTCATCCTCCCACTCACTCACCAGGTCCAGTATAATGTGTGGTGGAAACCTGCACCTCCCATACACCTGGTCATCAGGCATCCCGAAAAGGCTGGTTCTGGGTGTGAATATTCTGGCCCTGACTATCCTCCTCCTCCTCCTTTGGTAGCCCACTGCCACTGCTGCTAGGAACGGTATGTTCATCCTGGCGTCTGAGCTTGTTATTGTTAAAGTGCTCAAATGTATGCTTTGCGCGTGTTCTAGGCGAGCGTGTGACCCGCGCACCCCTGGAATCCAGTTCCCAGTCCAATAGCGTGTGGAAATTCACACGCACCACGGGATACAGCGTGTGACCCGCGCACCCCTGGAATCCAGTTCCCAGTCCAATAGCGTGTGGAAATTCACACGCACCACGGGATACAGCGTGTGACCCGCGCACCCCTGGAATCCAGTTCCCAGTCCAATAGCGTGTGGAAATTCACAAGCACCACGGGATACAGGTTCGCTGACGTACTTGCGTGTGTAAGTGCCCGCGCACCCATTAAATACACGTACATAGGCCAATCGCGTGTACGCGCACTTTTGTCCAATTACACGCGATGACACTCTGACGTGCAGTATTTCCACGTGTGCCCCGTCATCACGTGCTGAGTGGGGAACACCCGTGCGGGTCACGTCACAGACGCGCTTACGCGCTGAGGGACTCTGGTCCAATAGAATCGCGTATGCGTGCTGACGCGCTTAGCGCTAAGGGCCTTTCCTCGGATTTCACGCTGACGTGCAGGATTTTCACGTGCCAAATCACTCCGTATCAAGCTGGCCACGCGAAAACACACGGAAGACCACGCTCCTGCCCAGAAGGCCGAGTTACTGCCCCCCAGTGCCCCGAGCAGCCTCCCACGTGCCATCTGCTGCTGCCTGCCTGCCTGCCTGCTGCCACCGTGCCCTGCCATTTGGTGCCTGCACATCAGCCATCTGCAGGGGTCCAGTTGCTGTGTCCACCCCTGCTGGAACTGAAGACTCCCGACTGGGATTACATCGCTCCACAGCCCAGCCCCAGGACCCAGTTTCCCACCCACACCTGCCTCTGGGGTTGCCATGTCGGGCACTTCCACATCTGGCACCAGTGGCAACCCCAGGCCAGAGGGGCAGAGGGGCACCAGCTTCACTGTCACCGAAGTTGGTGTCCTGGTGGAGCATGTCCTGGGGCAGTATGATGCCCTCTTTGGATCGTCCCGCGCCAGCAAGGAAGGACGGCAGAGGATCTGGGCCGACTGTGTGGTTGCCATCAACGCGGAGGGGGTGGCAACCCGCGACGTCCTGAAGATCAAGAAGCGCTGGGAGGACTTGAGGTCCAGGACCCTTGTGAAGGCCCGGCGCCTCGTGGAGGGGGGCTGGGGCCGCATGAGTTCCATCCAGATGAGGGTCCTGGAACGCGTACGCCCAGCGCTCCACGCCCAGATCCTTGAGAGGGAGGCCCGTCTGGAGTTGAGCGGTAAGTGTCCAAGCATTACTGTGTGAGACAGGGCATGTTGCGGTGTGCTGGTTCTATGATACTTGCCTGTATGTGTGCCATAGGCCATGTATGCATGTATGTGTGCAGGGACATCATGGTAATGCATGTGCGACCAGTGATGTGTGATCCACATGGTTGTTGCATGTGTTGAAATGCCGCATGGGGAGCCCTATGCAGATTTTGAACATGAGAGCATGCCAGTCTCTGTACCTGGACATGGGTGGGGGTGAGGGATGGGTGCTGATGCCAGGTACATATATGGTAGCCATGTCTGTGTGCCTGACCTGCGTGTCTGTGACTTGTGCATGCCATGGATGCATAACACATGTGTGTGACAATGCACAGATTCAGTGAAGCAGCCAAATTACCCTTGTATCCGCTGTGTTTGGTGTTTGGGTCCAGATGGATGTGACTGAGGTGAAGTGTGTGCATGTGATAGGCATGAGCCATGATGCATGTGAGTTACATATCATTGAATGTTTCAAGAGTCCATTGGACATGCATGGTAATGTCCATGGCATGCACCATGCCTGTTACTGTGTGTGTTTTGCCTGGACTGACCCATGTGTTGTGGAGGGACATGATGGAAGTGTACTTTGACAGTGGTGCTCATCTGCTATTGCTTCCTGTCTAGGGGACCATTGTACAGTGCCCTGATGCTTGTGTTCTTTGTCTCCCTCTACGCAGCGGCTAGTGAAGAAGAGGGCGGAGACGGCGCTGTGGAGCAAGGCGGCGGGGATGCCCCCACGGCTGCAGCGGAAGGGGTGGGTGAGCCCCCACAGGGGCCTGCTACGGTGGGAGACGGTGAGGAGCCATCCAGGTTGGTGGTTTGCACAGAGGAGGAGGAGACCGCCACTGGGGCACACATGGGGCCTGGTGGGGGCATCCCTGCTGGTGCAAGTGGTGCAGTCCAGGGCCAGGGGCAGGAGGCAGCACAGGTCACCGTGGAGGGGCCTGTGCATGTCGCTGTCCCTGACCCTGTGAGTGCACCACCATGCACCAGCAGGGATGCCCCGTCCCAGGCCTGTCCGCAGGTAGAGGGGATGTCCATGTCACCTGACTCCCCTCCACCTGCGGACGTGGGAACCCCTGGCCGTGCGGAGAAGGTCCTGATTGGGGTCGCGATGCGCACGGCTGTGATTCGTGATGCCGTGCGTGCTTCCCGGGAGGAGCATGCACGTCATCACGAAGTGCACCGTGCCGACGTGGCCCAATTGGGATCGGCCATGTTCGGGGGTTTCCTGCATGTGTTGGCCAATGTGGCGGCCCTCTCCTCCTCTGTGCAGGCTATCCACCAGTCGTTCTCGTTGCCGTCTTCCAGCCCAGATGCCACCAGGGCCCCCTGTGGACCTGCCCCGACCAATGCAGCCAGCTCGGTGGGGATCCCATCCCTGCCACAGTTGGGAGTCGGAGGTCCAGCAGGGGTGGACAACACAGCAACTGGACCCCAGCAGATGGAAGATGTGACAGCATCATCAGGCAGGGCACGTGCACGACGGCGTCGGTGGTTTCCATCAGCCTGGATGCCGTCGTGCTGGCAGAGGCAGTGCCGTCGGAGGCAGCAGCGGGCTCGACGTGGGAGGCATCATGGCTCGGGGCCATCAAGATCAGAGGGGCAGGCATCGGCCGGAGGGCAGGGCAACCCTGGGATGGTGGTGTCTTCCGTGTGGGAGCAGTTGGTCCAGCGGATAGGTGCGGAGCGGCAGCGGGCGGAAGAGGAGCGGCTCGCCATGGTCAGGGCGGAGTTCTCCATGCGTCAGGCGTTGAGGCGGGCTGAGTGCCTCGAGGAAGCTCGCAGGGAGTTTGAGCTGAACATGGGGTTATCCCTGCGAGACCTCGGGGCCAGGACAGAGTCCCGCCTCCAGGACATCGACATGGAGTTCGATGATGCCCTGGCCAGCAACATCAACAAGTGAGCCGCAGGACTTGCCCGCTGCCTTTGTATATAGTTATATAGTTAGTTAGTGTTAGGTTTCCTTTATTTGTTTTTATTATTTTGGACCGCTCGGACAATGGCCACTTTTTTGTATATATTTTTTTCATTAGGTAGTAGTAGGTTTCCTTTATGGTGTTGGGCTCATGGACCCTGGTACATTCCTGTATTTAGTTTGTTTTTTGAAGGAACATTTTCTTTTTTTCATTATTGTGTTCACCATGTGGAAATGGTTTTTCATTCTTTTGCTTCTACTTGATATTGCTTTGGTCAACATTTGTTTTTGTATTCCTTTTTCGTTTTTTGATTTTTACTTTTGTTCTCCAACATGGACCATTTATTTTATTATCCACATAGTTGTATGTTTGATTTGTTTACTTATTTTTAATCTTTAATACATTTTTTATTTTTACTTCCACTTGTCTTATTTTGTCTTTGGTTTCATACATGTCATGATATGGGTTTTGACATTCACTTGCAGCCATTGTGTATGTGTGTGTGACGGACATGTGTTCATTTACATACTTGCCATTGGGGTTGTGTCATGTAATTGCATTCACTATGTGGGTGGATGCAATCCTTGCCTGGGTGTTTGTGCTGGGTATGCTGCCCATTACTGCCATGATTGTGTATCGTCAGGACCTGGGGGCAGGGGGACATGGGTGGGGGCCTGGTGGAGGGTGACCCTGCACTGCTGGGGTGTGGGGGTGGTGGGAGACATGAGTGGGGGCCTGGTGGAGGGTGACCCTGCACTGCTGGGGTGTGGGGGTGGTGGGGGACATGAGTGGGGGCCTGGTGGAGGGTGACCCTGCACTGCTGGGGTGTGGGGGTGGTGGGAGACATGAGTGGGGGCCTGGTGGAGGGTGCCCCTGGTGGCTGGGGGGTGGGGGTGGTGGGTGACATGAGTGGGGGCCTGGTGGAGGCTGCCCCTGCACTGCTGGGGTGTGGGGGTGGTGGGAGACATGAGTGGGGGCCTGGTGGAGGGTGACCCGGCACTGCTGGGGTGTGGGGGTGGTGGGAGACATGAGTGGGGGCCTGGTGGAGGGTGCCCCTGGTGGCTGGGGGGTGGGGGTGGTGGGTGACATGAGTGGGGGCCTGGTGGAGGGTGACCCTGCACTGCTGGGGTGTGGGGGTGGTGGGAGACATGAGTGGGGGCCTGGTGGAGGCTGCCCCTGCACTGCTGGGGTTTGGGGGTGGTGGGAGACATGAGTGGGGGCCTGGTGGAGGGTGCCCCTGGTGGCTGGGGGGTGGGGGTGGTGGGTGACATGAGTGGGGGCCTGGTGGAGGCTGCCCCTGCACTGCTGGGGTGTGGGGGTGGTGGGAGACATGAGTGGGGGCCTGGTGGAGGGTGACCCTGCACTGCTGGGGTGTGGGGGTGGTGGGAGACATGAGTGGGGGCCTGGTGGAGGGTGCCCCTGGTGGCTGGGGGGTGGGGGTGGTGGGTGACATGAGTCGGGGCCTGGTGGAGGGTGACCCTGCACTGCTGGGGTGTGGGGGTGGTGGGAGACATGAGTGGGGGCCTGGTGGAGGGTGACCCTGCACTGCTGGGGTGTGGGGGTGGTGGGAGACATGAGTGGGGGCCTGGTGGAGGGTGCCCCTGGTGGCTGGGGGGTGGGGGTGGTGGGTGACATGAGTGGGGGCCTGGTGGAGGCTGCCCCTGCACTGCTGGGGTGTGGGGGTGGTGGGAGACATGAGTGGGGGCCTGGTGGAGGGTGACCCTGCACTGCTGGGGTGTGGGGGTGGTGGGAGACATGAGTGGGGGCCTGGTGGAGGGTGACCCTGCACTGCTGGGGTGTGGGGGTGGTGGGAGACATGAGTGGGGGCCTGGTGGAGGGTGACCCTGCACTGCTGGGGTGTGGGGGTGGTGGGAGACATGAGTGGGGGCCTGGTGGAGGCTGCCCCTGCACTGCTGGGGTTTGGGGGTGGTGGGAGACATGAGTGGGGGCCTGGTGGAGGGTGCCCCTGCACTGCTGGGGTGTGGGGGTGGTGGGAGACATGAGTGGGGGCGTGGTGGAGGGTGCCCCTGGTGGCTGGGGTGTGGGGGTGGTGGGAGACATGAGTGGGGGCCTGGTGGAGGGTGCCCCTGGTGGCTGGGGGGTGGGGGTGGTGGGTGACATGAGTGGGGGCCTGGTGGAGGGTGACCCTGCACTGCTGGGGTGTGGGGGTGGTGGGAGACATGAGTGGGGGCCTGGTGGAGGGTGACCCTGCTCTGCTGGGGTGTGGGGGTGGTGGGAGACATGAGTGGGGGCCTGGTGGAGGGTGCCCCTGGTGGCTGGGGGGTGGGGGTGGTGGGTGACATGAGTGGGGGCCTGGTGGAGGCTGCCCCTGCACTGCTGGGGTGTGGGGGTGGTGGGAGACATGAGTGGGGGCCTGGTGGAGGCTGCCCCTGCACTACTGGGGTTTGGGGGTGGTGGGAGACATGAGTGGGGGCCTGGTGGAGGGTGACCCTGCACTGCTGGGGTGTGGGGGTGGTGGGAGACATGAGTGGGGGCCTGGTGGAGGGTGCCCCTGGTGGCTGGGGTGTGGGGGTGGTGGGAGACATGAGTGGGGGCCTGGTGGAGGGTGCCCCTGGTGGCTGGGGTGTGGGGGTGGTGGGAGACATGAGTGGGGGCCTGGTGGAGGGTGCCCCTGGTGGCTGGGGTGTGGGGGTGGTGGGTGACATGAGTGGGGGCCTGGTGGAGGCTGCCCCTGCACTGCTGGGGTGTGGGGGTGGTGGGAGACATGAGTGGGGGCCTGGTGGAGGGTGACCCTGCACTGCTGGGGTGTGGGGGTGGTGGGAGACATGAGTGGGGGCCTGGTGGAGGGTGCCCCTGGTGGCTGGGGGGTGGGGGTGGTGGGTGACATGAGAGGGGGCCTGGTGGAGGCTGCCCCTGCACTGCTGGGGTGTGGGGGTGGTGGGAGACATGAGTGGGGGCCTGGTGGAGGGTGACCCTGCACTGCTGGGGTGTGGGGGTGGTGGGAGACATGAGTGGGGGCCTGGTGGAGGGTGCCCCTGGTGGCTGGGGGGTGGGGGTGGTGGGTGACATGAGTGGGGGCCTGGTGGAGGGTGACCCTGCACTGCTGTGGTGTGGGGGTGGTGGGAGACATGAGTGGGGGCCTGGTGGAGGGTGACCCTGGTGGCTGGGGGGTGGGGGTGGTGGGAGACATGAGTTGGACATGGGTGGAGGCCTGCTGGCAGGTGCCCCACAGTGCTGGGGGGTGGGGGTGGTGGGGGACATGAGTTGGACATGGGTGGGGGCCTGCTGGCAGGTGCCCCACAGTGCTGGGGGGTGGGGGTGCAAGGGGACATGAGTTGGTGTTCATTAGTTCAAGGAGACATGTGCCTTTGCTGGGGGGCATGCCCATGTTGGGTGGGCTGCCTGCGGGACATGACCAGGGATGCAGGGTAGTCCCCTGTGGTGTGGGCTGCCTGCAGGGGCCGTGGAGGGTGTACAGGGTACACCTGGGAAGACCCACACTGTCAAATCACATGTGGAACTTCCCGCGCACCCCTGAAATACACGCGCCCAGGCTATTCGCGTGTGGAACTTCCCGCGCACCCCTGAAATACACGCGCCCAGGCTATTCGCGTGTGGAACTTCCCGCGCACCCCTGAAATACACGCGCCCAGGCTATTCGCGTGTGGAACTTCCCGCGCACCCCTGAAATACACGCGCCCAGGCTATTCGCGTGTGGAACTTCCTGCGCACCCCTGAAATACACGCACCCAGGCTATTCGCGTGTGGAAATCCCCACGCACCCCTGAAATACACGCGCCCCCAGGCTATTCGCGTGTGGAACTTCCTGCGCACCCCTGAAATACACGCGCCCAGGCTATTCACGTGTGGAACTTCCCGCGCACCCCTGAAATACAAGCACCCAGGCTATTCACGTGTGGAACTCCCCGCGCACCCCGGAAATACACGCGCCCCCAGGCTATTCGCGTGTGGAACTTCCCGCGCACCCCTGAAATACACGCGCCCAGGCTATTCGCGTGTGGAACTTCCCGCGCACCCCTGAAATACACGCGCCCAGGCTATTCGCGTGTGGAACTTCCCGCGCACCCCTGAAATACACGCGCCCAGGCTATTCGCGTGTGGAACTTCCCGCGCACCCCTGGAATACACGTAGCCCGCTCCCCCAGGCCCGATCGCGTGAGGAACTTCACGCGAACCCCTGTAATACACGTAGCCCGCTACCCCAGGCCCGATCGCGTGAGGAACTTCACGCGAACCCCTGTAATACACGTAGCCCGCTCCCCCAGGCCCGATCGCGTGTGAAACTTCACGCGAACCCCTGAAATACACGTAGCACGCTCCCCCAGGCCCGATCGCGTGAGGAACTTCACGCGAACCCCTGTAATACACGTAGCCCGCTCCCCCAGACCCGATCGCGTGTGAAACTTCACGCGAACCCCTCAAATACACGCGCCCAGGCTATTCGCATGTGGAACTTCCCGCGCACCCCTCAAATACACGCGCCCAGGCTATTCACGTGTGGAACTTCCCGCGCACCCCTCAAATACATGCGCCCAGGCTATTCGCGTGTGGAACTTCCCGCGCACCCCTGGAATACACGTAGCCCGCTCCCCAAGGCCCGATCGCGTGAGGAACTTCACGCGAACCCCTGTAATACACGTAGCCCGCTACCCCAGGCCCGATCGCGTGAGGAACTTCACGCGAACCCCTGTAATACACGTAGCCCGCTCCCCCAGGCCCGATCGTGTGTGAAACTTCACGCGAACCCCTGAAATACACATAGCACGCTCCCCCAGGCCCGATCGCGTGAGGAACTTCACGCGAACCCCTGTAATACACGTAGCCCGCTCCCCCAGACCCGATCGCGTGTGAAACTTCACGCGAACCCCTGAAATACACGTAGCACGCTCCCCCAGGCCCGATCGCGTGAGAAACTTCACGCGAACCCCTGAAATACACGTAGCCCGCTCCCCCAGGCCCGATCGTGTGAATAACTTCACGCGAACCCCTGTGATGCACGTAACCTGCTGAAATCGCATGTTAGACATCCCGCGCACCACGGTAAACACGCACACGTATTTTTTGTCAGCGGGTGTCCGTTTTTGTGGGTACCCCTTTGCACGTCATTTTTCCTGGAGGGCCACAGTATGGGACATTCATCATGGCAGTATATAGGTGCTATTTGTTGGCGCACCTTTTGGCACACATTTCTTACAGCCGCAGAGATGCTACCGTCTGCTTTCTTGTGTGCCTGTGCGCTGGTTTGAGCGTGCGCTTTTTTCCCCTATTCTATTCCATGAATACGTGTTGTAGGCGAGCGTGTGGGCGTTCCGCGCACTTGTGCCCTGTACTTCCCCCGTGACGCCCACGTTTTGGCAAGTTGTTCCCCATTCCGAGTGTTACGCCCGTGTTCCGCCTACTTTTGTTGCGTGCGCCGCGCTATGTGCGAATTTCGCTGTGGCCTGTGCGATTTTCGCTGTGACCTGGCGCACGCTGTTAGATGGCCTGTGCGCCAACGTGCGCCGCGCACTTTTTTATCGCACATCCGCTGGTTTTCTCGCGCACGGCCTTCCATGAATCGACGTGCGCTGCTTTTCGTGCGATTTTCGCACTTGCACTGCGATTTTCGCTATTCCACTGCGATTCGCACGTTTTTGCCCACTTGCGCCGCGCTAATTATTCCATGAATCGGCCTGTGAATCATTTCACCTGGGCATGTCTACCTGCTCTGAACTAATAGCAAGAAACAGAGGTACAAGTGCCTTAATGCGCGAGACATTCTGGAAATGCTAAAGTGCATTAACATGTATTCTTTTCAGGCTTTGACTTAAAGTTACATAACTTATATCTGTTAATTAATTATTATGATAACATTATTGGGTCGTTTTGTGGTTGTAAAAACGTTATTTTTTATTAGAAACAATCAGATTCAGTAAACCTGCTGCAGCCCATTATCTGAGGATATCATGAGACGAAGATGGGCTCCTCCGTCATTAGCCAGGCGACAACAGGTGCCTGGGGTGGACAGAAAGGATGATACCTGCTGGTGAGTTTTACTGTAAAATGATAGTGGAACGAAACACACGTGTTGTTAATTCAGCATGTTTCGGGACCATTGAAAAACACCCCACAGATCTGCTTCGCTTCTAGATCTACCTTCTGTTGGGCATTTTGGCCAACAAGCATGCACACGATCCCGAGTGGAATTCTTCACAATCGCCCTTTCTCATGCCTATTGGTTGTGGGTATCCCGAGAACCTGACTGGACGTTACTAGTCTGTGTGTCTGAAGGTCAAGCCCTAAATGAAATGTAGACAGTGCGCTTGTCTTGAAGCTAGAGGTGAAGACATCTAATGAAAGGGGGAGGCCACTAGGCCAGATTAGAGACCCTATATTCTAACCACAGGATTCACAGCATGTCTCTCAGAAATTAAGGTCTCTTTGGAGAAACACAAAGCAAACATTTTGTTTTTCTAGAGAAAAACTTAGACATTTTAATGTTCTATCTATATTTCGAAATAAATAAGAAAACCTAAATGACACTTTTTGTTTTTGATTTTAACACAGCACATTGTAGGACGTCTTCATACCCGGACCTGGACTTTTTCTACCGACCCTTAAGTGGGAAGAGAAAACCGACCTTGATCATTAACCACGAGAAGACATGTTAACAGGGGTCCTGAACATGGAAAGCCGCTCAACGATAAAAGTGGAATAAAAGTGATGTGAAAATGTATGGTAAACATTTAAAGCATTTACTTTTCTCTACACTGTATTTGTATTCATATGTGTGGAGGAGAAGAGGCGCAGATTATAAATCATGATTCCTCCTCGCTCTTCCTCTCCCCTACACAAATACTACAGCATTTGAACCTGCATGTATGGCGCAAATGCTGGGGAGTCTTTTGGAATCCGTCTGCTTTTTACACCAGCAAAAGCCAGGCAAAGTCCACCGGAATCCATAGTGAACACAATCTGCCAGGAATAAATGACTGGTGAGGTTCACTTATTTTGCATGTGTAGTGAGAAGAGTTGCACAACAGTGAGTATGCCACCATTTTACCCTCCCCTTTTGCACCCCACCATTCAAAATTTGAGATTTACCTGGTGGGGACCTGCGTATGCCAAATTGTAGACCTCCGCTCCGTGAAAATTACTTAGAACTCGAAAAAGAGCTCAATAGAAGTGTACATAAATCAATAAGAATCCAGGGCACAGGAATGCAAAGCGTAAAGTATTCAATAAATGGATGACTGAATGCGTGAATTAATGCAGTAAGAGGATTGTGTAGTGCACCAATGCAAACACAATCACCCCTGTGAACTTCCTTCCGTAAGAGAAGTGTGCATTATGAAATGCAAACGAGTGTGTCCACTTCATTTCTAAATTATTGGTGCTTTTTGTGAATGACATGCTGGAGCACATTTTCCAAGAATACACAACAAAACCTGCTTTTGAATATGCAACATATTATGACAACACCGAGTAACTTGTGAGTGGCAAATGAGGGTACTTCAGATGCCTTTGTGGGCAAGGCAGGGCTCACAAATGTGAATCCATTCCCTAGCAGAAGGCCACAGGAGTCTCCTCTGAGAACACCATTCAGGAAGTAATCACCTCATCTCAGCAACACCAGGGACAACATCAGGGAGACCAACCACTGGTGGACTAAATGATAAGGCTATGAGAGTGTCTTTCAGCACTTCTGGTTTGTGGCTTCACTTTCTGCCTGGAACATCTCTGTCTGTGAACATCTTTTATAAGTGACATCACTTCCTGAGGCCATTTTGGATTGGTGAAATCACTTCTTGTGGCATGGTTGGATCAGTGACATCACTTCCTGTGGCCATCTTGGATCAGCCCACTCTCCAGCTGATGGAAACAAGAGATTCCTCTGGAACACCAGTCAGGAAGTAATCACCTTATACCAGCAACACCAAGGACAAAATCAGAGAGCCCATCCACTGATGGACTAGGCGATCAGGTGACAAGAGCATGTGTCATCATTTCTGAACTCCCTAGGATCGTCCAGCCAGGGGCACCCCAGTTAAGGGTAGTACAGTGAAGAGTGTAGTGAAGACCAGCCATTAGTCACCCTCTTTGCGTATGAGCCTTTGCTTTGCCTTCATCCCTGCAGCACCTGTGAGTACCTCTCACTTGCTAATTACTGTGCTGTCTCTCCACACTGAAGTACTCAGCTACAATCATTTACTACTCTTGATGTTCCTACTCACCCCTCCATACTCTTTCTCCAATCATGCTACACATTCCTCCTTTTCTATCCCTATCATAAATCTCACATCTTGAAACTCCCACTACTCCATCTCTCTGTCACCTACTTCCAGCAAAAAGTAAACAAGCTAACCATACCTCCCCTAACATCTATCCACCTCTCCCCTCTTCCTATGAGACTCAACTTCTCAACTCTTCCTTACCACATCAACTGAACATCGCACTCTAAAATGCTCAGCCTGCATGCAACAATATATCCTTTATAACTGACTACTTTCACGCAAGCTCTTCTCCCCTAGACCTTTTTGCTATCACTGAAACCTGGATTTCTGCATTTGACACTACCACTCTGGCGGCCCAAAAGAACATCAAACTATCCTTAATTCACTCTCCTCGTCTGACTGGCAGAGGTGGAGGCATCAAACAGCAACTCTCTCCTGCCTCAACATCTAACAAATTTTCCAATGCCACATCCACTCTTACCTCTTTTCAATTCACCATCTCCACTATTGCTCCACCTCACTTGGTTCACATCATCTCTATCATCCTTCTGGTCCCACTGGACCATTCTTTGATGAACTCGGGCAACTCCTTGATTCTCTTTTCACTAAACATCACCTCATTCTCTTCGGTGACTTTAAGCTTCCTGACGTGTATTTTCCATGTCTGCCCAAGTCAGCGATGCTTAAATCGGCATGTGGTATGAGCTGCAGACCAGGCCTTGTTGCTAAACGCACAGTGCAATCCAAGGTAAGAGCGGTATAAGGAGAAAATAAAAGGAAACAGAACCAGATGGAGTCCACGGAAGTATCGATCACCAATTGTGTAAGTAGACCCCGTCTCCTACACTGTATTCTTTTCTGGTAGTCTTCAAGTCATAGTGGGTCTTAATGCTGTCGGCTGATCTTTCTAGATTTTACTGAGCATAGGAAAAAGCATGTTGAAGCTGTTTTCTTAGATTTTCAACATACTCATGAGTTGTGGAGGCATTGATCAATGGGTTCTGTAGAGCAGATGCTGAGGAAGCACCATCCTGCGTCCAGTCATCAGCTCAAATGGTGACATTTTAGTTGCCGATGAAGGGGTAGATCTGATGGCCATTAGGACAAGAGGTAATCGAATATCCCAACTTGGCCCAGAATCTTCCACAAACTTTTTTTAATATGCTCACAATTGTTTTGTTGTATCTCTCCACTGCACCACAAGAGGCTTGCCGGTAAGGAATGTGTAGCTTCCTTTTGCCCCCAAGTATCTCCCACATATTTGTCATTACTTCGCTGGTGAAATGGCTACCTCTGTCTGATTGGATCCTTTGGGGTAGTCCAAAACGCGAAAAGATGTGGTTGATCATTGGGGCAACTGCTGTTTCTGCCTTGCAGTTTGGGGCCAGGAGACATTCCACCCATTTAGTAAACAAGCATGTCACAGTCAACATGTACTTGTTCCCCATAGAGAAGCGAATCATTAGCCCAATGAAATCGACTAGTAAATCTGACCATTGCAGTGTCATCCCCCTCTTTTGGAGAGGCGCACGGTGTGTGAGGGATGTTGGCTGAAATTGTGCACACACAAGACACCCCTTCAAGTATTTGTCGAGGTCCTGCCCCATGTGTGGCCAGTATGCAACCTCTCTTAATATTTCAAGTGTTGTATGAAACCCCCTATGACCGGCTGTGGCCGCATCATGGGCGTGACTTAGCATCAGGCTTTGGAATGAGGTAGGGACCACCCACTGATCATGGCCAGCTGGGGATCTCCTTACCAACAAACCGTCTTGGATTCGGAACATTTTTGGACATTTCATCAACACTCTGAGGTCCTCTTTCCCTATGTAATCGGTATCCGTCAGGGGAAAGTTCTCAGGGTCCTCAATGTGTTGATAAAACTTACCAATTATTGGATCGCCCTTCTGAGCCATGATCAAATCAGCATCTGAGGTCCCCTTACTCCATTGTACAGTTGAAAGTTCATTGTGAGCATTTGTCTGGGACCTAGTGATAGCAGTGACCTGGATTTCCCCCAACAAGGACTCGATCTCAATTAGATCCCCTTGGATGGTCCCAGTTTTGGCCAGCTGATCAGCTAGGTCATTTCCAGTTTTGTCTAGTACCTCTACTTTAGAATGCCCTTGATCTTTTTCCAGTAGATGGTCATCCCATTCGAGGTGACCAGATCATCAATATTTTGAACTAACTTCCCATGTTTCAAGGGTTTGTTATTAGCACATAGCATGCCTCTGGTTTTCCAGTTAACCAGGTGCTCCACGAACCCGTTCCGTACATAATCTGAATCTGCGATTATGACCAGTTTGTGGAGTTGATGTTGGACAGCAGTGAGGATGGCTTGATGCACAGCCATCAACTCTGCCACTTGTCTACTTCGGGGACCAATTTTGTCCCCGGCGGAGGATTCTGTGGTCTCATTCACCCATGCATTCCCTACGCCGGCCACAAGTTCTTTTTCCCCGTTGCTGTCAACATGGTAAGAGCATCCATCCACATGGACAGTGGACACTCCCTCACACTTGTCTTCTTAAAAGACTTTGCGTGGGGAATTAAGGTACGCCTCCATGTTGTCCTTGATTTTTAGGCCCTCGTCCTCGAGACAGTTTTCTCTGGCACAATCATGCAAGTCAGCCAGACCTTGCGCGAGGGGACTCTTCTTGTTTTGGCCATATCTGACCTCCACAGGAAAGCCTTGCATTGACAGAATCCAGGAAGTAATTCGGGAATTTCTCACATTTCCGGCCCGGATTCTGTCACTTTGGAGATATTGCAGAGGCTGGTGTGGAGTCTCCACTATGATGTGTTCCGCCTGGATAAACAGGCGGTAATTCTTCAATGCCCAGACCGTTGCCAGGAGTGCCTTCTCACAATCGTTGAATTTTTCCTCCACAGATGATAACATTTTACTTGCATAGGAGATTACTTTATTGACCTTGTCATGCTTTTGGTATAAAACTGCAGTCAAGCATGTATTAGAGAACCCTGTCTCCAAGAAGAACTCCTTGTTTCTGACAGGGTAAGCTAGGCAAGGCACTTGTGAGAGGCTTCTTTTGAGTATTCTTACTGCCTCAGCTTGTTCTGGACCCCATTCCCACTTGACCCCCCCTTCAAAAGATGAATCTGGGGACTTGTGATCTCTGCGTAGCCCTCAATGAACGTTCTACTGTAATTAGTCAGTCCAAGGAGGCTTCTTAGTTATCGCAGAGTCATGGGCTCTTTTAATTTGTGAGTGCTTCCACTTTCTTTTCCTGGGGACAGAGACCCTGAGGAGTAATCTCATGCCCCAAGAAATGTACACGGGTTCTACACCACTGTGCCTTTTGAAAGGAAAGTTTTGCTCCGGCGGCCCTCAACTGTGTCAGAACACAACGGATCTCCGCTATGTGTTCCTCCACAGTTCAGCTTTTGATGAGGACATCATCTACATAAGCCAGGTTAACCCTCTCACCCAGGTCGGGCATGGCCTTATGCAGAAAAATGTTGAACTCATTGCCGGAGTTGAGGTAACCAAAGGTGTCCAGGATCATGTGCACTGCTGGCCCCCAAAGGTAAAGCCAGCTTGTATTGGTCCTCCCTACTGACAGGCACAGTCCAGTATCCATTGGTCAGGTCTATTGTTGTGAATACCTGCGACCCCTGAATCTGGGTCAGCCCTTGGTCAATGTAGAGAAGAGGCCATCGGGAAGTATAGACCCGTTTGTTGTGCTCCCTAAGGTCAGTGCAGAGTCTCTACTGGCCGTTTGGCTTCAATATCCCCAGCACCAGATTATTGAAGGTGCTGTGGACTGGACGGATTATCCCACAGGACTCAAGGTTCTTAATGATTTCAGTCAGGGACTCCATTGATGTGAGAGGCAAGCGATATTGCTTCACAAACACTGGAGTCATACCAGGGTCCGTGGGAATTGTTGTGTGGATGTCGGTACGACCACAGTCATATGAGTCCACCGCAAAGAGATCTTGAAAATCCAAGAAAACTTGTTTCAACTTTTGCTTCTGCTCCAGAGTCACACAGGCATCAGCTAGGTTGACTCTCTCTTCAACCATCTGCCTGAAGCCTGGAAAGACTTCTGGTTTCGCTATCTCAGTGGCCTCCCCCAGCTGGGTGGAGAAGTCCCTGGTCAGAGTCCTGATTTGGACTGGTGGCTTCAGGTGGGAAAGGCAGCCTTCATGGACCTGGAAAATCACCTCATCCCTCCTGAAGTCACAAGTCACATCTTCCTTACCATAAGGGGAGGAAGTGTACACCAGGAAGTTCCCCCCGTGCCGGGTAAAGATCCTGTCTGGTGTTGTGTTGTCATCACTGTCACTGTCAAAACAGTCCTTGGGGATTAGTCCTAACAGTTCATTGCCTAAATCAATAGAAAAATGTCGGTCATCAACCGCCATTCCAATAATGGTGCCAGCGGCTAGAGTGATACTCTTTAAGTCGCTGTTATCCATCCCTATTAGAATGGTGTCATGTTCTATATTGACTAATGGTGTTGGGTTTACCCCCAACCCTTGCTGTTGGAGAGAAGCAGTTAGATGAAGATAAGCATCAGGGTTTTTCAATTTCTGTCCTCTTTTAACTTTCACTTCCAGGGAGAATTGTCGGGTCCTTTCTGGGATGGTGACTTCCTCTCCAATCTGAATTTCAAATGCATAAGGCAGCAGTTGAGCTGACCTAAATGCTTTCTCTGGATGGATAATCAAAGACCATGGGATTATCCGCTAATCGGGACCAAGCTTTGAAGTTTATTAGGTCCAAACTAATGACAAAGCGATTGAGAATGTCAGTGCCTAAGTAAAAGGCGGCAGTGACGTCTCGCACGACCCAACAATTATGAACTATGCTCTTGTTGCCTATGGAGATTTTGAGCATACACCTGCTTGGCAGGAGATGTTTGGAACTGGGTGCTTCCAGATCCATTTCCCATTTGTCTATCAGTTTGAATGTGGGAATGGCTGGATCTTTTGGGAGTTGGTGGAACATGGCTTCGCTGATGAAGCTCTTACCGTTGGTCACACACTCTCAGGCGAGAACAGAGTCCTTCCCATCATTTAACTGAACAGGGATGAACAACTGCTCTCCAATTTGCTGAACATCAGCCAGGCTCTGAGCTGATTTCACATCTTTCTGGACTATTGGAGAGGGAATGTCTGATTGTGGATTGGTAAAGAATTTCAGAGTGTTTCCTTCCCGTGTGGAATACAACCTTAAACTGGAAGGAAGGTTGATTTTCAGAAATAGAGGGTACCCCCCATCACCAGTCTGTTGTCCTACTGCTATTACTGTCACGTCTGGAATTTGGTTGTTCTGGAAGTGAAATTCTACTTGGTCAGATTTTTGTTCAACCATGTGGCATGTGCCGTTTAGACTAACATGGTTGACACTCTGTTTCAATCTTATGGGTCCGCTAGTCTGGGTCCAGAGGACCTTGTTTACACAATCTATTAGGGGTGACAACCTTCTCAGCAGGTCATTCCCTAGTAAACAAGGGGTGCCCTCTGTTGTCACTACTATGACCGGGTGTTTCACCTTGTGTCGCCCAATTTTAATGTCCAAATCCGCAGTCCCCTAGGCGGGAATTTCCTCCCCGTCAAAGTTCTGAAGTTGTCCAGGAAGAGAGGTGAGAGGAATTTGATAATTCTCCCCCCTTTCTGAATTTAGTTAATCAAAGGCCTTATTGGACAGAAGGGTAGCTTGGGATCCAGTGTCCACCAGTGCCAAAATTGTACCCTGCCCGTGTACTTGAACCAGGGGATAGTATCTTCCCTCCATCTCCACAAGGGGGCACAGATAATGCACATTTTTGGACAACTGGTGGGCTAGTTTTTTTAGTTTTGGTCATTGAGAGAGAAGAGATTTGGGCAGAAGTATGTGGGGAGTCTTGGGAATCTGAAAGAAAAAGTTGGCAACTGGAGATAGGTGTCATGATGCCTACCCCCGGGAATCAGGACCAAGGCCCTCTGCTCTGGGAGCAGGCATCCAGACATTTGTTTAAACCTCAGCAGCCCCGGATAGGGGCTGTCTGGGTTCAGTCCTGGCTCCTTAGGCGCCAATCTCATCACGAAATCAGTCCTGGCACCATAGGCGCCAGGCTCATAGACTTTACTTACCTGATGCAGACCATGCTGCAAAAGAGTCCAAGCCTACATGAGGCCTGGATGGGGCTATTTTGTTACAGGGACTATTTTTTACTCGGGTGTGCCTCTGGGGAACTTCTTTCCTGGAACTATTTTGGAGGCTATTCAAACCACACCCGAACAGCAGCACGTGCTTCGCGTTATTCTCCATCCAGCAGCATGACGCTCACCATGCCTGCAGCCAGCATCCAGTCTTCTGCCAGGCCCGTGTGCCTGCAGCCAGCATCCGGTCTTCTGCCACGCCCGCCTCGAATCCGGAGCTCCTAGAATAAAGAAGAAGAAAAGGACAAGGTTAGAAAATTAACTTATTTCAAATTCCTCACCAAATTCCGGGACCATTTCATCTCCCGACCTGGAAAGTACATCAGTCCTGCACGTGTCGCTGCGCCAGCTCCAGCACAGCGCCATACTCACCAGTTCTCACAGCATCTTTCAATCTGGGACTGTCTACATCATTTCTTCGCCGTAATCCGGCACCTAGGAGACACAAGAAAAAACAAGGTGAGCCAAGGGAATCAACAAATACAACCTCTTACCACCATAGACTTACATGATTTACCACCGGCGGTATTATTCCATAACTCTCCACATTTTCATATGCTGCATCTGTAAAGAGGGAGAAAAACAACACGTTAACGCATGCAATAGTTACCGGACAGCGTTGGGTAACACAGACTCTTACCTGAACGCCAGCAGCAGCTACGAGACCTTCTTCTCACGAACTCAGTTGCAATTTAAGGAAGGAAGGGGAACAAGAGTGAACATCGGGCCATTGAACTCTTTGAACTTGATACTTACCAATCCCGCCAGGGACTTCAGAGTCAATACTTACCGGAACTCTCTCAATGCCTTCAAACCAGTGAAGTAACTGGTTTCTACGCGCCCCTGCAAGACACGCAGGATGGAGAGCTCATCTTTTACAAACATAAGGAAAATACTTCTTCGGGTCCAGCAGACAAGACTAGGCGGGCCAGTCCAGACAGTCATCTCTGCACTACGCATCAAGTTGAAGGAGACCGCAGCTGTCTGGGTCTGATCGACACCTCTGTGGGGTCCAGATGAGTGTAACAATAGGAGAAGTTTTGAGTTCCCCTGGTTCCGGTTCTGGGCCGTGTCCCCCCCCTCTTTTGGAGTCACCAGGATGGGTTTGAACCAGGAGATTGTCTTGCTGTTGGTTCTGGGATGGGATGATGGGCCGCGCTAGCTGAGTCCCCACATCTACCCAGTCTGGATGTGAATCCCTTGGGACCCATTTTTCTTTGGGAGGAGTTCCCCCATCTCTGAAGGAGAAGATCCTTTTCCCAGGATCCTCTGAGGATCCCTCTCCTTCAAATTGGAAGATCTGTACCTCCTCCTCAAATTGGGTCTGTTTGGGTCCTTTGTTTCTCCTACCTCCTCTCTGCTCCTTGGGTTGCAGACTTTCAGGGGCAGGAGATTTTGTTTCCGGTTCCTGGGTTTCCAGGGGCTGTTTACAAGTGGGGAAGGAAGCTTCCTCCAAGGCTTTACACCCCCCTTCCCCTTGTGCCTCCTCCCTGGGAACCGGTGGGTTATCGGGGAGCTGCCCCGGTCATTCTTCTGGAGCACAAGGTCCAGAGTTTGGGGCATTTTTTGCCGGCATGCTCATCTGAGGGTTCTCCTGAGCATAGGCTTTGGAATGGAATGCGCCTCGTCAAAGATCTGGTCAAGGTTTTGAGTTCATTCACCACCGGACAGGTCTCAGTCACTGGGTTCTGCTCACAACACGCCCTCTGGTCTGCTCAGTCCCTCGGACTGGATCTGATGGGTTCCGGATACAGCTCTGCTTTCTGGGTCTGGATCTGGGTTCTAGCACAGGGTTCTTTGCTAGAAGCAAAGCACAGCCCGGCTGTTGAAGGTGAGAATCAGGTTGCTAGATTCTGCAGGCCTGCTGAGAAGAGTTCAGCTTTTGGTATTGGGCCTTTCTGCTTCAAGGTTCTGGAGTCTGGATTCTAAGTTCTGGTCTCTGGATCTAGATCTGGAGTCTGGAATCTCTGTCTGGATATTGTCTGGATCTGGTCTGGCAGGGTGCTTCGCAGGAATCGGTGTAGTAGTGGAAAAGAGTGTGTTTTTCATCTGTCCTAGCAGTCCATATGTATGTGTTTCCAAAGTGGGTGGGTAGGCTGATTCTCTATGCCCAACCGTCTAAGGATTTGATAGGTTAGAGGATTCCCTGTCCCCTGACTGGAGAAATGATCAATGTGTCAGAATGAGTCAGAGTGATGCTGTGTTTATGGCTTAACTGAAATCCCTTCCCTTTGCTTTTACATAGAAAATCAATTTTACGCAAAAAACATATTTCCCAGATACACAAGTTGTTCATAATACATATACACATCACAGATTAATTAAGGCATGTCTCTGTTCAAGTCCCATGTTCCTACGAGCTTGGGTTCAGAAATGACCACTTATTCGCGCTTTTGGTGGGTTTCCCAATATTGGTTCTGCACCAAATTTTACACAAGCATACACACCATCTCTGAGCATATTACTGTAAGTTTTTATGTTTCTAGCATAAACACTGTATCTACAATATGAATACATTCCGGGGTTTAGTCTCAGAACATTGCACAGAGTTCAGCTTAGTCTCAAACTGTGAGTGAATTTTTCATTTTAACCATCTCAAAGTTTTACATTTTTGTCAGCTTGGTACACTTTGTTATAAGCAATTTTATAAAACATATATTTGCTGGGCTATCTGAATCCACAATGGTTTGTCTCTGACTCCCAGATCTGGCTTCCTCAGAGGTCACATGTCCTGTCTCTCCCAGAGCAGTTGTTGACCAGTTAGACCCAAATCAGCATATTCCAATTCATCCCAAAGCCCCCATTGTTCCTTCCTCCGGGCTGCAGAGAAAATATCCTCCTCTCCTGATTTACATGTCAATGTGATATCCTCTTCTGTTGGTGGGAAGGCCCAATGTGTGAAGGGTTCTCATGAAAAAAGGCCTCTTGAAGTTTTAACTAAATCAGATTACCTTCTGGTCAATTGCAACATGGTTCCTTGTAAAAAAAAATACATTTATAAACTTCCAATAAGCAACATATCTTTAAATCAAGTCTTTTTCAACAATGAAATCACTGTGTGGCACTCTATATGGCATTTTGATGGAATTCTCTTCTTTGGCATAGTTTGGGGTTTCATGTTCAACTTACAAAGAAATGGTTTTAAAACGCCGGCTTTCTGGTAGAGGTGAGCACCGGTATTGCACCCATTTTGACAGCTTTCTTTCCATCAGTATCTTTAAAATAGGATTTTGTTCTGAGAACATATGATTTTTTCTGACATTGTATTTGTGTGGATTCTTGCAGTAAATGATGTGGAACACCCAACAAAGAGGTTGGATCTTTTAGGGTGGTTTGTGAGCCATGAATTTAGCACTTTGACACCCAAGAAAACAAATTTTTGAAACTAGCTCTGTTTCTTTTTCAATCAGCATTGCTATTTCCAAGTGGTTTCAGGCTGCTTGGTGGATAGCTCAATGGTGGTTTTGACCAGTGATCTCCTGTGCTCACTAAGATAGGCAAAAGTGGATGGTGGCCTGTTTTTCAGGTTTTCACTGCGCATTTTCTGGTGATTTTGAGCGAGCAGCATGCTTTCCAGTGGCCATTCTGATGTTTCTGCTGCCAGCAATGCACAGTGATGTTGGAGGGCTCGGATGAGTGGATTGATACATACCACACCCCCATCACCAGTCTGTTGTCCTACTGCTATTACTGTCACGTCTGGAATGTGGTTGTTCTGGAAGTAAATTCTACTTGGTCAGATTTTTGTTCAACCATGTGGCAGGTGCCGTTTAAACTGACATGGTTGACACTCTGTTTTAATTTCATTGGTCGTCTAGTCTGGGTCCAGAGACCTTGTTTACGCAATCTATTAGGGGTGACAACCTTCTCAGGAGGTCATTCCCTAGTAAACAAGGGGTGCCCTCTGGAGTGACAACTATGACCGGGTGCTTCACCTTGTGTTGCCCAATCTTAATGTCCAAATCCACAGTCCCTTTGATGGGAATTTCCTTCCCGTCAAAGTTCTGGAGTTGTTCAGGAAGAGGGGTGAGAGGAATTTGGTATTTTTCCCCCCTTCCTTAATTCAGTTTATCAAAGGTGTTTTTGGATAGAAGGGTAGCTTGGGATCCAGTGTCCACCAGTGCCAAAATTGTACCCTGGCCCTGTACTTGAACCGGGGCATAGTATCTTCCCTCCTTCTCCGCAAGGCGGCACAGATAATGTATATTTTTGGACAACTGGTGGGTTCATTTTCTAGTTTTGGATATTGAGAGAGAAGGGATTTGGGCAGAATTCTGTGGGGAGTCTTGGGAATCTGAAAGAAAAAAGTGTCAACTAGAGATGGGAGAAGTTTTGATTTCCCCTGATTCCAGTTCTGGGCCAACCCCCCCTTTTGGAGGCAGTCACCAGGATGGGTTTGAACCAGGGGATTTTCATGTTGTTGGTTCTGGGGTTGAATGATGGGCGGCGCTAGCTCAGTCCCCACATCTACCCAGTCTGGATTTGAATCCTTTGGGACCCATTTTTCTTTGGGAGGAGTTCCCCCATCTTTGAAGAAGAAGATCCTTATCCCAGGATCCTCTGAGGATCCCTCTCCTTCAAATTGGAAGACTTGTACCTCCTCCTCAAAATGGGTCTTTTTGGGTCCTTTGTTTCTCCTACCCCCCTCTGTTCCTTGGGTGGCAGACTTTCAGGGGCAGGAGATTTTGTTTCCGGTTCCTGGGTTTCCAGGGGCTATTTACAAGTGGGGAAGGAAGCTTCCTCCAAGGCTTTACGTCCCCCTTCCCCTTGTGCCTCTTCCCTGGGAACCGGTGGGTTGTCGGGGTGCTGCCGCCATCATTGTTCTGGAGCACCAGGTCCACAGTTGGAGGCATTCTGTGCCGGCATGCCCATCTGAGGGTTCTGTTGAGCCCTCAGCATGCAACCCAGATCCTGTGCCATGTTCTGGACCTGAAGCTCTAGCTGTGAAACCCGCTCAGGCTGACACAGGGTTATCATTTCTCCCCTGGGCTGAACCCGGGAAGGATAGCTATCCCTTCTCTGGTAATACCCCGGGTCGGGAAGATTTGGGTACCCCTCCACCCTTGGCCTCCCCTCTCCCGGATTAGGTTGTTTGGGCTCAGGAAAGTAGGGAAAGTAGGATGGATTGTTCTGGGGTTGCAAATTTTGTGGATACCTGGGGAAAAAATTCTGCCCAGGATTTGGTGAATTTCTGCCCTCCTGGGGGAAGTTAGGAGGGAAGTTCCCTGGGTTAGGTGCTCGGTTGGATCCCCCCCTTGGGCTGGAGGAGTCCACACATAACCCATGATTGGTCGGTTCACCTTGTAGCAGGGACTAATATAGTCAAGGGAGTGAGGGATCCCATTTGTGGGACTACCTCTTTGACTCCCTGTCTGTGACTGGCTCGAGGGCCTTCTGGGCTTGGAATGACTCTGTGCAGGCAAGTATTTAGGCCCCCCCATCTCCAAGTCCAAAATTGGGGCAATCTTTACCTCTGCCACCTTAGCAGCAGCTTTTTTGAGCATTCTTGTTTTCTATGGGCTTTTGCACCTCATAGATTCGGGTTGCCTGTTCAATGACCCAGTCTAGTGATCTTTCCTCATGAAAATCTCTCACTAGCTGGGTCATGATGTACTTTGGTGGAGCATGGAAACAAATATTAACATATTCTTTGCTGTCCGTGTGCACCCTTCTGGTAGTCTGCGCAAAGGCATACTTTAATTCCTGTACACATTCTTGTGGGGCCTGATCCTCCCCACATTGTAAATTGTAGGCTGCCTTGCAAGCCTCTTGGGGATTTCTGTGTACAGAAATATGCTTCAAGATGGCCGCCCTATAGAAAGGATTTTGGTCCTCCAGCCATGCAAAGAAACTGAAGTATTATGGTGAGAATGTCCATTTCACATACTGAATGCAGCTACTGCTGTCATTCAAATGGAAAGTTTCCATCATCTGCCCAAAAAACTCTAAGTGCTGCCAAGCAGAATACTTGGCGCTCCTATGATAAGGCGTGATGACGCTCCTTATTGCCTTGATTTGTTTTAAGGGGTCCTTAAGAAAGGCCCTTTTTGCCTTATTGGCCTTCTTGGTTCGGGTCACCCAGGTCCAATCCTCCTCTGACTCAGAGACACTGCTCCCAGAGGTGCCCGTCTGGTCTTCTAGGTTCTCCCAGATTCTGCTAGCCTGGCAATGGCTGGCAGAATGTGGGGACCTAGTCTCCTGTGTCCTGGGGCGCTCAGATGAGTCTTCTGATTCCTCCTTGCTCCCAGGATTTGATGGGTACCCCCCCACTGTCCTAGCTGGGCAGAGGTTTTCAAGATGCCCTTAGTGGGCCTACTCTCATGGGGTTCCCCACTAAACTTCACAGTACTTGTGTACCCATACCCAGATGCCCGCCCATCCATTCCTGGGAGGTGCTGGTCTGTGAGCCCCATACTGATGACTGGATAGTAATCTGCCATCCCCGTGGCTGTGGGCTCATGTCCGCCAGTGGACATGGGGGTGGCAGAGTCCAGGGACTGGGAGAGATGAAGGTCTCTGGTACTAGGGTTCCTGAGGTTACGCTCAGGTGTATCCCTTTCCCAGCGAACCTCATCTCTAGCCCCTGCTCCCTGTTGCCATGCAAGAACCTGAGCTTTCTGTTTCTCAATCAAGGCCTTACTAGTCTCTATCAGTCCCTCTTGCATGGCTGCATGCCTATGGAGCCTATCGTTGTTCTGACAGAGAGCCTCATTTTTTCTCTGTGCTTCCTGGTTTGTCTTTGAGTACTGGTCCAGTCTTTGCTGCAGGAGGGTTACCTCCTGAGTCCTGTCCCTACTGGCCTGCTCCTTCCTTGCCAGAGCATCTTCCACCCTCCTGGTGTGCTCTAACAATCTATCATGCTCTTTTTGGAGGTCACCCAGTCCCTGGAGGGCCAGGCGATTTTCTTCCAGTTTCCCTTTTAAGTGATAGACTTCCTGGCCTAAGGTGTCCCTCTCCTGCGTAAGAGCCTGCCTCTGTGCCGCCAGGTCGTCCCTCTGTCTTTGAAGCGCACCAGCTTTCTAGTGCTCTTCATCAAACTCTGCCTGGGTGTCCAGGTCTTTCAGAATTATTTTGTTGCTCTCTGCCTTCTCTCTATCTAGGTGGCTTTGCAGGGTGACTACCTGCTCTGCGCATGCCCTGTTGAAATCCAGTTGTTGCTCCAGCTTTTTCTGGCTCTGCAGTAGAGAGTCCACACTTTATTGGTACTCCTTCTGCAAGGCCAGAATTCTGGTATCCTGTTCTGCCTTTTCCTGTTGCAGGATACCCATATCCTCTTTTATTTTAACTATATACTGCCTGCTTTCATTTTCTGACTCCTGGCTCCTCTGCAGCCTCTGCTCAGAAGAGTCCAGATCAGATTTGGCCTTTTCTAATGCCATCAGTTGCCTACTTGCCAGATCTTGGCCTTCAGAATATTTGTCCTGTATGGCTCCCATAGATAAACATAGATATGCCGCTATCTTGGCAATCTTATTTTGCTCATCCTTGGCCTTAGGGGCCATATATAGTTCACTCAGGGCCACATGTAAGGGACCCTGATCTCTCCAGATAGCTAACCCTGTTGCAGTGATCTGTTGTGTGATTGCCTGCAACCACACATTCTGGTCCTGTTCAGTCCATTCACCTCTCACAAATAACTTATGTAAAAGGTGTTCTCTAGCCATCTTGATGTCTACCAATGTCGCCATTTTGGAAATATTAATTTCCTTCCTGATTTACAGAAGTTTTTTATTATTTTATTTTTGCAAAACAGACCGTTTCCTCAGAGTGTTCCCTTTTGAGGGGTGCTTTTACAGTGTAACGCAGCTTGGTAGCCCAACAGGATTTATGTATCCTGTCAGTTAGCACACTGTATTAAGCTCCACAAGTGGTAGATCTAATCCAAAAATCCCAGACGAGTCCCCAATCTGTAAGTGGCTTCAACCCAGCACTCCACCTAAGTCAATGCCTAGTATGGGATGCCCAATGGAAACCCTTATTTATATATATTTATGTCAAAAGTTATTTTATTTCTGGATGATGTACCCTTATATAACGCCCCTCTCTTTGAATCCCCCAGCCTCACTGAGTCAAGAAGTAGGTTTGTTTTGCAAATTAAAAGATTTATTTGAAGAATTGAACAATATATATATATATATATATATCACTTTTATAGATATGAACAATATCTGAATATCACACTTATGAATATTTATGCAATGATCAGCAATGGGTAATATGACAATATCAACAATCTCTTTAATCAATTAGGAGTAGGAATAGGAAGAATAATGTAGCAGAGAATACTTGGTATGGTTCAAGGAAATGCAGTGATAGGAAAGAATGCAACACAGAAATAAAACTTGATATGACTTCAATCAAAAGACAATATGATCACACTTTCACCCTGTCACTACTCACTCCCCCCAATATGCAATATGAAGAGATGGAATGAGGGCACACAGGTTTCAGGAATAACAATCAACAATTGCAGTTTCAATCCCGATTCCCCCCAGAAAGCTTAGAGAGAACAGTAATGATTTTAAACAGGTCAATTGCTTTGAATTGTGGTTTGAAGTGATGGAAAATTGCTAAAAATGATGAATTCGCTGAATGGGAGTCAGAACTAGTGAGAGTTGCTTGGGATTGGTTCAGGGAAACACTAGCAATGATTGTTGAGGGATTAGCAGATTGAATACGAAATTCAGAAGTTGAGTGCAAGAAATAGCTATTTTTACATGTGGTGAAATTGAGCCAAATGCAAATTTGCGGCAACTTTTCCGCATGCAAGAAATGCGATTATGGAAAAACTATAAGGAATTGGAATGTTCAGAACTTACAGAGGTTTTAGTCAAGGTCGATTCTTCTCAAAAAGGGTCAAGATTTCAAAATGAAAGATGCGCTGTTGAAGATTTGGAACAGAGTTTTCTTAACACTAGGGAGTCCATGGAGCCACAAACTACACGGACAGCACAGCCACCTATCCAGAGGCACCGCCGGATGGTTTCTATCTGCCTGAGACGATTGCCTTTCTCCAGAAAATACATATATTAGCACCAAGATGATTATCGCTACAATTATCACAGGATTATGTGGAGGAGAAAAGAATTTAGGATAGATAAAAGAGATTCAATAATGCAGTTATGGATATGTTGGAATGGGTTGTATGAGATTACTTAATCTAAGAGATGACTATAGACAGTTCTATGCTAAATACTCACTACTATGGCTTTGGAATGGAATGGGCCCGTCAAAGATCTGGTCAAAGGTTTGGACTGGACTTCGCTCGCCACCGGACAGGATTTAGGACACCTGGACTCTGCTCTCTGCAAGGCACTCTGGTCCGCACGGCTTCTTGGACTGGATCTGGCGTGTTCTGGGTTACAGTTCTGCTGGACTGATTTGGATCTTGGATTCTAGCAAGGGTTCTTGGCCAGAGGTAGCAAAACAGCTCAGCCAGGCTGTTGAATGATTTAGGCCCCTTGGAAGTTTAGGGGTTAAAATCAGGTTACAAGATTTTTACAGACCCACTGAGAAGAATTCAGCTTTTTGGGTTAGGCCTCTGCTTCAGGGTTCTGGAGTCTGGTTCTGGAGTCTGGAGTCTAGAGATGGGTTCTTCCTGCAGAGCATTTTGTCGGTCGATCAGTGATGAGTGAATGTGTGTCTTTCTGGGTCCTCAACAGTCCCTATTTATGCATCTTCCAAAGGGGTGGGGAGGCTGTTCAACTATGCCCAACCCTCTAAGTATCTGATAGGTCAAAGAATTCCCCCTCTCCTGATTTGAGAAGGGAACAGTGTGTCATGATGTGTCATCATGTGTCAGAGTGACACAGTGTTTAGGGTCCAGAAAAAATCCCCCATTTGCTTTTACCCAGAAAATCTATTTTTCCCAAAAAACATATTTCCAAGATGCACAACTTGTTAATAATACATAATTACATGACAGATTGACTAAGGTACGTTTCTGTCTAAATCTTATCTTCCTATGAGTTTTCGTTCACAAATGACGATTTTTTGCGCTTTTGGGCCGTTATTCAGTGTCAGTTCTGTACCAATTTTTACACATGCATGCACATACCATCTGGGCATATTCCTGGAAATTTTCATGTTCCTAACATAATCACAATAGCTAAAATATTAACTTTTTCGTGGTTCAGTCTCTGAATGTCGCACAGATTCCATATTAGTTTTAAACTGTGAGCAAACTTTTCATTTGAATAACCTATGAATTCCATATTTTTACCAGTTAAGTAAAATTGTCTATAAGTCTTTTTCTTAAACATACAGTTTATTCAATTTCAAATCCACATTTTCAGTCTGGCCCGCCTCCAAGGCTTGGCTGAGTCAGAG
Source organism: Ambystoma mexicanum (assembly GCF_040938575.1). Classification (NCBI taxonomy): domain Eukaryota; kingdom Metazoa; phylum Chordata; class Amphibia; order Caudata; family Ambystomatidae; genus Ambystoma; species Ambystoma mexicanum. The sequence continues at coordinate 330,898,523 of NC_090930.1, forward strand.
AGTCACATGGGCTTGTCCTCCTGGGCAGTTGGTGTCAGTCACACCCGTATTAGCATTTTCATTCAGCTCAAGGGAGAACATTACATTACATTACATTTCATTTGTTAAGCGCACTATTGACCCTTAGGCATAAAGGCGCTGACTACGGAAAAACATATGGCACAAAAGAGGACAGGCTTAGAGATGAAATATCATAAGACTCCTCAGCGGTTATTCCACTATCCCCTAATTGGAGACATCCTTGTGTACCCAAGGTCAGACAAACAAGAATGTCTTCAATTCCTTCTTGAACGATGCAAGAGAGGAGTGACTCTTCAAGCTTGAAGGAAGATTGTTCCAAAGCGAGTGGGCCCTCACCTCAAATGCTCCCTTTTCCGCCTTTGTTGTTTTACATCTTGGCTGTATAATTTGATTAGAGAAATCAGATCTCAAAGATTGTACATTACTCTTGGAAATTATATGCTGTTGAAAATACTAAGGCATTACTTAAGACCGACATTTGAAAACTATAACCAGTACTCTAAAATGAATCCTGGCTTCAATAGGTAGCCAGTGTAATGAGTGTCTGGCCACCGTTACATGGCTACACCTTGGAAGTCTAAGAACCACTCTAACCGCCCAATTCTGGGCTACCTGCAGTCTATACAGCTCTCTTTGATTAATGCCCAGCAGGAGGCTACAACAATAGTCCAATTTGGCACCTATAATTGCCCTGGCTATGGTCTCTGCACTTTCCTGCGAAATCATGGGCCTCAGAAGAGCCAAAAGTCTGATGTAATAGACTACCCCTGCCACCACTGATGAGACATGGGCTTTCATGCTTAATGTCGAGTCCAAGATCACTCCTAAAATGTTTGTCTTAGATAAGGGAGTAATGATGTCCTCCCCCAATTTGAAGGAGCTGTAATCTTGACTTAACTTGCCAATCGCCTTAGAACTACCGACAATCATCAGCTCGGTTTTACTGCGATTAAGAGCTAGAAAATTATTCAGCATCCATTTTTCAATTAGGGAAAATAGTCCTTTGTCTTCACTCAGTGCAACATGCCAGAGTGCTCCTCCCATTTCCTTTCACACTTGCCTGTCAGATACTCAGCAGAGCACAGGGGAAAAGATTCCTTTGTTTAGGGAGAAGGTGTGGAATGTGTTTGAAGCTCAGTGTGGGAAACCTCTTGGAGTTTAGCTGAAACAGGATACCTTATGGTCAATTGTGACATTGTTCCTTGTGAAAAATTACAGTTACAAATTTAAAATAATGCATTTGATGGAAGTCCCTTCTTTGGCATATTTAGCTTTTGAGATACAAGTTTCACCTGTCCGATTTAGAGATCGCCAGCATCTGACAGAGGCGAGTAATAGTATTGCACCCATTTTTGACATATTTCTTTCCAGCAACCATCTTCAAAAGTGGATTGTGTTCTGATAACATATACTTCTGCTGACACTATATTTATGTGGATTCTTGAAGTAGAATGATGTTCAGCACCCAACAAGGAGGTTGGATCTTTTGGGAGGTTTGTGAGCCATGATTTTTGCAAATTTGACAAAAACGGATTTGCACACAGCTCTGTGCTTCTTTTGCAGTAATTTTGCTCTGTGGGCAGCCAAATGATGGGTTTTGGCAGTGATCTCCTGTGTTACCACTGACATAGGCAAAAGTCGATGGCGGCCTATTTTTCAGATTTTTCCTGTGCACTTCTGGGTGATTTTTAGTGAGCAGCATGCTTTCCAGCAGCCGTTTCTGATGTTTCTAATGCAAGCAATGCACAGGAATGTTGCAGGGCCTGGACGAGTGGTGTAAAAACATCCCACATCTCCTCTTTGGTCTCCCTTCCTCACATCTAACCCCCGTTAAATCCATCTACCACTCTGCCATCTGTTCTCTCTGTCTTTTCTCTCTCCACAATTCTATCTCTTCTTCTCTCTCCTCGCTGGCTGGCTCCCTTTTCATTCCCAACTCAAATTCAACTTCCTCTGTCTTGTCTCTAAATCTCTACAGTCTCGCTCCACCCTACCTTTCCTCCCTCCTCTCATTCTACTCTCCTCACCCACTTTGCTCTGCCGACCACTTCCTACTCACTGTTCCAGCTGCACCCTGCGCACCATCCCACTTCCATTCCTTCCAGCTTCTTGCTCCTCTTTACTGGAACTGTCTCCCTCTTCCTGTCCGCTCCACCACCTCCTGCTCCTCCTTCTGCATTTCTTTAGAATCCTACCTTCTTCAATCCCCAACCTGATATCTCTCCTCTGTTTCTCTCACAACTGTCCTGTCCCACACATGCTTACTCCTATGTCCTCATGGTAGATGTTTTGTTATTGTTCTCAGTTACTTGATTCATGACTCATTATGTCTTGCTTGTATGTATTCACTGTTGTTTCATGTAAAGCGATTTGTCTTAAAGCGCTATATAAAATTCAATAAATACAAATACAAATATTTATGATTGCTGGTCTGTGTCCAACGGGCATTGTACTGTTGGGCAAAGACCTGCGAGGCCCTACTGCACACTGTAACTATGCAAGGAAGGGCAATGTCCAGGACAGTTCACAGTCTTCCTCTTGCATGCATGGGAAGGATTAATGGGGTCCTAGGTTTAAATACCCTGGGGAGTGTTAGTTTTAAAAATCAAAGTTCATGTCTTCTAGAAACCCCAGCACTTAAGGAAACAATGGAAGATCCTGGGCAGCTCCCTCTGCTCTCTCAAACATGGTATTCCCTGGCCATGCTGCTAATTACGTACAAGATATTGATAGAGAGAGAGCAAAAGTGAAAGAGAGGGAGCACAAGAGAGGGAGAGACCGAAAGAGGGAGACAGTGGGACAGTGAGTAAGATAAGGAGCGAGAGAGAGAGGGTGAGAGAGAAAGGAAGACTGAGCGAGAAAGAGAGAGACAGTGAGCGAGGGAGAAAGAGAGCAACAGAGAGATAGAGACAGCGAGAGTGAGAGAGAGAGAGAGAGATAGAGAGACAGACAGGCAGACAGACAGATATCCATCTGGTGAGGGTGTTGAAGCACTGGCCTTTTTATTTTGATTACATTAATACAATTGTATGGGTAATTCCATTTCAGGAATGGACATCTGCTAATCAGAGCTCCCTTTCATAAGCTCCATGCCAAAATCATACTGTACACCTGTGCCCTGCTGGATCAGTACCCTGACCTGTATCGCCAGCCCTCCAGTGGCACAGAGCAGGCTCAGGGGTTGCAGGTGGCCTTGCTCTCCAGTGTACCAGTGCAAGTCCAGGTGTCACAGGTCCCCTCTTGACAGCTGCAGTGACAGCCAGAGCAGTGGCTGGATTTAAGGCATGCACCCCTGTTCCCATCACATATGTTGAGAGTTGGTTTTCTGGTGCCACGTTAAACTTAAATATAACATATACATGAGTTAAAGGTATGGTGGCTAGTGTCCCTCATAATTATCCAAGACACATCACCTTTATATCACGCATGTGTTAGCCCTGTGAGTCCAGCTCAGTTGTGGAAGGGTTGTGTGTGTTACCACCAGCCAGGATGTCTCTGTTGCTCCCGGAAATACTGTAGTTCTGGTGGTTGCCTCTTTTTGATACTTTCTCAAGGCAGGTAACACCCTCTCCATTGAGACAGCCACTCCACAGTAAGCTGTCTTGGAAGCAGGAATCAAAGAGCACGTCCTTCACAAAAGGACTAGCCTCACACCATGGCATTGCATACCTAAAAAGCCTTTAATGCTATTGAAAAGGAAAGGGGACAGGGTTAATGTGCACAGAGGTAGCTCAGACGAGCTGGAGAAAAGTTACACAATCCTGTTTTCTCTCTTTCCCTCTTTTTCTTCCTGTCCACTCCACTTCCTTTAACACAAAGCACTGTGGGTGTGATGCCAGATGGCAAAAGACTAGTTGTCTCAAGTATAGGCCTTGGACCCTTAAAGCATGCTTGCTTTAGTTCAATCAGCTGTGGACTTTTGCCTTTTAAAGAAGAGGTCTTATTACGTACAAGATATTGATAGAGAGAGAGCAAAAGTGAAAGAGAGGGAGCACAAGAGAGGGAGAGACCGAAAGAGGGAGACAGTGGGACAGTGAGTAAGATAAGGAGCGAGAGAGAGAGGGTGAGAGAGAAAGGAAGACTGAGCGAGAAAGAGAGAGACAGTGAGCGAGGGAGAAAGAGAGCAACAGATAGATAGAGACAGCGAGAGTGAGAGAGAGAGAGAGAGATAGAGAGACAGACAGGCAGACAGACAGATATCCATCTGGTGAGGGTGTTGAAGCACTGGCCTTTTTATTTTGATTACATTAATACAATTGTATGGGTAATTCCATTTCAGGAATGGACATCTGCTAATCAGAGCTCCCTTTCATAAGCTCCATGCCAAAATCATACTGTACACCTGTGCCCTGCTGGATCAGTACCCTGACCTGTATCGCCAGCCCTCCAGTGGCACAGAGCAGGCTCAGGGGTTGCAGGTGGCCTTGCTCTCCAGTGGACCAGTGCAAGTCCAGGTGTCACAGGTCCCCTCTTGACAGCTACAGTGACAGCCAAGTCCCTTCAGAGCAGTGGCTGGATTTAAGGCATGCACCCCTGTTCCCAAAATCACATATGTTGAGAGTTGGTTTTCTGGTGCCACTTTAAACTTAAATATAACATATACATGAGTTAAAGGTATGGTGGCTAGTGTCCCTCATAATTATCCAAGACACATCACCTTTATATCACGCATGTGTTAGCCCTGTGAGTCCAGCTCAGTTGTGGAAGGGTTGTGTGTGTTACCACCAGCCAGGATGTCTCTGTTGCTCCCGGAAATACTGTAGTTCTGGAGGTTGCCTCTTTTTGATACTTTCTCAAGGCAGGTAACACCCTCTCCATTGAGACAGCCACTCCACAGTAAGCTGTCTTGGAAGCAGGAATCAAAGAGCACGTCCTTCACAAAAGGACTAGCCTCACACCATGGCATTGCATACCTAAAAAGCCTTTAATGCTATTGAAAAGGAAAGGGGACAGGGTTAATGTGCACAGAGGTAGCTCAGACGAGCTGGAGAAAAGTTACACAATCCTGTTTTCTCTCTTTCCCTCTTTTTCTTCCTGTCCACTCCACTTCCTTTAACACAAAGCACTGTGGGTGTGATGCCAGATGGCAAAAGACTAGTTGTCTCAAGTATAGGCCTTGGACCCTTAAAGCATGCTTGCTTTAGTTCAATCAGCTGTGGACTTTTGCCTTTTAAAGAAGAGGTCTTACATTCCTTTTTAGGATCCTACGGAACAAAGACCTAAGGAAGAATTCACTGGACCTCTGTAGAGAGAGTTGACTCGCCAAAGCCCTCTACCGGAGGTGAAGACTGAATGTCCAAGGTAGAGACAATCTCTGCTCCAAAAGGACATATTTGGGGTGACCTGTTGATGGAGCAAGACATGCACCTGCGCTGGACCTTAACATGTTGAAGGGCCCGAGAGGTATGTGCTAGCCTCCCCAATGGTGGGACCACGAGAACAAAGATTAAACTTATTCTTGAGTCCTTGGACCGGGACCTAGAAAAACCTGAGAGTCAAGACAGCCAGGATCCCTGTGCTTTTGCTGTAACACTGCTGTGAACTGAGAGTCAAACTGTTTGACCCGTTCGAACCAACAGGACCACTCAGGGCTGACTTTTGAAAGCAAGCCCCTGAACGCTCACATCAGAGAGAATACAACCCGCTAGAGAAGAAAGGCCCAAGTCGATTTTTTAAGGCTAACAAGTTTTAATCTTTATCCATAAGGGTTGGCAGTTTATTGGTCCCAGCCCAGTCCGTCTGTCTTCCATCACATAGGTGCTATGGGGCTCATTTTCTTCTCATGTCGGAGGTCAGAAAACAAATCAATTATACACCTCCTATACAGCTTGTTTATTACTCATCCTGTGCACTTGGCAGACCTTATGATGGACACAGAAGAGGTTCCAGGGCACTCTAAACTTCACACACACATTTCACTCACTCCAAGCCATCTGCCTCCAAGGCATCCGCCCTCGTTTTGAACTATAATTTATCCCTCCCAGCACCTCGCAATACAAATCACATGATTGTTGCTTCAACAATACACCCTGTCCATCCTCTTTGGACATTTCAGGACTTCTTTCGTTGGGGTTGATGGTCAAAGGGCACCTGGTGTCATGGAATTCGGGAATCTGAGGGTTTAGTCAGTTTTATGGGCTATAATTTGTGATCACTCAGGAATGGGCCGGGTTATGCTTTGGCCAAAGTGAGATAACATGCACACCAGGCGCCGGCCTCTGAACATGGCCTTGTGGGGCACATTCCTCTTGGGAGAAAGACACATCTTCACAACACTTTTAAGAACAATGGGGGTGTGAACTTTTCTCGTGAGAGCTCAGGCATGACTGGAGATTTCTGATGCCTCATGGATTTGGGCCTAGTGCATGCAATTCCTCCTTGACCGGGCAAGCATTTTCTTCTATCCATGATTGTTAATATCTACGCAAAATAGCAATGCCGCCCGTGCCCTGGGTCAAACTATATGGTTACAATATAATTGGTTATGTTAGCATGGGGTCCTGCTGGGCAGGAAGGCATCCCTTTCACTGACCAACCCCCCCGGCTCATCATAGTGCCTTGAACACATCTCACCTTACTTTAAAGCGCCAAGGGGGGATGGGGCTGCCTCCTTCCCAAGATTTTGGCACTGAACAAATCTTCAAGCCACTGTTCTTCACTGTCAAAACAGTGCGCGGTCACACTACTGCAGCTGAGCATGTTGTTGCCCTGCTGGAACTTGAAGCTTGTGCTTGCACCTGGCCCTTCATACCACCTTTTGTACTGCCACCATCTTCTTTGCTAATCTTCATCGACAGTGGACCAGGCTCTGGTGGATCCTATGAACGACTATCTTCGAACACTGGACCAGAGCCACCCAGCTAGACCTTCGCATCCAGTCATCATCATCTTCGCTGTTGCACTGGCTGTCAAATCGATCTTGGTGGCCCTCATGGTCGACACTTCACTGTATGTGGTCTTAAGCTCTTCATACCACTAGCACCTTTGCTGCCAATGTTTATCGCAAGTCGAACTGACCCAGGTGGCTTCATCAACCTGTGACCCCAGGACTGTATCGGACTACCCATCTCAATCCAGTCTCCAGCATATTTGCCTTCAAACCAACTGTCGAACCGACCCTGGAGGCCTTCACGATTTGCACTTCTTCAAACATTAATTAAGTTTAGCTCAACCCCGGCTCGACACCTGCTCCCTTTGTGAACCAACTTGACCAATGTAGTCAAGCATGATTCGAACCCCATAAACAGTACAGAGAAAGTGGCTCGCAGTGAGTCGGCATAAAAAAAAGGGAATCTTTCGTGTTCAGGCTTTCAGGAGCTGTGATTCCAAGGGTCTTATGGGCCAAGATGAGTCCTTTTCTCAGGCTTCTACTTTAGAAAGGACTGCTTTCTGAGCAGGGTCCAGTGAAATCTTCTTCCAGGGTTTTATTTCAGAGGTCATTCCCAAGATGATTCAAAGAAGTGGTGGGAGACCCCTTGTCTAAAGGTATTTGTCTGTAGATGATTGGACTAAAGCTCACCTGCCTTAGAGGTACAATCCCTGCTCTTGAAATAAGTGGACTTTGCCCTTCTGACACTACACCCAGAATGCTTTGTGCTACAGCAAACGGAGGGGAAAGGAACAAGAGAGAAGCGGAGGGAAAGAAGATGGCAGAATCTTCCCCCACCTATACCGATGTCTCCCTAGCCACACTATTCCCACCCCCTTCCCTTCTCAATAGAATAAAAGACCTTTAGAAATGCAGCAGCCTGGTGTGAGGTCTAGCCCTTCATGAATGGGTATGCCCTTTGATTAGTTTCCAGGCCTACCTTATGTGGAGTGGCTGTCCCTGTGGAAACTGTGTTACTTGCCATTTCAAAATAACGACGAGAGGTAATCTCCCAAGGCTACAGTCCTGCTGGTGGGCAGGGGCAACCTTGTCTTTAACTAATTCACATGACCCTTCCACAGCTGAACTGGGTCCACAGTGTTGACACATGCATATTAGTTTAATGAGCCTTAGATAACTATGAGAGATGCTGGCCATCATACCCTAACTCGGATATGGCTAATGTTTACAGTTTAACTTGCCACCAGGACAGAATCCTCATCGGTATGCCATTTTTGGAACAGGGGTGCATATCTTAAATACAACCGCTGCGCTGCAGAGACCTGGCTGTCATTACAGTTGTCAAGAGGGCACCTGTGATCTCTGAATCTGCTCTGTGCCACTGGTAGAGCAGGCAGTGCAAATCAGGATTTTGATGCAGCAGAGCACAACTGCACATTATGCATTTGGCATGGAGCTTATGAAAGGGGAATCTTAGCAGCAGATTTCTCTTGCTCAGATGGAATTACCCTCATCATTTTATTAATGAATAACAATCACCCTTGCCAGATGGCAATTCCTCACGGGTGTGCAATGTTTTGATCTTCTCCCCTGCCTCAAATATGCATGTGCAGTTCTTAGTGTTTTGGTTTTCTTGCACACCTACTAAATGCTTCAAAGTAAATGACAAAGTTTGACAGGCGCTCCAAAGAAAAATGTTTATTAGATTTATGTTGTTAGAATATCTGTTCTTTTCACAGATGAAATTAAACAAAAGCTCTCTACAGCCTTGAGAGCAATAAAACACCCATGTAGGCAGCACCAACAAGATCAAGGTTAACCTAAAAATAATGTACTAATATCCAGTTACTCGCCTGATTTACTCCATACCAAGGCTGACACTTCTCACCTACTAAATGCACAAGAGTTTGCTCTGCTTTTACCTTCTCCTCTGCCTAGTAATAGTCTGTGCGCTGTCAGTGCTTTGCCCTTCTCCACCTCCTAAGTGCACATGGCCTTCTCCTGTACTTTAATGTGTGTGGGGTTTTCAGTCCTTTGATTTCTCCTGCGCCCACTTAATGCATGTTGATTTCCCAGTGCTTTGGACTGCCTCTCTGCCTACTGAGGTATGTAGGTTTCTCACTTCTTTGGCCATATCCTGTGCGTGAACGGCCCCTCCACCCACACTGCACTCTCACATACACCCCCATCCCCCAAATACATTCGAATTCCCTACTACTACCAAGGCCCTATTATCAAATTAATTCTAGGTCAAGACCGGGGGCATTATGTGTCAACTTCTTTATTAACTGCCTCCCACAGCATTTTAAATGTTAACTTTTTTCTTTCTTTTATTCTTTTTTTATTCAGCTCAAGAGCTGTAAACAAACCACCCCCCCCAAAAAAAAAACAACAAACAAACTGGAAAACAGGTCTCCAAAGCTACTAGTCCCATGAGCCCCTGCCACTCGGTAGTCCCAAGTCTCCATCTCAATGTCCAATCCTGGCTCTTCCCTAGGTACAAATGTCTGCACTCCTAGGTTCTTTCCTCTTCTTTTTGATGCGTTCCTACAGCTAAGTGAAATGTTCATACTATTATTTGATTACATTGACGTAGTAGTGACAGATTTTTCACAGAATATATGTATAGAAATATGTTCTTTGAAAGCGCGCACCAGATACGATTTTTGTTCTTACCTTAAGCGCGCATTCCATTGAGCAGTGCAGCTCTTGTCAGTGTTTGTCTGATTTTGGTTCGTGAGCCCGAGCACAAGAAACATTTCACAGCTTGGAAGCGGACTGTGCCCATAAATGACCTTGCTTGCCTCAGGGCTCTGGTCCACGTTTTAGTAGCAGCCAGCAGCCTTCCTTGTCAGGCGCATTTCGTTCACCTAGCCATGCCACATTAGACATTCACTACGCATGCGTGTATGAAGCTGTTCTCAGAGAAAAACACTGTTACGATTTTCCAAATTTCCCCGCGTTCCAGTCCTTCCTAACATAGCTCTCAACCATTTGTGTTGGAAAGGCGGGTGAAATCACCCGATTTTGTTTTTGGTGGGTGAGACGCCCATTGGAATGAATGGTCGTGCAGGAGGCTTGGCGGGTGAGTCAGCCCTTTACAAAGCGGGTGACACCCGCCAAAAGCGTGTGAGTTGAGAGCTATGTCCTAATTACGGGACGAATACACGATAAAACAGAGTGGCCACAGCTGTAACGAGTCAATTAGAGAAAAGAAAACAAAAAAGAAAGCTGAGAGCGAAAGCTCAGTAGATTAAGCATTTCAAGTCTCTGAGGCAGCCTTCACCATGGCTTGTGCTGGAGGTGAAGAAGCTTGCAGTGAGGGGAGTGAAGACATGGGAGAGGAGGAGATAGACAGCTCCCAGAGTTTTAAGAAAGTTTTAGGGGACTCCCTAGTAAAGGCAGTGGCCCAGGGCGTACAGCCCCTTCAGGACAGATTACAAGTCCTAGCAGAAATCTTGGGCAAAAGAGCGGGCATGCCAGAAGATCCTGGGGAAGTAACCTCCGCACAGAGACCCTACAAAGAGGGCAATTTGGGGAGCATATGACCCAGAAGAGGAAGGCCTCTTCTACTCCCCCAGGCTCAGAGATGGGGACTAAAATAGGCTGAAAAATGCTTTCTTGTCAAAATCAACCATGCTCAGCCTCCCACACCCTACCCCTGGGAGAGCTTCCCCTACCCAGGGGAAGCTCTCTCTTTTGCAGAGGAATATGATGAGTACGATCAGGATTAGGATAATGGGAGCATTGGAGAGGAGAGTACAAGTACTCAGGGCAGACACACCTACGAGTCTAAAGCCAGCAAGAAGGAGGTTTCCCTAGAAAACGACATGTCAGATATTTTTGACCCTGACACCATCAAACACCCCAGGTCCACTGAATGGGTACCATCTCCATGAGTGGCGGTATATATGGCGCAAAAGATGTGCAAGCTACTAGAAAAGGAGACTAGGTTTCGGCTGACAGTGGAATGTGCTAGACGAGAGAAAAGTAGCGAACATGCCGGAACTGGATCCTAAAATGCTGACTTTTGTGATGAAAGCAAGGAAGGACACCAGAAGATGCATAGATTGCACCTGGAAATCTTGCCAGGACAAGATTCCTGACCTAGTTTAGTTTAGTTTAGTTTATTCATTTGTATTGCGCACCAGACCCGAGGGTATGAGGGCGCATGAGCAGCAAGGTGATTCAAAGCTAGCAGGGCCCCTTGCAAAAATTATTGACTTGGCTGAGAGGGCCAGAGACACAGGGGTACCGGTCGACCCAGAGATGCTAGCAGGCTGGGCACAGCGAACAGTCTGAATGCTAGGTAATGCCAACTGTGCCATATCAGCAGAAAGACGCAGAACCATGCTATTAAAGATTGACAAGAAGCTGGGAGACCTGGCCTCCTATGAAGCCGGAGAGGGCGCGCAGGGCTTACTCTTTGGAGAAGCTTTCGTTAAGGAGATGAACAAGTTCATAGGAACGTTTACGGCACTAGAGAAAGCGCACGCTTACATTAGAAAAGATTTTCACGGACAGGTTTTTGCAGGGGCTGGTTGAAACAGGGGACGTTCGACTGCCCGCTTCAACTCTCACAGAAGGCCCCAGGTTCCCAGAGCGCAATACTGGGAAGGGAAGCAGCAAGACATTTTCCTCTCTTTCAGGGGTAGAGGCTACAGAGGTCACAGAGGTCGAGACTACTATAGACAACTGGGCAGTACCACAGGTGAGAATGCACAAAGTATCATATCCCCAAGAAGGAGGGGGGACGTTCAATTTTATAAGCAACTGGCGTCAGCTGTCTTCCGATGCATGGATTTTGCAGACCAATGAAGGGTTCTAGCTAGAGTTCCTAGGGACCCCCGAGCAGCGCAAGCCACTCCCGCACATGCATATCACCCTAGTGGAGAGAGTTCGCCTAGACAGGGAGATCCAAGCACAGAAGAATGCCATAGAGAGAGCAGACCCTCGAACTACCCGGTTCTTAAGCAACATGTTCTTGGTGCATCGCAAGGACAAAGTACAGCCTGTCATAAACTTAAGAGAGTTAAACAGTTGGCTAGTATACAGCCCAGCTAGATCTGAAGGATGCATATCTGACAGTACCAGTAGTAGAAGAATTCTGCCCATTTTTGAGGTTTATATGGAAGATGGATATCTGGCAATTAAAGTGTATTCCCTTCAGCCTAGCGTCAGCACTGTGGGATTTCACCAAGCTGATGAGGACACTTGCAGCAGCCCTCAAAAAGCAAGGTATAAGAATAATCATATACTTAGATGACATCCTATTAATGGCAAGCGACAGAGAAAGGCTAGCGAGACAGGTGCACTGGCCGATAACCAAGATCCCAGGTTTGGGTTTCCTTGTGAACGAAGCCAAGCAAAAGAAAAGACTTCCTAGGTTTTGCGATAGATAGGAGGAAGGCGAGGCTAGAACTCCCAGCGCCCAAGATGAGATGGATAAAAAAAGATCTGAGAGCAGCTCTCAGGAATCCGGTTACATCACTTCGGAATCTAGCCAGACTGGTGGGTCTCTGTGCAGCCTCTATTCAGGCGATTTATCCGGGGCCCTTACATTATCAGGCTCTTCAACGCCTAGAGATAAAATATCTTCAGAAAGGATGGAGGTGTCATCAGCCAGTTCCTCTAGACAAGGACAGCAAGACAGAGCTGCTCTGGTGGCTTCACAATATGGAGGCCTGGAATGGCAGAGCCATGTTCGGAGATGCTCCAGAGCTCATCGTAGAATCAGACGCCAGCAGATTAGGTTGGGGAGCCAGATGTGGGTAGACTGAGACAGGAGGAAAATAGTTACAAGAGAAGCTAGAACTCCATATATACTGCCTAGAACTACTAGCGGGCTCTTTTGCAGTGAAGGTGTTTACCAGAGACAGAGCTCAGTGCTGTTTTCTGCTGCGGATGGACAATATTTCTGCAGTGAGGTACATAAACAAGTTAGGAGGCACAAAGTCCAAAATGCTGGCGGAGCTAGCAAAGGATTTCTGGCACTTTTGCCTAGAGAAGAATATTACAGTTATGCCGTGATCAGAGAAGGTTTAGAGGCCACCCTTCCAGGTCCCGCCAAGCAAGTGGGGGACTATGTGTTAGGCCTCAGACGGAGGATGACACAGATGATGGGTCAGGCAATAACAAACCTCAAGGCCAGCCAGGAACTGAATAAATACTGGCATGACCTTAAAGCCTCGCAAGTGGATTGGACTCCGGGACAGGAAATCCTTGTGATGGAGCCTACCAAGCCTAGAGCTTTGGCAGTCAAGTGGACTGGACCCTTCAGGATCATCTCCAAGATGGGTGAAGTCAATTGTCTGGTGGACATGGGAGTCCATGGGGTAGCCGCTCAGGTATTCCATGTTAACAGGCTCAAGCCTTTCCACAGGCGAGCAGAAGTCTCATGTCTCTTGCTAGCTTCAGAGCAAGAAGAGGATGAGAGTGAGCCCCTTCCTGATTTGCTGCATGGCAACCCTCAGGATGGCTCAGTGGAGGGAGTACATCTCTCTCCTGATCTCACGACAGAGCAGCAGAAGGCCTGCAGGACTTTGCTCCGGCAGTATGCCTCTCTGTTCCCACTGACACCAGGCCTTACACCGTGGTGTAGGCACGAAATTGGCACTGGTGACAGTGTGCCTGTCAAAAGCAGGTGCTACCGTATGTCAGACACAGTTAAAAACCACATCCAGGCTGAGGTTGCCAAGATGTTGGATCTGGGTGTTATTGAACCCCCCAGCCAGTCTCTGGTCCAGTCCCGTGGTCCTTGTCCCCAAGGCTAGTTCCCAAGCAGGTACCAAGGATTGGAGGTTCTGTGTGGACTACAAAGGAGTCAATGCCGTCACCAAAACTGACATGCACCCATTGGCCTGGACTGATGAGCTTGTGGTCACCGTAGGCGCTGCCAAATTTGTAAGCATCTTTGACCTTACCTGAGGCTATTGGCAAATAGCTCTGATGGACCATGCCAAGGAAAAGACAGCATCTCAACACCTGAGGGACTTTACCAGTTTAGGGTCATGCCTTTTGGGTTGAAGAATGCCCCTGCCACCTTCCAGAGATTGGTCAATCATGCACTCAGTGGGCCGGAGGCCTTCTTTGTGGCCTACTTAGATGACATTGCCATCTACAGTTCCACCTGGGAAGAGTATTTGACACATCTGGATAAGGTGTTGCAGCCCTTGAAAAGGGCTAACCTCACTATCAAGGCCACCAAGTTCCAGATAGCTCAGGGGAAAGTCACGTATCTTGGTCATGAGGTCGGAGGTGGTCAAATCCAACCTCTCCCCAGTAAAGTACAGGATGTACATGACTGGTAGACTCCGACTACTCAAACCCAGTTGAGAGCCTTTTTGGGCCTCACTGGGTATTATCGCAATTTCATGGCAGACTATGGAACCATAGATGCACCCCTGACAGCTCTGACTTCAACCAAACAGCCTAGGAAGGTTAATTGGACTGAAGAATGTCAGAGGGTAGGGAACTTAGGTGGGCTACTGTTGAAAAGGAATGCTTCAGTATAGTTCGGAGCCTTAGGCGTTTTAGGCCCTACCTTACGGGGTCTACCTTCAAGGTCCAAACAGATCATAAGCCCCTGAAGTTGCTTATGCAAATGAAGGGTGAGAACCTGAAACTGCTCAGGTCCATTAGCCTGCAAGGGCTAGACTTCACCATAGAGCATAGTCCAGGGAAGAGTCACGATAATGCAGATGGCCTTTCCGGAAGGTATGTTGACCGTCTGGTTGAGGGTGCCTATCTCATGGGAGATTAGGCACCCTAACCTCAGTCTGGGGGGGGGGGCAACTGTGATGCTGGAAAAGCATTGGAGGGACAGGGTCTCCCTGTCCTTGTCACATAGTCCTTTTTTCATGTTTGTTCTGTATTGTTTTCTGCACAGGAGTCCATGGGGGACTCCTGGCAGTGCTGCTGTTCCTGTTTTTGGTTTGGTGTACAGACCCATGGGATACCCTTATGGGACCCATCGGTGGGGGTGCAGCCCTGTGCCCCTAGTGTATGTTTTTGGTCACCTCTGTTGCAGGGTATGGGCTGGTGGCAGCTCCATGCTGAATTTGACAGGTGCTCTGAGTATCCTCCATTTTGGGATACCAGGCCCTGCCATTGGAATCAGTTGATTCCTGTTAGGAAACTAGATGGCCCCTGTGACATCTTGCTTTCTGTTGCCTGTTACCTTGTTTGCCCAAAGTCCTGGGAAGTCCTGGCTCTGTCTCTTCCCCCTGACTGGATGTTGGGTGGAAGTTCCATATATGGTGTTGTTGGGAAGTCCAGGCCAGACTGGCTGGAGCCTTCCCAGTGACTGTATGTTGTGGGTACACCCTGTGGGTGGGACCTGGGTGAATGGAGTGTGTGACCAATATGCACTTCTTGTTGTGGGTGTCTGGTTTCTGGTATGAGAGACAAAGACTGAGACAGCCCTGCCCAAATCTGGTATGAATGCAGTGTGTAGTGTTGAATGGCTGGGTACTTGTCTCAATACACATTCCTTGTTGTGAGTGTCTGAGGGGGAGGAGTTTGGCCTGACAGCACTGTATGCCTGATTGGCTGACTGACTGCATGAATGCCCTTCTGTATGATTGGCTGTTGAGTGTGACCCAGCAGTGTGGATGAGAGGCAGAATACTATATCTGGGGACCTCTCACCACTGGAGGTTTTTCAGAATCTGAGTCAACACTTGAAGAGTAACTAGAACTGCTAATCCTTGATGCCCAGCTGGAAGAAGAAGAACTGCTGCTGCATTTGCTTCGACCCAATCCGAAAGCTGTCGAGTTCATCAAGGACTGATCCGAGAGAGGACCTGGCTAGGCGCCCTCTTCCCGTGCTCCGAGGGACCATTGAGTACCACCAACCTTCGCCGAAGCTCCCTGGAAGTCAGACCCTCGAAAGGCTGCCGACCGGGAGACGCGACCGCCAAGGAGAACGAAGTGAAACACCCGGACACCGATGCCATCGAAGTCCATTGCCATCGACCAGGGTTCAGAGTATCGCCGTAACTGTTGGAGGCCCGCAAAGCCGTGTTGCCCAGAAGAGGGGACCACTTGACGCCGTGCCCCCTTGGACCGGAGCCGCCCACTCCTTTGCCTAAGACTGTTAAATCAAAGGACCCCCTTGTCTGCACCGTCGACCGCTTTATCCCGCCAGAGAAAGTCGAGGACGCTGATGCGCCAAGGAGAATCTGCCGGTGGGTTTCCCGCCACCAAAAGACCACAAAGACTTTGATGACTCTATGCCCTTGTCGGGCCACAGTTCTTCAGAAACTCTTTGCAGTCCTGAACTATCCAATGCTGAGGTGCCCCGCACATCTCATCCTCGCAGGACGTCGTCGATGAGCACCGCCTGGATCGACGCCGTGGTCTCAGCACCCTCACACTTTTCATTGACACCATCAATGCCAAGTTCACCTTCTTCGATTCCTCTCGGCGATCCATGGCTGCTGCTTTAAAGGGAGTTACACAAGAAGGATCCATCGACGCCTCTTTGAAGAACTCTGCTCTACCAGGTACATTGGGGGGGGGTAGAAACATTATAGCGGGAAATAAGACTTGTAGAACAATATATGGACTCGGCTTGTTATATCTCTTTGTTTTACAGGTTGCCCAGTTGGGGGGATCTCCACACAGAACTGTGTCTAGTGATAGGGGCCAGTATTCTTCCAATTGTTCTAACCAACTGCTTTCCTCCTATGTCTATTGTTGGTTGCCTTTATTAAGTGATCTGTGTGACATTTTACCAAGAGTATAGTTGATGCACTTTAATGAGATCTGACAATAATTGTGGTACCACTTTAGAACTGTATATATTTACCATTGTTGATTTTCTGAGCACAAAGTGAGTTATTGTGAAGTGTACATAACCTTGACTATTAATTATATAAAGACTGTGTTTTAACAAGTACAGTGTGTGGACATTCCTTTGTGGGGGCATGGGGACTACACTGTACTTAAGAACCAGCCTATATCACCTCCTGAGAAGCTAGGCCTTGATTGCTCGACTATGTTACCAATAATATAGAATCTTGGCTGGGGTCCTCTGTGCCTCTCCTCTACCATATACAGAGCAGGAGTATAGACACCCCCCTCCAGTCTTTACACTACTACTCAGTGATTTCATATCCCTATTTTCCACATAATTACAAATTATGTGTAGCACAGTGCATGAAAAGCTATGAGAAGGCAACAGTAGCAGTTAGACCACAGAGTGTTAAGCAATTGTTGATTATGCGCAGGAAACCGTATCACGCAGTAGCAGTAGCTACCATATCTAGATGGGTGAAAGAGATAAGGGCGTTTGCAGGCATTGACATATCTGTGTTCGGAGCTCACTCAGCTAGGGGAGCCATGGCTTCAAGAGCTTTTGCAGCAGGAGTGCCGCTGCAGGAGATCATGAAGGCCGCGGATTGTTCTAGCAATTAAGTTTTCAGAACTTTCTACTTTAAACAAGTAGCTAACATGGCATCAACAGTTGTACAGAGCTTTGAACAAGCATAATGCTCTCCTCCAGTCTTGACATAGATTGAAGATTGTCCAAGTTCTTAGCGCAGGAAGTCTTCATTCTTTTAAAGACACAGAGGCGAGCATTATCCCTCTCCAATGAATAAGCTGTGCCATATTTACGAAAAAGTATGTTGCACTAAAATTGTCAATGGCAGCGTATTCCCCTCCCTAACTGTATGCCTATCTTTTTACATAGGGGAGGAGCAGAAGTATGCTTGTGAGTGATCAACAGCAAGCCGCAGATAGCTCTAGCAAGCAATGAAGGCTAGAAGTGGGCAAAGCTGAGGCAGTGCAGCACAGAGAAGTGCACAGTTCAGTTACCTACGAACATTTGGCTAGTCGATGAAGCAGAGTGCAAGATTTCATCCAAAAAGAAGAGGAAAAAACCTAGGAGTGCAGACATTTGTTCCTAGGGAAGAGCCAGGATAAGTCATTGAGATGGCTTGGGACTACGAGTAGCAAGGGCTCATGGGACTATGTTGGGTGTCCTGACCCACGTTTAAGCTACCCTGCTACAACATTTGGTGCTGTGGGCTTAGAAAATTCAAGATGGCAGAAAACCCACATGTGCGCTGAAATCCAGGAAAGCTGCGCAGTTTGTGCGCCCACCAAAATGGTTGCCTCACTTGCCACCCACCAGTGCGAGAATGAAAGGCCGGGTTGCCATGAGGGAAATGGGTTGCCAAAGGAAAAACAGTAGCGCCGGTTAGCTTCAAAGCGCTTTAAAACCACCATTGGACTACCCGCACAGTAGTCTGAAACCATTGGGAATGGCAATGCTGATTGCCAAATGCAACCTAGAATTGTGGGGAATTCATTTCTTAAATCCCAAAAATGAGTGCAGTACCAGTACTCACCACTATCCAAAAGCCGGCGTTTTAAAACCACTCTGTGTGTTTTTCTGAAGGCAAGCAAAATGCCTATTTCAAACCTTGCAACATGTGCAAAATATTCACTGAACACCAGCAGACATTTGGCAGAATGGAGTTTTGTGTGCCTACAAAATCTGGGAAATGAAGAGCCCAAAAACAATGCTTATAACAAAAATGCTATGGAGTCAGCAGCTTAAGCCTAACTGCAACTGGATTTAAAACCACCAAAATCGAAAATGTTAAATTAAATGAGTGACCTATGTTTGGTGTCACATGCCTTTGTAACTGTTGAAATGTCATAGTTTTGCACTTAGAATCAGCATTCTAGCTGCATGTGTAAAATTACAAGTTATTTTAAAAGCAACAAAAGTTAGCTGAAGGTCTGGCTTAAGGAACTTGATTTTGCCTAGCAACTACCCATCAGCAGTGAAACTTGAGTCACCACTGTGTTCCCAGGCCAACCTTCCTTTTGCTGCCCAGGCTAAGGATATGCCATCTATCTGATAATTGAATTTCCTGTGCTCTGCCAGAGAGTGAACAAAGCCCTCTCCACTCAGGCAAAGGTTTTTTATTACAGACGTCGTAAAAAGTGGCTTCCTCCTGGAGAAGCTGGGAGGAGCACTGCCTGTGAGAAGCAAGCTGGCTTGGCAGAAACTGGAAAGACTGGTTTCTGTACCATGTGACCTGAAAAGACACACCCCTGCAGCAAGGATATGGTTTTATAAAAAGGGGGATAATTCATAGAGCGGACATGTGAAAATTTTATAAATGATACCATAATTCTTGTGATTTTTCTGCCCACAGTTTAAGACGTGGTAGGAACCGGTGGTATGTTCAGGGGGGTTTTAGCGGAAAAGTGGATATTACTCTAAATGTGTGCATGTTAAAAATCTGAAACTTCATCAGTTAATGTCCCTACCCCCTGCACACATGTATGTAAAGTTGGGTCCATGTCGGAAATTGAAAAAGCAGTTAAAAAGTCAATTATGTACACTCTTTGAATGCAAGCTCCGAGAATGAGCAGATTTGGACATAGACATGGCTAAATTCAGCCACACCATGTATATGTAATTTTAAACAAATGTGTA
Source organism: Ambystoma mexicanum (assembly GCF_040938575.1). Taxonomy (NCBI): domain Eukaryota; kingdom Metazoa; phylum Chordata; class Amphibia; order Caudata; family Ambystomatidae; genus Ambystoma; species Ambystoma mexicanum. The sequence goes on from NC_090930.1 coordinate 330,917,832, forward strand.
CCTGTGCAAATATGTTTTTAGGTCAGATATAGATTGTGTGTAAAGTTGACAGGGGTGGGTTCTCTGTATCATAAACAGACCTCATCCTGATGACACTTCATTTCATTCCCCCAATCAAGTAAGAAATGGAAGTTTGACCAATTAGAAGCTGAGAGAGAGGTAGGGTCAGTGATGCTAGAACACACCCACATTCTAAACACATAAAAGCAGACAGACAGGACAGATAGGGGATTCATTTTTCATCTGCCGCTGAAAGCTCTGCCGGAAAAATCCATACTTACCTCCATCAAACTCCAGAAAGCCAAACTAGAGACTTCAATCTATCCAGAGCAGAGAGACCCAAAGAACCGGTGCCTAGCAGAGACCAGACCCCTGTGAGCAGTTCCAGAGGCCAGGCGCTGTGAGCAGAACCCGGAAAGACCTGACCAGACTGAAGTCCGTGACCAAGTCGCTTTCCTGTTCAAAATCTCTTGTGAGTACTTAGCAAAACTCAGAACACATCTCTTAGTTTAAATTCATCTAATTCAATCTATTTAACCTAAGTAGAACTGCCTCCTAGCTGTCACCTGTCATTCTAGCTGCAAAAATTTGTCACTTGTCATTTTGAAAAAGTGTGCGTTTAAAATTTACAAAACCAAAAACGACCTTTACTAAATTACTCATATCTCCGCAACCGTTTGGGCTAGAGACTTGCAATAACTTTCATTTGGAAGCTGAGATCCCAGGCTTTTCTAGGACCCCAAAACGGTAGAGATAGTCCTTGCGGTTCCTTTGTAATAGCGCTCGGCGCATCCGCGAATTTTACCGCGATTTGCAATTTCTTCACATGTAAAAACTGCTGCTGTTTGCTTTCCATTGGCCAGAAATTCGTTTAACCTGCTAACTATCCCTGCATCATTGCTAGTGTGAGCCTGGACTAATATTAACTAGATACCACTCACCCTGAACCTCTATAAGGGAATTAAAAGCAAATTTAGCATATTTCTCATTCATTGCCAGCACATATCCAAGCATTGCCTGTGTTTTCAAAACTCCTATCTGTTTTCTGTAAGCTTGCTGGGATTGAACTGAATTACAGTTGATTGCATTTCTGAGGACTGTGTGTTTTCCTTCCATTTCCTTGCATTGCATAAAGAGGGGGGGAGGGAATAGCCCGAGAAAAGTGATTACATTGTCTGGTTGAATCATATTGAGTATTTCTATACTGCATTCATTCATTCAACCTTGCATCCATTTGAACTCTATAAAGCATTTTGTACCACCTTATACTTCTGTACCTATTTGCCAGTGTGCTACCTTATCCATTTCATCTCAACTCCTTAGTAATTATAAAGAAGTGTGCTAGTGCCAGATTCTCTGTTGTTGATCTTTATCATATCAGATTAAGTGTGATATTCAATTATTAATTTATTAAAAAGTGTGATATATATTTTAATTTATCAAATAAACCTTTTAAACTTGCAAAACAGAATTACTTCTTGGCTCAGTGGGGTCAGGGGGATTCCAAGAGAGGGGTGTTATACAAGGGTAGTCATCCAGAACGCATGAACTGGACCTAAGATATATCAATAAGGGTTTTCATTCAGTATTCTAGACTAGGCGTTAACTTGGCTGTAGTGCTGAATTGAATCCTCTTACAAAGTGGGGGCTCGTATCCGGGATTCTGGGTTAGAATACCACTTGTGCAGCTTAATACAGTGTGCTAACTGACGGGATACATACATCCAGTCGGATCACCACGCTGCATTACGCTGTGAAGCATTCCTCAAAAGGGACACTCCAAGAAAAGTTCTGTTCTGCAAAAATAAAATACAAACTTCTGTAAGTCAGGACAGAGACCAATCTCTAGAATGACGACCTTAGTAGACATGAAAATAGCCAGAGAGCACCTCTTGCATAAGCTATTTGTGAGAGGTGAATGGACCGAACAGGGCCAGGATGTGTGGTTGCAGGCCATCACACAACAGGTCACTGAAACAGGGTCAGATATATATAGAGATCAGGGTCCCTTACATGTGGCCCTGAGTGAACTATATATGGCTCCTAAAGCCAAAGAGGAACACAATAAGATTGCCAGGATAGCAGCATACCTGTACCTATACGTTGGAGACATGCAGGATAGATGTGCGGAAAGCCAAAATCTGGCAAATAGGCAACAGATGGCATTACAGAAGGCCCAATCTGATCTGGACTCTTCTGAGCAGAGGCTGCAGAGGAGCCAGGAGTCAGAAAATGACAGCAGACGGTACATCACTAAAATAAAGGAGGATATGGATGTGCTGCAAAAGGAAAAGTCAGAACAGGATACCAGATTTCTGGCCCTGCAGAAGGAGCACCAAGACAGTTTGGACTCCTTACTGCAGAGCCAGAAAAAGCTGGAGCAACAATTAGACTTTAACAGGGCATGTACGGAGCAGGTAGCCACCCTGCAAAGTCATCTAGATAGAGTGAAGGTAGAGAGCAACAAGCTGATCTTGAAAGACCTGGATACCCAGGCAGAGTTTGATGAGGAGCGCCAAAAAGCTGGTGCCCTTCAACGGCAAAGGGACGACCTGGCGGCACAAATGCAGGCTCTTAGTCAGGAAAGAGACGCCTTAGGCCAGGAAGTCTGCCATTTAAAAAGGAAAATGGAAGAAAATCACCTGGCCCACCAGGGGCTGGGTGACCTCCAAAAAGAAAACCAGAACTTGGTAGAGCACACCAGAAGGGTGGAGGATGCTCTAGCAAGAAAGGAGCAGGCCAATAGGGACACAGCTCAGGAGGTAACCCTCCTGCAGCAAAGACTGGCCCAGTTCTCCAGGACCAACCAGGAAGCACAGAGGGAAAATGAGGCCCTCTGTCAACACAATGATAGGCTCCAGCAACAGGTAGCGATGCAGGAGAAACTGATAGAGTCGAGTAAGGCCTTAACAGAGGAACTGAAAGCACAAATGCAGGCTCTTGCATTGCAACAGGGAGCAGGGGCGGATAGAGATGAGGTCCGCTGGGAAAGAGAGACTCCTGACCATAACCGCAGGAGCCCTAACACCAGGGGCCTTCATCTTCCCCAGTCCCTGGACTCTACCACCCCCGTGTCCCCTGGCGCACATGAGCACAGGGCCACAGGGATGGCAGATTACTATCCAGCTAAGAGTATGGGGCTCATAGGCCAGTACCATCCAGGAATGGAGGGGTGGGCATCCGGGTATGGGCACCCAAGTACAATACAGTTCAGTGGGGAAACCCAGGAGAGTAGGCCCATTAAGGGCATCCTGAAAACCTCTGCCCAGTTAGGTCAGTGGAGGGGGTACCCATCAAATCCTGACAGCAAGGAGGAATCTGAAGACTCCTCTGAACTGCGCAGGACACAGGAGACCAGGTCCCCACATTCTGCCAGCCATTCCCAGGCTCGCAGAATCCGGGAAAACCTGGAAGAACAGACGGGAACCTCTGGGAGCAGTGCCTCTGAGTCCGACGAAGAATGGACAAGGGTTACCCGAACCAAAAAGGCCAATAAGGCAAAAAGGGCCTTGCTCAAGGACCCCTTAAAGCAGATTAAGGCGATCAGGAGCGTCATCACGCCTTACCATAAGAACGCTAAGTATTCTGTTTGGGAGCACTTAGAGTTGTTTGAACAAATGATGGAGACTTTCCATTTGAAGGACAGCCAAAGCTGCATTCAATATGTAAAGTGGACCTTCTCCCCGGAATACTCCAGTTTCTTTGCGGGGCTGGAGGACCAAAATCATTTAAGATGGTCCACCTATAAGGCGGCCATCCTGAAACATTTTTCTGTTCACAGAAATCCTCAAGAGGCTCGCAAGGCAGCCTACAATTTGCAATGTGGGGAGGATCAGGCCCCACAAGAATTTGTGCAGGAGTTAAAGCGGGCTTTTGCACAGACCACAAGAAGGGTGCGCACGGATAGCCGTGAATTTATAAACACGTTTTTCCATGCCTTGCCCAAATATATCATGACCCAGCTTGTGAGGGATTTTCATGAGAAAAGATCTTTAGACTGGGTCATTGAACAGGCTACCCGGATCTATGAGGTGCAGAAGCCCATAGAAAATAAAAGCAATGCCCAGAAAAACCCCAAAGCCAACAGCACCCCTGCTGCTGCCAAGGTGGCAGAGGTAAAGGTTACCCCCGTTTTGGATTTGGAGATGGGGGGGCCTAAAAACCTGCCTGCACCTAATAATGCTAGGCCCAGAAGGTCCTCGGGCCAGTCACAGACAGGGAGCCAGGGAGGCAGCCCCACAAATGGGGTCCCTCGCTCTCCTGACTATGTAAGTCCTCGCTACAAGGGAAATCGACCGATCCTGGGTTATGTGTGGACTCCTCCAGCCCAAGGGGGGGGATCCAGACAAGCACCTCACCCAGGGAACTTCCCTCCAAACTTCCCACAGGAGGGCAGAAATTTACCAAACCCTGGGCAGAACTTTTTCCCCAGATATCCACCCGACTTCCAACCCCAAAATCATCCATCCTTCTTTCCTCAATTCCCTGAGCCCAGACCACTGAATCCGGGAGAGGGGAGGCCAAGGGTGGAGGGGTACCAAAATCTTCCCAACCAGGGGTACTACCAGAGGAGGGACAGCTACCCTTCCCGGGATCAGCCCAGGGGAGAAAACAGGGCCCCGTATCAGCCTGAGCGGGTTTCCCAGTTAGAGCGCCAGGTTCAAAACATGGCGCGGCATATGGGTCATATACTGAGGGCACAGCAGAACCCTCAGATCAGCATGCCGGCGCAGAACGCACCCAACTCTGGACCTGGTGCTCCAGAACAATGACGGGGGCAGCACCCCGATAAATCACCGGTTCCCAGGGAGGAGGCACAAAGGGAAGGGGGGTGTAAAGCCTTGGAGGAAGCTTCCTTCCTCACTTGTAAACAGCCCCTGGAAACCCAGGAACCGGAAACAAAATCTCTTGCCCCTGAAAGTCTGCCTCCTAAGGAGCAGAGGGGGGGTAGGAGAAACAAAAGACCCAAACAGACTCAGTTTGAGGAGGAGGTACAGATCTTCCAATTTGAGGGAGAGGGATCCTCAGAGGATCCTGGGAAAAGGATCTTCTCCTTCAGAGAGGGGGGAACTCCTCCCAAAGAAAAATGGGTCCCTAGGGATGCAAATCCAGACTGGGGAGATGTGGAGACTGAGCTACCGCCGCCCACCATCTCATCCCAGAACCAACAGCAAGAAAATCCCCTGGTTCAAACCCATCCTGGCGACTGCCTCCAAAAAAGGGGGGGCGGCCCAGAAACGGAGCCAGGGGAACCCACAATGGCTCTGATCTCCAGTTGCAAATTTTTTCTTTCAGATTCCCAAGACTCTCCACAGAATTCTGCCCAAATCTCCTCGCTAGCGATGTCCAAAACCAGAAAGTTAGCCCACCAGTTGTCCAAAAATGTACATTATCTGTGCCCCCTTGAGGAGAAGGAGGGAAGATATTATGCACCGATACAAGTACAGGGGCAGGGTACAATCTCAGCACTGGTGGACACTGGATCTCAAGCTACCCTTCTGTCCAGAAGGGCCTTTGACGAACTGAATGCAGGAAGGGGAGAGAATTACCAAATTCCTCTCACCTCTCTTCCTGGACAACTGCAGAACTTTGACGGGAAGGAAATTCCCGTCGAGGGGACGGCCGATTTGGACATTAAAATTGGCCGACATAAGTTGAAACACCCGGTCATAGTTGTGACCCCGGAGGGCACCCCTTGTTTACTAGGGAATGACCTCCTGAGAAGGTTGTCACCCCTAATAGATTGTGTAAACAAGGTCCTCTGGACCCAGACTAGCCGACCAATAAAATTAAAACAGTGTGTCAACCATGTTAGTTTAAACGGCACCTGCCACATGGTTGAACAAAAATCTGACCAAGTAGAATTTCACTTCCAGAACAACCAGATTCCAGACGTGACAGTAATAGCAGTAGGACAACAGACTGGTGATGGGGGGTCCTCTCTATTTCTGAAAATCAACCTTCCTTCCAGTCTAAAGTGGTATTCCACGCTGGAAGGAAACACTCTGAAATTCTATACCAATCCACAATCTGAAACTCCCACTCCTATAGTCCAGAAAGAGGTGAAATCAGCTCAGAGCCTGGCTGATATTCAGCAAATTGAAGAGCAGTTGTTCATCCCTGTTCAGTTAAATGATGGGAAGGACTCTGTTCTCGCTCGAGTGTGTGTGAACAACGGTAAGAGCTTCATCAGCGAAGCCATGTTTCGCCAACTCCCAAAAGATCCAGCCATTCCCACCTTCAAACTGATAGACAAATGGGAAACGGACCTGGAAGCACCTAATTCCAAACATCTCCTGCCAAGCAGGTGTATGCTCAAAATCTCCATTGGCAACAAGAGCATAGTCCACAATTGTTGGGTCGTGCGAGACGTCCCTGCCGCCTTTTACTTAGGCAGTGACATTCTCAATCGCTTTGCCATTAGTTTGGACCTAATAAACTTCAAAGCTTGGTCCCGATTAGCGGATAATCCCATGGGCTTTGATGATCCAGAAAAAGCATTTAGGTCAGCTCAATTGCTACCTTATGCAGTTGAAATTCAGGTTAAAGAGGAAGTCACCATCCCAGAAAGGACCCGACAATTCTCCCTGGAAGTGAAAGTTAAAAGGGGACAAGAGTTGAAAAACCCTGATGCTTACATACATCTAAATGCTTCTCTCCAACAGCAAGGGTTGGGGGTAAACCCGACTCCATTAGTCAACATAGAACATGACCCCATTCTAATAGAGGTGGATAACAGCGACTTAAAGAGTATTACTCTAGCCGCAGGCACCATTATTGGAATGGCGGTTGATGACCGACATTTCTCCATTGATCTTGTAAATGAACTGTTAGGACCCATCCCCAAGGACTGTTTTGACAGTGACAGTGATGACAACGCAACACCAGACAGGATTTTTACCCGGCATGGGGGGAACTTCCTGGTGTACACTTCCTGCCCCTATGGTAAGGAAGATGTGACCTGTGACTTCAGGAGGGATGAGGTGATTTTCCAGGTCCATGAGGGCTGCCTTTCCCACCTGAAGCCTCCGGTCCAAATCAGCACTCTGACCAGGGACTTCTCCACCCAGCTGGAGGAGGCCGCTGAAATAGCCAAACCAGAAGTCTTTCCAGGCTTCAGGCAGATGGTGGAAGAGAGAGTCAACCTAGCTGATGCCTGTGTGACTCTGGAACAAAAGCAAAAGTTGAAACAAGTTTTCTTGGATTTCCAAGATCTCTTTGCGGTAGACTCATATGACTGTGGTCGCACTGACATCCATACAACAACAATCCCCACGGACCCTGGCATGACTCCTGTGTTTGTGAAGCAATATCGATTGCCTCTCGCATCAATGGAGTCCCTTACTGAAATAATTAAGAACCTTGAGTCCCGGGGAATAATCCGTCCAGTCCACAGCACCTTCAATAATCCGGTGCTGGGAATATTGAAGCCAAACGGCCAGTGGAGACTCTGCGCTGACCTCAGGGAGCTCAACAAACGGGTCCACACTTCCCGATGGCCTCTTCCCTACATTGACCAAGGGCTGGCCCAGATTCAGGGGTCACAGGTATTCACTGCAATAGACCTGACCAATGGATACTGGACTGTGCCTGTCAGTAAGGAGGACCAATACAAGCTGGCTTTTACCTTTGGGGGCCAGCAGTACACCTGGACCCGGACTCCCTTCGGATACCTCAACTCCGGCAATGAATTCAACATTTTTCTACACAAGGCCATGCCTGACTTGGGTGCAAGGGGTAACTTGGCTTATGTAGATGATGTCCTCATCAAAAGTTCATCTGTGGAGGAACACATAGCAGAGATCCGTTATGTTCTGACACAGTTGAGGGCCGCCGGAGCAAAACTTTCCTTTCAGAAAGCACAGTGGTGTAGAACCCGTGTTAATTTCTTGGGGCATGAGATTACTCCTCAGGGCCTCTGTCCCCAGGAAAAGAAAGTGGAAGCACTTCAGAAACTGAAAGACCCCACAACTCTGCGGGAACTAAGGAGCCTCCTTGGACTGACTAATTACAGCAGAAAGTTCATTGAGGGCTATGCAGAGATCACCAGACCCCTGATTCATCTCCTGAAGGGGGGGGTCAAGTGGGAATGGGGTCCAGAACAAGCCGAGGCGGTAAAACAACTCAAAAGAAGCCTCTCACAAGCGCCTTGCCTAGCTTACCCTGTCAGAAACAAGGAGTTCTTCCTGGAGACGGGGTTCTCTGATACGTGCTTGACGGCAGTATTATACCAAAAGCATGACAAGGTCAATAAAGTAATCTCCTATGCGAGCAAAACTTTATCCTCTGTGGAGGAAAAATTCAACGATTGTGAGAAGGCACTCCTGGCAACGGTGTGGGCATTGAAGAATTACCGCCCGTTTATCCAGGGGGAACACATCATAGTGGAGACTCCACACCAGCCTCTGCAATATCTCCAAAGTGACAGAATCCGGGCCGGAAATGTGAGTAATTCCCGAATTACTTCCTGGATTCTGTCAATGCAAGGCTTTCCTGTGGAGGTCAGATATGGCCAAAACAAGAAGAGTCCCCTCGCGCAAGGTCTGGCTGACTTGCATGATTGTGCCAGAGAAAACTGTCTCGAGGACGAAAGTCTAAAAATAAAGGACAACATGGAGGCATACCTTAATTCCCCACACAAAGTCTTTGAAGAAGACAAGTGTGAGGGAATGCCCACTGTCTATGTGGATGGATGCTCTTACCATGTTGACTACAACGGGGAGAAAGAACTAGTGGCCGGCGTAGGGAATGCATGGGTGAATGAGTCCCCAGAACCCTCCGCCGGATTCAAAATTGGTCCCCGAAGTAGTCAGGTGGCAGAATTGATGGCTGTGCATCAGGCCATCCTCACTGCTGTCCAACATCAACTCCACGAACTGGTCATAATCACAGATTCGGATTATGTACGGAACGGGTTCGTGGAGCACCTGGTTAATTGGAAAACCAGAGGCATGTTATGTGCTAACAACAAACCCTTGAAACATGGGAAGTTGATCCAAAACATTGATGATCTGGTCACCTCGAATGGGATGACCATCTATTGGAAGAAGATCAAGGGTCATTCCAAAGTAGAGGGACCAGACAAAACTGGAAATGACTTAGCTGATCAGCTGGCCAAAACCGGGGCCATCCAAGGGGATCTAATTGAGATTGAGTCCCTGGTGGGGGAAATCCAGGTCACTGCCATCACTAGGTCCCAGACAAATGCTCACAACGACCTTTCAATTGCACAATGGAGTAAGGAGACCCCTGATGCTGATTTGATTACCGCTCAGAAGGGGGATCCAATAATTGGTAAATTTTACCAGCACCTTGAGGACCCTGAGAACTTTCCCCTGACGGATACCGATTACACTGGGAAAGAGGACCTAAGAGTGTTGATGAAATGTCCAAAAATGTTCAGAATCCAAGACGGTTTGTTGGTAAGGAAATCCAAAGCTGGCCACGATCAGTGGGTGGTTCCTACCTCATTCCGAAGCCTGATGTTAAGTCACGCCCATGATGCGGCCACTGCCGGTCACAGGGGGTTTCACACAACATTGGAAATCTTAAGAGAGGTTGCATACTGGCCACACATGGGGCAGGACCTCGACCAGTACCTGAAGGGTTGCCTTGTGTGTGCACAATTTCAGCCATCATCCCTCACACACCGGGCGCCTTTACAAAAGAGGGGAATGACACTGCCATGGTCAGATTTACAAATCGACTTTGTAGGCCCTGTGATTCGCTCGGCTAGGGGGAATAAGTACATGTTGACTGTGACATGCTTGTTTACCAAGTGGGTGGAATGTCTCCCAGCCCCAAATTGCAAGGCAGAAACTGCAGCTGCCTTGATGATTAACCACATCTTTTCCCGTTTTGGTCTACCTCAAAGGATTGAGTCAGACAGAGGTAGCCACTTCACCAGTGAAGTAATGACAAAGATGTGGGAGATACTGGGGGTCAAGAGAAAGCTGCATATTGCTTATAGACCAGCTTCTTCTGGGGCAGTAGAGAGATATAACCGGACAATTGTGAGCATATTAAAGAAGTTTGTGGCAGATTCTGGGCCAAGTTGGGATATCCGATTACCTCTGGTCCTAATGGCCATCAGATCTACCCCTTCATCTGCAACCAAAATGTCACCATTTGAGTTGATGACTGGGCGCAAGATGGTGCTTCCTCAGCATTTGCTCTATAGGACCCAAGAGCAGACACTGATAAATGCCTCCACTACTCATGAGTATGTAGAGAATTTAAGGAAACACCTTCAACATGCTTTTGCTTACGCTCAGCGGAATCTAGAAAGATCGACTGATAGCATGAAGACCCATTATGACCTGAAAACTTCCAGGAAGGAATATCAGGTGGGAGACCGGGTCTATCTATACAACTTCCAAAGGAACCAGGCCAAGCAGCGCAAATTTTTGCCTACATGGAAGGGACCCTTTGAGATCGTCGATAAGATCTCCCCTGTGGCCTACAAGATCCGCATCCCCAAAGGTGGTTCGGCAGAGGGGGAAGACAAGTGGGTCCACATAAACCAGTTGAAATGTTGCCATCCCAGGCACACTCTGCAACAACTGGAGGAATCCTCTGGAATCCTAGCGGGTACTGTATCAGACTAATTCAGTTCCAATCATAAAACCTACCACATCTAGTCTCTAAAATATTGTGATTTACATGAAACTGTCTCTAGTGATGCTGTTTTTTTTTTTTCTCAAAATAAGAATGTAATGTTTCGTTATGATAAAATGCATATGCTGCCCCACTACCTCAACAGTGGTGGAAAAACGTCTATGAGTAGATATTGCCGCTTTTGCTTTATCATCCTAGGAGAGATGAAACCATGAAGGATGACCAAGAAGAACGATCCGGAGACCGGGAGCAGAGACGCAACGGGCCCGGGGTACCGCCCAATCTTCCCATCAGGACCGGCGAGGAGAACCGATCGATCAGTACCGGATGGAGAAGAAAACGCTGAACTGTGTCATCTACAGAAGAGGAAGAAGATTATGCGGACAGACCGGTGCATGGGTCAAAACCCTTGTGCACGCGACTCCCCATCGACTCAAATTCAAAGTGCAGTCGCGTGGGGGGGACTTGTTGGGTGTCCTGACCCACGTTTAAGCTACCCTGCTACAACATTTGGTGCTGTGGGCTTAGAAAATTCAAGATGGCAGAAAACCCACATGTGCGCTGAAATCCAGGAAAGCTGCGCAGTTTGTGCGCCCACCAAAATGGTTGCCTCACTTGCCACCCACCAGTGCGAGAATGAAAGGCCGGGTTGCCATGAGGGAAATGGGTTGCCAAAGGAAAAACAGTAGCGCCGGTTAGCTTCAAAGCGCTTTAAAACCACCATTGGACTACCCGCACAGTAGTCTGAAACCATTGGGAATGGCAATGCTGATTGCCAAATGCAACCTAGAATTGTGGGGAATTCATTTCTTAAATCCCAAAAATGAGTGCAGTACCAGTACTCACCACTATCCAAAAGCCGGCGTTTTAAAACCACTCTGTGTGTTTTTCTGAAGGCAAGCAAAATGCCTATTTCAAACCTTGCAACATGTGCAAAATATTCACTGAACACCAGCAGACATTTGGCAGAATGGAGTTTTGTGTGCCTACAAAATCTGGGAAATGAAGAGCCCAAAAACAATGCTTATAACAAAAATGCTATGGAGTCAGCAGCTTAAGCCTAACTGCAACTGGATTTAAAACCACCAAAATCGAAAATGTTAAATTAAATGAGTGACCTATGTTTGGTGTCACATGCCTTTGTAACTGTTGAAATGTCATAGTTTTGCACTTAGAATCAGCATTCTAGCTGCATGTGTAAAATTACAAGTTATTTTAAAAGCAACAAAAGTTAGCTGAAGGTCTGGCTTAAGGAACTTGATTTTGCCTAGCAACTACCCATCAGCAGTGAAACTTGAGTCACCACTGTGTTCCCAGGCCAACCTTCCTTTTGCTGCCCAGGCTAAGGATATGCCATCTATCTGATAATTGAATTTCCTGTGCTCTGCCAGAGAGTGAACAAAGCCCTCTCCACTCAGGCAAAGGTTTTTTATTACAGACGTCGTAAAAAGTGGCTTCCTCCTGGAGAAGCTGGGAGGAGCACTGCCTGTGAGAAGCAAGCTGGCTTGGCAGAAACTGGAAAGACTGGTTTCTGTACCATGTGACCTGAAAAGACACACCCCTGCAGCAAGGATATGGTTTTATAAAAAGGGGGATAATTCATAGAGCGGACATGTGAAAATTTTATAAATGATACCATAATTCTTGTGATTTTTCTGCCCACAGTTTAAGACGTGGTAGGAACCGGTGGTATGTTCAGGGGGGTTTTAGCGGAAAAGTGGATATTACTCTAAATGTGTGCATGTTAAAAATCTGAAACTTCATCAGTTAATGTCCCTACCCCCTGCACACATGTATGTAAAGTTGGGTCCATGTCGGAAATTGAAAAAGCAGTTAAAAAGTCAATTATGTACACTCTTTGAATGCAAGCTCCGAGAATGAGCAGATTTGGACATAGACATGGCTAAATTCAGCCACACCATGTATATGTAATTTTAAACAAATGTGTACCTGTGCAAATATGTTTTTAGGTCAGATATAGATTGTGTGTAAAGTTGACAGGGGTGGGTTCTCTGTATCATAAACAGACCTCATCCTGATGACACTTCATTTCATTCCCCCAATCAAGTAAGAAATGGAAGTTTGACCAATTAGAAGCTGAGAGAGAGGTAGGGTCAGTGATGCTAGAACACACCCACATTCTAAACACATAAAAGCAGACAGACAGGACAGATAGGGGATTCATTTTTCATCTGCCGCTGAAAGCTCTGCCGGAAAAATCCATACTTATCTCCATCAAACTCCAGAAAGCCAAACTAGAGACTTCAATCTATCCAGAGCAGAGAGACCCAAAGAACCGGTGCCTAGCAGAGACCAGACCCCTGTGAGCAGTTCCAGAGGCCAGGCGCTGTGAGCAGAACCCGGAAAGACCTGACCAGACTGAAGTCCGTGACCAAGTCGCTTTCCTGTTCAAAATCTCTTGTGAGTACTTAGCAAAACTCAGAACACATCTCTTAGTTTAAATTCATCTAATTCAATCTATTTAACCTAAGTAGAACTGCCTCCTAGCTGTCACCTGTCATTCTAGCTGCAAAAATTTGTCACTTGTCATTTTGAAAAAGTGTGCGTTTAAAATTTACAAAACCAAAAACGACCTTTACTAAATTACTCATATCTCCGCAACCGTTTGGGCTAGAGACTTGCAATAACTTTCATTTGGAAGCTGAGATCCCAGGCTTTTCTAGGACCCCAAAACGGTAGAGATAGTCCTTGCGGTTCCTTTGTAATAGCGCTCGGCGCATCCGCGAATTTTACCGCGATTTGCAATTTCTTCACATGTAAAAACTGCTGCTGTTTGCTTTCCATTGGCCAGAAATTCGTTTAACCTGCTAACTATCCCTGCATCATTGCTAGTGTGAGCCTGGACTAATATTAACTAGATACCACTCACCCTGAACCTCTATAAGGGAATTAAAAGCAAATTTAGCATATTTCTCATTCATTGCCAGCACATATCCAAGCATTGCCTGTGTTTTCAAAACTCCTATCTGTTTTCTGTAAGCTTGCTGGGATTGAACTGAATTACAGTTGATTGCATTTCTGAGGACTGTGTGTTTTCCTTCCATTTCCTTGCATTGCATAAAGAGGGGGGGAGGGAATAGCCCGAGAAAAGTGATTACATTGTCTGGTTGAATCATATTGAGTATTTCTATACTGCATTCATTCATTCAACCTTTCATCCATTTGAACTCTATAAAGCATTTTGTACCACCTTATACTTCTGTACCTATTTGCCAGTGTGCTACCTTATCCATTTCATCTCAACTCCTTAGTAATTATAAAGAAGTGTGCTAGTGCCAGATTCTCTGTTGTTGATCTTTATCATATCAGATTAAGTGTGATATTCAATTATTAATTTATTAAAAAGTGTGATATATATTTTAATTTATCAAATAAACCTTTTAAACTTGCAAAACAGAATTACTTCTTGGCTCAGTGGGGTCAGGGGGATTCCAAGAGAGGGGTGTTATACAAGGGTAGTCATCCAGAACGCATGAACTGGACCTAAGATATATCAATAAGGGTTTTCATTCAGTATTCTAGACTAGGCGTTAACTTGGCTGTAGTGCTGAATTGAATCCTCTTACAACTAGTAGTTTTGGAGATCTGTTTTCCAGTTTGTTTGTCCTGTTTTTTTGCTCTTGAGCTGAATAAAAAAAGAATAAAAGAAAGAAAAAAGTTAACATTTAAAATGCTGTAGGAGGCAGTTAACATGATTCTCGCCTACGTGTCTCGCCTACGTGTCTTTAATAGAATCAAGACTACCTGTGCTAAGCTCTTGGGCAATCTTCATTCTACTCTAACCTTCTCTATCCTAGCTACAATCCCCTTTGCTTCGGTGCTTGCTCTGCTCTTGCCTCTTCAACTCTCGTGAGTTTCTACTTGCCTGCCTTTATGTAGACGCAATTTCAATGGCCACTTTCTTACCCTAAACCTCGCACAAATCCTGTAACATTCGAACTTGTCGAACCTCTGGAAATTCCATGGGTTCAGGATTCTCACAAATCGCCCTGCCCAAACTCTGAACAGTGTTTAAGATGAATACGCGATCTCTTCACCCGCATCCATACCTCTGGTCCAGAACCATTTAACATCTCACTGCAGTCCTCCCAGCTCAGGCACTTTGTGAGAACATCTTTTATCATAATGAGATACCTCAGGGCAACAATAAAATTCCGGGAAAAGAGCTACTCTGCGATTATTCCTTTTTACTGCTTCCCATCCATTAGCAAGTGCAGGTGTTATATTTCCCCGAGATGACATTGCTCCTTATATAGGCTATTCTTTGGGGCGTTCCGCCTCTAGGTCACCTCCGGCGTGAAACACACACACAGGTCAGCAAAACATAGCCGAAAACATTCCTATTTTCTACCTGGAAATGTTAGCGGATTGCACTGGAAACGGACCTGGTGCGTGATTACTCTTTGCTAAATCAATCTCTGTCTTGTGAAAACCCGTGCTGCAGCCATTGACTTGTTAATGAGAATGATGTTCTTTTTTCAAAGTGATGCAATTAACTAAAGCACTCACCCTGGTTTATGCGCCAGTGTTTTCAAGTTCATGTTTAGAAGGTGGGTGAACACGTTCTGCTGTTTCCACACACACTTTCAGTAAATGCACGTTTGTAGGTTATTATTGAAGGACAAATGGAAAATTACAATATAATCAAAGTTAAATTCGAGAATCGTCAACTGCTGACCAAAGTGGCGGCTGCTCGAATAGGCCCCCCTTTGGCTACCCGCCGCATAATGGCGTCAGATGGCCCGAATTACCCTATCAACATGCAGGTTCACTGATTCTCAAAGCATACAGGTGTGTTGACAGAGGGCAGGGCTGAGAGCAGAAACGCCACACACTGCACAGCACTCCAGGGTGACGCAGGCAGGGCTTGGCATGAAGGGCAAGGCCCACCTGTACTACCCCAGGGCCCAACCTGCCCCATATGCCCTCTCAGGCAGCAAGCCACCTCACGCTTAGTAGTGATACTTCGGGGAGCTTGTATACTTTATCAGTACCCAGCGAGGGGGGTGGCGGCATCCCAGTCAATCAGGAGGCTCAGAATGGGGGCTTTTATCAGACGGTAAAACCCCCGCTCTGAGCCTCTTCAGAGCTGGAGGCTGCATCTTCTCTCGCCGGGTCCAGGCAACTGATGCCTGCACCCCCCACGCCCTATTCCCCCCACTCACCACCCTCCTTTTCCAATATGTATAATCCCTTCATCCCTGCCCACTTACCTGGCACTCCCAAGTCAGTTTTTGCCACCCCAGCCCATCCTAAACCTGGCAATGGCCACTAGGGACTATGTATAGTTATTTTCCCACCAATCCATGGCTCCCATCTTGTGTTTTAGTTTTTTGTAAAGTTGAGAAACTGCAAACACGTCATTTCTCAACTTAAAAAAAATAAATAAATATACATATATATTAGTATCCTGGTACACCGTGCCATGATTCTAATAGCAATACACCCTCTTTGCAGGGGAATAACCGGGCCCCAGCCAACGGGGTTTGATGCTTAATTACTGCCTGGGGCTTGTTTGTTGCAAATGAGATCATTGGTGTACAAAATTCAGGTGTTCTGATAGAGGAGTAAAGAAGGGCAAGGGTGGTGGTGTGAGCTCTGAGCTCGTTGCCTCTGCTGAAATGTGTACGTTTCAGAATTCTGCACGAAGGTCTGAAACCCTGCAGCTAACAGAGCCAATCTCCTCCTTAGCATTTCACACCAGGCCTGAAGGAGAGGGCACTGTGGACAATGCACTTCAGCTTTCTCTGTGCTTCATTTCCAGTCCTCCCCTTGTGGGGGTCATGTCTAATGCTGCCTTCTGCTCCCCTGTAACTGCCCATTAACTATTGTTCGCCACCTCCCTCACACACACACTTCCTTCTTTCTGCCTCTCACCCCTCCTCGTTATTACATATGCCACACCGCCCTATGTAGTCTTTGCCCCTTTTTCTTTCGGACTGTTTTCCTCTCGCCGTCTCTCTTTTTCACTCTTCCTCTTTTGCCCTCTTCCTCTCTCACTTTTCTATTTTACTTTTTTCTGAAATATCTCGTTTTTTGTCACATTTTATCCTTCTTCACTGTGGCTAAATGCTATGGTTAAGTCAAGTGTGCCCCACGACTTTTCCACGCAGATATTCTTATCGTAGAGTGCAAGGCGACTTCGATCTGGTCACTTTTTAAACTACAGAAACCTTTTTAACTGGAAGTGGCAACCACCCACTATAGTGTCCTCCCTTCACGCAGGCCTTTCTGTGGTGTGTGTTTATGTTTGGTAAGCAGTATATGTCACAAGGCAGGATTTCGTATTTTCGGAGGGAAATAATGAACGAATCCTGACCTTTAGGCTCACATCATATTTCGTGGTGTTTACTTGTAGTCCTGTAATTATAAACTGTACACAAGTTGGAAATGACACGTGCTAACAACGTCAGGATTTATATGGGATTAAGATCCACAAATGTAAATATAAGGATATTGTAAGTCACTGAGGAGTTCTGTGTCCAAAGAGAGGAAAGAGGCCAAAGGTTGAGTATATTCATAAGATCACGGAAGTGACTTGCATATGCTTTATATGTATGTATGATGCTGGAAATTCATCGGAGGGACAGGGCCTCCGTATCCTTGTCCTTTACTGCTTTTTATTGTGTGTTCTGTTGCATTTTCCGCGCAGGAGTTCATGTGGGACTCCTGGCGGTGCAGCTCTCTCTCTTTTGGTGGTGAACAGACCCATGGGATACCCTTATGGCACTCATGGGTAGGGGTACAACCCTGTGACCCTAGTGTATGTTTTTGGGCACCTGTGTGTGACCCACAGAGCAGGGTACGGGCTGGTGGCAGCTCCGTGCTGAAATGACTGGTGCCCTGAGCGCCCTCCATTTTGGGATACCCAGGCCCTGTCATTGGAATCGGTAGATTCCTGATGGAAGCAAAATGGCCCCCCTGGCCTCTTGCCTTCCATCACCTGTTACCCTGATCTTCCCGAAGTCCCGGGAAGCCCTGCCTCTGTCCCTTCCCCCTGACTGGCTGTTGGGTGGAAGTTCCGTATATGGTAGTGTGTTGAAGTGCCGACCAGACTGGCTGGAGCCTTCTCAACAACCACATGTTGTGGGTACGCCTGTGGGTGGGACCTGGGTGAATGGAGTGTGTGACGAATATACATTGTATGTTGTGACTGTCTAGTATCTGGTGTTTCACACAATGGTTGAGACAGCCCTGCCCGAAACCGGTATGAATACAGCTTGGACTGTTGAATGGCTCGGTGCTTGTCCCAATACACATAACTTGTGAGTGTCTGGAGAGAAGTGAATGGCCTGAATACCTTGTGTGCCTGATTGGCTGCCTGCATGCATGAATGCCCGTAGTCGTGATTGGATGCTTGAGTATGACCCAGTGGAATGAATGGGAGATCAACAGCATATCTGGGGACCTCTCACTGCTAGGATTCGTGTTCAGAGCTGAAGTCCACTACGACGAGTAACTGGAGTGAAGCTTAACCTTGAGCCCTGCTGGACGAGAAGAATTGCTGTTGCTCTCCTTCGCAATCTGAAAGCTGCTGTGCTTCAAGAACTGACCCAGAGAGGACCTGGTAAGGCGCCCTCTTCCCGAGCTACGAGGGACCATCGTGCACAGCTGATCTTTGCCTAAGCTTCCTGGTAGACAGACCTTCAACAGGCTGCCGACCCGATATGGGGACTGCTGCGGAACTCCAATGAGAAGCGCCCGGACTGTGGTCCGTCACTGTCGTCGACCGCCGTCGCCGACTGGACCCGCCGTGCTCCCGTTGCCTAAGAAACTTTATTGATCCAAGGACGCTCTTGTTCGCATCGTCGCCGCTGTATCCTGCTGGAGAAGGCCTGACCGTCGACACGCGGAAGATCATCCACCGGTGGGTTTCCAAAAAGACCACAGAGACGCAAACGACTCAACGTCCTTGCTGGGCCACAACTCTTCAACTCTTTGCGGTCCAGTATTATCAACACCGAGGTGTCCCGCATGCCTCTTCCTTGCAGGTCATTTATGCTTCCCCGTCAACGAGCACGCTAGGAACGACGCTGCCACTTCACCGTCGAGCTCGACCTGTTCTCCGTCGGACGTACGACGACCCGTGACTCCTGCCTGTAAGGGAGGACACTCAAGAAGGGTTGTCGATTTCCCTGACGCGGAACGCTACAACACCAAGGTACTTTGGGGTTGCATAACTATTGGGAAGTCTAAGGGTGAACAATATATGGACTGGGCTTGTATCTTTCTTCTACAGGTTTCCCAGGTGGAGGGATCTCCACACAGAACTGTGTCTAGTGGTAGGGGCCAGTATTCTGCCAAGTGTTCAACCATCTTGCTTTCCTTCCTCTCTCTACTGCTGGTTTCCTCTTTTGGATCTGTGTGTCATTCTGACCGTATGCACTTGACTAAGATTTAATAACATTAGTGGTACCACTTTAGAATTGTACATATTTACCATTGTTGATTTTCGGAGTACAAAGTGAGTTATCGTGATTGTGTATATGACTGTAAATATTAATTATATAAAGACTGTGTTTTAACCGATACAGTGTGTGGACATTCCTTCGTGGGTGCTCGGGGACTACACTGTACTTAAGAACCAGCTCGCATCACCTGCTGAGAATCTAGGCCTTGATTGCTCGACTACGTTACCATAATAGAGAATCTTGGCAGGGGTCTCTGTGCCTTCCCTCTACCATATAGAGAGCGGAAGTGCAGACCCCTCACCGGTCTTTACAGCTGGTGGCAGCGGTGGGATGCTTATGGTTTTAAGACTCAGTGTATAACCGTGCCACTTATGAAGGATATCTGCACTTAGTTAAATTAAGGTTTAGTCGTGTACAAGATAACTGCATTACAAGCAATGGAATCTATTGCGAATGGTAAATTGACTCGGATGAGCTTAGAGGCTCTCCAGAGTGCTTGTGAAGCCAGGAAATTAGACTTTGTGGATAAGTCTAGGGCTGAGCTAATATCTGCCCTTGTGGACTACCAGATCGATTGTGAAACTCTTGAAGGGGGGGGGGTGCAACCAATGAGGACTGTTCCCCGGGGGTTGTTGCCTAAACTGATTCTGGAAATGCTGCCATTCCTGCTGCCTCTGTTCCGAACCCTAGCAGTTATTTAGAGCTTGAGTTATTGAGGATGAGGTTAGCCTTTGAATATCGCAAGTTGGAACTAGATGCTGAGAAAGAGGAGCTGGCACAGCAAGTGGAGCTCAAGAATAGGGATCTTGAACTCAAAGATAAGGACCTTGAACTCAAGAACCGGGACACTGAATGTCAGCGAATCCAGTTGGAGAAAGCTTGAGTGGAGACTTCAGTGAAACCAGTTGAGAGTGTCAGGTCCCCAGCAACCAAGTTTATGAAAGATTTGGTTGGTGTGCATGCAGATGGTTCTGATATCCTCCAATGGATTGAAGCGTTTGAAATGGCTTGTGCAATTCACGATGTTGATAAGAGAGATTGGGCTAAGTGTTTGTTAAGCAGAGTGCCTCAAACTGGTTATGATTGTATTCTGAAACTGAGTGTAGAAGAAAGGGGTCAGTATGAGTGCATGAAGTCTGCTTTAATCGCCAAGTTTAGCAAAATGCCTACCCAATATCTTAAATGGTTCAGGGATTTTAAGAAATGAGAGAATGTGTCTTGGGTTGACTGTGTGAGTGCGGCGCACATGAACATGATGGGGTGGATTGATGGTTACAAGGTGAAAACGTTTGTTGAATTGTCTCATCTCTTGTTTTTTGAGCATTTTTCGGAAGCCTGCTTGCCAGTGCTACTTCAGTATGTTGCTTACCAGAACATTTTGGACCCCTTTAAGCTGGCTAGGTTGGCTGACAAGTGGGTCTCCCACCGGGTGTCCCCTAAGGACTCCAGTAGGAAGGACAAGGACAAAGAAAAAGTGGCCTCAGAAAGCTGAGGAGTCCCAAAAGCAATCACAGGTGGGTAAACCAAAACCTTCCTCTCCGAAGACCCAAAAACCTAGTGGGGATAGGTCGGTTGTGGGTGGGAGTAAGAGTAGTGGTCAGCTTGCTGCAAAGCAGGTTCCAGTGTTTCCAGTACCGTACCCTGTGCGCCCGGCACATGCTGGGAATGTGGGGCTCTTTATCACCGAAGGGGTGACCCCAAGTGTAAGTGTAAGGCACTTGGAGTCCAGGCTGTCAGCCTGACCTATCCCTACTCCGTACCTGAGGTGGAGGCCACCGTTCTCCCCTCCTCTACTGGGATCACCTTCGGTGCTCCCGTAGAGATTTCCTTAGTGTACCTTGGGGCCTGGGACCAGTACGCAGAAGTACTGGCGACTATCCCGCAAAACACTCATAGGTTTTTGAGAAGTGTCCTCTTGAATGGCCAGCCTTCTACTGGTTTGAGAGACACTGGGGCAAGCATGACAGTGGTGGACAGGGCCCTGCTCAAGCCAGAGGACTATGTAGGTGCTCCTCTGAGAACCACCAGGTTAGCTGGTGGGCCTCCCAAATTATCACCTGTAGCCTTAGTCAACATTACGATTGGAGACAAGACAGCAAAGCTTCCGGTCCTGGTTCAGGACAACGTGCCTGCAAATATTTTGTTGGGAAACGATTTGGTCGAATTGGGGATGATCACGGATGCTCTACCCATGGCTGCTGTGGCAGTCACCCGATCGCAGGTCACACAGGATCCGGCTGCGAGCCCGGTACCCTTGCCAACGGGAAAGCCCAAGCCACAAAAGAAATGGAGGAGTAAGAAGGCCGCCTCTGTGGTGGGAGCCCCTACTCCTCCCGCTGTTCCGACAGCACCCATTGGGATCCATGCTCTGGACGGGCTGGGTCCAGTGGTAAATCCTGTCTCAACTCCTGTGGGAGACGAGCCAGAAGACTTTTCTGTGGGAGAGGCTCTTAACCCGGAAGATCATCCCGACCTTCAATGCTTGTTGGCTGAAGGGGGACCCTCCCGGGTGAACTTCTGTAAGGGAAAGAGAGAGTGCCACTCTCTCGAGGGTCTGAGGACACAGGCGCTGTCCCAGGCACAGGGAGAAGTGCCCAGGACATTTCGGATTTATTGGGAGGGTGAGCTCCTTGTTAGTGAGCCCACTAAGCCTGAACCTGGTGCCCTCAAGAGGTTGGTGGTACCCCAGATTTTCCAGCCCTTCCTGCTGCAGTTGGCGCATGAGGTGCCCTTGGCTGGTCATCTTGGCCCATTTCTACTGGCCACGGATGGGAGTGGAAGTGGAGTCCCACTACAGGACCTGCCCAACTTGTCAGCTGTCTGGCAAGACTGGAGGTAGAGTCATCGCCCCACTGCAACTGTTGTCAGTGGTGGGCACACCGTTTGAGAGGGTTCGCATTGACAACGTCGGTATCCTTGACCCTTCCACGTCGGGTGGACATCGGTTCATCCTAGTTTTGGTAGATCATGCCACCAGGCACCCTGAGGCTATACCCCTTCGGACGGTTATGGCCAAGGTGTTCGCCAGGGCTCTCCTGGGCATTTTCACCTGTGTTGGATTCCCTAGGGAGGTTGTCTCTGATAGAGGATCCAACTTCATGTCGAGTTACATGAAAACCATGTGGAAAGAATGCGGGGTAACTTACACATTCTCCACCTCTTACCACCCAGACCAACGGTTTGGTTGAGAGATTTAACAAAACTCTCAAGGGCATGTTAGGCACTTTGGAAGAGCTTCTCAGGAAGAAGTGGGATCTTCTCCTGCCATGCCTGCTGTTTGCTTACAGAGAGGTACCTCAAGAGGGTGTTGGTTTCAGCCCCTTTCAGTTACTCTTTGGACATCCCGTGAGAGGGCCCCTCGCCTTGATCCGAGAAGGTTGGGAGGCCACCCCTCCAGGTCCCGCCAAGCAAATGGGGGACTATGTGTTAGGCCTCAGACGGAGGATGACACAGATGATGGGTCAGGCAACAACGAATCTTAAGGCCAGCAGGAATTGAATAAGTACTGGCATGACCTTAAAGCATCGCAAGTGGATTGGACTCCAGGACAGGAGGTCCTCATGATGGAGCCTACCAAGCCTCGGGCTTTGGCGGATAAATGGACTGGACCCTTCAGGATAATCTCCAAGATGGGCAAGGTCAATTATCTGGTTGACATGGGAGCCTCTGGGGTAGCCCCTCAGATATTTCATGTTAACAGGCTCAAGCCTTTCCACAGGCGGGTCGAATTCTCATGCCTCTTGCTACCTTCAGGGCAAGAAGAGGATGAGAGTGAGCCTCTTCCTGATTTGCTGCATAGCAACCCTCTCTGGTATTACCCAAATTGTTAGTTTACAATTCTTCGAATGAACAATTGACCGAATTTAAAGGGTCAATGTGATGCTGGAAATGCATCTGAGGGACAGGGCCTCTGAATCCTTGTCTTTTACTGCTTTTTACCGTGTGTTCTGTCATGTTTTCTGCCCCGGAGTCCATGTGGGACTCCTGGCAGTGCAGCTCTCTCTTTTGGTTTGGTGAACAGACCCATGGGATACCCTTATGGCACCCATGGGTAGGGGTACAACCATGTACCCCTAGTGTATGTTTTTGGGCACCTGTGGGTGGCCCGCAGAGCAGGGTATGGGCTGGTGGCAGCTCCATGCTGAATTCGACAGGTGCTCGGGGTGTCCTCCATTTTGGGATACCCAGGCCCTGCCATTGGGATCTGTTGATTCCTGATAGGATGCTTTCTATTGCCTGTTATCTTGTTTTCCCAAAGTCCTGGGAAGCCCTGACTCTGTCCCTTCCCCCTGACTGGCTGTTGGGTGGAAGTTCCATATATGGTGTTGTTGTGAAGGCCCAGCTAGACTGACTGGAGCCTTCCCAGTGACTGTATGTTGTGGGTACCTCCTGTGGGTGGGACCTGGGTGAATGGAGTGTGTGACCAATATACACTCCTTGTTGTGGTTGTCTGGTTTCTGGCATGAGAGACAAAGACTGAGACAGCCCTGCCCGAAACTGGCCTGAATGCAGTGTGTAGTGTTGAATGGCTGGGTACTTGTCCCAATCCACATTCCCTGTTGTGAGTGTCTGGAAGGGAGGAGTGCGGCCTGAATGCACTGTGTGCCTGATTGGCTGACTGACTGCATGAATGCCCTTCTGTATGATTGGCTGCTGAGTGTGTGCCAGCAGTGTGGATGAGAGACAGGATAGTATATCTGGGGACCTCTCACCACTGGTAATGTGTTCAGAAGGAACCATTGGTTGAGACGCAACCATTGGTTCAGAAGCAGCCAGGTGTTCAGGAACGTGCAAGAACGTTCCGAAGCATCCTGGAGTGGAGTCTCCACTCTAAGAGTAACTGGAACTGCTGATCCTCGACGTCCAGCTGGAAGAAGAAGACTTGCTGTGGCATTTGCTTCGACCGATCCGAAGGCTGTCGATTTCGTCGAGGGCTGACCCGAGAGAGGACCTGGTAAGGCGCCCTCTTCCCGTGCTCCGAGGGACCATCGAGCACCGCTCCATCTTCGCCGAAGCGCCCTGGAAGACAGACCCTCGAAAGGCTGTCGACACGAGACGGGACCGCCGAGGAGATCGAAGTGAAGCACCCGGACATCGACGTCGTCGAAGTCTATTGCCGTCGACCAGGGTTCGCAAGTTTGTGTAACCGCTGGAGGTCCGTCGAAGTTGTGTTGCCCAGCCGTGGGAACCACTTGACGCCGTGCCGCCGACGACCGGAGCCGTCCGCTCCTTTGCCTAAGAACATTCAATCGAAGGACTCTCTCGTCCGCATCGTCGACCACCTATCCTGCCGGAGAAAGTCGAGGACGACCGACGCGCCGAGGAGAAACCTGCCGGTGGGTTTCCCGCCACCCGAAGATCACAAAGACTCGAAAGACTCGACGCCCTTGCTGGGCCTCCGTCTCCACAATCTTTGCGGTCCAGAACTATTGTCACTGAGGTGCCCCGCACGCCTCTGCCCTGCAGGACGCCGACGCTCCGACGCCGACGAGCACCGCTCGGACGAAGCTGCCGCCTCATCGACACTGTTCTACCTTGTTCGTCGACGGACGTTCGACGCCCCGTGCCACCCGCTTGAAAGGGAAGGCATTCAAGAAGGGCCGTCGATTCCCCGTCACCGAACAGCGAGTTCCTCGACGTTTGTCGACGCCTCTTCAAGGAACTCGACTCCACCAGGTACATTGGGGGGGTAAAAACATTATAGGAGGGAATAAGACTTGCCGAGCAATATATGGACTGGGCGTGCGCTATATCTTTGTCTTACTGGTTGCCCAGGTGGGGGGATCACCACACAGAACTATGCCTAGTGGTAGGGGCCAGTATTCTGCCTATTGCTCAACCATCTTATTTTCTCTCCTCTTTCTATTGCTGGTTTCACTCTATGGATCTGTGTGCCATTGTTACAGTTTGATTGTTGCACTTTATTAGGATCTAGTACAAAGGGTGGTACCACTTTAGAATTGTATATATGTGTCATTGTTGATTTCCCGGAGTACAAAGTGAGTTATTGTGAGAAGTGTACATAACCTTGACTATTGATTATATAAAGACTGTGTTCTAACCAATACAGTGAGTGGACATTCCTTTGTGGGGGCTTGGGGACTACACTGTACTTAAGAACCAGCCCGCATCACCTCCTGAGAAGCTAGGCCTTGATTGCTCGCCCATTGCTACCGTATCAGAGAATCTTGGCTGGGGTCCTCTGTGCCTCTCTTCCGCCATATAGGGAGCAGAAGTACAGACACCCCCCACCGGTTCGTTGCATTGGTGGCCAGCGGCGGGATGCTTATGGTTTTAAGAATCAGTGTATAACCGTGCCACTTACAAAGGATATCTGCGCTTTATCAAATTGAGGTTTAGTTGTGTACAAGATAACTGCATTACAAATGATGGAATCTATTGCAAATGGCAAATTGACTCGGATGAGCTTGGAGGCTCTCCAGAGTGCTTGTGAAGCCAGGGAGTTAGACTTTGTGGATAAGTCTAGGGCGGAGCTGATAGCTGCCCTGGTGGACTACCAGACTGATAGCGAAACTCTTGATGAGGGGGGGAATGCAACCAATGAGGACTCTGCCCCTGGTGTTTCTGCTGAATCTGTTTCTGGGAATGCCGCCATTCCTGCTGCCTCTGTTCTAAATCCCAGCAATTCGTTGGAGCTTGAGTTATTAAGGATGAAAGTGGCCTTTGAATACCGCAAGTTGGAAATAGATGCTGAACTTAAGAAAGAGGAGTTGGCTCAACAAGTGGAGCTCAAGAATAGGGATCTTGAACTCAGAAATAAGGACCTTGAACTCAAGAGCCAGGACACTGAATGTCAGAGGATCCAGCTAGAGAAAGCTAGAGTATAGACTTCAGCTAAAACCAGTGAGAGTGTCAGGTCCCCAGCCACCAAGTTTATGAAAGATTTGGTTGGTGTATTCGTGGAGGGTTCAGATATCCTCCAATGGATTGAGGCATTTGAAATGGCTTGTGCGATTCATGATGTCGATAAAAGAGATTGGGCTAAGTGTTTGTTAAGCAGAGTGCCTCAAACTGGATATGACTGTATTCTGAAGCTGAGTGTGGAAGAAAGGGGTCAGTATTAGTGTATGAAGTCTGCTTTGATTGCCAAGTTTGGCAAGACACCTACCCAATACCTTAGAAGGTTCAGGGATTTTAAGAAAAGAGAGAATGTGTCTTGGGTTGACTGGGTGAGTGCTGCGCACATGAACATGATGGGGTGGATCGATGGATACAAGGTTAAGACTTTTGTTGAATTGTCCCACCTCTTGTTTTTTGAGCATTTTTCTGAAGCCTGTTCACCAGAGCTGCGTCAGTATGTGGCTGACCAGAACATTCTGGACCCCTTTAAGCTGGCTAGGTTGGCTGACAAGTGGGTCTCCCACCGGGTGTCCCCTAAGGACTCCAGTGGGAAGGACAAGGACACAGAGAAGGGGGCCTCTCAGAAAGCTGAGGAGCCCTCCAAGCAGTCACAGTCGGGTAAACCAAAACCTTCCTCTCCTAAGACCCAAAGATCTAGTGGGGATAAGTCATCTGGGGGTGGGAATAAGAGTAGTGGTCCACCTGCTGCAAAGCAGGCTCCCAGTGGTTCCAGTACCGTACCCCGCACTCCTGGCGCTTGTTGGGACTGTGGGGCTCTGGATCACAAAAGGGGTGACCCCAAGTGTAAAGGTAAGGCACTTGGAGTACAGGCTGTCAGCCTGACCTACCCTTACCCCGTGTCTGAGGTGGAGGCCACTGTCCTCCCCTCCTCTGCCGGGATCACATTTGGTGCTCCGGTGGAGATTTCCTTAGTGTCCTTTGGGGCCTGGGACCAGTATGCAGAAGTACTGGCGACTATCCCACAGAACACCCGTAGGTTTTTGAGAAGTGTCCTCTTGAATGGCCAGCCTTC
Source organism: Ambystoma mexicanum (assembly GCF_040938575.1). NCBI lineage: Eukaryota > Metazoa > Chordata > Amphibia > Caudata > Ambystomatidae > Ambystoma > Ambystoma mexicanum. The sequence continues at coordinate 330,944,775 of NC_090930.1, forward strand.
TACTGGTTTGAGAGACACTGGGGAAAGCATGACAGTGGTGGACAGGACCCTGCTCAAGCCAGAGGACTATGAAGGTGCTCCTCTGCAAACCACCAGGTTAGCTGGTGGGCCTCCCAAATTATCACCTGTAGCCTTAGTCACGCTCGTGATTGGAGACAAGACAGCAAAGCTTCCTGTCCTGGTTCAGGACAATGTCCCTGCTAACATTCTGTTAGGAAATGATCTAGTAGAGTTGGGGCTGATCTTGGACGGTCTTCCCATGACTGCTGCTGCAGTCACTAGGTCACAGGTGACACCGGGTCTGGCTGTGGGTCAGACACCCGAGCCAAAGGCGAGGCCTAAGGCAAGAAGAAGGAAGACCAAGAAGGCCACCTCTGTGGAGGGAACACCTTCTCTTCCTGCTGTTCCGACAGCACCCATTGGGATCCATGCTCCGGACGGGCTGGGTCCAGTGGAAAACCCAAACTCAACTCCTGTGGGAGAAGAGACAGAAGACTCTCCTGTGGGAGAGGTTCTCAACCCGGAGGATCATCCCGACCTTCAATGCTTGTTAGCTGAAGGGGGACCCTCCCGGGCAGACTTCTGTAAGGGACAGAGAGAGTGCCACTCTCTCGAGGGACTGAGGAAACAGGCCCTGGCCCAGGCACAGGGAGAAGTGCCTAGGACATTCTGGATTTATTGGGAGGGTGAGCTCCTTGTTAGTGAGCCCACTAAGCCTGAACCTGGTGCCCGCAAGAGGTTGGTGGTACCCCAGGTTTACAGGCCCTTCCTACTGCAGTTGGCGCATGAGGTGCCCTTGGCTGGTCATCTTGGGACCAAGAAGACTAAGCAGAGGCTCTCTGCCCATTTCTACTGGCCACGGATGGGAGTAGAGGTGGAGTCCCACTGCAGGACCTGCCCAACTTGTCAGCTGTCTGGCAAGACTGGAGGCAGTGTCATTGCCCCACTGCAGCCATTGCCAGTGGTTGGCACACCATTTGAGAGGGTGGGCATCGACATCGTCGGTCCCCTTGACCCTCCCACTTCAGGTGGACATCGGTTCATCCTGGTCTTGGTAGATCATGCCACCAGGTACCCCGAGGCAATACCCCTTCGGACTGTTAAGGCAAGGTGGTTGCCAGGGCTCTCCTGGGCATTTTCACCCGTGTTGGATTCCCCAAGGAGGTTGCCTCTGACAGAGGATCCAACTTCATGTCTAGTTACATGAAAACCATGTGGAAAGAGTGCGGGGTAACCTACAAGTTCTCCACCTCTTACCACCCCCAGACCAATGGTCTGGTTGAGAGATTTAATAAAACTCTCAAGGGCATGCTAGGGGCTTTGGAAGAACCCCTAAGGAGGAAATGGGGTCTCCTCCTGCCCTGCCTGCTGTTTGCTTACAGGGAGGTACCTCAAGAGGGTGTTGGTTTCAGCCCCTTTGAGTTACTCTTTGGACATCCCGTGAGGGGGCCCCTCGCCTTGATCAGGGAAGGCTTGGAAGCCACCCCTCCAGGTCCCGCCAAGCAAGTGGGGGACTATGTGTTAGGCCTCAGACGGAGGATGACACAGATGATGGGTCAGGCAACAGCAAATCTCAAGGCCAGCCAGGAATTGAATAAGTACTGGCATGACCTTAAAGCCTCGCAAGTGGATTGGACTCTGGGACAGGAAATCCTTGTGATGGAGCCTACCAAGCCTAGAGCTTTGGCAGACAAGTGGACTGGACCCTTCAGGATCATCTCCAAGATGGGCGAATTCAATTAACTGGTTGACATGGGAGCTGCTGGGGTAGCCCATCAGATATTCCATGTCAACAGGCTCAAGCCTTTCCACCGGCGAGCAGAAGTCTCATGTCTCTTGCTAGCTTCCGGGCAAGAAGAGGATGAGAGTGAGCCCCTTCCTGATTTGCTGCATAGCAACCCTCAGGATGGCTCAGTGGAGGGAGTACATCTCTCTCCCGATTTGACAACAGAGCAACAGAGGGCCTGCAGGGCTTTGCTCCAACAGTACGCCTCTCTGTTTTCACTGAAGCCAGGCCTTACACCGTGGTGTAAGCATGAAATTGACACTGGTGACAGTGTACCTGTCAAAAGCAGGTGCTACCGTATGTCAGATACCGTCAAGAACCACATCCAGGCTGAGGTCGCCAAGATGTTGGATCTGGGTGTTATTGAACCCTCAACCAGTCCCTGGTCCAGTCCCGTGGTCCTTGTCCCCAAGGCAAGCGCCCAGGCGGGTACCAAGGATTGGAGGTTCTGTGTGGACTACCGAGGAGTCAATGCCGTCACCAAAACTGACGCGCACCCATTGCCCAGGGCTGATGAGCTCGTGGACACCATAGGTGCTGCCAAATTTGTGAGCACCTTTGACCTTACCTCAGGCTATTGGCAAATAGCTCTGACGGACCATGCCAAGGAAAAGACAGCCTTCTCAACACCTGAGGGACTCTACCAGTTTAGGGTCATGCCTTTTGGGTTGAAGAATGCCCCTGCCACCTTCCAGAGATTGGTCAACCATGCGCTCAGTGGGCTGGAAGCCTTTTGCGTGGCTTACTTAGACGACATTGCCGTCTACAGTTCCACCTGGGAAGAGCATTTGACACATCTGGATAAGGTGTTGCAGGCCTTGAAAAGGGCTAACCTCACTATCAAGGCCACCAAGTGCCAGATAGCTCAGGGGAAAGTTACCTATCTTGGTCATGAGGTAGGAGGGGGTCAAATCCAACCTCTCACCAGTAAAGTACAGGATGTACAGAACTGGGAGACTCCCACTACTCAAACCCAGGTGAGAGCCTTTTTGGGCCTCACTGGGTACTATCGCAATTTCATGGCAGACTATGGGACCATAGCTGCCCCCCTGACAGCTCTAACGTCACCCAAGCAGCCTAGGAAGGTTAATTGGACCGAAGACTGTCAGAGGGCCTTTGATGGCTTGAAAGAAAGTCTGTGCAGGGCACCTGTGTTGTGTGCGCCTGACTACAGCCGACCCTTTATCGTCCAGACGGATGCCTGCGACACCGGAATTGGAGCTGTCTTGTCCCAGTTAGATGACAAAGGGAGAGAACACCCTATCATATTCATCAGTAGACAACTCAAGGGTAGAGAACTCAGGTGGGCTACTGTTGAAAAGGAGTGTTTTAGCATAGTTTGGAGCCTTAGGCGTTTTAGGCCCTACCTTACGGGGTCTACCTTCAAGGTCCAAACAGATCATAAGCCCCTGAAGTGGCTTATGCAGATGAAGGGTGAAAATCCGAAATTGCTCAGGTGGTCCATTAGCCTGCAAGGGCTAGACTTCACCATAGAGCATAGACCAGGGAAGAGTCACGATAATGCAGATGGCCTTTCCAGAAGGTATGTTGACCGTCTGGATGAGGGTGTCTATCCCGTGGGAGATTAGACACCCTCCACCTCAGTCTGGGGGGGGGCGACTGTGATGCTGGAAATGCATCTGAGGGACAGGCCTCTGAATCCTTGTCCTTTACTGCTTTTTACCGTGTGTTCTGTCATCTTTTCTGCCCCGGAGTCCATGTGGGACTCCTGGCAGTGCAGCTCTCTCTTTTGGTTTGGTGAACAGACCCATGGGATACCCTTATGGCACCCATGGGTAGGGGTACAACCCTGTACCCCTAGTGTATGTTTTTGGGCACCTGTGGGTGGCCCGCAGAGCAGGGTATGGGCTGGTGGCAGCTCCATGCTGAATTCGACAGGTGCTCGGGGTGTCCTCCATTTTGGGATACCCAGGCCCTGCCATTGGGATCTGTTGATTCCTGATAGGAAACAAGATGGCCCCTGTGGCCTCTTGCTTTCTATTGCCTGTTATCTTGTTTTCCCAAAGTCCTGGGAAGCCCTGGCTCTGTCCCTTCCCCCCTGACTGGCTGTTGGGTGGAAGTTCCATATATGGTGTTGTTGTGAAGGCCCAGCTAGACTGACTGGAGCCTTCCCAGTGACTGTATGTTGTGGGTACCTCCTGTGGGTGGGACCTGGGTGAATGGAGTGTGTGACCAATATACACTCCTTGTTGTGGTTGTCTGGTTTCTGGCATGAGAGACAAAGATTGAGACAGCCCTGCCCGAAACTGGCCTGAATGCAGTGTGTAGTGTTGAATGGCTGGGTACTTGTCCCAATCCACATTCCCTGTTGTGAGTGTCTGGAAGGGAGGAGTGTGGCCTGAATGCACTGTGTGCCTGATTGGCTGACTGACTGCATGAATGCCCTTCTGTATGATTGGCTGCTGAGTGTGTGCCAGCAGTGTGGATGAGAGACAGGATAGTATATCTGGGGACCTCTCACCACTGGTAATGTGTTCAGAAGGAACCATTGGTTGAGATGCAACCATTGGTTCAGAAGCAGCCAGGTGTTCAGGAACGTGCAAGAACGTTCAGAAGCATCCTGGAGTGGAGTCTCCACTCTAAGAGTAACTGGAACTGCTGATCCTCGACGTCCAGCTGGAAGAAGAAGACTTGCTGTGGCATTTGCTTCGACCGATGCGAAGGCTGTCGATTTCGTCGAGGGCTGACCCGAGAGAGGACCTGGTAAGGCGCCCTCTTCCCGTGCTCCGAGGGACCATCGAGCACGGCTCCATCTTCGCCGAAGCGCCCTGGAAGACAGACCCTCGAAAGGCTGTCGACCCGAGACGGGACCGCCGAGGAGATCGAAGTGAAGCACCCGGACATCGACGTCGTCGAAGTCTATTGCCGTCGACCAGGGTTCGCAAGTTTGTGTAACCGCTGGAGGCCCGTCGAAGTTGTGTTGCCCAGCCGTGGGAACCACTTGACGCCGTGCCGCCGACGACCGGAGCCGTCCGCTCCTTTGCCTAAGAACATTCAATCGAAGGACTCTCTCGTCCGCATCGTCGACCACCTATCCTGCCAGAGAAAGTCAAGGACGACCGACGCGCCGAGGAGAAACCTGCCGGTGGGTTTCCCGCCACCCGAAGATCACAAAGACTCGAAAGACTCGACGCCCTTGCTGGGCCTCCGTCTCCACAATCTTTGCGGTCCAGAACTATTGTCACCGAGGTGCCCCGCACGCCTCTGCCCTGCAGGACGCCGACGCTCCGACGCCGACGAGCACCGCTCGGACGAAGCTGCTGCCTCATCGACACCGTTCTACCTTGTTCGTCGACGGACGTTCGACGCCCCGTGTCTCCCGCTTGAAAGGGAAGGCATTCAAGAAGGGCCGTCGATTCCCCGTCACCGAACAGCGAGTTCCTCGACGTTTGTCGACGCCTCTTCAAGGAACTCGACTCCACCAGGTACATTGGGGGGGTAAAAACATTATAGGAGGGAATAAGACTTGCCGAGCAATATATGGACTGGGCGTGCGCTATATCTTTGTCTTACAGGTTGCCCAGGTGGGGGGATCTCCACACATAACTATGCCTAGTGGTAGGGGCCAGTATTCTGCCTATTGCTCAACCATCTTATTTTCTCTCCTCTTTCTATTGCTGGTTTCACTCTATGGATCTGTGTGCCATTGTTACAGTTTGATTGTTGCACTTTATTAGGATCTAGTACAAAGGGTGGTACCACTTTAGAATTGTATATATGTGTCATTGTTGATTTTCCGGAGTACGAAGTGAGTTATTGTGAGAAGTGTACATAACCTTGACTATTGATTATATAAAGACTGTGTTCTAACCAATACAGTGAGTGGACATTCCTTTGTGGGGGCTTGGGGACTACACTGTACTTAAGAACCATCCCGCATCACCTCCTGAGAAGCTAGGCCTTGATTGCTCGCCCATTGCTACCGTATCAGAGAATCTTGGCTGCGGTCCTCTGTGCCTCTCTTCCGCCATATAGGGAGCAGAAGTACAGACACCCCCCACCGGTTCGTTGCAGTCACAATTGACCTTTTCACAATTGACTATATATATACAATGATGCGAATTACCCCATGGCAAAACATTTTTCGGAATGTCATCAAAGTAAAATTGAGAATTTTAGTTTCTTTGGACTACACAAAAAGGAATGGGCCCGAGGGGTGGAAACAAGGAGAAATTGTTAAGACAAAAAGAAACGCGGTGTATCCTGGACTTTGAAAGCAAACAACCCGATGGACATAATATTGTTGAAGACTTGTATTCTTTTCTGGGTTGCTAAACTAACTCCGTTGCTGCCCAGTCAAGACACATGTATGAATAATGTAGAGGGTAAACAAGCGTAGAGATATCAGAGTTCCTTCGCTGGTCCTAAAAGAGGAATTTCTCCATAGAAGCCTGTTAGTATCCCGGCACCCGTGTCTAATGGGTGCGTAAGTAATAAGATGTGTAATGTGAATCGTAATAGTACCAACATTAACAATATTTTTATAATTCAGGTTTTAGAAACAAGGTTTTATTGTTTTTAATTTTTGGAATATCTTTTAGGTGATTGTTTCTGTTTTACACTTATGTTTAAGGCACATTTTGCATGAATAGAGGAATTGAAGAGGTGAAATAGGTGTTACAAACAAGTACTGTAAACCCCATGGATTATAATTTGGTGAATATGATGACCATAACCAGTCTAAATGCGAGTACAATATTTGAATCATTAGGGCATTCAAAAAAAGGTAAGGCATAACAAGTAACCAGGATTTGCATTATTGCACTTCATTTCATAATAATGAATTTGTCCAAAGTATGGGAGTGAATCAAAGCGTTAAAGAGAGGTTAGTTGGACTGTTAGTCAAATCTTTGTGGCACTTTGCACTTTATCGCTTTAAAAGTATGTTGTTAATGCACTAAGCACTTTATCTTGAGAAGAACATGCTGCTATTGCACGTAGCACTTTATTTTGTCATAAACAGATCCCCCATATGGACGAGGTAACCTTGATATACTCAGGAATGGGAATGAATCAAAGCGTTAAAGAGAAGCTAGATGGACTGTACAGTCAAATCTTTGTGGCACTTTGCACTTTATCGCTTCAAGAGTATGTTGCTAATGCACTAAGCACTTTATCTTGAGAAGAACATGCTGCTATTGCACGTAGCACTTTATTTTGTTACAAACAGATCTCCCATATATAGGGCGGTATGTTTTGCAGAATATTGAAATACACAAAATGCTTTAAGGGCACTTGCTCTGTAATCATTCCCCAAACACACACATGAAATGTGCCATACTATCCATTTATGGAAATAGAAAAATAATGTCTGTATTACTTATGCACTGAAATGTGGCACGCTATGTAGAATTATACTATAATTGAAAACATATTGCTGTGCACACATTAGAACGAAACTCGTATTCAGTAAAAACAACATCCAATCATATTCATCAGTAGACAACTTAAGGGTAGGGAACTTAGGTTGGCTACTGTTGAAAAGGAATGTTTTAGTATTGTTTGGAGTCTTAGGCGTTTTAGACCCTACCTTACCGGGTCTACCTTCAAGGTCCAAACCGATCATAAACCCCTGAAGTGGCTTATGCAGATGAAGGGTGAAAACCCAAAACTGATCAGGTGGTCCATTAGTCTGCAAGGACTAGACTTTACCATTGAGCACAGACCAGGGAAGAGTCACGATAATGCAGATGGCCTTTCCAGAAGGTATGTTGACCGTCTTGATGAGGGTGCCTATCCCGTGGGAGATTAGGCACCCTCCACCTCAGTCTGGGGGGGGTGACTGTGATGCTGGAAATGCATCGGAGGGACAGGACCTCCGTATCCTGGTCCTTTACTGCTTTTTATCGTATGTTCTTTTGCGTTTTCTGTGCAGGAGTTCATGTGGGACTCCTGGCGGTGCAGCTCTCTCTCTTTTGGTGGTGAACAGACCCATGGGATACCCATAAGGCACCCATGGGTAAGGGTACAACCCTGTGCCCCTAGTGTATGTTTTTGGGCACCTGTGTGTGACCCACAGAGCAGGGTATGGGCTGGTGGCAGCTCTGTGCTGAAATGACTGGTGCCCTGAGCGTCCTCCATTTTGGGATGCCCAGGCCCTGTCATTGGAATCGGTAGATTCCTGGTGGAGGCAAAATGGCCCCCCAGGCCTCTTGCCTTCCATCACCTGTTACCCTGATCTTCCTGAAGTCCTGGTAAGCCCTGCCTCTGTCCCTTCCCCCTGACTGGCTGTTGGGTGGAAGTTCCATATATGGTAGTGTGGGGAAGTGCTGACCAGACTGGCTGGAGCCTTCTCAACGACCGTATGTTGTGGGTACGCCTGTGGGTGGGACCTGGGTGAATGGAGTGTGTGATGAATATACATTCTATGTTGTGACTGTCTAGTATCTGGTGTTTGACACAATGGTTGAGACAGCTCTGCCCAAAACCGGTATGAATGCAGCTTGGAAAGTTGAATGGCTCGGTACTTTTCCCAATGCACATAACTTGTTGTGAGTGTCTGGAGAGAAGTGAATGGCCTGAATACATTGTGTGCCTGATTGGCTGCCTGCCTGAATGAATGCCGGTAGTCGTGATTGGATGCTTGAGTATGACCCAGCGGAATGAATGGGAGATCAACAGTATATCTGGGGACCTCTCACTGCTAGAAATCGTGTTCAGAAGCTGAAGTCCACTATGCCGAGTAACTGGAGTGAAGCTTAACCTTGAGCCCTGCTGGACGGGAAGAATTGCTGTTCCTCTCCTTCACAATCTGAAAGCTGCTTTGCTTCAAGAACTGACCCAGAGAGGACCTGGTAAGGCGCCCTCTTCCCGAGCTACGAGGGACCATTGTGCACAGCTGATCTTTGCCTAAACTCCCTGGTAGACAGACCTTCGACAGGCTGCCGACCCGATATGGGGACTGCTGTGGAACTCCAAGGAGAAGTGCCCGGACTGTTGTCCATCACTGTCGTCGACCGCCGTTGCCAACTGGAGCCGCCGTGCTCCCATTGCCTAAGAAACTTCATTGATCCAAGGACGCTCTCCTCTGCATCGTCGCCGCTGTATCCTGCTGGAGAAGGCCTGACTGTCGCCGTGCCAAGGAGCATCCACCGGTGGGTTTCCCACCACCCAAAGACCACAGAGACATCGACGACTCGACGCCCTTGCTGGGCCACAGCTCTTCAACTCTTTTGCGGTTCAGAACTATCGACACCAAGGTGCCCAGTACGCCTCTTCCTTGCAGAACGCTTACGCTTCCCTGTCAATGAGCACAGCTAGGAACGACGCGGCCACTTCATCGTCGTAGCTCGACCTGTTCTCCATTGGACGTTCGACGACCCGTGACTCATGCCTGAAAGGGAAGACACTCAGGAAGGGTTGTCGATTTCCCCGATGCGGAAGGCTACACACCAAGGTACTTTGGGGTTGCAGAACTATTGGGAAGTCTAAGGGTGAACAATATATGGACTGGGCTTGTATCTTTCTTCTACAGGTTGCCCTGGTGGGGGGGGGGATCTCCACACAGAACTGTGTCTAGTGGTAGGGGCCAGTATTCTGCCAATTGTTCAACCATCTTGCTTTCCTTCCTCTCTCTACTGCTGGTTTCCTCTTTTGGATCTGTGTGTCATTCTGACCGTATGCACTTGACTAAGATCTAATAACGTTAGTGGTACCACTTTAGAATTGTACATATTTACCATTGTTGATTTTCGGAGTACAAAGTGAGTTATCGTGATTGTGTATATGACCGTAAATATTAATTATATAAAGACTGTGTTTTAACTGATACAGTGTGTGGACATTCCTTCGTGGGTGCTCGGGGACTACACTGTACTTAAGAACCAGCTCACATCACCTCCTGAGAAGCTAGGCCTTGATTGCTCGACTATGTTACCATAATAGAGAATCTTGGCAGGGGTCTCTGTGCCTCCCCTCTACCATATAGAGAGTGGAAGTGCAGACCCCCCCACCGGTCTTTACAGTATAGCAGGCAATATTTTATTTCTTACAATACATGACCACACACCCTCATCTGCTTTAATACCTTGCCTCCTTCTTAATCTAACATAAATTATGTTCTCGTTTTTGAAACATATAATCAGGGTAGATTGAAAGGAAGCTGCAATACTTCTCTGTGCTGGCTCAAACAGCACTCATTTTGCCGTCGCAAAGTGTAATAACTGATTACAGATCGGTAGTGATATCATTTTCTTATTATAGGTCAATAGTGATGTCTAAACAGGCCTAAAATAAGAAAATAATGTACATACTTGCATATGGCTATTGCATGCTGCATGTACTATACGCTTATTTCAGCCATGCTCCCGACACCATCATATAAAATAGTGCCCAGCAACCATATAGGAGATCTCTGGGCATTGTAACATCAATGGGCTTCAGACATGTTGAATTGGCTTTAATGGGCCTTTATTGAGATGTTTGATTTGGACATCAGCCCCTAATACAATTGTCAAAGTGACAACTATGCATAAAAGCTTATTTCAACACAGGGCCTTGAAACACAGGCAGCCTGGCCTGTGCTAATTACTACACCAAGCTTGTAAACTTTGCTCCCTCACGTTGAAACATCTGTTTGTGAACATGCCTGTTTCTCCCACAAAGCTATCTAATGCAAGTATGACTATTACCAATCTTAGAGATAGAAAGGACAAATAAAGGCATTTCATTCAACAACAACATTGTGGTATGCTAAAACACCTAGCAGTTACATTATACTTTTCAAACAAGACCCACAATACACATGATGTGTTCAGTTTGCATACAGACATTAATAATTGTTACTCCAATAGTATGATGTTATTAAGGCAGTACTCATCTGCCCATTTCATGAAAAGTTCTGGCCAGGCAGCCTAGGCTTTCACACAGACAAATATGCATACTATTTAGGTCAGAACCCCACTGGTAAGTATGCATGAGAAGATGATCTGAAGTTGGTCCATACTTGCAATCCTAGCCTTGATATGTTCAGGTAGGTTCTTGTTGGGCCAACCCAGTGAGTTGCAGTTTGGGTCCCTAGGCTTTGCAAACAAGGCTCCACATCAGGGTATTTATACTTTCACTTAGGGAGATAAACTGAAACCAACACTCATTGGCAAAGCCAACAGTTAGGGCTTTTGAATACACATTGCAAAGGCATTTGCCAGGCACTGCCAGAAGGGTACCACCTGGCAATAAGGTGGGAACATCTAGAAAATGGTGCAAGTACCTAGTCATATCATGTCATTCTGTGGGAAATGCCTGTGCAATACTTATACACATGTTAAAACGGTAGACTTTGCGATTGCTTGTTTTAGGATTCCAGTGCAAGGAACAGATGTGAGTATGCCATGTTGCTTTTAAATCTACTGGCTGAACACACACCATGTTAGGAGATTTTTTTTTTTTACAACAGTAGCTCATTTACAGAGGCAATTAAGTAATTCAACTCTCAAAAGAAAGCTTAGATATAACACAAGCAGGCCCAATACAGCACAACGTTTGATGTTACTTTGTGACAGAGCTAGCTCAAAGAGTACCCTAGAGGGTATGTTTCAGCAGGGAGGTGGCAGGTAGTTGGTGGGAATACCATAGAGATTAACAATGCAATGGATGGGTAAACGACCAAACACCTCCATTGCATGTGTATCCCTCCAAATATCCTTTCTACATCCTATCTGTGGTACAATGCAATTGTTCTGGCTTACACCTAATAGCCTAGGTCAACGCCTTACATCAAATCACTTTGATTTTACTACACTATCCCCTCCAGAATTACATTGTTCTTAATACCAACATTATTATTTCACTTATACTCAAGTAGTTCATGCAGCAGAATATATACTTTGAATGGAATTTGTAAGGGCTCCAAGTCTGATGGCTGTAAGTAATGCTAACTGGGAAATCCCCCCAGCCCTTCTTACCCCCTTACTCTCCCCCTCCAACCCCAGAGTCCCAGTGACAGTTAACAGTTATTTTGAGTTTTTTTAATTGCATATAGTTAAAATACATTCAAGTTTTTGATAAAAAAAGAAAAAAAGAAGCAAACCTCACACCACTGACAAGGCCTCCTTTCTAGCGGGGCTGGACTGACCCACCGGGACGTCGGAAGTTTCCCCGCTAGGTCTCGGGCCATAGGGCCTCTCTTCTTGGGCGAAGGATATATGGGGACTCAAAATTAAACTATCACTCGCCATTCGGGGATATGTGTCCATACAGGCCAGCCTGGGTGTGGCTGTTCGCTGCATGATTTGTTTGCCTGCCAGGCCCTCCCCTGCCCATGAACTTTGGGCTTGCGCTCTCATCGCACTAGGGCATGTGCGCATTGAAACCGCACATGCCCTTGTATGCTCTGTGCTGTCGAGTTGCATGCGCAGGTGTTGCTGGGCCCATGATTGAAAGTGCCATTGCCACCTGAGAGACACTGCTGACAGACAGTCTGAGTGCTGTGCTGGCACGGGGCCCATGCCGTGTGCTGTGCCAGTATTCACTGTGTGCTCTGACAGATTCAAGAAAGACAGCCACCCAACCCGGTGAGGCCGGCTGCATTGCCTCCATCAGCAGACAGCAGCAGGTGACCCAAGTGAGGCTGTGGCTGGGGCTGAGAGCAGCTGAGGGCAGTTGCCAGACCTGAAAGGTAAGGGATTATTTGTATGTGCATGCCCCTCTCCCATTCTGCCGAGTGCTTCTGACCCTCACACTCACCCTATGCAGTAGACCTTTCCCAATGTGCTGTAATATTCTCTAACCATCATGCTACAATGTTTTCCTTGTGCTGCTATCCTGCATGCAAGTGCTGAACTTTTTTCTTACTGTGATGCCATGGACTGTAATATTATCCACCTCTTTTGCAATGTCTTCCCCCTGTGCTGTAATCATTTACCAGCAAGGTTGTGTAATATGTTCTCCATACGCTCTAACATACCCCTTCCTGCGCTTTGATGTTCCCTGCCTGAGCTATACTTTAAAACAGCACCCTGCTTACCTAATATCCACTCCTTGTGCAGTGATCCCCCGACCCAAACTGAATGGGGATGGTTATCGGGGTGTAGTGAGAATGTTGGCAACCCGTAGGCCTATTAAAATGCACTCCAGCTCTGCTATGCAAGACCAAACTAAACTGCTAATCCAGTACTGCCACTCACACCCACCTCTAGAAATGTACTTTACCATGACCTAACAAAGCCCCTACCTAGTTATTATAGAGGCTGTCACACCACTCTGCTAATACACCTCTTCCCAATCCTGACCTACCACACCCACGCAATTCCACTACATTAGAGCCATACAACGCTCTGTCAGTGTGCCTCAGCACTGACCTCCATTGACTCCTGCTGTTTCATTACAGCAACTAACGCAAAGCTCATCTGACTGTCACTACTACTCCACCCTTACCAACAGTAAGCCCTTTGCTTCTAGTACAGCTATTCACAAAACTGTGCTAATGCACCTCAATCCTAGCCAGCAGCAACCCCTGTGTTTCCATAACAGTAGCTCACATAAAGCTCTACCAATGAACCTCAATCCCGGCTAGCTGCAACCTCCTTTGATCCATTACAGTGTCTCACACACAGATCTGCCAATGGACCCTCCATCCTGGCCTGTAACACCTCCCGTTGTTCCATTACAGTCAGTGGCTGCTTCACACGCAGCTCTACCAGTGTAACTCAACCCTAGCTAGAAGCAACCCCCATTCTTCCATCACACTCACTCCCACAAAGCTCTGCCAATGGACCTCAATCCTGGCCAGCCGCTGTCTGATCTTTCATGCTTGTGGTAGGTGGTGAGGTCTGCATGCCGCCGGATTTGGCCCTGATAACCAAGTCTAATATTAAGCTGTTTCTGGACAGGGAGGAGTTGTGTATGTGGGTTGTGGGAGGGGGTGTTACAGTACCCCCCTCTGCCAACCCCTTATCTTATCGGGAGTGAATCGAGGTGTGCCGGGTATCAGAAGCGCGTAGGCAAAAGGGAAAATCTGATAAGTGCTACAAAACTGAATTGAGTGTACTAGCTGCTGCACCCTTATGAGAGTAGCAGGTACCTCGACCCTACTACTACATTGCGTTGAGCGAAAAGTAACTCCACATAGGAGATGCGCTGCTAGTATAGAATTTTAAGGACAATTTAAGAACTATGTATAAGCACAGGACCAATTTCAGTAAAAATAGTATTCAGTCAAAAAGTGGAGAACAAGGAAAATGTTTGAATGTATTGTATCAGATCTGCTGACGCGTGTTTCGACCCACACCGGGTCTTTCTCAAGGCAAAACTGCATAATTGATAATCAAAAGACATATAACATAACATGTCAAAAGGGCAGGGAAACCAAAAGTAGTTAAACCAATCAAATGCATTAAGTACAGATACAGTTTGGAAAAGAATAAGAGAGAGGAATCAGTTATTGATACAATGGTCAAGAAAAGAGAAAGAGATAAACAGGGGTAAAGGACCAGGCAGAGAAGGAGAAACACAATAAAACTAAATATTGCGTGGATGTCACCTTCATTACCAATGTAGATGAATAATATCATCGTGCCCGGAACAAGTTGTTGGAGGACCAAAAATCCAAAAGGAAAATTTTGCTGATTAGCAATCTTAAACAATAATTAACAGAAAGCAAATCAAATAAGGGGACACGAGTGTGTTGATGACCTTGTAGTGATCGAGAATGACTGAACTTGGGTTGAAAGCCACTGAATCGGTGAGAAGACCCCTTTAAACTCAGATCCGTGTCACAAACCGTAAGCAGTGATTAAAGAATAATAATATTTGATGGCCAGCCAAACCCAAGTAGGTAAATGTGCTAATGATGAAAGGTAGGCGAGGTGTCCATCAACTGCTTCCTGTCCAAAAGAAGGAGGGACTTCGTGCAAAGATGGTGCAAAAGCAAGTGATAAACATAGGTGAATCAAAGAAAAACAAGGGTAAAACAGAGAAAAAACGGACTGTCATGTACAGTGCGTGGCATGCAGAAAATAAACTGATAACAGAGACCCTAGTATAATTACTGTAAATAATGTGGAGCTGGATACAATCTTATCCAGTTGAATTTTGGGTGCCTTAACATTGCATCTCTGCTTCTGGGCCCCTATGTCTCTGCGAGAACAATAACACGTTCCATCGATTCCAGACTTTCTCTGGCTGCGGAGGGGGGCTTCAGTGCATGCAGATGACGGCTCAGGCCCGCAGGTGGCACTTAGCAAGGTGCTTACTCCCTTGTGCAGTAACATTCTCAGTGGGGGTGGAGTGCTCTCCCAGTGCTATACTCTTCCAGCCACGTGCTGTAATATTCTCACTGTCTGCGGAACCATCCACTTCCCAATGTAACATTGGCATCTTCTGCTGGTACATTCGCTCCCTGTGGTATACACCTCTCTTCCTGCACTTTAACGCCCCACCCTGTGTGCTGTGATATATCAGTGTGGTGTGACTTCCCAAAAACACCTGTACTAAATCTCTCCTTGCTCAGCAATCGTTGGCTAGTAAATTATGCCCTGCCCACCCCTTTGCTCCACACACTCTTGTACTCCCCTTCTCCTTCCCAATCCTCCAGACTCGATGGTAATTTCATATCTGCCAAGCTTTTTCATGGGTGCCTGCTTGCATGTGTCATTGTCTTCTCGCTGCGCTGAGCACCCCACCCCACAGCTTGTGCATGCTGTGTAATCGTCCAGCCCACCACTGCTCAATGGTTCCCCTGGTGTGTAAAACCCCAGCCCCATGCTGTAATATTTCTTCCACATAAGAAAAATCCCCTTCCATATTATGTAATCCCTTAGCCCTGCATAAAGCCAGCCCAGGGGCTGTAGCATGAGCAGCCCATTATTAAACAAACAAAAATGGGTGCCCTGATGGACTTCCAACAGAACCGGCAAAAGTAATGTTAGGAACACACAAAGGGGACTGCTGCCGGTGTTATTAGTGTGGGTATTGATTTTTAACCACCTATGACATAATATGTATTTGTGCCAAAATTGTTCAGCCCTGTGCTGTAATATTTCACCCTCTGCTTTAACAATCACATTTGCCATCGCACTCACATGCTGTGGGATTCCTCTGCTGTAATATTCACTACACAGTCTCTTATCCACATCTCTGTGCTTTTTTAAAATCAGTTTGGGCTTCTAGATGGCGCTTGCACCAGCTATAAACCAAAACTATTACATTAAAGTATATATGGGGAGAAATCGGCTATGAGGGACACCCAGCATGTAGGTAGTTTGGTTATTTGCCCAACCATTGACTACCTATGATAATCCCTATGGCTATTCCCACCCAGCACCTGTCCTTCCTTGCCAAAAACACCTCCTCCAGAGAACTCTTTGACTTTGCTGTAATCAAGCCTTGCCATCAAACGTTGCACTCAAAGGTCCTGCCAGTGATTTGTCAAAGCAGCCTTCTGAGAGTTAATGACTTAGTTGGAGTTGTAAACCAACTACTGGTGTAACAAAAATGTCTTCACCAGGCCTGCTTTTAGCCACTCGATTTAAAAGCACTATGCATGCCCTTCACTTAAGTCCTGTTAAAAATAAACATTGGTAAAGCCAGCAGTTTTGTCTTGTGTATAAGTATTAGGCATTTGGGATGCACTGCTAATAGGTGCCCAGGTACTCTCACTGTTTTGCAACTGCTACCATTAATGGCCAGTTAATACCTTGGAAAGTGCTCTTCCCATGCCTACACAAACTGTTGGCATTGCCAATGCTTGTTTTCAATATGATGGAATCGACCAGCCCTATTTTGCAATAGTGCCCCTTGGTGCAGTAATATTTTCCTGTGTACTAATATTCCTTGCTCGTGCGGCGAAATATGATGCCACTTTGATCAAATTTTCCAGGGCCTCTTTTGGTTCCCAGTCTGGCCCTGCTTTCTAGGGGGGCCAGGGGCTGGCCTTGGGGGGCCTGTATCACCTGACGACCCCCCCTGATCGAGCCGGTCCTGAGGAAAACACTCATCAGCATAGTATTGCAAATAGAAAGCCTTGCTTTCGGCCTTCACTATCCATGGCATTATTGCAAACAAAGACACAACACAAGGCTGTCACAATGCAATGCAACACAAACATCAACTCTAAAATCAATTAGTAACTCAGTCTTTATGCTGTAGACAGATATGGATGCATTGTTCAGCATAAAAGTACAGAAATATAAACAATTGAGCTGTCCGTTTCCATATTGCTCTTTATAAAATTAGCCTCTGCTCTCTTTGAGATGCTGTGAAATGCCACCCAAGCACAAAATGTTAAAAGCTGAAGCTTTGTTCTCTCACCAGCTCATTGAGTTATCTGTATAGTTTTTGCTACATTGGGCCTCATTACACGGACGGCGGTAAGGGTTAACGGTCACCGTTAATGGCAACGGTGACCGTTAACCCTTACCGCCGTACTACGAGGTCCCTTTGCGGGTTGGAGGATTTAACGCCTGCTTCTTGCAGGCGTTAAAATCCAACCCGCTAAGGGACCTCGGAGCTAATTACGGCACCGCAAAATTGCGGTGCCGTAATTAGCGCCTTCCCCATTTCCATAGAGCCCTATGGGGCAGAAATGGGAATGGGGAAGGGCAATGGCGGAAAGGGGATTTACCGCCCCTCCAACCTTGGAATGGGGCGGTAAATCCCCTTTCCGCCAAGGCGGTGCCGGTATTTTACCGTCATGAGCCATGGCGCTAATAGCGCCATGGCTCACCGCCTACCGTGTAATGAGGCCCATTGCGTCTTTATTTTGTATCTAAATCCATTTAAATAATGGTATAGCGCTCTGACAATAATGTACTCAAATCCCTGAATTTGAAAGGCAGAGGAGGGGATGCATGTAAATGGCATTCTCCCCCTTTTTGTTATGTGCTTTAGAAAAGGAACCCTTCAAACATATTAATCAACACAGACTTTGGTTTCGATAAAAGTTGTGACAGCATCATTAGTCGTGACACCATCATTAGTGAAAAGCCGTATATCTTTAATTACCTTTGTTCTTAACAGCTCTTCCCAGTTAATGACTCTATGCTGGCAATTTAAGCATAAATATGTGCATTATTTGTTATTGGGGAGCCGTGAAGGACTTCTTCGGAGACCCTTTATCGAAAGAATAGTAATGTTCGAGGTGCTGGTATAATAAAAGCCAGCTCAAGCCTTGTACAAATGATGTCTGAAAATTGCACTGTAGAAAGGGAATTCTTTTTTATTGCAAGTACTGCAATCCTTGACATAGCAGGCCTCCTTGCAAGCCTGGTGGTCCGGAAATAAGGGTACAGCGTACCGGGTCCCTTTCCAGACCACCAGACAAGTATGCCTTCAGGGGTAGTTGCTCCCGGTTGCACTGCAGGCATGGTTTTCACGGAAGCATCAGCACCATTAGCAACGGTGCTGGTGCTTCCATGTCCCCATTTCCATGGAGTCCTAGTGGACTCCATGGAAATGGGGACTTACACTTTCCACAGCCTGGTAGCCCGGCCCGCAGGGACTTGTAATGCCCCTGTGGCACCGGGATATCAGGTGGCAGAACATTGTGACGAGTTCGGCAGCAACCCGCTGATAGCACTGGCGGGTTACCGCGAAACTCGTAATGAGTCTTTTAATGACACAATGCAAGCACATGGATAGGATGTAATTCTTGTTTTTCCAAGCAGTCATTTGCAGGCACATCACTTTCAAATACAGCGCATTAAAGCAGGCACGATCAGAAACATTACTAACATTACGTTATTTCTCTTTTGATTTACAATGTGTTGCTTTACATGCTGTATTTCTGCACTATCAATGGGTCCTATGTCATCTCTGTTATTTTTTATAACTCGGTCCTGTTGCGACTGACTCAAAACTCCTACTGCCTTTGACTGTAGGGACTGAGTAGGCGTGAGGGGTATGGTAGCTGCTTGACAAATTCCCCAGACCAGTCAACCGATTGAGGATTAAATCATTAGATACAGGAGTGTTGTGCCTCAGGCCCCCTGTATGCCTTATTGTCTGGACCCTCTGTTATCCCCCACTGCCCACATTCTCGTATCACATCGACATTGGTGAAACCGTCACAAGACAGCCCAGCAAGGGATTGCTTGTTCTCGACTTCATTAGCCATGGCGTTAGGAAAGGTGAAGACAAAAAAGAAACCTTTATCATTGCAATGCAACGCTAAGACTGATAACTGCCCATTTGTGTGTGGGTTTTTTCAGCTGATGTATTAGGAGTGGACTAGACAGGCACACACGTTTTTTTTTAAAGCACTTTGGAATGTTGTTTACTTCTTTGGAGATTAGAATTGTTGGTTAGTTGTAAGTGGTGCTATCACCTTTTGTCTGTTTTTGTGCACTGTTTAGGTTTCCTCTCCAATCTTCCCTTTTTAGCCTTACTTACTTGTGTGAACATATTGTACTTTATCCAGTTTCCTTCATCCTGTCACCCAAAAAATAATTAAAAAAACAATGTTTTCAAAGACATTTCTTGTTTTGTGATTATAGAGGAACCAAGGTGGGTGAATCCAATATGTTTTTCCGTGTATGTGTCCGTTCAACTTCCCTAATGTTTGTGTGTATTTTCAACCCTTTCTCATCAAGGGAGTCTTCTGAGAATCCCTTTGTTTCTATTTGTCACTTGTTCTGTGTTTTGCACATTGACACTTTAGGCTCATTGGGCCCATGTGTCTTTTGCACATTGGACCATTGGGCAACATCTCCTTTTGTTCAGAAGGAGTGCTCTGTGTCAGAGGTTGGGGGAGCCAGCCAGTGAGTGGAGAAAGAGCACAGAGAGAAGGGGCAAACAGAGCTGGAGATGCAGATTGAGGTAGAGGAGAGTGTTGTTGGGGAGAGGAAAACAGTGGTTTGAGGAGAGACATGGTTGGAGGAAGGTCAGATAGTGGTTGAGGAGGAGGAGACAGTGGCTGAGGGTGTGAATCCAGAGGAGGGTAAAAGGAGCATGAGGAGTAGGTATTTATGGATACCATTATGAAGTAGGATGTGGCAGAGGTAAAATCACTTAAGGGGCACCTGCAGAAAGTGGGAGAGTACCTGCAATTGCTAGTTGGCAGAGAGGAGGATGTACTGGTGAAGCAGCAGGGAGAGATAGCCACAGAGTTGCAAGGGAAACAAGAGCAAAGGGGAGAGGAGGTGATGGTGCAGCAGCATTCTGATTATCATCAGGCAGATGACCCAACTATGCTACTCCAGCAGATGGCTCTGGAGTAGACTGGTGCCATGCAGCAGTACCTGCTCATGCAGTTGGGACAAGGCAGACTCAGGTATTTTGCAAGAAGTAAAAAACTGAGCTACTAATTGATGTTAGCATTGAATTGCAATGAGACAGCGTTGCATTGTCAACAGCAAGGCTTTCTAATTACACAACTATGCTGATGTATGTTTTCCCACTTCTTAGGTCACACCAAGATACAGTGTAGTCTGGCAAAAAGATATGCCCACCCATGACATCAACACTCATATAGTCCTTTCCTTTTATGGATTGTGGGACTTGTACTATGCTTTGGGCAAGAGATTTTCTGTCTAATTTGATGATGTTTTTTCATCTTATATTGTCTCTTGTATTTGTGTGTTTCTTCTGATGCTTTACTATAGAGGATTAAACGGTTTGTGACTACTCGTTTTATGGGCAGTGGCCTAGTTTGTGCTAATTCAAAATTTCTTTTAAATCATTCATTCCTGCTTTCACTGTATTTTAAAAATGAATCCAATGTTTTCCCATGACTGTTAGATTATTTCAAAATTATCTCTTCTACATGCCCTGGATAGCTTCTCAATCATCTTCCAAATCATTTTGGTGTCTGCATGTTTCTGAACCACACGCTTGTCTACTATGATCTGAATTTAAAATATCACATATATAAACCCCCATGTAGTAATCCATAGGGATGTTCAATCCCATTCTTCACATTAAAGAAGTTGCAATTTTCATACGTGGGCATGATGCTGTTAAGCAGAATCTAGTGCAGTTCCCTTAGGGAGCACAACATCAGATTAGGACTACAGGTGAGAGCAATACATCCCCTTTGGTATCAGTCTGTACCACAAAGATTTAGTTGGTAGCTGTGGCTGAGCAGTCAGACTTATCTCAAGAGGGAGATGAGCAGTATTCAGGGTTTACACAATAGGTAGTACAAAACTATGGAGCAAGGAAACACTGACCAAAGCTTTGCATCAAAAAGAGAATATATTTATTCTATACACATCCAGTTCCAACACATAGATAACAGTTGATAAAGTAAGTTAAGTTTAGTCAAGGAAAAGCATATACAACTCCCTATTCAATTGTAGACAAGTTTGCGGTAAAGTGAAAACTGAGGAAAACGACACAGTGAAAACCAACGACAAATGGCACTCTAGCAAATCAACGAAAGGGAGGGAAAGCACAAGTTAAGCCGAAATATCTTCAGACACCCCCTAGCAACACTTCCCTGAAGTTTTGTGAACAAGTAATGCACAGTGACACTTTAGCCAAAAGATAAGTGAATGAAAACTGAGCAAAATGGCACTCCACAAGTTAAAACAGTAGGAAAGAAGAGGGGTTTAGAAGACTTAGGTGCATCAACACATTTCTCATTGAAAACCAATCTAGTGAGAGCAGATCGAACAAATCAGCCAGAGTCAATAGGCCTGAGCCAGAGTCAGTGGTACAGGACCAAGAGTTTAGGAGCAAACATGTTCTTGTAGCTGCAGTCAAGTCTTTAGTAGAAAAATATTGAAGAAGTGGATGTGTGGCAAAAGACAATGTTAAGAGATAGGGCGGCTGATCCCACAAGTAGTTAAATGATTTAAAACTCCTTTAGGGCTACTACGGAGAAAGGGCGACCTGGCGGAACAATGTACCTTAAATGTGTAGAAGTGGCTCCTGCAGTGGCGGTTGTTCCTGGTAGTTCCTACAGGTTGAGGGGTCCAACAGAGGAGGAGAGGCTCTCGTCATGGAGGAAAGTTCGAGTCGCTGCACTACCCAGGGTTGAAACCAGCCGTGGTGCTGCCAAACGAAGTTTAAAAGGTACGCTCCTTTTAATCGCGGTCCGGGCCGATAGCTGCCTGGCTATCCAGTCTCCAAGTGCTGGGCACTGTCGATTCGACCAAGTCAGGTCCGAGGAAGCAATAGGTGAACTGATTGAACCCACCAGTTCAAGGGAAGGAGGCTCTTTCGCTGAAGATTTCCTCTCGTCGTGTGGAAGAAAAGTGGTGAGATGATCCGGCAGGGCTTCACCGGTGGTGTAGATGCTGAAGATGTCTGTGGCTTCTCTCCCCTTTGGTTCCGTAGTTCCAGTGGTGACGTCTTGCTCTTCCAGTCCTCAGGACCCTCCTTTTATGCAGAAAGAGACCTATTCATACAGCCTAGCTGTCACTCACACAGTGGAGTGGTCTTCTTGGCGGGAGACCCTCCAGCCTATCAGGTTAGAGTGCGACCTGAGTTGCTGCGGCAACTCTGTCCAGGGGTTCCACTCCCCTCCCAAACAACAGACCAACCCCAGACTCAAAGGCGCCGAAAGGAGGGCTTCTTGGAAGAAGCCCGCCAAAAGAGCGAACAAAGGATCCCCGACCTGGGTTAGGAGTTTAGAGTAAGACACAAGAAATAAATTATATCAAAGTTCCGGCAAATAAAAGCTACCGGAGTAAAGTTAATAATAAAATAAACCGGCGGTATGTTAGAGGGTGTCAGTACAAGTGTTAGCCTCGAACAATGGGAAAATCCCATAGGGAAATATTCACAGTCGAATATAAAAGGTAGTAACCACTGCCACCAGCCAGAAACTTTGTAGAGGGGGACTTTAAGGTACCCGCTCAAAAATTATCATAGGGGAAAAACTATTAACCCCTTCCAGTACTTCCATATTAAGATGGGGTGTACTGGTTTAGTTCGTAGAGATCGACTAGTAAAGTCAATGGGGACTTTACATGCCCTGGGAGACAGTAGTCAGTCCCAGGGTATGGAGTCTATGTTTGGGGATTGTTACGACACCACTGTGTCATTGCATGGAGGGTGCTGTGTAACACATGTGCATAAAGATGGTTCCCATGGGTGAGAGAAAAAATCCCATAGGCATTAAACACAAAAATAGCCTAGAAAGCACATAGCAAAGAAGCCTAAGAGTGGGACAATGAGTCTCACTCTTAGCAGGTAAAAAGAAATAAACCCTTCAAATCCAGCAAAGCTGCTGGGGGACTCTATAGGTAAGGGAAATTAGCCATGAAACGAGAATTCTCCCTAACAGATGCACATCACACAATTATGTTTGACATATTATTATTGAACTCACACAATTGTATAAACAAGAATACAGGAAGGATCTCTAAATACACCAGTGAGACAGACAAATATTCACAGTGTGTGAAATAATAGCCATTCCTCTAAAAACTGGATGTGACATTAAGGGGGAAGACAGGGAGTGCTATATTCACCTTCTGCTATAAGATAGCCCATCTAGGTAATCTTAGTAAGAGTGCATTGAGCACCTCATCAATGTGCAAGCACTTTAGGCTGTGGCTCATTTATGTGTTCACGGAGCTCACATCAAATGCTACAGATACGTCTAGTGAAGTACCATCCTACAATAATGCTGATAGCCACAGAGATTGACAACATACAATACAGCGCATTGCTGGTCACAGACTAACAAGCAACATCCAACCCCTTGACTCTGATCCAACCCAGCATTCTCCCCGACCCCCATGATTAGCCTATCACAGCCTAACTAGCAGTGAAGTTTTCTATTGGAGGTGGTAGAATTCAGAATGATTTGCCATTTAGACAGAACAGTTGAGAGAGAGCAATGAGTAATTGCCTGCATTGCCTGACCTCTGACATCAGTGTGTTCATGATGAAAAGCTAGCCGTGAATACCATGGATAAGCAGGGGCTCTTACACCATCCCACCCTCTTCTAGATGACTGTGCAAGAGCATAGTAAAACATGACATGGTGCACTTGGAGAGTGCAGAAAAAGGCATCGGAGGCTTTAGTGGTAGGTAGAGCCAAATACATTGAGGAAGAACTTTCACTTTGTGTACAGAGTGTTAGGACTTGGACAGTGGCTCAGATGGTTGGCAGAGTGACGTACAATAAGGATGAAGAAACATAAAACATTTTCTGTTGCAATGCACTCAACCACTATTGTAGGCCTCAAAGTTTCCACCAGATTTCGCCAATGCTGCTTCATCTGCATGAATGTAGCTGGCTTGCACATAAATATTCATCATCTGACAAACTTGTTGTGTGCTCTGCCAAGCGAAGTGCCTTGTGTTCTCTCCCACCATAGCCTTAGGTGATAAGATGCATGTTCAATTTTATGAAAGTAATCTATCTAACATGTGTTTTATTGATATGTCTCCTTTGGTCTGTGACAATAGTGCCAGCAGCACTAAAACGTTGTTCACACTGCAAACTAGCCAGTGGGGAGATTAGGCTTTCCACAGTTAGCCGAAGAAGTAGACGAAGAAGTAGATATGGCCAAAATGGCCCCTTGCAAAGCCAGACGTGCAGGGGACAATCATCACTACACAGTTTGCTTGAATTGAGAGAATATGTATCAACCACTTGCGCTGCAGTGGAGCTACTCATGTGGAGTCCAATGCATAAAACCATACCCATTGTGCGAGAGGTCTTTCCAACAGCCTTTTAATTTGTTACCACTCTCCAATTGTTGCCTTAGCCACTGTTTGAAGCAGTGTCAGGAGGTTTGAACTAGTGTCAGGAACTGTGGTGAAGAGGGAAAATGGGACAATCCCTTCCCTCGATTCCTGTCCAGACCATGGCCTATGACATCACGACCTAAGCACCCACTGTGGGATGAGTTCAGCCCTCTGACTGCTGCCCCAGACGTCAAGATCCATCGTGGCCACGCCCCGCACACCCAGGCCAGCTGCGCATCCTCCAAAGCACGTGGTGGGACCTCGGGTGGCGCTGAGACCGACCATATGGACCAACTCGAATAGACATCACCCATCAATATCGCCATCATTAGAGATGACATGATGACATAGCCAACGGACAAGAACACACGTGTCACCAAGCACCTGGATCAGACACACACCAGCCCACACGAAGAACATACTCAGTGCTACAACCAGGGACGTCATTTCACCAAAATGCCAAGGGTAGCGGAAGTGACATCACACAACCCTTGACCCCTGATGACATCATAGGAAGTGATGGCATTTGATCCCACCCCGAAGTGATATTGCGGGAAGCGATGGAACACAACCTTTCACCCGTTGACAAAACAGGAAGTGACATCACATAGCATTGTACACTACGAAAAATATGGTTACGATATCACTATAATGTGATGTACATTTCATGCAAGAATGGATCGCCACATGTAGCGTTAAGATCAGTGTGTTTAGGCCCATATGATCAAATTACTGTGAATGCAAGCAGACGTCCATGACCAAATGATAATGATGTGTTATTATATAGCACTTACGCTTAAGCGCTTTATATAGAAAAAATATACACCCGATATCATCCAACATGTGACGGTACTCATTTATTGACCTCAGAAGGATGAAAGGCTGAGTTGAGGCGTTTAAGAACAGACTAAATCAGTGACTCATCCCCTGAAGTGTGCCTGAAATAAACCTTTAATTTCTTATTTTTCTTATTTTTTTTAAAGGGCCTGAACATGAAAGCCAGCCACTCCAGGAGCTTGCATTACAAAAAACGGAAAAGAAACTTTTTTTTTTTACAAAGATCGCAAGGGAGACCTCAGAGGTCCTAGTTGCGACCTCTGGCAACCCCCAAATGACATCCCTGGCTACGACGTAGAGGACAGCTCACGCTCACAGACATGAATCGTTGTTATTTTTCACATAGGCTAACTACTGCACTGCAGAAACGCAAGACGCCAGACGAGCTTGTGTATATGCTTGCAGACGCTTCTTTGCTACTAAAAGCATGAAGATGTCACCCTGTAGATGGACTAATGTATATAAGGACCCAAGTTGCCCCTCGTGACCCCAGTGTTATGGACTGTATGCCGGGACACCCATAGATTAGGCCAAGGTAGGCCGCAAACCAGAGTCCCCAGGCCCGGAGCAGTTCAGACGGAGCTGCAAGGTGCTGATCATGCAGAACAAACCCTGAAGGGAGCTCCACAGCCAAGGCCACATCTAGGACCCAGACTGCAACAACAAGTTACAAGTTGGACACCGGCAGCGATGGGAAAGTGACACTCAACAGGCAGTAGTAAGACCTGTCCATTGTCCACCACTGACACATAGTCATACATTGTTGCCAATACCAGGTACACCACAAGCTGGGAATGGCGGTGGTCCCAGGCTTGGGGGCTTGTGGATGAACCAATTAGAATGCGAGGGGCTAACTACTGACGACACTATAATTCAAACAATCACTAACTAGTTTCATGTAGAAATTCTTAGGGACGACCCAAGCATACCACCTGACCCCTTCTCTACCAATAACATTTCCTTCTATACGGCTCTATACTGACCCTACCACTCGGGAAGCCAACCCGAGATAGCGTTAAGTTTAGGGGCTGGTTTTCCCAGGTGACGCACGTAGTTGCGTCATCCTGTTAGAAAAAAGGGCCTGCGAGCCCATCACCATGAAAATGTTCCTTGGGTACCTATGCTCCGAGAATCTGTCCCTGTCTGTTTTGTACAATAAACAGCAGCAACACTTTGCTCTTGTGTGTGCCGACCCCCAAGACATTACCCCGACAAGTTGGAGGCACTGCTGAGATAGATGGTGAGATAGACCACAGCGAGACCGCTTGCGTCAAGGTGGCCCGGCAACGCGGCCCCTCTGCCGTTGCCCCCTTTGGAGGACTACAGGACCATTACGAAACTGCAAGACGACCGGACAGCGCAATCCGGAGATTGGCTGTCGGGAGCTGACTTAAGAAATGTCCCGCCCGCGGTTGGCGAGTGTCCAGGAGTGGTCCAGACGAGGGGAGGCGGCAAGCTGATTGGGAGGGTTGCCCGCAGCCGAGTGGCACCGGCAGGCAAGAGCCCGATGTGAGCATGGCACACACAACCAGCAATGTAATGTTCTGCGGGTGGCGGGAGGAATTGTGAAAAGGGTGACAGGTGGTTTTACAGTGTGTTAAGAAAAGATTTTGGTCATTGAGGGGTGATCGATTTGTAAGGTATAGTGGGGAATTGAACAAAGGCCGTCCCTTCTGGTGCTACGGAGCGTGCTGCGTGGGGCTTCAAGCTCCCACGTGTTGACTGGTGGGTCACGCTGACTGGTCTAGATCGCTGACACCTGTACAGGGGGTGTGACATTCCTATGAGTTGGCGTTGTAGGTCAATGAATAGATGAGGATTACTATTAATTGAGTGTTTTAGCTCGATGAATAGATGACATATTCGCACAAGAGGTAGCTAGATTGTTTCTCAGTGCGGAAGATAGTTGGCTGGTTAATCTCCCCTAGGGAGGGGGCATATCTCACGCGAGGCGATGCAGCGGGTGCAGCACAATTATGATAACGAAAGTTATTAATGAATACTCCAATCCGGGTGCGGTGGGAAGACAGCTGTGGGGATTGTGGCAAATTAACATTGTCAAAATTGGCACGCATTTTATGTTGCAACTATACGTACTGGTAACACATGGTACTAGATGGTGACGTCACCCTTGCATAGGACACCGCAGTCTTCTTCATCGTAATTGGAGCAACGGTGCACGGTTAAGGAGGGGTGAAAGGGGACAGGCGACCGCTAACGTAGAACGCCGACACGTCCTCGACCAAAGGGGTCGCTCTGAGCAGTGGTGCGATCAGTGGGATGGGGAAGGGATGGGCATACACTGTGCAGGCAGTGGGGACAGAAAGAAAGGAGGAGGGGTTAGAAGAATACCACAGGTGCACTGAGTAGCGGCCATGCTGAGAAGGAGGGGCGGCTCAAATGCACGCCGTACTGGGCACAAGTAAGCAGGGGGCCTCGCACGTCACGGGTCCAAGGGGGCCCTAGCTCCGAAAGGAGGGGTGTCAAAGGGGCGATATCGTTGTCAAGAATAAGAGAGCGGTGGTGACAGCACGAAAGCATAGTAATAACAACATTGCTTTTCCTTGCTGCGGAAAGTCAGAAGTCCCCAAATTACGGGGCCAGGTAACGGCGGTAAACAAAATGTGTACATTTTAAAATGTCTGTGTATTACGGGATAAGGGCAGGATATAGGGCCAGCACATTAACAACACCACTCCTGCACATCTGCACAACACTAATACCGCACAGAGATAAAATAGTAAAGTACAGTATTGAATGGACTCAAGGGATAGATGACAGGATTAGGATACCGTGGCCGCCCAACGGCAGCTTTGACATGACCACTTAACATTCACTGCTAGCATGCCTACATGACACCTATAAGGGGAAGAAGTTAGCAGGCCACCTAGAAGTTTTTGATCTCTGGAGAATGTTTCAGGGGTATACACAGGGGATGTTGAGCATGCAGGAGGGAAACAAGGAGGAGGTGAGCAAGGGGGACGGGTGCAGCGCGCCCCAAGCTCCACCCGGTGCTGAGGAGAGCAAGGAAGAGGCAGAAGGATCATACCCCATTGCAGAAAAAAAAGAAAAGTGAGGGCGAGACACCCCCAATTGAAGCGGTGAAAAAAGAAACAGAAGGTTTGTATCCAGTGAGGGAATTAAGAGAAACAACACAACCGCAATTAACAGCTGCTGAGGGATACTCCAACACAGCATACAGCCCACCACCATACGCGCCAGAAGACCACTACCAAAAGGGACTGGGTTTAGGGAGTACAGTAGACACCAAACAGACACAGGTAAGCTCTGGTAGCATAAAATAGACCCACATAGATTTGCCGAGTATAGGAACAGATGAATGGATAGCAGGACAGGTGCTATTGAAGCTTCGGGGGAGGGTAACAGGAGAAGAGGAGGAGGTGATAAAAAAAGGTAGATAAGGAGGAGGTAGGACACACTCAGAAA
Organism: Ambystoma mexicanum; assembly: GCF_040938575.1. Taxonomy (NCBI): domain Eukaryota; kingdom Metazoa; phylum Chordata; class Amphibia; order Caudata; family Ambystomatidae; genus Ambystoma; species Ambystoma mexicanum. Next base: position 330,973,447 of record NC_090930.1, read on the forward strand.
GGGAGCGAGGTAAGTACCGGGGAAGAGGGAAACATGACGAAGGAACAGGAGGAGGTGTTGGAGGCAAAACTAGCAGAGCTAAGGGAGGCACGAAGCGTATTGATTAGACAGCTCAAGCAAAAAGAGCGGGAGAGGAAGGTGAAGACGCAAGAAGGAAAGGGGGTGCGAGTGGGATTAAACCAGAAAGAGGAAGAGAGAAGGAAAAGGGAAGAGGACCGCATAAGGGGGATTGCAGAAAGAACAGCAGGTATGGAGCAACGGGAGAACAGGAGGAAAGAAGAGGAACGGGAATAGAACGTCAAGGAGATGACACTATGGAAGAAGAAGATTATATTGGAGAGGGCATGGAAGTACGAGGAAGGGAGAATAATAGAGAGTATACTGGCAAAGGAGGGCGGGACATGGAACGACAAGGACAAAGATGCAAGGGTGCTAGGACAAGTAAGTGACACCATACAGGGAGACGCGAGGGTTCTAAGATAGGTAAGTGACACGATAATGAACGAACTTCGCAGGGCGAGAATGGTGTTAGAGAATGAAGGAGACCAACGAAGTAATAAAGGGTTAAGAGGAACATGCTAAGCACCCAGGAGTAAGATCAATGCATGTAATAGTAAAGAGGTAGCGATACCGCATGTACTGGGAGACACATAGAAGACAGGTGAGTACACAGATATAGATTTGGAAACTGTAACAGTGGGAGGAGCACACCCACGCACAAAATTGACATTCTCAGACAGCTTTTGTAGTGAGGAGGAGGAGGGATCCTGCGGAGGTCAGAGTGACGGGAGTGGAGAAGGACTAAGTAAACTATATATCACACATACAGGCTGTGGGTCCTCATGGGAATGTAGGACACAAGAAGGAGAAACAACAGGATGGGACGGCAAAAACTCACAAAGGGAGGGGACACTATGAACAATGACGCCACCAGCAAAGCACATGCCATATGTCAACAGGCTTAGAGACCTCCCAGGACACAGAATGGAGGGATCAGCAACCACAAATAACAATGACCAAGCGGGTCAACGGAGAGGCCATAAGGGCGTAGGGGACCCACAACTTGCACAACACCTTACTGAATTTATCAAAGAATCTTCTTACATTGAAGAAGAGAGTGAACACACACACACATCACCACACAGACGCATGTCAGAGGAAATAACTGAATACACACAGATGCCATTACTAGAGAGAGGGGGGCAAGACAACAATACATCCCATGGAAGCATGCAGTCAAGGAGAATATTAAATGCAGACTACCAGACTACGATCTTTAAGCGGAGGGAAGGGGAAAAGGATATATGAAATGGAGAAGCTAACTGCAGGACACAAGTTAGTAGTTGGAGATGTCAAGGGGTTACTAATTTCCATATTGGGTGACGCAGCAGATGAGATTTGGAAGAGGGCGGGATTCCCAGGAGTGACCATCAGTGATACCTCACATGATGGGGCACCATTTGCAAATTGCAGTCACATACTATGGCAAGTGCTGAGGGTACAATATCCAGACACCTCAGACATAGGGGCAATAACGTCATGCAAAATGCATGAGAACAAGGATCCTGTTAATTACATCCAGGAAATTCAGGATAAGTGGTCACTGGAAACACGGGAGCCATGGGAGAAAACATTAGCAATTTTTTACCACATACTGACACAGGGGCTCCCAGAACCAGTACAGAGGCAGTTAAAAAAATTGGTAGGGATGGAAGCAAAATCATGGCCTGAAATGCAGTTAACAATATTACACCATTGTAGGTTATGGCAAGAAAAGATGAAACAGAAAGAGGAAGATAGGAAGGCAAATGAGGCAAAACTAGTCCAGAATAAACTGTCAACATATGCCATGGAAGGTGCACTGATAACAAGCCCCGCCCCACCGACACCAGCCACTGCACAACAGTCTCAACCACCAGAAACACTGTCACAGCAAGTACCAATTACAACACAGCAATTGCCACCACCACCACCCCCATACACACCACAACACATATACACACCACCGATGGGGGGTGGATACACGCCAATGGGCAATGTCTACACCACAAACTACAGAGGGAGGGTTGTGGGTTAGCAAGAGGGAGGTGATTAGGTCTGATGGGACACATGCCAGGGGGAGGGTCCTGATGGTATAACCAATACGGACAGCAGGGGTATTTAGACAACACTGGAGGACACCCGTGGCAAGCACGAGAGCCGCCAATGTGCTGTACTTGTGGACTAGTAGGACATGTATCTTGGACATGCAAGGCAAGGCCGACACAAGCAGGATGGGGAGAGCAAGGGCAACAGGGTTACAAGGGGGGACAAAATTACTACCAACAACCACAGCTACAACAAATGGGCCAAATACACATGCAACAGCAAGAGGGACTGGCACAACAAGTGCCACCACATCCACAGCAGCAAACATACGTGACGCCCACTGCACAACAAATACAGCACCAACCAGCCCAACACCAAGCACAGCAACCAATGACGATGCCACAAAAGCAACACATCCAAACAGTACGACAGCTCACACAAATACAAGACAATACACAACTACCTACGGACACGCCAATACCGCAGATGCAAATGGGGAAAGTGACGATACTGGGTCACAACCCATACACATGGAACGGTCAATCATTATACCCCCAAATGGACAGCCCACAGACGTCCTTGTTGTGTCCCATCCTGGCGGTAACACCTAACCGTGCGGAAGAACCACGCATAAAGGTGGCAATAGGTGACAAAACATTTTCTTTCCGAGTTGAAACAGGGGCCACAAGATCCTGTATTAGGGAAGGGAAGTTCAACTTGTCAGGCGATGCCACGCACACTCAAGGATTCTCTGGGGCTCGAGGGCTGGTTCCTTTTACTGATAACATCTACTTATCTGTCAGAAATCACGACCTATCTCTGCCACTGCTATACTCAAAACAATCACCAGTAAAAATACTAGGGCGAGACATCATGAGCAGATTGAACATGACTATATCCTTCACTGACAAAAGAATAGTATGTTCAACACGAGGCATACACATGCTCACCGCATGACACATACTTCAGGCTTACTGTGGCAAGACAGTGGCAAGGGCAGAACCAGGGGACAGGGACATCTTCCAATACATAACAGACATGGCAATAGCGTGGCTACTGGGGATTGAGGGCAAGGTGTGGAGGGGGCCGGCAGCATATCTGTTCAGACCGGAAATGCCCACTATTGAGAAAGAAGGGGCAATAATATCAGTGGACATCGAGAGTATTGTGGCAACCAAAGACTACATTGCAGTTCATGCTCAGGATGGGGAAGGGAAAGCATGGAGGGCAGTAATAGCATTGGCTGAAGGATGCAGGCTGACACAGGTGTCAGATGAGAAACTGTTCTCAGACGAAGTAGGAGATGGGGAGATGGTGTTCCAGATGAACGTCTACGTTTGGTTGAGAGTGACGTACAAGGAGGTATCACAGAAAATTGCAATGGCACTAGAAACACCCATCCCCACACAATCAGACTTGTATGAGGAAGACTTAGCAGCTATACCCGCCTCACTATGGACTACTAGTCCTTATGATGTGGGATGCATAAAGAGCATTGGAGGAGTAAATATAAAGCTAAAAAAGGTAGCAATGCCGCCCAGGGTGAAACAGTACCCACTGTCCTGAGCTGATGAAGGGATTTATGAAACAATAAGTGCCCTAGTAGAAAGAGGAATATTGGTACCATCAGAATCCCTGTGCAACACTGTGGTATACCCAGCGTGCAAGGCAAAATGAAGGTCTTGGCAGTTCATACAAGATTTGAGACCTCTTAACCACATTGTGGAGGCAGAGTACCCGATAGCAGCTAACCCAGCCACAATACTGTGCGAAATACCAGCAGAGGCATCACGGTTCACAGTGATCAACCTCAAAAATGCATTCTTCTCAATACCACTGCACCCTGACTCACAAGATTTAACAAGTTTCACATACCGCAACACAAAGTGGAAACACACTAGACTACGCCAAGGGTACTGCGAGTCACCATCCATCTTTAACAGAGTAATACAAATGGACCTAGGGAACATTGACCTGGAAAGCATGGTGCTGCAGTATGTGGATGACACATCATCTGCAGCACCACTGAGGAAAAGTTCAGGAAGAAATCTGTAAAAATGCTCACAGTGCTGGCTGAGAAAGGATACAAGGTTAACAAGGAGAAACTGCAGTACTGTCAGGGGCAAGTACTATACATCGGGCAGATCATTTCACAAAAGCGAAGGAACATTGCACCACAAAGGGCACAAGCAATAAAGAACACACCACAGCCAGAAACGATAAGGGAACTGCAATAATTTCTTGGCCTATGCAACTATTGCAGAGCATGGGTTTTCGACTACAGCACATACATAGGACCCCTAAGAGAGGCTCTCAAAGAGGCACAGAGGGGGGAGAGAATGTTGGGATGGACAAGAGAGATGACTGATGCATTTAATGAACTAAAAGAGGCCATTTCAATGGCACCAGTTCTGGGTACCCCTACTATGATAATGAGTTCTACATATTCTCACATTGCGATGGTGCAGTAATGAAAGCAGTGCTAACACAAAGGACAAGCATGGGACACAAACCTATAGCATTTTACAGTGGCCATTTGGATCCAGTAATGATGGGACACTTTCCGTGTGAACAACACTTGGCTGCAGCATCTTTCGCAGTAGAAAAATCATCATCCATTACTATGGGGTGCTCCACCACACTATTTGTGGAGCACACCCTCTTCGCGATACTAAACAAACCAAAATCCACACTGACCACTCAAAGAGCAACAGGGTATGAGATTATTCTCTCTAGACCTGAATTGACAATAGTAAGGTGTAGCAATGTCAACCCAGGGCAGTTCATAGCAGAGGAAGTGGCCGAAGGAGAATATGTACATGACTGCACACATGCAATTGAATTTTTCCCATCCATTAGAAAGGTAGAAGAAAATGACCTAGAGGGGGCTGAGGTGTTAAACATTGATGGGTCATCAACAATTGACCAAAGTGATGGTGTGAGGAGAACTGGAGTTGCTTTAGTACGATTGAGGGAGGATTGGACATACGTTCCGGTCAAATGTGTCAGATTGCCCCAACAATACTCAGCACAGGCAGCAGAGTTGGTGGCACTGATCAAAGCTTTAGAAGAGAGCAATGGGAAAAGAGTAACAATATACTCTGATAGCACATATGTCACCTCAACAGTACATTCAGGATTAATAAAGTGGCAAAGAAGATGATTCAGGAGAGCAGATGGTACTCCTTTGCAACATGCCCTCCTCCTGGGTGAACTAATAGAAGTAATAACATACCCAGCAGGGGTAGCCCTGGTGAAGTGTCAGGCACATAAAAATGGAGAAGATCTAATACCAAGAGGTAACAGCAGATGCACATGCAAAATATGCTGTGTACTTTGGCGAGACACAGGACCTTCAAGAAAAACAAAAAGATAAGGGGAGGGTAAGACAGATGATAATGAAGGATGGGTACACGCACATCTCAGAGACATAGATTATGGAACTGCAGGCAGCATCCCCAATGGCAGAAAAGGAACTGTGGGTTAGAAGAGGATGCACCATGTCCCCCACAGATGCACTATGGTGACAGAATAATACAGGGAAATTTGTGATGCCCCTGGCCCTGCTGAAAACAGCTCTGGCCCAACTACACCACCCCACTCAGACAGGGAAGCAGTAATTGCAGCACAAATAAAAGAATCATGGTTCTGCCCCGAGCTAAACTCACACGTTGCAAATTTCATTAGCAGTTGCCTCACAATTCACGGCCCGTCACATGCTGCAAGTGATCAAAGGTACAATACACCGGCCTGACGGACCCTTTTTGCACTTACACATTGACTACGTCGACATGATCAAAGTATGTCAAGGATACCGATACATGATTGTAGTAGTATGCCCATTTTCAAGGTGGATTGAGGCAGGCCCGTGCTCTCATGCAGTTGCATTTAGGGCAGCTACATTTTTAATAAGGGAGGTCTTTCCGAGCTGGGGAGTTTGTGAAGTATTGAGGTCAGACAATGGTCCCCACTTTGCCAATGAATTATTTCAGCACATAACTGCCCTTCTGGGGATCAAGCATAAATTTGCCTGTGCATATCACCCACAAGCAAATGGCGTCTGTGAATGCCTCAACAGCCTCCTGAAAGAAGCAATAGCAAAAACCCAACAAACAACCAAAAATAGCTGGCTCTATTGCCTTCCTCTGGCTTTGTTTGAATTGAGGAATAAACCAGGTTCGGACCACCACCTCACACCACATAAGGTGGTGACCGGATGCCAGATTCACCTTCCCCTCACACCACCATCAATGGCAATGAGTGACTGTCATAGAGCAAGTACTGTTTTTGGTGAAGAAATGCATGAATATGTCTCTTCCCTGGTTACTAGTGCCGCTTTTATCTCTCAACAGATTCAATGGACGCAGGCGGGTCACAGAACAACCAACAGGAAACAGCAACCAACTAGGACAGGAACTGACTGGACAGTGAACAGTGAAAGAAGGAGACAAAGTACTCCTCAAAAACTATCGGAGAAAGTGGAACACCCCTAGATTTACAGGGCCCCACACAGTCCAGAAAGTGGCCCTAGGGCCATCAAATTGTCCGATAAGGACGTTTAGACACACATTAACGGCATCAAGCCCTACAAAGCACATACCTGCCCCCACCTCTACAGCGACAGGGCCAATGCTTCAGCAACGACGACTAACAACAACACAGCACAAGTGCCAGATACCCCAAAAGGCACAAATGACCAACCACTCATAGCACACCCCATGGTCAGGAGGTCACAGACGAAATACGCCCCCACGCCAGAACAATACAATTATTTTAATTAGGAAACTGCCAATAGAATTGGAAACATAAGTTTCAATAAAAAGCACCCACCAACAGCAGAAGAAGAACATTGTCAAAGAGATCTGTAATATACACCACACTGTGTAAACACGTGCATGCTCTCTTCTCTTTTTTGTCTCGCACATGCAAGTATCGTGCATTGTTATTACTGTATGAAAATACCTCATAACGAACATACGCCACTGCCCAGGGGCAAATGCTACCCGCAGACGATATCGCAGAAGCACTATCACATCAATTTGTTTACATTATAAAAAGGCCAAAGTACTTGAGTCCCAGGAGAATATGCATCTATTATAACGCGTTTCTCATGCTAATAGTACAATCATTTCCACACCTCCACACAGCATTACCTGTCTTGAGAGATAGGACGGGGAGGAAGGCGTGGGAGGAGCTTTTCGCCTGGGCATTGAACGAGACCACTTGCTACGCAGAGCTTGAATAACAAGCTCTAACAGTAATAACGCAACTTTTTTGAGATTTTCAGGCGGGCGCCTATATCATCTAAGGTAAAGTAGCTGCAGGACGGCAGCACAGGTAAAATAAATATGCCAGTGGTAATAGCAACTGTAATAAAGATGTTGGGGATATTTTTCACCACTGGTCTGATAACTGCCGCTGTCTGGCAGGCATACTACGCTTTTCATGTGACCGCAACCGCCACTACTAACTTTTCCCCTACCATGGCTGCAAGAAGAACTGTGTCAGGTGGTACAAATAACACAGGGCCCAACATAAAAAGAGGTAAATGTAGTGTTTCTAATTAACCAGACAGAGGAGTTGAGTATACATTGTCAGATATATTTTCTTGAAGTAGTGGAGTCCTTAAGTGGTTTTTTTTCCCTTACCTTACATCTGTTTAGTGCTTACTTAGACATGGCTAGCACATCCTCTTCCAAATGACATTGGAAAGTTCTAATCCCAGCAGATACACCAGTGGCAACACTTCACTGAGTGATGGAGCACACAGGATAACACACTGGGTAGCCTCTTAAAATGGCAGCAGCCAGCAAAATTGCTCAACAATGGCCACTGTATAAGGGTTAAGTGGGTATATCACGTTCCTAGTTTGGCTAATGTACTAATTGATCACTATTGCACTATTCCTGCATGTGGCGGGTTGAATTCCACTCAATCGACTTTGCAATGTTCTGCTGTTTGTATGGGAGGTGGTGGGAAGACCTCTGCATTCCTTCACATATTCAAGGCACTCCGGAGTCTCCAAAGGTGGCTCAGATCGTCTTGCAACACTTACCATCTCTTCTAGTGACAGGCTTTTGACGTGAGTCAATAATACACAAAAAAAAACTTTTAAAAAAAAGTTATCAGCAATGAAGGCTGCAAGAAGAGCGATTCATATTAGTTTGACCATTGGTCTTTGTTGAATTAATAACTCTTAATTCTTTTTGTCTTTTTTGTTCGATACTATCTTTCTCCTCTTCATTGTTTCATCAAACATTTTTAATTTAATCATTGCTTTTTCTCTTTCTTTCATTTTTGTTGCAACATATGTATCTTTATTTGTCTAACTGATGATGATGGTTTTGACTTTTATGTTTCATGGGGTATCAATGGTGCTTATAAAATCATGTACTATTATGGGCAATTTTCTTTCCATGATCAAATTAATTGTTTTATTTAATTCGATAACACTCGCATGTGTGCATTATTTTATAATGTGATTGTGATTCAGCCCTAAGGAAGACCATCGCTGGTCAAAACACGTGTTTGATGACATATATGTGCAGGTTGAGAGTGACAAACACTCAATTGTCTCAACATTTTTGAAGGAATTGGGCAAAACAGGGCACATCCCTGGATTCATCTTATTTCAGGAGAGCTACAATATTCGTTCCATTTATAGATGCCAACATGCCAATGCATAAACCATGAGGTGTGAGCTACTGTGGCACAACCTTCTCTACTTTCTCCAATATATGAACTCACCTGTAGGACCAGTTATCAAACCCTTCATTGCACAAGCTGGCCTGCATGTGAATGCCATTTGGTGGATGTTGTCTTTGGCGTTGCTGACAAGATGTACAGGGAAACGAGACTCACTGTCTAGTAATAGCTACGCAATTCCTCATGCCCATTGCTAGGTAACCTATCTTACACACACAGTGGTCCAGTGCCATCCCCACTGCTTCCACAACCTGGTCACAGCTGCATGGTACCGAAGTTCATATAATGTAGTGCTAACTCAGAATTTCCAAGCAGGGATCAACAAAGAGAAGGAGCTGTCTAGACCCACAGTTTTCTACAAATAAATATGGCTGTAACTCAATATTATACCAAATCTGTTATTGAGTGGAGAGAGATTTCCAGGCCTTTTATGATATTTTGTGACATTCTAAAAAGTCTCAATTCTGGGCTGGCACATTGAAGGGGAAATAATGTTCATCAACTGTTGGCTCTTCAGGCAAAGATGATACGCTGACATACCTTGTGAAAATCAATGTATTACAAGATTCTCTGCTATAGTGTGTAGAATGGAAGCACAGATGTTGCATTGCATGCATTTGCATGCAGTTGAGGGGTGTTGCTAGGCTGCCCTGGCCCCCATTCCCTTTGCCAAGAATGCAGATGATACCCTCTCATGTTGCCTATAGGGAATACGTAAGGTACGTGTGTGGTCTTTTTTAGCACCCTTCTGCCAAACATGATGGGCTTGTTGCATGTGGCTATGTAAAAGAAAATGAGTGGGAGGTTTTAATGGTATAGTGGATAAGGCAGATGTGGAAATCTGTGGTGTTGGCGAGTGCACGACAAAAGCACCATTTACATCTGTGACAATATAGGCTCTACTGTGTTCAGGGAGGCAATACGCTGCAAAGATGTAGTCATAAGGTCAGTCCCAGGGTTGAGAGTGTATTAATGGGTGTGTTGAATTGGGGGTGTTGATAGTGAATGGATAGGGTAGAATCCTGCATTTGGTATGTTAGACCTTGTGAGTCACCTGATGGGGAATGAATGTGGTGCACCATTGAAAGATTTTAGCATTGAAGAGTTGGTGAGGGAGGAGTGATGTGGCAAGGAGGAGAGGTCCACTGCTCAGAAACAAGTCTTCAGGTGTGGCATTCGAGCCCATCCTTTGTTTGCAAGATTGTGGTCTGATCTGGAGCATTTTAGGAGAGGAGAAGGGCATCCAGACTAGATAACCCTGATTGTGATTGAATTTCCTTGAGCGAATAGAAGCACGGACCAGTAAGCATTGTAGGGTGTTCTTTCTTTGGTAATCTACAAGCCTAGTCCCTGCACGTACCGAGACCTTAAGGCAGCCAAGTGTTTTAAGTTGTCGTGGTCTTGATTCGCTGCTCTTTCTGCAATTCATTTAATTGAAAAGTCATTCCTTAAGTTTCTTCCTAAAAATAAGGTTGTTCACGTCCATGAAAAAATACTTAGGTAGGGAGCTAAATATGTTGGTAATCTTTGGGGAGGATGACAACCCTCCTTGTCTTTTTCTAGTGAAGTTAGAAACTAGGACTAGACTGACATCACTGGATCATAGTGTTCTAGAAGGGGTGTAGTGCTTAAATGTCATAGTGAAGGAAGGTGGTCCCACATCATAATAAGTGTGATGGGTGATGCAGAGGGTATTGAAATGTATCATTTTATTGACGGGGAGTCCAAGATATAGGTGGTTTGCTTTGTCCAGTGAAACCACGGCCAGGGTCGTGTTGAGGAAGGATTGGTTAGGTAGGAACCACCACATAGTGCACAGTTGGAAACACAGCTTCCAACAATGACTCTCACCTGTTTTTCAAGATTCAGGTTCATTATGGTTTTGAGGATCCTTGCCCGGAGGAGAGAACTTGGCATGGCACCGTCTCCTTGGCCAAGCAGACTGAGGTTGTGTGAGAAAGATCAGTACTGCAGAGCATAGGTTAAGTTTTGGAAGAGATGATCTTTAGTCTGTTTACTGTCATCCATGTGTGCATGTAGGAAAGGCATATTTGTAGGTCCGTTGCATTTGTTGAAACGTTTGTCTTCAATGTATCAATTATTTGTGCGTTGCTGCATAGTTGTATTGTTTGAGGTCAGGCAGACTGATGAGTTCCAGTAGGGGAGTGATGTAAATGTTGAAAGGCAGTGGCGACAGTGTGGATCCTGGCATATTCCAAACAATAAACCGTGTGGAATGTGGGATATTTAGGGGCCCATAGTTATGGATAAAGTGGTGTCAGTAAAGAAAGAGGGGATCAAGTCTAGCAGTGCTCATTTTATTCCAATGTCACCAAGTAATTTCAGTAGAATCTCGTGGATAATGCTGTCAAAAGCTGTCCATAGAGATGACTTTGATTTGGGAATATTTATCCTTAGTATTTTTAGTGTGCCCAGTATTAAGCAGAGAGCTGATTATGTGCCCCCAGTTGGTCTAAACCCATGTTCTGACTTGTGAATAAGGTTGTTCGCATATTAATTTGTCCAGTATTTTTCTGATGAACTGAGCATTTGAGGTGGGGTGGAAGCTTGCAGGGTTCTGTGAGTTTGATATCTGTTTTTGGGAAGTAGCCTGGTGTAAACTGACTACCAAAGTAGACTGATGCTCCTGTTAGTGATTGAGTCATTAAGGACAGATCAAAATACTGACATCAGTTCCTGATGCTTTGTGACATCCCTGTGTGAATAAGGAGGGCACAGAGCTTGCATGGATCATGCTGGGTTGCAGGAGTGTATGGTATCAGGGAAAATTATCCACACCAATAATGTTGCCATATATATGGTTGTGGGGTAGGCCATATGCGATATTATTAGTGGGGATAATGTATGGGGTTATTGGGACCAGGGGTTGCGGGGGTGTCCCCCACTCCATCAACAAAAACTATAGGGGAATTGCGAGGGTGCCTCCCGCAGGTTCCATGGCCATCGCTGCAGAAATATGCCGATATTTTTGTATGGCGATATTTTTGCAGGGATATTAATACATGGAACCGAGTTTATGGCAGTGGGGAGATCCTTTAGGGAGAAGAGTTTACAGATGGGATTGATGTTGCCGAACATGATATCTCCTTGGTAGGGTACAAATGCACTGGTCATTTGCTATCCTATTATGTACACTTGACTTTGTAGTCTATTTTGCTGAAGTGTGCCACAACATGGTCACAACGGTTTTGAGTAGGAGTTGGGTTAGTGTTGCAGACTGCCTGTTCTTCGAATTCTTAAATGTTCTTAAACATTTCCTTTTGACTGTGTTTTGCCAATTCAATGCATTTCATGAAGCACACTTTCTTGTTGATTTATGCAACTTTGTATGATTACAAGTAGATTTTTCTGCAGATTATCTCCAAATTTTAATGTTCTTTCTTCATGTTTTGGAGTGAAGAACGTATCAAGTTAATTTTTCTGTAATTTTCTAAAAGATGTTTCTGGTGCAATGTCCTCTAAGACAGGGTTAATCCACTTACGAAGGTTGAGAAGTTGTTCATACTGTGAGTTTGTCTGGGGTTCCGGTGTAATGGTCCTTTGTTTTCTTCAAGTCTTTCTCATAGTGTGTTGATTCATACTTCTTTTCAAGGTCTGATCAACATCATTGGTCCTAATGAGGGTTCTGTGAGCAGAGCCGCCTCTATGAACATAGTAATAGAATAGTGGGGTGTTCTCCCAGGTAAGGTGAACAGGAGAACTGAAAGTGATTATCTTCTTACTGCAGAAAAATCCATATAGTGTGTGGCCAGATTAGCTTTAAGGGATTTCATGATTGCATTGCCTTATTTTTCAAACCAGAAGATGAAGTGTCCTTGTAGTGCCAGATTTTGGTGATTCACACGGAAGTTGGCAGCCACATTTGTGAGTTGTTTGGTGAAGATTGGAATTTGGCAAGGTGTTCTCTATAGGAGGCACAAGCTTCGTGTGAGGCAGGTAGTGGTTAAGTGCAAGTGATTTACAATCTGGGATGCTATTGATGCAGGACATTGAGACTTTGATAGAATCTCTTTTGATTAGTGCTATCCCTCCACTTGTTTATTGGTATGGTTTGCACATTGTATCTTGTAGCCTGTTGAAATGCCTTCATAGATGATTGACACCAAACCATCAAGGTTTCAGTGATGTGACATAGATCTATTTAGCCCTAGAGACGAGGTTGTACATATCCAAGGTTTGTTTGGTGATTGAGCATGGTTAATTGGAAGGCATCTAGGCAACACCATTCTATGGCGAGTTTTGAGAATGGGAGGATTGGCCATTGGTGGTTCATTGTTATTTTCATTGGCTTTTCAGACCTCCATGGTAATGTTGTCCATTTAAAAAAGGCTGAATGAGTTCTTCCTTGGGTCAGGGTCCTCATCTTGGCATCATTGTTGGTTGTCTTGCTCTTGTAAATTGTCTTGAAATATGTAGTAGTGTGAGATTATTCTTGTGGTTATGGTTTTTGAGTAAATCAGGTGCTTGGTAGAGTAAGTAAATGCAATGTTTTGGGGGAGAGTTTTGTCTTGTTTCTCTCATTACATTTCGTCTCTGTAGTATGGTGGGTGCTCAGGGTAGCTGGTATTAGTCATTCTTTGCTTCCCTTGCAAGACACTGTATATATGGAAGGGGCAGTATGTGGATGTTGCATTTCCAGTGTGAAATAGGTGCACAGACCTGTTTTTTGAGAGAACTGAGATGGCCCCTTAATTCATCTCCTCCTTGGATGCTGCTTGCAGTACTTTGCAGTGGATACTGTGTGGGTGCTGTCCACTGCGGAGTCAGTGCTTTGCAAGTGACTGACTGCAAAATTATAGTATCACTAGCAAGTGGCACTACAGCTTTACCACTACAACTCTGACCATTTTTATTTTAAAATAATGCACGCTGGAAGATGCAACGTTTTCTGAAGCTTTTCCACTTGACATTTTCACTGGCTCGTGAATGCATGCCCCTTTTCTTCTCTCTCTTGGCCTGCATCGCTGTCTGTGGTAGCTTCAATGGGCTTCATTACGAGTTCAGTTGTAACCCTGCCATTACGAGTCTGGTGGCCCGGGAAGTCAGGCGCTGGTAAATTGTAAGTCCCCATTACCATAGAGTCCCACACGGCTCTATGGGAGTGGGGACATGGCAGCACCGGCACCATTGCTAACAATGCGGGTGCTTTCGTGACGGGTCTGCCGACCGTAGCGACTGCGTACAGCAGGGTCAGAAGTGTGGGGCACTGCGGCCATGCCTGGCTCACTCAGAGTTTGCCGATCCGGAAACAAGGGTGCCGGTGAGCTTACTGGCACCCTTGTTTCCAGACCGTCAAACTCATAATGAGGCCCAATGTAGAGATTTCAGAGTCTTCATCTTGATCCTTTGTTATGGCCTTCATTCTCAACTGTTGTCAAGGAAATCAGAGATGGTGAGTGTTCATGGATCACCTCTTCCTCATCCATTATTTGCTGTCTTTGCTGAGCAGGTGGTATATCGTCTTCCTCTTTCATTTTGTTTGGTGGAAGTTTAGCTTACTTTTCCTTGTGAAATCCATGCTCTGTCACCTGCCACATTTCCAAAGGCACTACATTCACACTTACATTTCTTCCCCATACACCAGTTTCGTTTGAGATTAATACACTTCATTGCATAGGGAGACATCTACAGCTACTGATCGACTGACATGGCAGACACAGAGACCCATTTACTAAATGCGCTTCTCCAATGCAAACAGCTGCTGTTATGGCAGGTGAAAATGTCCAACAAATGCATTCCTCCCCCGATCCTAACAACACCCCGTACCATGTTTGGATCCTGTAGTAAATTCAGACAAGGCTAATTTTTGTTTGCATCTCCATCCAATAAATCTACATGTGGTTTTCAGTCATTTCACCTTCTCCTGTGCATAGTTCATACATGTAGTGTTTTAAATGCTGTGGCCTTGCCATGGGAAAACAAAATCTGTGTGGGATCTTCAATGTTTTGGCCTTCTCTCACGACCATGACATTCAAATGGGCCTGTCAGTGCTTTCACCTTCTCCTCCACATAGTAAATGCACACTGGCCCTTGGTGATGTGGCCTTCTCCACCTTCAAAATTAATATTAAAACGTAATTAATGCTAAAAACGTCTACAAAATTCACATAGGGGTGTCAGTACCTTGGCCTTCTCTGCCTACAAACTGCATCTGAATTTCTCATCTGCATTTTCTCATCTGAATTTCTCAATAGTAAATGCAAATGTGGTTCTCAGTGGTTCTCAGTGGTTTGGCCTTCTCCTAAACCTAGGAAATTGGCATGGGTGTTTAGTGATGTGGCTTTCTCCTCCGCCTCATAAATGCACCCGGAGTTCTCAATGCTTTAATATTCTCCTGCAAATTTCACATTTGGTTCTCAGTGATTACGCCTTTTCATCTGCATAGTGAATGCATGTGGGATTCTCTGCACTTTGTCCTTCTACTCTGCCCAGTAAACGCACATGGGATACTCAGTTCTTTGGCCTTCTTTTCTAACTAGTAAATGCATATGAACTTCCCAGCGATTCTCCTATGACTACAAAGTTTATTTGGGCTATGCTGCATCCCACCTACAATTCACAGCCACGTGCACCCACAAGTCATGCATCCCTAATTCCCTGCAAAGAAATTCAAACCTAATTCCTTAATGGTGCCTTGGTCCTTATATCAATTCAGTTAACCCTTAAACAACTTTACTGCAAAAATATTGCATAACAAGTCTAGGCCGCTCCAGCTTCTGTGTATACATAGACACAAGGCCAAACGTGCAACCGGGACAATTGTATGAACATTCTATAAGCTAGGGTTTTGATCAGACTGCCCTGCTCCCACTTGGTGCATTCAGAACAAGCACAACCGTTGTGTTTCAGAAAGTGTGCACATCTGTGTGTGTTTGGAGTGAAAGCAAAACATGTGTTGTGTGCAAGTCTTAATTTATTCATGCATTCATTAAAGTGAATTTGCAAGAGCATTTATGTGTATGTTGGAACATCTATGGGGATGGGCCTGTGTGTATGTTTGGACAACGATTTTATACAAAATTCTGTGTTTTAAGGAGGTGCCTTATAATGTATTCAAAAATATAAATCGCATGTCCATGGTATAAGCCCTAAGCGGGCAAGCAATGTATTCGATTGCTGAACATCTTCATCTCATGTTGGCTGACAGAGTTTGAAGTTTGAATTTCGGTTACCTTTAAAGCATACTATCTGTTAAAAAAAAAAAAACACACAATTTAGAACCTGTTACTAGAATCAACCCCCTCAGTTGATGTTGTGATTAGCCTCTATCCTCTTTTTAGTTTTGACTAACAGGTGGTGTCTGTGGCATGTTAGGGTTCAATACAATGCTGTTAGTGTGGTTTATGATCTGTGTAAGGTTACAGTGGTTTGTTATATCCATCCTGTACTAGGTTCATGCCATCAGCAATGGATGTAATGGCCCAGGTCAAGGTTAGAGCGTCCAATACATACAGCCCGCGAGGCCCCAGAGGAGCATGGACCCATGCACATATCTCCCTGAAATTACCAGTAGAGAGGCATGGCATCCTCATGGTGCTGTGGAGCTCCCCCTGCTGCCCGTTTTTTCCTTGGCCTCATTGTCAAAAGAAGAAGTTTAGGAAAGTGTACAGGGCATGGGCACTACAGGGATGCTCTACTTTCTACAGCCAGCCAACCACTTCCACCTCCCTGATCCCCCTATCAATGCTAGTGAGGCTAAGGAGACATGAAGATTTTATGTAGTACAATGACACTGCTCTTTACATTTCCTACAGTCGACCGCCATTGCCTGCCTCCAAGGAATGCTGCCTGTTTTCTCGTTGGTCAAAAAGGAAATGTATATTGTTCCTCTGCCATGTATTCCAAGTTGGCCAAGTAACAGAGGAGATTAACTTCATCTAACCATGTGTGTGGACAACTATTGTCCCTTAGCTACCCTGGAGGAAAGTTATCAACCCCCTGCCTAGCATACTGAGTTGTTACCACACACAGACTTGTCTGTCACCAATTTGCCCTTTAAGATTGCTCTTTGATCATAGTTTTACGAACATGGCACAGGTTGCTGTGTTTCAAAGAGAAGACCTTGGTGTGGTTTCTAGCCTTTACTCCCATTCCATGTTATCCAGCAATATCCCCAGAAAGGACAGGATTTTTTAAGGCTGCCTCATAGGCCCTGTATTGTACTTCCACTAGCTGTATCCACCTTGGGAACCAATTTGCTGTCCTCATCCAATAATAGTAGGAGGTGCCAAATGTTTCTGTGCTTCAGAACCTAAAATTAGGTTGGAGGCTTATAGATTCCGTCGAACAGTACGTTGGATGTAAATCTGACACATGACCCATCCGTACCATCGTGATCATTTAGGAGATGGGACCCAGCTCTTCCTCACACTATCAAATATGTTTATTCAGTAAACTTTCAACTAGACCAATGGCACTGCTGGAATAATCGAACCTTCTCATGTCATTTCCAGAAGAACTTTCATGTGTACTTGTTCTAGGTACCTGGAGGTGTGTGTGCCTCATCCATGATTATTCCCTTGAGACCAGAAACCCCAGTTATCTGAATTATTACAAATCTCTTGGTGGTTTTTGATGGCAATACCATTCCGTTGCGGCCTTACTTCTGTCATTAATTAATGTTTTCATCTTGTTAATGTTCACCTGCATAGTTTGCAAGCTAGTGTATCCCTTTAACATATTCAGATAGTGCTGCAGCCTCCTTTGGGAATTATGAAATAATTACCAATTAATCTGCTGATGGTAGGAGTGGGCACTGGTTAGCCAGAGTTCCAGATACAACCCAGCCTTACCAAATTGTCCAGCAGATCTGCTAAGAATATATTGAACACATGGGGTACTACAATTCACTCCTTTTCCAAGCTATCTTTATCCACCATCCTCTTTTCCTCTTTCCATCTATGAATACTTTGCCAGTGTTTCAATTACTTAGGAAGCAACGCAAACCATCCATCAGCCCTCATAGCATAAAGTTTGTTTCAAAATAGTTTGTGAATACTATGACCAATTGCAGCCATGCATCCGAGGAAAGCTGCATAAAGGTGCTCGCGAGGCCATGATGCAACTTTCCCTCACAGAAAGCACAACGGACTGGTTACAAACCTATTGCCCTTTGGAGAAATGTATCCGACAGGCAGGTACATATTTCTTTTCAACCATCCCTGATCCCCTGGTGCTCTAGAGAAACCCGACAAGGAGCTCTTCCATCTATCTGGGAAATTGGGAGTTTGATCTGCCGCATGGTCCTTATTTGTAAAGGATCTTTTGTAATGTTTAGTTGCAAAGAACAAATACAACAAAAAAGGAGCAACACATTCCAGTAAACCAAATGAACCGAGTTAGGTGTATATGTGTGGATCATTGAGGGTTCATTAACAGCAAACTCTATACTGCAAGTACAGTTGCTATGTGTGAACTCTGCAACATATCAGCATGATATTTCATTTCTTCACACATCTCTTGAACAAGATGCACATCAAGAAGAGTGTGATTCATCACGTGTATACAATAAAGTTCTACTAAGTGGTTCATACCAAACAGTACAAAAGAGCTAGATAGACAAATGCATCACCTATATGGAAACTGTGAGCAACATCCCACTTGATACATAACAAGCATTGGGAAAGCCAGTAGGTCTGGCCTTTTTTTTTATTTTACAGGTTTTAGTGTTTGTTTATGAATGAATAGAAAGCTGAATGCGTTTAATTATGTGGATGCAGGTTGTTTGACAGGAGCAATTGTTCAGATGGATGATTGATGTCAGCAACTGTATAAACGTGATCAGGTGGATGTGTGGGTGCATTTGTGGGGATGGGTAAAAATGATGGATGTGTGTGATTGTGCTAAAGGATGGGTGGGTGGGTGTGAAAATGCGTGCCTGCATGGGTATCAATGAGCGTGTGTGTGATTAGAGGGATGGATTGATGTGATTGAATGGTTGTGACACAGTGGATGAAGGTATGTGTTTGAATAGATGTATGGGTGTGATGGATTGCATGGTTGTGAAGGTGTGGTTGATGTTGATTGGTGAATAGAGGAAATTCAGATGTATTGTTCTAATTGAAAAGTTGGTTGCTATTCGATGAGAACATAAAGCAGTTCAGTGTGATAATGCCGCCTGGAAAAAGTCACCAGTTGGGAGAGTTTTTTTCGTGACCCCTAAAATATGTTCCCAAAATATTCTAGCATGGGTATAATTTTATATTATAAACTCCCACAGTAGAATATGTGGGGAAAGTGTTTGATTTTAATAAGGATGCATTTTCTGGGAAATGTCTACCCCCCCCCCCCCCCCCCCCGACGGCCATTTCCCAGGCGACTTTATAACTGGACACCCATAAACCTCCTTCTAGCTAGAAACAAATACAATCTGTTGATTGTGATTTATAAGGGACATGCTATATATGCAGTACCTGATTTGCTTCCTGTTAGACTGGGATCCAACACTGACATGTGGTGCCCTACTTAAACTATCTATGCATCCAGATGCAGGAAATGCTACCTGCCAGGTACAGGGACATGCGTTGGGCATGGGCTAGGCTGGCTTTCCAGAGGGGATTAAGAGAGGAATAATTGGCAGAGTCAAGTATGCAGTTAAGACACGAATAGGACCATTTAAAACAGACTGTAACCTGAATTCAACAGTGGCAGAGACGGCTTTAAACACCAGGGAAGTGGGGGATCTGGAGGGAGGCAACTCCATTATAAATGATTGCAAGCTAGTGGCACCTGTTGATATGTTTGAACTCTGGTGCGTAAATATATGCCCATGTTGTGACATGCAACCTAGCATAGCACAGGAGCCTGAACCAATGAAGGGGGATTTGGATGTCCTTCATCTGATACAATGTGTGAAATATTTGGTTGACATGGTGCTTTTTACTGCAACATTTGTTGTGAAAAAGGGGATAAAAAGGCCTGCAATGTATGATTGGTTCTGTAAGGTAACACATGAAAAAGCCCAACCGATGGGTTCCAGATCACCACCAGCCCACAATAGCACTGTACAACATTTTCATGATGAGTGTGTCCAAATATATGGCAGTAATGCCACTGTAAAACTATTTTATGATGGTGCCCACAATAGCAGACAAGTCTACAACTGCAAACCACAGTCTAATGATGCTCATGATGCTGGTGTCTGCAATGTATGCCAGCACTGCCCCATATCCATCAAAAAGAATCATGCTGCTTGTGCCCAAATACATGCCAGTATCAGCACTTCAGCACTCTTGCATGATGGAGCTCAACATATATGCCAGTGTGCCCCATTCATGGACATGGCTGTCACAGCGGCCTCTGAACCATGAAAAGAACAACGACATTTTAAGTGTGTATGTATGCCACGTTTCCATGTTGCCAGTGTGCTTAAGCATGACTCTTCGATGTCTAATGTGTGACACGTTGACTGACACTGTATTGTGAGCACAGCTAAGCGCTTACGTCCATGCGATGAATGCCCAACATCCTTCTATACACCGAAGGTAATTATGAAGAGCATTTCGACAGCGTTATCAGTTCTACAGAGCAGGGTTTGAAATTGCTTTGAGCTGTTTATCTCCTGCATGTATTACAGAAGAGCCTGGTTAGTTTGGCATCAACAGGTGCCTGGAACTACATTTGACTCCCAGGGCCAAATGGTGCCATATAAACATACCTATGTAAAATAATTGTGGGCATGGAGATGTGTGCAAAGAAGCAATACAACACATCTAGATGACATTTAAAACACAATGGTCCATTTACAATGGGGAAGCAGTTGGTAACTCATGTTGACGTTACATTTCTGCTTCACTTATAGCAGCTCCTCTCACCAGACGAGTTCCCCCTGCTTACAGGATGATGCACGACAACACCTTTCTTTCAATCCCTCTAATGTTTTAAAAGCTACACCAGTTAACTATGTACTTCAAAATCTTTGTGTGCCTTAAAGAATCAACAATCAAATATTTGTTGCAAGTACTTGTTTGACAGGGTCTCATTACCCACGTCTCTCTCTCTCTCTATCTCTTTCTCTCTCTCTCTCTTTCTCTCTCCTGTTCTGTCTCTCTATTTATCTCTCTCTCCCTGTCTCTCTTTGGCTCTGAGCCTCTCTACCCTGTCTGTCGTGTGTTTGTCTCTCTATGCTTCTCTGACTCTCTGCTCCCATGTCTTGATGTTCCTATCTGTTCAACTCGTTCAACTCGCTCTTTCTTTGAGTCCTTGCCCGCACCTTTCTTTTCCTGTCTGTGCCACTGTTTCTCTCTATGAACATGTGTGCTTCTCTGTTTCCCTGTGACCTGCTCACTCTCAGCACAACCCTTTTCCGTCTCTTAGAGAGCTTCTGCATCCGCCTCTCTTATCCTCTCGGCTTTCTTGGGTCCTTGCGCTAAGCCTCTCTCGTTCTCTCTCTCTCTGTCTCTGCACTATAAGTGTTCCTCTCACCTCTTTTGGGGTTATCTTCAATATTCAGAGCCCTGTCTTCCTAACTTCTTTCATGGTGCTTTTGCTGTCACACTCCTCTCCCTTTTCCATCAGGTCCCTTATCTTTCATTAAGGTTTGGCAGCATGTGTGGGAGGCTAAACAATGCTTTTTTGTTAATGATTTTCGACTATGCTATACTGAACGCACACACATTCAGCAACTTGAAACATTGAGTACAGGCGATTGTACAGGTGCTGGTAAAGCAATTTAGATAAAAAGTTCCTTTGAAAGTAATCAGAGAGAAATGAGCTTTGCTTTGATTCACACAGGTAATCTTGCCATCTTTAAGACTTTGGAACAAATTGCAGGGGAGCTGCCAACTGTATACCGTAATGCTTGTCTGTGCTTTTAACTATAACCACATTGTCTGAGGGGAAGGGAAGAGGAGTTGTCATGAGGCGAAAGATAGCTCGGGGACACAAACAGATAGCAGTGAGTGGTCTAGTGTTCTGAATGGCAGGAAGGCAAAGTCTGCTCTGCATTTTTCTTTTGAAAAGCCTCTGCGTGCCATCTCGACCGTCATTCAAATCATCTGCTTCTACAGTCATACATAATATTTGCATTTTTTTGTATAATCTAATCCAAGTCCTGTATCAGGATCTAATCTGAGGAAATGGGTGAAATAACAGTGTGATGAATTGCCATCTGGCAAGAGTGTTAAAGTCCTGGATTTTTTAATGTGTTTAAATGATAAAATGATGCAGGTCATTCCATCTCTGAATGGGAAATCTGCTAATCAGATACCCCTCTCATAAACTCCATGCCAAAATCACAGTGTGTACTTGTACCCTGCTGCATCAGTGTCCTGATTCACAGCACCTGCTCTACCAGTGGTACAGAGTAGATCCAGAGGTCACAGGTGCCCCCTTGACAGCTGCAGTGACATATAAGTCTCTGCAGTGCAGGGGCAGCATTTAAAATCTGCACCCCTGTTACAAAAACTGCATAACTCTGAAAATCCTCTAAACTGTAAAAATAAGCCATACCTGAGTTTGGGTATGGTGGCCAGAATCTTTCAATTGCTATTGAACATGGTCAGCCCAGTTCAGCTGTGGGAGGCTTATGTGTATTCTCGCAGACCGTTTATACCCTGTCCTACTGGCAGGAATGTAGCCTGGTGGGATTGCATTTTTTTGTTCCTTTGTAAGGGAAGGTAACACCCTTCTCCCATGGACAGCCACTCCAAAGGACACTGGCCTGGGAACAGGAATCAAAAGGCGCACCCATTCACAAAGAGGCAGGCCTCACACCAAGATGCTGCATTTCGAAAGGCTTTTGTTTCTATTGAGAAGGAAAAGAAGCAGGGTTAGTGTAGCTAAGGAGAGAACTGTGCAGTTTGGGGAGAATCCTGCTATTTTGTTTCTCTTTCTCTTTCTCATTCCTGTCCGCTTCACTTCCTGTTGCACGAAGCACTTTAGATGTGTTGTCAGAAGGGCAAAGCCCACTCATTTCAAGGGCAGGGGCTGGACCCCTAAAGTGGGCTAGCTTTAGTCCAATCACCTTTGGGCTTTCGCTCTTAGGTGAAGGGGTCCCACACCACTTTTTTGAATCATCTTGAAACACCCTTGGATTTCAATCCTTAAGAAAATGGCTTTGGACCCTGCTGGAAGGGCAGTTCTTTCTAAAGTCCTCCAGTTGTGAGGTGAAGGCAAGTGTTCCAAGGCCGAGGCAAGCTCTGTCCCCTAAACACCCCCAGAGACCATTGGAGATTAACTATGCTGCTGAAACATAAACCTTGCTCTCTACCAGCCACCATGTTGCCTAGGACCACACTGTGTTGCAGGTTTCCGGAAAGTGTGTGTCAGCCTCCCCATTGTTTTGGAGCCTGTGGAAAAAGATTGACATCGGTCATTGAGACCCTGGAGTGGTACTCACAGCACCTGAAATCCAGGACAGCCACAAACCCTGTCGCTTGATGCCGAGCAATCTAAAAGGACCACTTCAACGCTGCCCCTTGGTGTCCATTGTTCTCTGAACCGTGTCTGCTGTTCGACTCTTTTCACCAGCAGAAGCACGTTGTTAACTCGGCTTGAATCACAAAGTACTGCTGCCTTGCTTAACTGCACATTTGAAACACCAGCTTCTTCATCGCAGTTTATCGACCTGACCCTGATGTTCCCTGAACAGTACCCTCTGAGCCTCTGCATCAAATTGACTGACCTGCACATCTTGGTGCCAGTTCAATTGGTGCCAATCCTCAATCGATGAACCGAACCTGGAAGTCGCCCGATCTGCACAGCTCGAGTAGACACTTTCAGACTGCAGCACCCTTCTGATCGACACTGATTCAATGCCAGCTTGCCGCTGGCCATCACGACTACTGCAGTCTCAACCCGAGCCGACACCGTGATAGATGCTGAGAAGCCTGGTTCACTGCTGTTGAACCACCAAGATATTTGCAAAGGTACTCTTGACTGATATTGGCCCCCACTGGTCAATCCTTGTGCCCTAGAGACTAGACAGGTCATTTTAAACCCTTTTTGCAGCTCAAAGAAATATCCTTTAGAAAATTGCGTTCTTTAGATTGCCTTTCTTCCCTTGTCTCATCACCCAGAGTGCATCTATGCTATATGTGCATAGTTTGTGTTTCTCCGACAGAGGTGGGTTTTTACATTGTTTTCTTGGTAGTATTGTACATGTGTTTCTGATTAACGTATGTTTTTTATAGAAACTTGATTAGCCATTCCTTTATTTTGGACTGCTATACGCTACTGTTTGGGATGCTACTGAACCACATTCACACCCTTCTTAAGAATATAGCCTTTCCTGTACCTGCATCATAACAAAAGGCAAAGGAAGTATATCTCTTGACTGTGCCTGTTTTACTTTTATGATTGTGTTGACACTTGGTTTGTAGAAATGTGAGGGCTCAGTGGGAATTGTAGCCTTTACTCACGCTTAGACTCCTGCATGGCGAAGTCAAATGGTTTTAGTTGATACTTTTTTGTTTTTGACCCTTTCTAATGTTTAATAAACGGTGCTTGTTTATGAGAAGACATCATGACACGACAGTGCTATAACATGATTATTTCTTTACATATATGCGCCCTTGTGGCATCCTTAGAACCCTTTTTGTTTTGTACCGGATCTTGTATGCTTCATTTCCTTGATCATTTTGTTTTTGCCTGTTTAGTTTCTCTTCTGTAATGGTACACGCACTGTGCATGCTGTCTTAACGTCATCACGCGATATACTCATTTTTTACATAATCGTGCCTTTGTGGCATCCTTATGCGCCTATTGTCTAGATCATTCTACCTACAAACTTCTTATTTATTTTTTAATTTTGGCTTAGATCCATTTGTTTTAGTTTCACTTTTGTTAGGGTACGCATATTGAACGTACCAGCTAGACACCAGTGCTTGTTCGTTGATGATGTCACTGTATGCCATTTATACACGTGGTCCATGCACCGCCTGAGGTTCAGCGGTATCATTTGCCCTTCATGGTATTCAAATTGTCCAGTTTATTGTTTATTTATCTTTATTCATCAAATAGCTTATTTCGACACTTGTCATAAAACGTCCAAACACATATCAAAAAAGAAACACATTAAGAGGGTAATTCATAGAATTTCTCAGAAAAGTGTCGCAAGCGGCTGGCGCAGAGTGTCCGCGTGCGATTGTCTGCGCCAGGCACGTGCGCTAAAACCGATTTCCGCGCACAGCGTATTCATGGATTTTAGGCTCCCAAACCAGCCGTGGCGCAGAGAATCACAGCGACCCTGCAGCAGCGCCAGTAACGCCCCGAAGAAAGCCCTCGCGCAAGGAAAAGCCATCAAAATCGCTAAATGATCGCAAAGGGCTGCGCTAACCCTGGACCAGTTCACCGGGCTGGCAAACAGCAAACGCCAAGCGGGGAACGTGTATTTCAGGGGTGCGCGGGAAGTTCCACACGCTATTGGCCCAGTGCGAGCAAGGTATGTGAATTTCAGGGGTGCGCGGGAAGTTCCACCCGCGATTTCAGCAGGGTACGTGTATTTCAAGGGTTCGCGTGAAGTTTCTCACGCGATCGGGCCTGGGGGAGCGTGCTACGTGTATTACAGGGGTTCGCGTGAACTTACTCACGCGATCGGGCCTGGGGGAGCGGGCTACGTGTATTTCAGGGGTTCGCGTGAATTTTTTCACGCGATCGGGCCTGGGGGTGCGGGCTATGTGTATTACAGGGGTTCGCGTGAACTTCCTCATGCGATCGGGCCTGGGGGAGCGGGCTACGTGTATTTCAGGGGTTCGCGTGAACTTTCTCACGCGATCGGGCCTGGGGGAGCGGGCTACGTGTATTTCAGGGGTTAGCGTGAACTTTCTCACGCGATCGGGCCTGGGGGCGCGTGCTACGTGTATTACAGGGGTTTGCGTGAAGTTGCACACGCGATTGTCCCAGTGCGAGCAGGGTACGTGTATTTCAGGGGTGCGCGGGAAGTTCCACACGCGATAGTCCCAGTGCGAGCAGGGTACGTGTATTTCAGGGGTGCGCGGGAAGTTCCACACGCGATAGTCCCAGTGCGAGCAGGGTACGTGTATTTCAAGGGTGCGCGGGAAGTTCCACACGCGATAGTCCCAGTGCGAGCAGGGTACGTGTATTTCAGGGGTGCGCGGGAAGTACCACACGCGATAGTCCCAGTGCGAGCAGGGTACGTGTATTTCAGGGGTGCGCGGGAAGTTCCACACGCGATACCAGCAGGGAATGTGTATTTCAGGGGTTCTGGGGAGTACTACACGTGAATTGGCCGTGTGGGTCCTCCCAGGTGTACGCTCCACAACCTCCACGGCCCCTGCAGGCAGCCCACACCACGGGGGACTACCCTGCACCCCTGCTCATGTCCCGCAGGCAGCCCATTCACCATGGGCATGCCCCCCAGCCAACCCACATGTCACCTTGCACTACTGATCAACAATGCATGTCTCCCACCACCGCCACCCCCCAGCAGTGCAGGGGCAGCCTCCAGCAGGCCCCCACTCATGTCTACAACCACCCCCACCCCCCAGCCACCAGGGGCAGCCTCCACCAGGCCCCCACTCATGTGTCCCACCACCCCCACCCCCCAGCCACCAGGGGCAGCCTCCAGCAGGCCCCCACTCATGTCTCCCACCACCCCCACCCCCCAGCAGTGCAGGGCAAGCCTCCAACAGGCCCCCACTCATCTCTCCCACCACCCCCACCCCCCAGCAGTGCAGGGTCACCCTCCACCAGGCCCCCACTCATGTCCCCCTGCACCCCCACCCCCCAGCAGTGCAGGGGCAGCCTCCACCAGGCCCCCACTCATGTCTCCCACCACCCCACCCCCCAGCATCCAGGGTCACCCTCCACCAGGCCCCCACTCATGTCTCCCACCACCCCCACCCCCCGGCAGTGCAGGGTCATCCTCCACCAGGCCCCCACTCATGTCTCCCACCACCCCCACCCCCCGGCAGTGCAGGGTCACCCTCCACCAGGCCCCCACTCATGTCTCCCACCACCCCCACCCCCCGGCAGTGCAGGGTCACCCTCCACCAGGCCCCCACTCATGTCCCCCTGCACCCCCACCCCCCAGCATCCAGGGTCACCCTCCACCAGGCCCCCACTCATGTCTCCCACCACCCCCACCCCCCTGCCACCATGGCCAGCCCCCACCAGGCCCCCACTCATGTCTCCCACCACCCCCACCCCCCGGCAGTTCAGGGTCACCCTCCACCAGGCCCCCACTCATGTCTCCCACCACCCCCACCCCCCCCGGCAGTGCAGGGTCACCCTCCACCAGGCCCCCACTCATGTCTCCCACCACCCCCACCCCCCGGCAGTGCAGGGTCACCCTCCACCAGGCCCCCACTCATGTCCCCCTGCACCCCCACCCCCCAGCATCCAGGGTCACCCTCCACCAAGCCCCCACTCATGTCTCCCACCACCCCCACCCCCCTGCCACCATGGCCAGCCCCCACCAGGCCCCCACTCATGTCTCCCACCACCCCCACCCCCGGCAGTGCAGGGTCACCCTCCACCAGGCCCCCACTCATGTCTCCCACCACCCCCACCCCCTGGCAGTGCAGGGTTACCCTCCACCAGGCCCCCACTCATGTCTCCCACCACCCTCACCCCCCGGCAGTGCAGGGTCACCCTCCACCAGGCCCCCACTCATGTCTCCCACCACCCCCAACCCCCTGCCACCATGGCCAGCCCCCACCAGGCCCCCACTCATGTCTCCCACCACCCCCACCCCCCGGCAGTGCAGGGTCACCCTCCACCAGGCCCCCACTCATGTCTCCCACCACCCCCACCCCCCGGCAGTGCATGGTCACCCTCCACCAGGCCCCCACTCATGTCTCCCACCACCCCCACCCCCGGCAGTGCAGGGTCACCCTCCACCAGGCCCCCACTCATGTCCCCCTGCACCCCCACCCCCCAGCATCCAGGGTCACCCTCCACCAGGCCCCCACTCATGTCTCCCACCACCCCCACCCCCCGGCAGTGCAGGGTCACCCTCCACCAGGCCCCCACTCATGTCCCCCTGCACCCCCACCCCCCAGCAGTGCAGGGTCACCCTCCACCAGGCCCCCACTCATGTCTCCCACCACCCCCACCCCCGGCAGTGCAGGGTCACCCTCCACCAGGCCCCCACTCATGTCCCCCTGCACCCCCACCCCCCAGCATCCAGGGTCACCCTCCACCAGGCCCCCACTCATGTCTCCCACCACCCCCACCCCCCGGCAGTGCAGGGTCACCCTCCACCAGGCCCCCACTCATGTACCCCTGCACCCCCACCCCCCGGCAGTGCAGGGTCACCCTCCACCAGGCCCCCACTCATGTCTCCCACCACCCCCACCCCCCGGCAGTGCAGGGTCACCCTCCACCAGGCCCCCACTCATGTCCCCCTGCACCCCCACCCCCCAGCATCCAGGGTCACCCTCCACCAGGCCCCCACTCATGTCTCCCACCACCCCCACCCCCCGGCAGTGCAGGGTCACCCTCCACCAGGCCCCCACTCATGTCCCCCTGCACCCCCACCCCCCGGCAGTGCAGGGTCACCCTCCACCAGGCCCCCACTCATGTCTCCCACCACCCCCACCCCCCGGCAGTGCAGGGTCAACCTCCACCAGGCCCCCACTCATGTCCCCCTGCACCCCCACCCCCCAGCATCCAGGGTCACCCTCCAACAGGCCCCCACTCATGTCTCCCACCACCCCCACCCCCCGGCAGTGCAGGGTCACCCTCCACCAGGCCCCCACTCATGTCCCCCTGCACCCCCACCCCCCGGCAGTGCAGGGTCACCCTCCACCAGGCCCCCACTCATGTCTCCCACCACCCCCACCCCCCGGCAGTGCAGGGTCACCCTCCACCAGGCCCCCACTCATGTCTCCCACCACCCCCACCCCCCTGCCACCAT